>NC_138313.1:3202500-3825000 GCF_965601325.2 Salmo salar
GAGACGGAGTGTGTGTGTGAGAGGGAGGGAGAGACCGAGTGTGTGTGTGTGTGTGTGTGTGAGAGGGAGAGAGAGACCGAGTGTGAGAGAGAGGGAGAGAGAGACCGAGTGTGTGTGTGAGAGAGAGAGGGAGAGACCGAGTGTGAGTGTGTGTGACAGAGAGGGAGAGACGAAGTGTGAGAGAGAGGGAGAGACCGAGTGTGTGTGTGTGTGAGAGAGAGGGAGGGAGAGACCGAGTGTGTGTGTGTGACAGAGAGGGAGAGACGAAGTGTGAGAGAGAGGGAGAGACGGAGTGTGTGTGAGAGACGGAGTGTGTGTGAGAGACGGAGTGTGTGTGAGAGACGGAGTGTGTGTGAGAGACGGAGTGTGTGTGAGAGAGACGGAGTGTGTGTGTGAGAGACGGAGTGTGTGTGTGAGAGACGGAGTGTGTGTGTGAGAGACGGAGTGTGTGTGTGAGAGACGGAGTGTGTGTGTGAGAGAGAGACAGTGTGTGTGAGAGACGGAGTGTGTGAGTGAGAGAGAGACAGAGTGTGAGTGAGAGAGAGACAGAGTGTGAGTGAGAGAGAGACAGAGTGTGAGTGTGTGAGAGAGACAGAGTGCGACAGAGTGTGAGTGTGTGAGAGAGAGAGAGAGAGAGAGAGAGAGACCGAGTGTGTGTGAGAGAGAGAGAGAGACCGAGTGTGTTTCTGAGAGGGGGGTGTGTGTGTGTGAGAGAGAGACAGACGGTGTGTGTGTGTGTGTGAGAGAGGACAGACGGTGTGTGTGTGTGTGTGTGTGTGTGTGTGTGTGTGTGTGTGTGTGTGTGTGTGTGTGTGTGTGTGTGTGTGTGTGTGTGAGAGAGACAGACGGTGTGTGTGTGTGTGTGAGAGAGACAGACGGTGTGTGTGTGTGTGTGAGAGAGAGACAGACGGTGTGTTGTGTGTGAGAGAGAGACAGACGGTGTGTGTGTGTGTGTGTGTGTGTGTGTGTGTGTGTGTGTGTGAGAGACAGACGGGGTGTGTGTGTGTGAGAGAGAGAGACGGTGTGTGTGTGAGAGAGAGAGAGACGGTGTGTGTGTGTGTGAGAGAGACAGACGCTGTGTGTGTGTGTGAGAGAGACAGACGCTGTGTGTGTGTGTGTGAGAGACAGACGCTGTGTGTGTGTGTGTGTGTGAGACAGACGGTGTGTTTGTGTGAGAGAGACGGACAGAGTGTGTGTGAGAGAGAGACGGACAGAGTGTGTGTGAGAGAGAGACGGACAGAGTGTGTGTGTGAGAGACGGACGGAGTGTGTGTGAGACGAGACGGACGGAGTGTGTGTGTGAGAGAGAGAGACGGACGGAGTGTGTGTGTGAGAGAGGACGGAGTGTGTGTGAGAGAGACGGACGGAGTGTGTGTGTGAGAGAGAGAGACGGACGGAGTGTGTGTGTGAGAGAGAGACGGAGTGTGTGTTGTGTGTGTGTGAGAGAGAGAGAGACGGACGGAGTGATGTGTGTGTGTGTGTGTGTGTGTGTGTGTGTGTGTGTGTGTGAGTGAGAGACGGACGGTGTGTGTGTGTGTGTGTGTGTGTGTGTGTGTGTGTGTGTGTGTGTGTGTGTGTGTGTGTGTGTGTGTGTGTGTGTGTGTGTGTGTGTGTGTGTGTGTGTGTGTGTGTGTGTGTGTGTGTGTGTGTGTGTGTGTGAGAGAGACGGACGGAGTGTGTGTGTGAGTGTGTGTGTGAGAGAGAGACGGACGGAGTGTGTGTGTGAGAGGGAGAGAGACGGACGGAGTGTGTGTGTGTGAGGGAGAGAGACGGACGGAGTGTGTGTGTGTGTGTGTGTGTGTGAGAGAGAGAGAGAGAGATGGACGGAGTGTGTGGTGTGTGTGAGAGAGAGAGAGAGAGAGACGGACGGACGGAGTGTGTGTGAGAGAGAGAGAGAGAGACGGACGGACGGAGTGTGTGTGAGAGAAAGAGACGGACGGACGGAGTGTGTGTGTGTGAGGGAGAGAGACGGACGGAGTGTGTGTGTGTGAGGGAGAGAGACGGACGGAGTGTGTGTGTGTGTGAGAGAGAGAGAGAGAGACGGACGGAGTGTGTGTGTGTGTGAGAGAGAGAGACGGACGGAGTGTGTGTGTGTGTGTGAGAGAGAGACGACGGACAGAGTGTGTGTGTGTGAGAGAGAGACGGACAGAGTGTGTGTGTGTGAGGAGAGAGAGACGGACGGAGTGTGTTGTGTGAGGGAGAGAGGTGGCGGAGAGAGAGAGAGAGGAGACGTGGCGGAGAGAGAGAGAGAGAGACGTGGCGGAGAGAGAGAGAGGGAGACGTGGCGGAGAGAGAGAGAGGGAGACGTGGCAGAGAGAGAGGGAGACGTGGCGGAGAGAGAGAGAGAGAGGGAGACATGGTGGAGAGAGAGAGAGAGAGGGAGACGTGGCGGAGAGAGAGAGAGAGAGAGGGAGACGTGGCAGAGAGAGAGGGAGACTTGGCGGAGAGAGAGAGAGAGGGAGACGTGGCGGAGAGAGAGAGAGGGAGACGTGGCAGCGGAGCGCGAGAGGGAGACGTGGCGGAGGGAGACGTGGCGGAGAGAGAGAGAGAGGGAGACGTGGCGGAGAGAGAGAGAGAGGGAGACGTGGCGGAGAGAGAGAGAGGGAGACGTGGCGGAGAGAGAGAGAGGGAGACGTGGCGGAGAGAGAGAGAGAGGGAGACGTGGCAGAGAGAGAGAGAGAGAGGGAGACGTGGCGGAGAGAGAGAGAGGGAGACGTGGCTGAGAGAGAGAGGGAGACGTGGCGGAGAGAGAGAGGGAGACGTGGCGGAGAGAGAGAGAGGGAGACGTGGCGGAGAGAGAGAGAGGGAGACGTGGCGGAGAGAGAGAGGGAGACTTGGCGGAGAGAGAGGGAGACGTGGCGGAGAGAGAGAGAGAGGGAGACGTGGCGGAGAGAGAGAGAGGGAGACGTGGGAGAGGGAGACGTGGCGGAGAGAGATAGAGAGGGAAACGTGGCGGAGAGAGAGAGGGAGACTTGGCGGAGAGAGATAGAGAGAGAGGGAAACGTGGCGGAGAGAGAGAGAGGGAGACGTGGCGGGGAGAGAGAGAGAGGGAGACTTGGCGGAGAGAGAGAGAGAGGGAGACGTGGCGGAGAGAGAGAGAGAGGGAGACGTGGCGGAGAGAGAGAGAGAGGGAGACGTGGAGGAGAGAGAGAGAGAGAGACGTGGCGGAGAGAGAGAGAGGGAGACGTGGCGGAGAGAGAGAGAGGGAGACGTGGCAGAGAGAGAGGGAGACGTGGCGGAGAGAGAGAGAGAGAGGGAGACGTGGTGGAGAGAGAGAGAGAGAGGGAGACGTGGCGGAGAGAGAGAGAGGGAGACGTGGCGGAGAGAGAGAGAGGGAGACGTGGCGGAGAGAGAGAGAGAGAGGGAGACATGGTGGAGAGAGAGAGAGAGAGGGAGACGTGGCGGAGAGAAAGAGAGGGAGACGTGGCAGAGAGAGAGGGAGACTTGGCGGAGAGAGAGAGAGAGGGAGACGTGGCGGAGAGAGAGAGAGAGGGAGACGTGGCAGCGGAGCGCGAGAGGGAGACGTGGCGGAGGGAGACGTGGCGGAGAGAGAGAGAGAGTGAGACGTGGCGGAGAGAGAGAGAGAGGGAGACGTGGCGGAGAGAGAGAGAGGGAGACGTGGCGGAGAGAGAGAGAGGGAGACGTGGCGGAGAGAGAGAGAGAGGGAGACGTGGCGGAGAGAGAGAGAGAGGGAGACGTGGCAGAGAGAGAGAGAGAGAGGGAGACGTGGCGGAGAGAGAGAGAGAGGGAGACGTGGCGGAGAGAGAGAGGGAGACGTGGCCCGAGAGAGAGAGGGAGACGTGGCGGAGAGAGAGAGGGAGACGTGGCAGAGAGAGAGAGAGAGAGAGGGAGACGTGGCGGAGAGAGAGAGAGAGAGGGAGACGTGGCGGAGAGAGAGAGGGAGACGTGGCGGAGAGAGAGAGAAACGTGGCGGAGAGAGAGAGAGAGAGGGAGACGTGGCGGAGAGAGAGAGAGAGAGAGGGAGGCGTGGCGGAGAGAGAGAGAGAGAGAGGGAGACGTGGCGGAGAGAGAGAGAGGGAGACGTGGCGGAGAGAGAGAGGGAGACTTGGCGGAGAGAGAGAGGGAGACGTGGCGGAGAGTGAGAGAGAGAGGGAGACGTGGCAGCGGAGCGCGCGAGGGGGAGACGTGGCGGCGGAGCGCGCGAGGGGGAGACGTGGCGGCGGAGCGCGCGAGGGGGAGACGTGGTGGCGGAGCGCGCGAGGGGGAGACGTGACGGAGCACGTGAGGGAGAGTCGCAGTAGAGTGTGAGGGGGAGGCGCGGTAGACCGTGAGATGTGGGAGAGGGGGAGACGTGGTAGAGCTCGAGACGTGGTAAAGCGTGAGAGGGGGAGACGTGTTAGAGCACGAGGGGGAGACGTGTTAGAGCACGAGAGGGAGACGTGTTAGAGCGCGAGACGTGGGAGAGCGCGAGACGTGGCAGCGGAGCGCGCGGAGAGAGAGAGAGGGAGAAGTGGCGGAGAGAGAGAGAGAGGGAGACGTGGCAGCGGAGCGCGCGAGGGGGAGACGTGGCGGCGGAGCGCGCGAGGGGGAGACGTGGCGGCGGAAGCGCGCGAGGGGGAGACGTGGTGGCGGAGCGCGCAAGGGGGAGACGTGGTGGCGGAGCGCGCGAGGGGGGAGACGTGATGGAGCACGTGAGGGAGAGACGCGGTAGAGTGCGAGGGGGAGGCGCGGTGGAGCGTGAGATGTGGAGAGGGGGAGACGTGGGTAGAGCTCGAGACGTGGTAGAGCTCGAGACGTGGTAGAGCGCGAGAGTGGGAGACGTGTTAGAGCACGAGGGGGAGACGTGGTAGAGTGCGAGACGTGGGAGAACGCGAGACGTGGGAGAGAGGGAGACGTGGCGGAGAGAGAGAGAGAGAGGGAGACGTGGCGGAGAGAGAGAGAGAGGGAGACGTGGCGGAGAGAGAGAGAGAGGAGACGTGGCGGAGAGAGAAGGGAGACGTGGAGGAGGAGAGAGAGAGGGAGACGTGGCGGAGAGAGAGAGAGGGAGACGTGGCGGAGAGAGAGAGAGGGAGACGTGGCGGACGAGAGAGAGGGAGACGTGGCGGAGCGAGAGAGAGAGAGGGAGACATGGTGGAGAGAGGAGAGAGAGAGGGAGACGTGGCAGGAGAGAGGGAGACGTGAGAGAGAGAGGGAGACGTGGCAGAGAGAGAGGGAGACGTGGCGGAGAGAGAGAGAGAGAGGAGACGTGGCGGAGAGAGAGAGAGGGAGACGTGGCGGAGCGAGAGGGAGACGTGGCGGAGGAGAGGGAGACGTGGCGGAGAGAGAGAGAGAGGGAGACGTGGCAGAGAGAGAGAGAGAGAGGGAGACGTGGCGGAGAGAGAGAGAGGGAGACGTGGCGGAGAGAGAGAGAGGGAGACGTGGCGGAGAGAGAGAGAGGGAGACGTGGCGGAGAGAGAGAGAGGGAGACGTGGCGGAGAGAGAGAGGGAGACGTGGCGGAGAGAGAGAGGGAGACGTGGGAGAGGGAGACGTGGCGGAGAGAGAGAGAGGGAGACGTGGCGGAGAGAGAGAGGGAGACGTGGCGGAGAGAGAGAGGGAGACGTGGCGGAGAGAGAGGGAGACGTGGCGGAGAGAGAGAGAGAGGGAGACGTGGAGGAGAGAGAGAGAGGGAGACGTGGCGGAGAGAGAGAGAGGGAGACGTGGCGGAGAGAGAGAGAGGGAGACGTGGCAGAGAGAGAGGGAGACGTGGCGGAGAGAGAGAGAGAGAGGGAGACGTGGGGAGAGAGAGAGAGAGAGGGAGACGTGGCGGAGAGAGAGAGAGGGAGACGTGGCGGAGAGAGAGAGAGGGAGACGTGGCGGAGAGAGAGAGAGAGGGAGACATGGTGGAGAGAGAGAGAGAGAGGGAGACGTGGCGGAGAGAAAGAGAGGGAGACGTGGCAGAGAGAGAGGGAGACTTGGCGGAGAGAGAGAGAGAGGGAGACGTGGCGGAGAGAGAGAGAGAGGGAGACGTGGCAGCGGAGAGCGCGAGAGGGAGACGTGGCGGAGAGAGGGAGACGTGGCGGAGAGAGAGAGAGAGGGAGACGTGGCGGAGAGAGAGAGAGAGGGAGACGTGGCGGAGAGAGGGAGAGAGGGAGACGTGGCGGAGGAGAGAGAGAGAGGAGACGTGGCGGAGAGAGAGAGAGAGAGGGAGACGTGGCGGAGAGAGAGAGAGAGGGAGACGTGGCGAGAGAGAGAGAGAGAGAGGGAGACGTGGCAGAGAGAGAGAGAGAGAGGGAGACGTGGCGGAGAGAGAGAGAGAGGGA
Organism: Salmo salar; assembly: GCF_965601325.2. Lineage (NCBI taxonomy): Eukaryota > Metazoa > Chordata > Actinopteri > Salmoniformes > Salmonidae > Salmo > Salmo salar. Next base: position 3,208,761 of record NC_138313.1, read on the forward strand.
GACGTGGCGGAGAGAGAGAGGGAGACGTGGCCCGAGAGAGAGAGGGAGACGTGGCGGAGAGAGAGAGAGGGAGACGTGGCAGAGAGAGAGAGAGAGAGAGGGAGACGTGGCGGAGAGAGAGAGAGAGGGAGACGTGGCGGAGAGAGAGAGGGAGACGTGGCGGAGAGAGAGAGAAACGTGGCGGAGAGAGAGAGAGAGAGGGAGACGTGGCGGAGAGAGAGAGAGAGAGAGGGAGGCGTGGCGGAGAGAGAGAGAGAGAGAGGGAGACGTGGCGGAGAGAGAGAGAGGGAGACGTGGCGGAGAGAGAGAGGGAGACTTGGCGGAGAGAGAGAGGGAGACGTGGCGGAGAGTGAGAGAGAGAGGGAGACGTGGCAGCGGAGCGCGCGAGGGGGAGACGTGGCGGCGGAGCGCGCGAGGGGGAGACGTGGCGGCGGAGCGCGCGAGGGGGAGACGTGGTGGCGGAGCGCGCGAGGGGGAGACGTGACGGAGCACGTGAGGGAGAGTCGCAGTAGAGTGTGAGGGGGAGGCGCGGTAGACCGTGAGATGTGGGAGAGGGGGAGACGTGGTAGAGCTCGAGACGTGGTAAAGCGTGAGAGGGGGAGACGTGTTAGAGCACGAGGGGGAGACGTGTTAGAGCACGAGAGGGAGACGTGTTAGAGCGCGAGACGTGGGAGAGCGCGAGACGTGGCAGCGGAGCGCGCGGAGAGAGAGAGAGGGAGAAGTGGCGGAGAGAGAGAGAGAGGGAGACGTGGCAGCGGAGCGCGCGAGGGGGAGACGTGGCGGCGGAGCGCGCGAGGGGGAGACGTGGCGGCGGAGCGCGCGAGGGGGAGACGTGGTGGCGGAGCGCGCAAGGGGGAGACGTGGTGGCGGAGCGCGCGAGGGGGAGACGTGATGGAGCACGTGAGGGAGAGACGCGGTAGAGTGCGAGGGGGAGGCGCGGTGGAGCGTGAGATGTGGAGAGGGGGAGACGTGGTAGAGCTCGAGACGTGGTAGAGGCGCGAGAGTGGGAGACGTGTTAGAGCACGAGGGGGAGACGTGGTAGAGTGCGAGACGTGGGAGAACGCGAGACGTGGGAGAGAGGGAGACGTGGCGGAGAGAGAGAGAGAGAGGGAGACGTGGCGGAGAGAGAGAGAGAGGGAGACGTGGCGGAGAGAGAGAGAGGGAGACGTGGCGGAGAGAGACAGGGAGACGTGGCGGAGAGAGAGAGGGAGATGTGGCGGAGAGAGGGAGACGTGGCGGAGCGAGAGAGAGAGGGAGACCTGGCGGAGCGAGAGAGAGGGAGACGTGGCGGACCGAGAGAGAGGGAGACGTGGCGGAGCGAGAGAGAGGGAGACGTGGCGGAGCGAGAGAGAGGGAGACGTGGCGGAGCGAGAGAGAGGGAGACGTGGCGGAGCGAGAGAGGGAGACGTGGCAGAGAGAGAGGGAGACGTGGCAGAGAGAGAGGGAGACGTGGTGGAGAGAGAGAGAGAGAGACACGTGGCGGAGAGAGAGAGGGAGACGTGGCGGAGCGAGAGGGAGACGTGGCGGAGCGAGAGGGAGACGTGGCGGAGAGAGAGAGAGAGGGAGACGTGGCGGAGAGAGAGGGAGACGTGGCGGCGAGAGAGAGAGGGAGACGTGGAGGAGAGAGAGAGAAAGGGAGACGTGGCGGAGAGAGAGAGAGAGAGGGAGACGTGGCAGCGGAGCGCGCGAGGGGGAGACGTGGCGGCGGAGCGTGCGAGGGGGAGACGTGGTGGAGAGAGAGAGGGAGACGTGGCGGAGAGAGAGAGAGAGGGAGACGTGGGAGAGGGAGACGTGGCGGAGAGAGAGAGAGAGAGAGAGGGAGACGTGGCGGAGAGAGAGAGAGGGAGACTTGGCGGAGAGAGAGACAGAGGGAGACGTGGCGGAGAGAGAGAGGGAGACGTGGCGGAGAGAGAGAGAGAGGGAGACGTGGCAGAGAGAGAGAGAGAGGGAGACGTGGCGGAGAGAGAGAGAGAGAGGGAGACGTGGCGGAGAGAGAGAGAGGGAGACGTGGCGGAGAGAGAGAGGGAGACTTGGCGGAGAGAGAGGGAGACGTGGCGGAGAGAGAGAGAGAGGGAGACGTGGCGGAGAGAGAGAGGGAGGGAGACGTGGGAGAGGGAGACGTGGCGGAGAGAGAGAGAGGGGAAACGTGGCAGAGAGAGAGAGAGGGAGACTTGGCGGAGAGAGATAGAGAGAGAGGGAAACGTGGCGGAGAGAGAGAGAGGGAGACGTGGCGGAGAGAGAGAGAGGGAGACGTGGCGGAGAGAGAGAGAGAGGGAGATGTGGCGGAGAGAGAGAGAGATAGAGAGAGGGAGACGTGGCAGCGGAGCGCGCGAGGGGGAGACGTGGCGGCAGAGCGCGCGAGGGGGAGACGTGGTGGCGGAGCGCGCGAGGGGGAGACGTGACGGAGCACGTGAGGGAGAGACGCGGTAGAGTGCGAGGGGGAGGCGCGGTAGAGCGTGAGATGTGGGAGAGGGGGAGACGTGGTAGAGCTCGAGACGTGGTAGAGCTCGAGACGTGGTAGAGCTCGAGACGTGGTAGAGCGCGAGAGGGGGAGACGTGTTAGAGTACGAGGGGGAGACGTGTTAGAGCACGAGGGGGAGACGTGGTAGAGCGCGAGACGTGGGAGAGCGCGAGACGTGGGAGAGAGGGAGACGTGGCGGAGAGAGAGAGAGAGAGGGAGACGTGGCGGAGAGAGAGAGAGACGTGGCGGAGAGAGAGGGAGACGTGGCACAGAGAGAGAGGGAGACGTGGCGGAGAGAGGGAGACGTGGCGGGGAGAGAGAGAGGGAGACTTGGCGGAGAGAGAGACAGAGGGAGACGTGGCGGAGAGAGAGAGGGAGACGTGGCGGAGAGAGAGAGAGTGAGGGAGACGTGGCGGAGAGAGAGAGGGAGATGTGGCGGAGAGAGAGAGAGAGGGAGACGTGGCGGAGAGAGAGAGGGAGACGTGGCATAGAGAGAGAGGGAGACGTGGCGGAGAGAGAGAGAGAGAGAGGGAGACGTGGCGGAGAGAGAGAAAGGGAGACGTGGCGGAGAGAGAGGGAGACGTGGCGGAGAGAGAGAGAGAGGGAGACGTGGCGGAGAGAGAGAGAGAGGGAGACGTGGCGGAGAGAGAGAGAGAGAGAGGAAACGTGGCGGAGAGAGAGAGAGGGAGACTTGGTGGAGAGAGAGAGGGAGACTTGGTGGAGAGAGAGAGGGAGACGTGGCGGAGAGAGAGAGAGGGAGACGTGGCAGCGGAGCGGGCGAGGGGGAGACGTGGCGGCGGAGCGCGCGAGGGGGAGACGTGGCGGCGGGGCGCGCGAGGGGGAGACGTGGTGGCGGGGCGTGCGAGGGCGAGACGTGACGGAGCACGTGAGGGAGAGACGCGGTAGAGTGCGAGGGGGAGGCGCGGTAGAGCGTGACATGTGGGAGAGGGGGAGACGTGGTAGAGCTCGAGAGGGAGACGTGGTAGAGCGCGAGAGGGGGAGACGTGTTAGAGCACGAGGGGGAGACGTGTTAGAGCACGAGGGGGAGACGTGTTAGAGCACGAGAGGGAGACGTGGTAGAGCGCGAGACGTGGGAGAGCGCGAGACGTGGGAGAGAGGGAGACGTGGCGGAGAGAGAGAGAGAGAGGGAGACGTGGCGGAGAGAGAGAGGGAGACGTGGCGGAGAGAGAGAGAGAGACGTGGCGGAGAGAGAGGGAGACGTGGCAGAGAGAGAGAGAGAGAGGGAGACGTGGCGGAGAGAGAGAGAGAGAGAGAGGGAGACGTGGCGGAGAGAAAGAGAGAGAGGGAGATGTGGCGGAGAGAGGGAGACGTGGCGGAGAGAGGGAGACGTGGCGGAGAGAGAGAGAGGGAGACGTGGCGGATAGAGAGAGGGAGACGTGGCGGAGAGAGAGAGGGAGACGTGGCGGAGAGAGAGAGGGAGACGTGGCGGAGAGAGAGACGGAGACGTGGCGGAGAGAGAGAGAGGGAGACGTGGCGGAGAGAGAGAGGGAGACGTGGCGGAGAGAGAGAGAGGGAGACGTGGCGGAGAGAGAGAGAGGGAGACGTGGCGGAAAGAGAGAGAGGGAGACGTGGCGGAGAGAGAGGGAGAGAGAGGGAGACGTGGCGGAGAGAGAGAGAGAGGGAGACGTGGCGGAGAGAGAGAGAGAGAGAGTGTGTTAGAGCACGAGGGGGAGACGTGGTAGAGCGCGAGACGTGGGAGAGCGCGAGACGTGGGAGAGAGGGAGACGTGGCGGAGAGAGAGAGAGAGAGGGAGACGTGGCGGAGAGAGAGGGAGACGTGGCGGAGAGAGAGGGAGACGTGGCAGAGAGAGAGAGGGAGACGTGGCGGAGAGAGGGAGACGTGGCGGGGAGAGAGAGAGGGAGACTTGGCGGAGAGAGAGACAGAGGGAGACGTGGCGGAGAGAGAGAGGGAGACGTGGCGGAGAGAGAGAGAGTGAGGGAGACGTGGCGGAGAGAGAGAGAGGGAGACGTGGCGGAGAGAGAGAGAGGGAGACTTGGCGGAGAGAGAGACAGAGGGAGACGTGGCGGAGAGAGAGAGGGAGACGTGGCGGAGAGAGAAAGAGAGGGAGACGTGGCGGAGAGAGAGAGGGAGACGTGGCGGAGAGAGAGAGAGGGAGACGTGGCGGAGAGAGAGGGAGACGTGGCAGAGAGAGAGAGAGAGAGAGAGGGAGACGTGGCGGAGAGAGGGAGACGTGGCGGAGAGAGAGAGAGGGAGACTTGGCGGAGAGAGATACAGAGGGAGACGTGGCGGAGAGAGAGAGGGAGACGTGGCGGAGAGAGAGAGGGAGACGTGGCGGAGAGAGAGAGAGAGAGGGAGACGTGGCGGAGAGAGAGAGAGGGAGACGTGGCGGAGAGAGAGAGAGAGGGAGACGTGGCGGAGAGCGAGAGAGAGGGAGACGTGGCGGTGAGAGAGAGAGGGAGACGTGGCGGAGAGAGAGAGAGAGGGAGACGTGGCGGAGAGAGAGAGGGAGACGTGGCGTAGAGAGAGAGAGAGAGAGAGAGAGAGAGGGAGACGTGGCGGAGAGAGAGATAGAGAGAGGGAGACGTGGCGGAAAGAGAGAGAGGGAGACGTGGCGGAGAGAGAGAGAGACGTGGCAGAGAGAGAGAGGGAGACGTGGCGGAGAGAGAGAGAGAGGGAGATGTGGCGGAGAGAGGGAGAGAGAGAGGGAGACGTGGCGGAGAAAGAGAGAGAGAGGGAGACGTGGCGGAGAGAGAGAGAGGGAGACGTGGTGGAGAGAGAGAGAGGGAGACGTGGCGGAGAGAGAGAGAGGGAGACTTGGTGGAGAGAGAGAGGGAGACGTGGCGGAGAGAGAGAGAGAGAGACGTGGCAGCGGAGCGCGCGAGGGGGAGACGTGGCGGCGGAGCGCGCGAGGGGGAGACGTGGCGGCGGAGCGCGCGAGGGGGAGACGTGGCGGCGGAGCGCGCGAGGGGGAGACGTGACGGAGCACGTGAGGGAGAGACGCGGTAGAGTGCGAGGGGGAGGCGCGGTAGAGCGTGAGTTGTGGGAGAGGGGGAGACGTGGTAGAGCTCGAGACGTGGTAGAGCTCGAGACGTGGTAGAGCACGAGAGGGGGAGACGTGTTAGAGCACGAGGGGGAGACATGTTAGAGCACGAGAGGGAGACGTGGTAGAGCGCGAGACGTGGGAGAGCGCGAGACGTGGGAGAGAGGGAGACGTGGCGGAGAGAGAGAGAGAGAGGGAGACGTGGCGGAGAGAGAGAGGGAGACGTGGCGGAGAGAGAGAGAGAGGGAGAGACGTGGCGGAGAGAGAGAGAGAGGGAGACGTGGCGGAGAGAGAGGGAGACGTGGCGGAGAGAGAGAGGGAGACGTGGGAGAGGGAGACGTGGCGGAGAGAGAGATAGAGAGGGAGACGTGGCGGAGAGAGAGAGAGAGAGAGAGGGAGACGTGGCGGAGAGAGAGGGAGACTTGGCGGAGAGAGAGAGAGAGAGGGAGACGTGGCGGAGAGAGAGAGAGACGTGGCGGAGCTCGAGACGTGGTAGAGCGCGAGAGGGGGAGACGTGTTAGAGCACGAGGGGGAGACGTGGTAGAGCGCGAGACGTGGGAGAGCGCGAGACGTGGGAGAGAGGGAGACGTGGCGGAGAGAGAGAGGAAGAGGGAGACGTGGCGGAGAGAGAGACGTGGCGGAGAGAGAGGGAGACGTGGCAGAGAGAGAGGGAGACATGGCGGAGAGAGAGAGGGAGACGTGGCCGAGAGAGAGAGAGGGAGACGTGGCCGAGAGAGAGAGAGGGAGACTTGGCGGAGAGAGAGACAGAGGGAGACGTTGCGGAGAGAGAGGGAGACGTGGCGGAGAGAGAGAGAGAGGGAGACGTGGCGTAGAGAGAGAGAGAGAGAGGGAGACGTGGCGGAGAGAGAGAGGGAGACGTGGCGTAGAGAGAGAGAGAGAGAGGGAGACGTGGCGGAGAGAGAGAGAGGGAGACGTGGCGGAGAGAGAGAGAGGGAGACTTGGCGGAGAGAGAGGGAGACGTGGCGGAGAGAGAGAGAGAGAGGGAGACGTGGCGGAGAGAGAGAGGGAGACGTGGCGGAGAGAGAGAGGGAGACGTGGCGGAGAGAGAGGGAGACGTGGCGGAGAGAGAGGGAGACGTGGCGGAGAGAGAGGGAGACGTGGCGGAGAGAGAGAGAGGGAGACTTGGCGGAGAGAGAGAGAGAGGGAGACGTGGCGGAGAGAGAGAGAGAGAGGGAGACGTGGCGGAGAGAGAGAGGGAGACGTGGCGGAGAGAGAGAGAGAGGGAGACGTGGCGGAGAGAGAGAGAGGGAGACGTGGCGTAGAGTGAGAGAGAGAGAGAGGGAGACGTGGCGGAGAGAGAGATAGAGAGAGGGAGACGTGGCGGAGAGAGAGAGAGGGAGACGTGGCGGAGAGAGAGAGAGACGTGGCAGAGAGAGAGAGGGAGACGTGGCGGAAAGAGAGAGAGAGGGAGATGTGGCGGAGAGAGGGAGAGAGAGAGGGAGACGTGGCAGAGAGAGAGAGAGAGGGAGACGTGGCGGAGAGAGAGAGAGGGAGACGTGGCGGAGAGAGAGAGAGGGAGACGTGGCGGAGAGAGAGAGAGGGAGACTTGGTGGAGAGAGAGAGGGAGACGTGGCGGAGAGAGAGAGAGAGAGACGTGGCAGCGGAGCGCGCGAGGGGGAGACGTGGCGGCGGAGCGCGCGAGGGGGAGACGTGGCGGCGGAGCGCGCGAGGGGGAGACGTGGCGGCGGAGCGCGCGAGGGGGAGACGTGACGGAGCATGTGAGGGAGAGACGCGGTAGAGTGCGAGGGGGAGGCGCGGTAGAGCGTGAGTTGTGGGAGAGGGGGAGACGTGGTAGAGCTCGAGACGTGGTAGAGCTCGAGACGTGGTAGAGCACGAGAGGGGGAGACGTGTTAGAGCACGAGGGGGAGACGTGTTAGAGCACGAGAGGGAGACGTGGTAGAGCGCGAGACGTGGGAGAGCGCGAGACGTGGGAGAGAGGGAGACGTGGCGGAGAGAGAGAGAGAGGGAGACGTGGCGGAGAGAGAGAGGGAGACGTGGCGGAGAGAGAGCGAGAGGGAGAGACGTGGCGGAGAGAGCGAGAGGGAGAGACGTGGCGGAGAGAGAGAGAGGGAGACGTGGCGGAGAGAGAGAGGGAGACGTGGGAGAGGGAGACGTGGCGGAGAGAGAGATAGAGAGGGAGACGTGGCGGAGAGAGAGAGAGAGAGAGAGAGGGAGACGTGGCGGAGAGAGAGGGAGACTTGGCGGAGAGAGAGAGAGAGAGAGGGAGACGTGGCGGAGAGAGAGAGGGAGACGTGGCGGAGAGAGAGAGAGAGAGGGAGACATGGCGGAGAGAGAGAGGGAGACGTGGCGGAGAGAGAGAGAGAGGGAGACGTGGCGTAGAGAGAGAGAGAGGGAGACGTGGCGGAGAGAGAGAGAGAGAGGGAGACGTGGCGGAGAGAGAGAGAGAGAGAGGGAGATGTGGCGGAGAGACAGAGAGAGAGGGAGACATGGCGGAGAGAGAGAGAGGGAGACGTGGCGGAGAGAGAGAGAGAGGGAGACGTGGCGTAGAGAGAGAGAGAGGGAGACGTGGCGGAGAGAGAGAGAGAGAGAGGGAGACGTGGCGGAGAGAGAGAGAGAGAGGGAGACGTGGCGGAGAGAGAGAGAGACGTGGCAGAGAGAGAGAGGGAGACGTGGCGGAGAGAGAGAGAGGGAGATGTGGCGGAGAGAGAGAGAGAGAAAGGGAGACGTGGCGGAGAGAGAGAGAGAGAGAGGGAGACGTGGCGGAGAGAGAGAGAGGGAGACGTGGCGGAGAGAGAGAGAGGGAGACTTGGCGGAGAGAGAGGGAGACGTGGCGGAGAGAGAGAGAGGGAGACGTGGCAGCGGAGCGCGCGAGGGGGAGACGTGGCGGCGGAGCGCGCGAGGGGGAGACGTGGCGGCGGAGCGCGCGAGGGGGAGACGTGGTGGCGGAGCGCGCGAGGGGGAGACGTGACGGAGCACGTGAGGGAGAGACGCGGTAGAGTGCGAGGGGGAGGCGCGGTAGAGCGTGAGATGTGGGAGAGGGGGAGACGTGGTAGAGCTCGAGACGTGGTAGACCTCGAGACGTGGTAGAGCGCGACAGGGGGAGACGTGTTAGAGCACGAGGGGGAGACGTGTTAGAGCACGAGGGGGAGACGTGGTAGAGCGCGAGACGTGGGAGAGCGCGAGACGTGGGAGAAAGGGAGACGTGGCGGAGAGAGAGAGAGAGAGGGAGACGTGGCGGAGAGAGAGAGAGAGAGGGGGAGACGTGGTGGCGGAGCGCGCGAGGGGGAGACGTGACGGAGCACGTGAGGGAGAGACGCGGTAGAGTGCGAGGGGGAGACGTGGTGGCGGAGCGCGCGAGGGGGAGACGTGACGGAGCACGTGAGGGAGAGACGCGGTAGAGTGCGAGGGGGAGGCGCGGTAGAGCGTGAGATGTGGGAGAGGGGGAGACGTGGTAGAGCTCGAGACGTGGTAGAGCTCGAGACGTGGTAGAGCGCGACAGGGGGAGACGTGTTAGAGCACGAGGGGGAGACGTGTTAGAGCACGAGGGGGAGACGTGGTAGAGCGCGAGACGTGGGAGAGCGCGAGACGTGGGAGAAAGGGAGACGTGGCGGAGAGAGAGAGAGAGAGGGAGACGTGGCGGAGAGAGAGAGAGAGACGTGGCGGAGAGAGAGGGAGACGTGGCAGAGAGAGAGAGAGAGAGGGAGACGTGGCGGAGAGAGGGAGACGTGGCGGAGAGAGAGAGAGGGAGACTTGGCGGAGAGAGAGACAGAGGGAGACGTGGCGGAGAGAGAGGGAGACGTGGCGGAGAGAGAGAGAGAGAGAGGGAGACGTGGCGGAGAGAGAGAGGGAGACGTGGCGGAGAGAGAGAGGGAGACGTGGCGTAGAGAGAGAGAGAGAGAGGGAGACGTGGCGGAGAGAGAGAGAGAGAGAGGGAGACGTGGCGGAGAGAGAGAGAGAGAGGGAGACGTGGCGGAGAGAGAGAGACGTGGCAGAGAGAGAGAGGGAGACGTGGCGGAGAGAGAGAGAGAGGGAGACGTGGCGGAGAGAGAGAGAGAGGGAGACGTGGCGGAGAGAGAGGGAGAGAGAGGGAGACGTGGCAGAGAGAGGGAGACGTGGCGGAGAGAGAGAGAGAGGGAGACGTGGCGGAGAGAGAGAGAGAGGGAGACGTGGCGGAGAGAGAGAGAGAGGGAGACGTGGCGGAGAGAGAGAGAGAGGGAGACATGCCGGAGAGAGAGAGAGAGAGGGAGACGTGGCGGAGAGAGAGAGACAGTGGGAGACGTGGCGGAGAGAGAGAGAGAGGGAGACGTGGCGGCGGAGCGCGCGAGGGGGAGACGTGGCGGCGGAGCGCGCGAGGGGGAGACGTGACGGAGCACGTGAGGGAGAGACGCGGTAGAGTGCGAGGGGGAGGCGCGGTAGAGCGTGAGATGTGGGAGAGTGGGAGACGTGGTAGAGCTCGAGACGTGGTAGAGCTCGAGACGTGGTAGAGCGCGAGAGGGAGACGTGGTAGAGCGCGAGACGTGGGAGAGCGCGAGACGTGGGAGAGAGGGAGACGTGGCGGAGAGAGAGAGAGAGAGACGTGGCGGAGAGAGAGGGAGACTAGGCAGAGAGAGAGAGAGAGAGGGAGACGTGGCGAAGAGAGAGAGAGAGGGAGACGTGGCGGAGCGAGAGAGAGGGAGACGTGGCGGAGCGAGAGAGAGGGAGATGTGGCGGAGCGAGAGAGAGGGAGACGTGGCGGAGCGAGAGAGAGAGGGAGACGTGGCGGAGCGAGAGAGAGGGAGACGTGGCGGAGCGAGAGAGAGAGAGGGAGACGTGGCGGAGCGAGAGAGAGAGACGTGGCGGAGGAGAGGGAGAGGGCGGGAGAGAGAGAGAGGGAGACGTGGCGGAGAGAGAGAGAGAGGGAGACGTGGCGGAGAGAGAGAGAGGGAGACGTGGCGGAGAGAGAGAGAGAGGGAGACGTGGCGGAGAGAGAGAGAGAGGGAGACGTGGCGGAGAGAGAGAGAGAGAGAGAGGGAGACGTGGCGGAGAGAGAGAGACAGTGGGAGACGTGACGGAGAGAGAGAGAGAGGGAGACGTGGCGGCGGAGCGCGCGAGGGGGAGACGTGGCGGCGGAGCGCGCGAGGGGGAGACGTGGCGGCGGAGCGCGCGAGGGGGAGACGTGGCGGCGGAGCGTGCGAGGGGGAGACGTGGCGGCGGAGAGCGCGAGGGGGAGACGTGACGGAGCACGTGAGGGAGAGACGCGGTAGAGTGCGAGGGGGAGGCGCGGTAGAGCGTGAGATGTGGGAGAGGGGGAGACGTGGTAGAGCTCGTGACGTGGTAGAGCTCGAGACGTGGTAGAGCGCGAGAGGGGGAGACGTGTTAGAGCACGAGGGGGAGACGTGTTAGAGCACGAGGGGAGACGTGATAGAGCACGAGGGGGAGACGTGGTAGAGCGCGAGACGTGGGAGAGAGGGAGACGTGGCGAAGAGAGAGAGAGAGGGAGACGTGGCGAAGAGAGAGGGAGACGTGGCGGAGAGAGAGAGAGGGAGACGTGGCGGAGAGAGAGGGAGACGTGGCAGAGAGAGAGAGAGAGGGAGACGTGGCAGAGAGAGAGAGAGAGGGAGACGTGGCGGAGAGAGAGAGGGAGACGTGGCAGAGAGAGAGAGGGAGACGTGGCAGAGAGAGAGAGGGAGACGTGGCAGAGAGAGAGAGGGAGACGTGGCGGAGAGAGGGAGACGTGGCGGAGAGAGGGAGGGAGACGTGGCGGAGCGAGAGAGAGAGAGGGAGACGTGGCGGAGAGAGGGAGGGAGACGTGGCGGAGCAAGGGAGGGAGACGTGGCGGAGCAAGAGAGAGAGAGGGAGACGTGGCGGAGCGAGAGAGAGGGAGACGTGGCGGAGCGAGAGAGAGAGGGAGACGTGGCGGAGCGAGAGAGAGAGAGGGAGACGTGGCGGAGCGAGAGAGAGAGAGGGAGACGTGGCGGAGCGAGAGAGAGAGAGGGAGACGTGGCGGAGCGAGAGAGAGCGAGGGAGACGTGGCGGAGCGAGAGAGGGAGACGTGGCGGAGCGAGAGAGGGAGACGTGGCGGAGCGCGTGAGAGAGAGGGAGACGTGGCGGAGCGCGAGAGAGAGGGAGACGTGGCTTAGCGCGAGAGAGAGGGAGACGTGGCGGAGCGAGAGGGAGACGTGGCGGAGCGAGAGGGAGACGTGGTGGAGAGAGAGGGAGACGTGGCGGAGAGAGAGGGAGACGTGGCGGAGCGAGAGAGAGAGAGGGAGACGTAGCGGAGCGAGAGAGAGAGAGGGAGACGTAGCGGAGCGAGAGGGAGACGTAGCGGAGCGCGAGAGAGAGAGAGGGAGACGTAGCGGAGCGAGAGAGAGAGAGAGGGAGACGTAGCGGAGCGCGAGAGAGAGAGGGAGACGTAGCGGAGCGCGAGAGAGAGAGGGAGACGTAGCGGAGCGCGAGAGAGAGAGAGGGAGACGTAGCGGAGCGCGAGAGAGAGAGGGAGACGTAGCGGAGCGCAAGAGAGAGAGGGAGGAGGAGCGCGAGAGAGAGAGGGAGACGTAGCGGAGAGAGAGAGGGAGACGGAGTGCGAGAGGGAGACGTAGCGGAGCGAGAGAGAGAGAGGGAGACGTGGCGGAGCGCGAGAGAGAGAGGGAGACGTGGTGGAGCGCGAGAGGGAGATGTGGTGGAGCGCAAGAGAGAGAGAGGGAGACGTAGTAGAGCGTGAGAGGGAGACGTGGTAGAGAGGGAGACGTAGTAGAGCCCGAGAGGGAGACGTAGTAGAGCCCGAGAGGGAGACGTATTAGAGCGCGAGTGAGTGAGGGAGACGTAGTAGAGCGGGAGGGAGACGTAGACGTGGTGGAGCGCGAGAGAGAGAGAGGGAGACGTAGCGGAGCGCGAGAGAGAGGGAGACGTAGCGGAGCGCGAGAGAGAGAGAGGGAGACGTAGCGGAGCGCAAGAGAGAGAGAGAGAGAGAGAGGGGGACGTAGTGGAGCGCGAGAGCGAGAGAGGGAGACGTAGCGGAGCGCGAGAGAGAGAGAGGGAGACGTAGCGGAGCGCGAGAGAGAGAGAGAGAGACGTAGCGGAGCGCGAGAGAGAGAGAGGGAGACGTAGCGGAGCGCGAGAGAGAGAGAGGGAGACGTAGCGGAGCGCGAGAGAGAGAGAGGGAGACGTAGCGGAGCGCAAGAGAGAGAGAGAGAGAGAGGGAGACGTAGTGGAGCGCGAGAGAGAGAGAGGGAGACGTAGCGGAGCGCGAGAGAGAGAGAGGGAGACGTAGCGGAGCGCGAGAGAGAGAGAGGGAGACGTAGCGGAGCACGAGAGAGAGAGAGGGAGACGTAGCGGAGCGCAAGAGAGAGAGGGAGGAGGAGCGCGAGAGAGAGAGGGAGACGTAGCGGAGAGAGAGAGGGAGACGGAGTGCGAGAGGGAGACGTAGCGGAGCGAGAGAGAGAGAGAGAGAGGGAGACGTGGCGGAGCGCGAGAGAGAGGGAGATGTGGTGGAGCGCGAGAGGGAGATGTGGTGGAGCGCAAGAGAGAGAGAGGGAGACGTAGTAGAGCGCGAGAGGGAGACGTGGTAGAGAGGGAGACGTAGTAGAGCCCGAGAGGGAGACGTATTAGAGCGCGAGTGAGTGAGGGAGACGTAGTAGAGCGGGAGGGAGACGTAGACGTGGTGGAGCGCGAGAGGGAGACGGTTGGAGCACGAGGGAGACGGTTGGAGCGCGAGAGGGAGACGGTTGGAGCGCGAGAGGGAGACGGTTGGAGCGCGAGAGGGAGACGGTTGGAGCGCGAGAGGGAGACGGTTGGAGCGCGAGAGGGAGACGGTTGGAGCGCGAGAGGGAGACGGTTGGAGCGCGAGAGGGAGACGGTTGGAGCGCGAGAGGGAGACGGTTGGAGCGCGAGAGGGAGACGGTTGGAGCGCGAGAGGAGACGGTTGGAGCGCGAGAGTGAGACGTGGTGGAGCGCGAGAGGGAGACGGTTGGAGCACGAGAGAGGGAGACATGGTGGAGAGGGAGACGTAGTGGAGTGGGAGAGAGAGGGAGACATAGTGGAGTGGGAGAGAGAGGGAGACATCGTAGAGCGGGAGAGAGAGGGAGACGTAGTAGAGCCCGAGAAGGAGACTTCTTAGACCCTGAGCGGGAGACGTCTTAGACCCTGAGCGGGAGACGTATTAGAGCGCAAGAGGGAGACGTATTAGAGCGCAAGAGGGAGACGTATTGGAGCGCGAGAGAGGGAGACGTATTGGAGCGCGAGAGAGGGAGACGTATTGGAGCGCGAGAGAGGGAGACGTAGTGGAGCGCGAGAGAGGGAGACGTAGAGGAGCGCGAGAGAGGGAGACGTAGTGGAGCGCGAGAGAGGGAGATGTAGTGGAGCGCGAGAGAGGGAGACGTAGTGGAGCGCGAGAGAGGGAGACGTAGTGGAGCGCGAGAGAGGGAGACGTAGTGGAGCGCGAGAGAGAGAGAGGGAGACGTAGTGGAGCGCGAGAGAGGGAGACGTAGTGGAGCGCGAGAGAGGAAGACGTAGTGGAGCGAGGGAGAGGGAGACGTAGTGGAGCGCGCGAGAGAGAGGGAGAGAGGGAGACGTAGTGGAGCGCGAGAGAGAGAGAGGGAGACGTAGTGGAGCGCGAGAGAGAGAGAGGGAGACGTAGTGGAGCGCGAGAGAGAGAGAGGGAGACGTAGTGGAGCGCGAGAGAGAGGGGGACGTAGTGGAGCGAGAGAGAGAGAGAGGGAGACGTAGTGGAGCGCGAGAGAGAGGGGGACGTAGTGGAGCGAGAGAGAGAGAGAGGGAGACGTAGTGGAGCGCGAGAGAGGGAGACGTAGTGGAGCGCGAGAGAGGGAGACGTAGTGGAGCGCGAGAGAGGGAGACGTAGTGGAGCGCGAGAGAGAGAGAGGGAGACGTAGTGGAGCGCGAGAGAGGGAGACGTAGTGGAGCGCGATAGAGGGAGACGTAGTGGAGCGAGGGAGAGGGAGACGTAGTGGAGCGCGCGAGAGAGAGAGGGAGACGTAGTGGAGCGCGAGAGAGAGAGAGGGAGACGTAGTGGAGCGCGAGAGAGAGAGAGGGAGACGTAGTGGAGCGCGAGAGAGAGAGAGGGAGACGTAGTGGAGCGCGAGAGAGAGAGAGGGAGACGTAGTGGAGCGCGAGAGAGAGGGGGACGTAGTGGAGCGAGAGAGAGAGAGAGGGAGACGTAGTGGAGCGCGAGAGAGAGAGAGGGAGACGTAGTGGAGCGCGAGAGAGAGAGAGGGAGACGTAGTGGAGCGCGAGAGAGAGAGAGGGAGACGTAGTGGAGCGCGAGAGAGAGAGGGAGACGTAGTGGAGCGCGAGAGAGGGAGACGTAGTGGAGCGCGAGAGAGAGAGAGAGAGGGAGACGTAGTGGAGCGCGAGAGAGAGAGGGAGACGTAGTGGAGCGCGAGAGAGAGAGAGGGAGACGTAGTGGAGCGCGAGAGAGAGAGAGAGAGAGGGGGACGTAGTGGAGCGCGAGAGAGAGAGAGGGAGACGTAGTGGAGCGCGCGAGAGAGAGAGGGAGACATAGTGGAGCGCGAGAGAGAGGGAAACGTAGTGGAGAGCGAGAGGGAAACGTAGTGGAGAGCGAGAGAGAGAGGGAGACCTAGAGCCGGAGAGAGAGACCTAGTCTGCACTAACCTTATCTAGAACTGGACCCACCACAGAGTATTTTTGAGAACACAACTCACTCCTGGAGCAATGACTTGAGAGACCACCTCTGCTATAGAATGTTGTATCTGCTAAAAAGTTTAGGGTCATGTTGAATCTTCATAGAACATTTTCAGACGATGCGTTGTTTTGTGCTTTATATGATATGTATTTAATAGACGGGAACAAGGTGTGTGTGTAGGTGCATGCACAGTGTGTTTGTCTCGACTGATTCCATGACTCACATGGACCTGTCACACCGACGTTGCGGCCATGACACTCACTCTGTCTCTCCCCCTCTTCCTCCTCTTCTCACCGCTCACTCTCTGTAAATTTCACCTTCATCTTGTCCCCCGCCCTGCCCACCCCTCCTTTATTTACACCTTTTCCCACTCTTTCTTTCTCTGCTTTTCTCTCTCTCGGCTGTTCTTTCCTCCCAACAGACTTGACCAGCAAACCCCGTAGCCCTCTCCAGCCTCCTCCTCAACCCCCGCCCCCCGGCCGGCCGCCACCCCCACCCCAAGAACGAGGGAATGAGACAGAGCTGGGAGGTGGAGGAGGAACTGCAACAACTACAGGAGAAGGAGTGGAGGACTGGGAGGAGAGAGAAGCTCCTCTCCGCCAACTGGAGGGGGTGGAGGCCGAAGAGCGGGAAGGAGGGAGGGCAAGAGCCATTGACAACCAGTACTCCTTCTTCTGAGGGGGGGGGGGGGGTTGTGCGAAAGGGAAAGTGGAGGAGGTGGGAGTCATAGCCATTCATAACCAGTATTTGTATTTTATTACGGGACTGTGAGGGGAGGGGCTTAGAAGGACATACTAACACTATTAAAACACAAGCATTCTGGGAGATTCGGCAAGATGGAGAGAAAGAGAAAATGGGTAAAAGAGAAGAGAGAGGGATGGGAGCACCTTACAACACTAAATATAGGTACACTAATGTTTAGCGAGATAAGCTTTTTTGCCGGTACACCTCTTGGTACGCTTTTTGTAGACTTTTGAATCAATTCATGGATGTAGGTAGTGAGAGAGATATCCTCTGAACCTAGTAGTACCATACCTCAATATCCTGCAGACATTCTACTGGCCAACAGTACACTTTCACAGTGGTGGAGATGGAGGACAACCATATACTTACAAGGTGGCAAAGAGACTAGGCTAGAACCGGCAAGCAGGATACATATACCTCAGTCACTTTTTCAACCTCACTCTCTTTCTCTCCTCATTTTCTGGTTTTCTTTAATGGTAGAGAAGTGGCCAGAGGTAGAGAGAGAGCGAATATATATTCAGATAAAATACTTTATTATTGATAATAATAATGATATGATTAACAATAATGATAATGGAAATAATGATGGTCGGAATTAATAGTATTAATTTTATTTTGTTTTTAAAATGCCTTTTATTGTATGTTGTTTACTCCATGTAATGCGTAACATTTGTACCTGCCCCCATCCGATTATTTCAGTTGAAATTTGTTTGTGCCTTTTTTTATATTGCTAAGCCTCATACTCAGTCTTTCCCTCACGCTCATACAGTCCTCTCCTCCTGGACCTCATCCTAATTTAAATGTGCAGAAATAGAATATAAGAGGGGGGACATTTTTCTACTCGTGCCTTTTTGTGTTATCACCTCTGTCATACTCCTTCAACCTGTGCCTTAGTTGAGTAACCATGTCCGTCTGTTTGCCATTCAGTTCAGTGCCTCTATCTTTCTTTCTCTTTGTATCTCCCTCCTTCCTCTCTTTGTTTATACCTTTACTTCTTGTTTGTCCTCTACTCTACCCAGAGCCTTGTAATCATATTTTACACATCTTACCCCCATCCCCCTGTTCATCCTTTTCAAATTTTGAACTCTATTTGTGCCTTTCTGTCTGTCTGTCTGTCTGTCTCTCGCTCTCTCTTTTGCTGGGACCTTGTGTTGACGGTGGGCAGGGTTTTGTCCAACCTGTGTGGTTAGTTTCAGGTACTACATTGAATTTAATGATATGATATAATATAATTATACTGAAACATTATGGCCTAGTGTGTTGTTGCTTTGGTTCACTGTTATTGTTTCTTACTGAATAAAGGGGAAGGATGTAAAGGAATGTTACAGTAATTCTTGCAGCTTTGGGTTGTCACTAGTTGCCACAAAGTCAAATGGCTATGTCATAAAAATTCATCAAAACAAAAATTCACGTTTTGGTCATAATTTAAGGTTAGGTATAAGGTTAGCATTGTGGTTAAGGTTGAAATCAGATTTTAAGAAGGAACATTTTAGAAATAGGCAGGGTTTGGCTTGAAATTAGTGACGACCGCGGTTTTGGGGTCTAAACTGTTTAGCGCGTGCACGTTAAATTGTGAATGCGCACATACACAGTCGTACACGCCCCCATCAACCCAGTCAGTCAGCCACGCGCAGACGACAACATCTTTGTGGTGCCAAACCGGCGAATTTGTTTTCCCCGAGTTTTACAATTTCTTCAAGTTACAAATGACATGCAATCGGAGTAAGCCACACGCAAGAGTAAATCTACGGAAAGGAAACGAAAAACGACGTGCTAAAAGTTTTAGCTACAGAAGGGACATTACTGCTTGCTCGTCTAGCTAGCCATCGAGCTAGCTATAACGTGCAAGGCTGTACTACAGTAGCCAGCTTAACTATCGATTAAGTTCCGAAGAGGCAATGTCTTTTCGTCGACAGAACGTGAGTTGTAGTTGTATGAAGTTGCTAAGGGTAGCTTGCTGCTACATGTATTGGTTTCTGTGTGTATGAATTCTAGCTAGCTTGTGCGATATTTGTTAGCAGCTAGCTTTAAGTTGGCTAGCTAACGTGAGCTTTATCGATGGTGTCCTCATTGACTTACGTGGTAACTAGTCTGGTAAAGTCAAATACTATTTATTAGACTAAAGGCAAATTGAATCCGTATAACTGTTACTTGAGGTGTAATTATTGGCACGTGTCACACCAGCAACAACCCGGTTCAGGCGGACGAAAAACCTCCAATGGAACGCCAGGGCCTGCCGCTTTGCCCTCTCATATCAGCGGGAGCAATACCAACAGAGCTGTGCCTGGAAGGTAAGCACATGTTCGGCCACAGTCGTCAAGCAAGTCCGGGGATCTGCCACATATCCATAGAGGTTTACCGGTCAATACGAGGATTACAGTGGGCGTGCCCATGTCGAACGGAGGCTTTAACTAGTTATTTTAAGCCAATTGGAACAAAGTAAATATAATAGATGTAGGTTACGGCAAATGGGCAAAGAGGGTCTGCTAAATCGACATTGGTATGATTGACTGGTGTCCGAACCAATGGGATAGACGATACATTTGATTGACGCCAATATACCCATTCACTTTCTATGGGGAGGGGATTTTCCGTGTTCATTTTTTTCTTTTTATTAAACGTTTGTTTTAGGTTTTGTTTGGCCTGTCAAGTCGTGCGACTTTAAACAGAATCAGCAAGACTGCGGAGTAACAGGGATGCACATGACTAAAAAGTATTAATACTGTTTTATTATTTATTGTATTCAACGTGTCTCTCGATATCTAGAAATTCTACTAACTGTCTTGTTTAGCTTGCTAGCTAACGTTAGCTAGACCACACATAGCTAGCTATTGTTTAGATTATTGATATTTTCACAATTTCGCCTAGTTACTCCAAATTGTTAGCCAGTTACCAGATTAATTTAGCTAAAATAGTTGCACGTTAGCAGGCTACCACTAGGGAACGTTAGCTAAATTGTTAGCCACATCGCTATAACGTTACCTTCTGTATTAGCTAACCCTGGTTAGCCAGCTTGTGACAACAATTGTTTTCGTTAAGCCTCGCAAACAATGTCAAACGACACAGTAATAGAGAACAGAATATATCCGCTACGGGGCTAGCTTGTTTACACCTCACCCCACCTAATGTCATAGCTTGCTTACGTAGACCACCGGCGTCCCGCACGCATCGGTGACCGTGATCAGTCTTTTGCCCTACGGCTGCATAGACATATCTTCTAGATCATCTAGCTAGCTTCATGCATTCATATGACAGGTCGAGGACCACCAGGTTCAGAAGTCCGCATTTGATCAACGCATTGTCCCATGTCCATAATTCTTTGCAAGTTTGCATATTAGTTAGCTACATTGAAAGTGGTGCAGCTGCCGGCCTATTTCTTGCGTTGCAGAATTTTTACCCTGAGCCACCTACACCCATTTGTCTTGTCTGTTGCTAATGTTCTCTCCTCACATTAAGGACAAGAAATACAATGAAGCCGCCATCTCAGTCCTCTCCCGTAAGTTACATATCATGAAATGTAGGCTATCCAGCATGTACTACAGACGTTTTTACGCAAATGTGGATAGCCTAGTACCCTTTTGATGACATAATGTAGGTTGTCTTTTGCTTTGTTTGCTTCCATACTAGTGCACTATTGTACAATGTGTAAACTCTAAAATGTTGAAAGGAAATTGCGAGTAAGAGTAAGGTCACATTTTTTGGAGCTTTAAAATAGAGGTCCCAGCCATGCTGAAGTCAGACATGTTTGTTTACAACTCACAGGTATTTGAAGGTGTCTACAACAACACCAGGATGCTTCACTATCTCACAGCTGTAGTGGTGAGTGTTCATTTGGTCAATTAGGCCCTGGTCCACTGTGGTGCCTTTGATGCAACAGATGCACTATTTCCACTATTTAAGTTGTCGACAACTGTCTACTAATGTATATCTTAATGAAATGACCAATAACCATATTATTATCATCCTTCAAGGGCTCCACCTGTGATGTCCGAGTGAAGAGTGGAAATGTGTATGAAGGCATCTTCAAGACCCTCAGCTCAAGGGTAATTTTATACTACCTTGAATTAATTAGACCATACATGGGTGTTCTGCATACCGACACATTATAGACCCCTCATAGAAACATGGTTGTGGTCAGATGTTCAACTTAATCTGAGGCATATTCATTAGTCGGATTCCGTTACAAAACCTAGTCCATTGCACATCTGAATGCATTCAACTGAAATGTGTCTCTGAATCAGAGAGGTTTACTCGATACGTCACGATAGATACCAAAATGATACCACAGCAAAAAAAGAAAGCATATTAGCCAAAGTAACAGAAGGGCACCTGATCCAGACAGATAAACTCAGCTACCGTTCTGTTCAATTGCTGGGCATCTTTTGAGTTAAATATCAGCACATTTGACTTTTTTTTACCTTGTTTTTTTTAGACAGCCATGTGTATGCATTTATAAATCAATTTCACAATCATACAATCAATTAGCCTTTGGTAAGAACAATCTAACAACATAATGGTCATTTATTTGAATGGTAAATATCTATTGATAAACTGGGTAAATTAAGATGTAGCCTTGGCATATCCAAAAACAAGGTCAATGCATATTCAATAGGAGTGTGTGCATGCATTGAGTTATTGAGCTTGTTTTGGCTGATGTCATCTGTAGCCCCATGAAAATCTGTTTCCCTTCTCTCTTACATTTTGTGACTTATTTTACTGTACTCCTTAACATTTGCATTGAAGTAGCTTATTTTATAAAAAATGTGGGCTGTCTACCAGGAATGACATCATTCACGAGGCAGGGGGGGGGCATGGGAGCACAGTCAGTTCGCTGAGGCAATAGATCATCTTTGTGAGAGAGACTGAAATAAGAGAATGAATAATGTTTTTTGTGGCTATCAACTTTGAAATCAGCGTATTTTGCATTATGGTTTGCGTTATAGTTTACAAAGTACTAGGGCGGTGAATTGATGTTAGCTGTCAACTAGCAAGGAAAGTTGTCCTACAATAGCTGGAAGCTACCAGTATCATCTTGCATTGTAAAGTGTTGTAGCCTAGTTTCAACATTTCTACATTTGGTCGTGTCGCATTATTAAACTGTGTTAAATTGTGTGCAGCATGAGTGAGGAGCTAACATGATGCATCCATGACTCCCAGTGCAGGCTAGCAATGAGTAAGTGGAGCAGGCACAGTGCGCACTATAATAAGAGGTCGGCTGTGCTGATAGACGTGCTTGTTCCGTTGGACACATTTGACAGAAGTACCAAAAGTAACAAAAAAATCTAGTGCCAAACTGTTTTTCCTCTTCTAGTATCGAAAAACTACAGAAGTTTCGGTATACCATGCAACACCAGGAGGGACCTATCTAAAATTGTCCAATAGAAACTTGTTTTTGTTGCAGAACGTTTAACTTTTGGAGTAAATGGTTTCCGTTACAAAATGTTTTGCAATCGAATCAGCGTAATGAATACACCCCAGGTCACATTGACCACTGCCTGCAGTCGCTC
This sequence comes from Salmo salar, assembly GCF_965601325.2. NCBI lineage: Eukaryota > Metazoa > Chordata > Actinopteri > Salmoniformes > Salmonidae > Salmo > Salmo salar. Next base: position 3,230,114 of record NC_138313.1, read on the forward strand.
TTCAGTTAACCTCTGTGGTTTATCCGTGGTCCTAATGTGTTTTTACTCCAGTGTGAGCTGGTGGTTGACGCTGTCCACAAGCGGAGCGAAGGAGGAGAGGCGGATGGAGACGGAGGGGGAGGCTTGCCCCCCTCCCTGCCCCGGATCGAGGAGATCACAGACACCATGATTTTCAGCCCCGGCGACCTGGTCACAATGACTTGCCGAGATGTGGACCTCAACTACGCCATCAGAGGTAAGTGTGAGAGTGGGTTGTCAGTGTGACTGAAACTGATTTCAAGATAAGGATGTGTTTTTAAGTAAGCAGTCGAACTGAATGAGAGATTGGAGGGTGAACCGTGTGTGTGTGTGTGTGTGTGCATCATTATGTACCCCTAGTAGATGACACATTATACCTTCAAATGTAGGCTTTGTATGTGTGTGTAGATGCTTTCACAGATACAGCAATCAGCTCATCGCGGGTGAACGGGGAACACCGGGAGAAGGTGCTGCAGAGGTGGGACGGAGGGGACAGCAACGGAGAAGGCTTCGACCTGGAGACGGACACGGTGAGAGGAATTGACAGTCGCTAGGTTTCCATCCAATTTGCGACAGATTCTACAATCTGCATAAACAAATTTTGAATGTTCCTGCCGCAGGTGGGTTTCTAGCAAACTAACTTTTTACTGATATATATTTTAAAAAAATGCGTGATAACCTAGTGCACATAAAAAAAAATGTTTCAATTACAATGTACCAACAACAAAAAAGAAAGAGGTTCATTGTGTTTCAATCACATTTTTTACTCTACTGTTGGTTTTGTCACAAACTTTTGTGATAAATGGTAAGCTTGCCCAATCTGTTTTTGGTTCATGCTCTCTCCACACGTTTGCTGATAAAGTTGACATGGATAAGAGCAAGATCATTTTTATTTGATAATTGCAGCCAAGCACCAATCATCATGTCACCAGCATTAAAAAAAAACACCCTCAATATTATTGGAAATTTGCATGAAATTCAACGTGCACTTAACCACAATGTGAAGTTCATAACTTATTTGCCTATAAACTCTTTATGCTTTCACACGTTGTGATGGTAGTAGGTTACAACAATGTAACATATCATTGCGTGACTCTAACTATATTTTGACCTGGTTATTATATCACTAGTTGCACATAACAGCGTTTCCACCGCAATTATGGTATAAATCTATTTCACAGACCAAAGAATTGTGTTGCTGACAGTAGGATATTTTGACTACAAATTTGCTGTTTCTATCAGGCCTGTTGAGTTTTTAATTTTTTTATGTGTCATGTAATTCATCTGCATGAAATGGTTGGATGGAAACCTGGTTACTGACACGCACACACTTGGTGAGACACAAGCACACACTTACTGTACGGCTCTTCTGTCTCTGTTAGTCTAATGGCTGGGATGCCAGCGAAATGTTCAAGTTCAACGAGGAGACTTATGGCGTCACGTCCACCTACGATTCCAGCCTCTCCATGTACACGTGAGTATTCTCCCCTCAGCTCCTTATTCTGATTGTGGAATATGCTCAGGTCGATCTGTCTATATAAACTCAGCAAAAAAAGAAAAGCGGGGTAAAAAAAAAAAAGAGTTCAAATTGTGTTTTTTACATTTTTATTAACCTGCAGTTTTTCATTATTTATATATATATATATATATATTACACACACTCAGCAAAAAAAGAAACGTCCTCACTGAACTGGGTTTATTTTCATTAAACTTAACATGTATAAATATTTGTATGACCATAATAATATTCAACAACTGAGGCATGAACTGAACAAGTTCCACAGACATGTGACTAACAGAAATGGTATAATGTGTCCCTGAACAAACGGGGATCAAAATAACAGTCAGTATCTGGTGTGCCCACCAGCTGCATTAAGTACTGCAGTGCATATCCTCATCATGGACTGCACCAGATTTGCCAGTTCTTGCTGTGAGATGTTACCCCACTCTTCCACCAAGGCACCTGCAAGTTCCCAGACATTTCTGGGGGGAATGGCCCAAGCCCTCACCCTCTGATTCCACAGGTCCCAGACGTGCTCAATGGGATTGAGATCCGGGCTCTTCGCTGGCCATGGCAGAACACTGACATTCCTGTCTTGCAGGAAATCACGCACAGAACGAGCAGTATGGCTGGTGGCATTGTCATGCTGGAGGATCATGTCAGGATGAGCCTGCAGGAAGGGTACCACATAAGGGAGGAGGATGTCTTCCCTGTAACGCACAGCGTTGAGATTGCCTGCAATGGCAACAAGCTCAGTCCAATGATGCTGTGACACACCGCCCCAGACCATGACGGACCCTCCACCTCCAAATCGATCCAGGGTACAGACCTTGGTGTAACGCTCATTCCTTTGACGATAAACGCAAATCGGACCATCACCCCTGGTGAGACAAGACCGCAACTCGTAAGTGAAGAGCACTTTTTGCCAGTCCTGGCTGGTCCAGCGACGGTGGTGATGTTGCTGCCGGTGATGTCTGGTGAGGACCTGCTTTACAACAGGCCTACAAGCCCTCAGTCCAGCCTCTCTCGGCCTATTGCGGATAGTCTGAGCAGGGATTGTGTGTTCCTGGTGTAACTCGAGCAGTTGTTGCCATCCTGTACCTGTCCCGCAGGTGTGATGTTCGGCTGTACCGGTCCTGTGCAGGTGTTGTTTCACGTGGTCTGCCACTGCGAGGACAATCAGCTGTCCGTCCTGTCTCCCTGTAGCGCTGTCTTAGGCGTCTCACAGTACGGACATTGCAATTCATTGCCCTGGCCACGTCTGCAGTCCTCGTGCCTCCTTGCAGAATGCCTAAGGCTTGTTTTCCAGAGTCAGTAGAAAGGCCTCTTTAGTGACCTAAGTTTTCATAACTGTGACCTTATTTGCCTGCCGTCTGTAAGCTGTTAGTGTCTTAACGACTGTTCCACAGGTGCATGTTCATTCATTGTTTATAGGTCATTAAACAAGCATGGGAAACAGTGTTTAAACCCTTTACAATGAAGATCTGTGAAGTTATTTGGATTTTTACAAATTGTCTTTGAAAGACAGGGTCCTGAAAAAGGGACGTACAGAGTTTAGTTCTGTATCATTCTGTTTTTTTCCCCCACTAATTGGTATTTTGACCTATCACAGATCTTTTTCAGAGTTGATCGGTCAAAAGACCAATTAGTGAAAACAATATCAGAATTGGGCTGCCTGTGTGAACACAGCCTTATTCACTCACATCTCCCTTTCTCTCACATGTTTCTGAATGACCTTGGAAGTCTTATCTCTCTTTCTCCCCCTTCAGTGTTCCCTTGGAAAGGGGCAGCTCGGATGGCTTCCGGCAGCGGGAGGCACGTGCGGCCCGCCTAGCGAATGAGATTGAGGGCAGCCCCCAGTACCGTCACCGCACCAACCTGGAGAACGACGATAAGAGCGAGGAGGACAAGTACAGTGCCGTGGTCCGAGAGAGAGACGAGGGGAGGGAGAGGGGCGGCCCTGGATTCCAGAGCAGTGCCGGGAGCAGGTGAGTCCGTAGGGGAATCGCAGACATACACAGGCTTAGTTCTAAACTCAATACATGGAGGCATAAACACAGTTGACAAAACTACATCTGTGCAAGGATGTAAGCTACTCAATCAGTTGTATAGACAGACATAACAACACGAACATGCAGTGAACAAAAATATAATCGCAGCATGTAAAGTGTTGGTCCCATTTTTCATGAGCTTTTTTCCCATTGTCACCAGAAGCTTATTTTTCTAATTTTTTTGGCACATTTGTATACATCCCTGTTAGTGAGTATTTCTCCTTTGCCAAGGTAATCCATCCACCTGACAGGTGTGGCAAATCAAGAAGCATGATAATTATACAGGTGCACAATGTGCTGGGACAATAAAAGGCCACTCTAAAATGTGCTGTTTTGTCACACAACACAATGCTACAGATGTCTCAAGTTGAGAGCGTGCAGGAATGTCCACCAGAGCTGTTGGCCACTGGAACGCTGGAGAAGTGTGTTCTTCACCGATGAATCCCAGTTTCAGCTAAACTGGGCAGATGGCAGACAGCATGTATGGCTTTGTGTGGGTGAGCGGTCTGCTGATATCAACATAGTGCCCAGTGGTGGGGTTATGGTATTGGCAAGTATAAGCTACGGACGATGAACACAATTGCATTTCATTGATGGCAATTTGAATGCACAGAGATACCGTGATGAGGCCCGTTGTCGTGTTATTCATACTCCGCCATCACCTCATGTTTCTACATGATAATGCAAGGCCCCATGCTGCAAGGATCTGAACACTATTCCTGGAAGTTGAAAATGTCCCAGTTCTTTCTTGGCCTGCATACTCACCAGACATGTCACCTATTGAGCATGTTTGGGATGCTCTGTATTGACGTGTACGACAGCGTGTTCCAGTTCCCGCCTATATCCAGCAACTTCGCACAGCCGTTGAAGAGGAGTGGGATAACATTCCACAGGCCACAATCGACAGCCTGATCAACTCTGCGAAGGATATGTCGTGCTGCACGCCCCTACCTTTTTATTTATGGTATCTGTGACCAACAGATGCATGTCTCTATTCCCAGTCATGTAAAATCCATAGATTTGGGCCTTATGAATTGATTTAAATTGACTGATTTCCTTAAATGAACTGTTATTCAGTAAATTCTTAGAAATTGTTGCTTGTTGCTTTATACTTTTGTTCAGTGTGTATCTCTCTCTCTCTAGGGAGGGTAAATACATTCCTCTTCCCCAGAGGGCCAGGGAGATGGGTGTCCCCCCCGGCAGCCTGAGGGGTGGAGCCTCTGGTCCAATACCCAATCGAACAGGAGTCCCCGGCTCCTCTAGACCATCCCAGGGTTCTGATAGGTGCAGCCCGCTGTCCATCAGGGGCGCCTACTCTCCCCACTCGTCCCAAGCCAGCCCCCCGGGCCAGCCCAGTAGCCCTACCCCCTCTTCCTCCTCTCACCCACAAGCTCTGGCCGATGCCTCGCGCTCTTCTGTCAACGGAGGTAAGGACTCTGTCTGTTTGGGTATATTGAGGAGGAAGTGTGTGCGAGTTTTGGGGCATATTGAGTGTTAATTGGGCTATTTCTATGCATCAGTGTCGTCCAGAACTTCCCCCAAAGCCCAGAGATCTCTACAGACCAATCGAACTCTGCGCAACCCAAGCTCCCAGTCCTCACCTGCAGGTACACACACACACACACTCGCCTCATCTGTAAGTGCACACAACTGCACATTTCCGACACTCATATTCTATTCTATTCACATCCCTCTCCTTTTCCCTTCTCTTTCTCCCTTTCTCTTTGTCTCTCTCCCCGCAGTCTCTCGCTCTCCAAAACCAGACGACCCCGCTCTGGCTGGCCCTTCCTACCTAGACACTTCCTCCTCCTCGATCGCCTCGGCAACACCTAAGTCCTCTGGCCCCACCCCTCTGTTCACTGTGGATGGTGAGGAGGAGGATGATTACTACACAATTTTCTTTTTACAGAATTGTCATTTATTGAAGTTCTTTTTGTGTTTAATTTATGATTTCTGTTCCTTTCTCTACCTCTTAATCTCCATCTGTCTCTTGCTTTCTTTTTCTCTCGCTTTCAGTGAATGAGATCCTAAGCTCAGCGGCTAAGGAGAGGACAGAAGGCCCAGCCAGCCCTCAAGACGGCAAGAGCGGCAAAGGTTAGCTCTCTCTCTGTTTGACTGGGCCCTGTCCTTTCCTTTATCTCAGGTCTTTTGAAAAAAATATTTTCTCTCTCCCTCTCAGTTCCCTCAGTCCTGCAGAGAACACAGTTGGAGGAGCTACGGAAATTTGGCAAAGAGTTCAGGGTAAGTGTGTCTCGTGTCCATGCATGCCGTGTGTGACCCATGTATCTTACCTGATTCTGACACTCTCGCTCTCTTCCACAGCTCCAGCCCAGCCCCTCCCCTTCTGCTGGCCCCACCTCCTCAGAATCCGCCCAGCCCTCCCCATCAGACTCCGCCACCACAGCCGAGTCCATACCCGCCCCTGGCCACACCCCCTCCCAGGACCCCCAGACTGGAGAGGGGTCCTCCTTCACCCCGACCCCCACCACCCCTACCCCCTCTCCAGCCCCCAACACCGCCTCTCAGTCATCAGGTCCAGACAGACAGGCTACAGGGACACCCCAGCCAGCCAGGTCCCCTGGCAGTGAGGAGGAGGAGGGCGGCGAGCGAGCAGAGGGTGTGGCTGAGTAAGTGTGACCCGAGAACAGTGCAATACAGTACATTATTCCACAGTGTAGTGCAATAGTCTACTCCTCAGTCAACCTAATTCTTACAGTTAATCTGTTATATGTAGGGGGTGTAACGGTTCACCAAACCTACGGTTCGGTACGTATTACGGTTGTGGGGTCACATGAAAGATGTAATGTCAATCACAATGTTCCTTGCATTGTCTGTTGTGACCAGATTGTTAGGTTGGGCCTCAAGTTTCCACTCCAATGCTGTGTTTGTAACCATGTGGGAGGTGGGAATTTACCAGTTGTGAAGTCATAAATACTAGTTGGATGCATTCATGTGATTTGAACTCGTTGCAAAATGCCAATTGGCTAATGGCCATCAAGCTGTGTCAACCGAAAGTACAGCTTTCGTGCTTGTAAAGAAATTATAGCGCTTTTTATAAATAATGTTCTGTTGCATTTAACTGCCGAAAATGCAATTTGAGGCCATTTCCTTAATAGGTGATGTCAGAGGGCAACGTGGGAGAAGTGGGTGCTCAGGATGAAAGACAAGTTTCCCACTAGTAATTACCAGCTTGAGGGCCGTTCAAGTGAGTTATTCCCCAGTCGTGTATGGTAAATTCCCACTTCCCTCTTGGTTACAAACGCGCTATGGCACTGCCTCTCTCAGTGCCAGATAAGCGTCTGTACAAGGTACATCTCCCACTCCGGGGTAATGTGATAGGCTCACTGTTAAGTAAGCGCAGCACAGGGTGCATAGGACAAATCACTGTAAACTTCTGCTTTGGTGTGCGTATATAGAGCAAGTAACCTGTTTGCTGAAATGGGTGCTAGAGGGAAGTGGTAACGTGGCTCGAGCACTTTTACGAGGTGCTTAAACCACCACTGAAACCCCCTTTTCTCAACCCCTGAGAATGGGTGTTGAGAAAATCCGCAGCTATAACCCAGACTGTAAAAAATATTAACAGCCTACTTATTGCTCTTGTGATCTCTTTGGCCTGGTCATATTCAGCTGTTTGAATGCATAGGGGAGACGCTGTTTTTCTTTCTTGTTCCGGTATTCTGTGATGTTGTAAATGTGTCAACATATTTATTAAGGTATTCTCATTGAGCAGTGGCGACATGCTGTTAGCGGTTTATCCACATCTCTCTGTCCATTGCCGTTGTGGTCTACTGTGAGGTCAAAATGTTGGGAAATTGGGGATTTTAGATGATAATTGAGGTTCCTCCAATTCTGGTTTATTGACCCCACCACTCGCCATCGTACAGAACTAGTTCCAGACTGTTTTATTTTTTAAACTTTTTTTTTTCCCTTAGGCATCCGCTTTAATATTGCAGACAGATTGTTGCTTCCATCAATGTAATTGTCTCATTTCATATATGCCCTCTTCACGACTGTCTTGGTATGTTTGGACAATGATAGTTCGTTGGTGATGTGGACACCAAAGAACTTAACTCTCGACCTGCTCCAGTACAGCCCCATCGATGTTAATGGGGGGCCTGTTCGGCCCGCCTTTTCCTGTAGTCTGCGATCAGCTCCTTTGTCTTGCTCACATTGAGGGAGAGGTTGTTGTCCTGGCACCACCCTGCCAGTTCTGACCACCTCCCTATACATCGTTGTCGGTGATCAGTTGTGTTGTCAGCAAACTTAATGATGGTGTTGGAGTGGTGTTTGGCCACGTGGTCGTGGGTCAACAGGAAATACTGGAAGGGACTAAGTACACAACCCTGAAGGGCCCCAGTGTTGAGGATCAGTGTGGCAGACGGGTTGTTGCCTACCCATACCACCTGGGGGCGGCCAGTCAGGGAGTTTTGTCTTTAGCTTTGTGACGAGCTTCGTGGGCTCTATGGTGTTGAACGCTGAGCTGTAGTCAATAAACAGCATTCTCACATAGGTGTTCCTTTTGTCCAGGTGGGAAAGGGCAATGTGGAGTGCAATAGAGATTGCATCATCTGTTGGGGCGGTATGTGAATTGGAGTGGGTCTAGGGTGTCCGGGAGGATGCTGTTGATGTGAGCCATGACCAGCCTTTCAAAGCACTTCATGCCTACTGAAGTGAGTGCCACGGGGCGGTAATCATTTAGGCAGGTTACCTTTGCTTCCTTGGGCACAGGGACAATGGTGGCCAGCTTGAAACATGTAGGTATTACAGACTTGGTCATGGAGAGGTTGAAAATGTCAGTGAAGACAGTTGGTCCGCACATGCTTTGAGTACACGTCCTGGTAATCCATCTGGCCCCGCGGCTTTGAATGTTGACTTGTTTAAAGGTTTTGTTCACATCAGCTACCAAGAGCGTTATCGCACAGTCATCCAGAACTGGTGGTGCTCTCGTGCATGCTTCTGTGTTGCTTGCCTTGACGCGAGCATAAGGCATTTAGCTCATCCGGTAGGCTCTTGTCACTGGGCAGCTCGCATCTGGGTTTCCCTTTGTAGTCCGTAATAGTTTTCAAGCCCTACCGACGAGCGTCAGATCCGGTGTAGTAGGATTCAATATTAATCCTGTATTGACGCTTGTTTTTGGTTTGTCTGAGGGCATAGTGAGATTTCTTATAACCATCCGGATTTGTCTCCCATTTCTTGAAAGCGGCAGCTCTAGCCTTTAGCTCGATGTGGATGTTGCCTGTAATCCATGGCTTCTGGTTGGGATCTGTACGTACAGTCACTGCGGGGACGACGTCGTCGATGCACTTATTGATGAATCTGATGACTGAGGTGGTATACTCCTCAGTGCCGTTGGATGAATCCTGGAACATATTCCAGTCTGTGCTACCAAAACAGTCCTGTGCTGTAGCATCTGCGTCATCTGACCGCTTCCGTATTGAGCGAGTCACTGGTACTTCCTGCTTTCGTTTTTGCTTGTAAGCAGGAATCAGGAAGATGAATTATGGTCAGATTTGCCAGAAGGAGGTCAGGGGAGAGCTTTGTATGCATCGGTGTGTGTTGAGTAAAGCTGGTCTAGAGTGTTTAAATTTTTTTTTTTTTAAATCCTCCTTTGGTTGCACGTGACAAAAATTTGGTAAAACTGATTTAAGTTTGCCTGCATTAAAGTCCCTGGCCACTAGGAGCACCGCTTCTGGGTGAGCATTTTCTTTACTTATAGAGTTGGTTGAGAGCTGTCTTAGTGCCAGCTTCGTTCTGTTGTGGAAAATAGATGGCTACGAATAATATAGATGAGAACTCTTGGTAGATAGTGTGGTCTACAGCTTGTCATATGGTACTCTACCTCAGGAATTTCCTTTGTTAATATGGACTCTTTTGACCTAAATTGCTTTTGTTTTATAGATGAGTACTGAATTGCATGGCCTCTAAAGGCACTATTAAAAGTGTCCCATACAATAAGGGGATCTGCTGTACCCATGTTATGTCAGGAAAAAGTCAGTTACATATTTTAACTAGGACAGAAGAATTTATCATCCAGTAGGCTTTGATTAAATTTCCAATGTCGTCACCCACGTGGAAATTCTGCAAGAGTAATATATATGCCAATGCCAGGCTGTTTAACAAAAGGAAAGTTTGAAATGCATCAATTTAACCTCCCTGGGCAAGGCGGGAACGTTTGCGTCCCACCTAGTCAACAGCCAGTGGAATCGTGTGGCGCGAAATACAAATACCTCAAAAATGCTATAACTTCAATTTCTCAAACATATGACTATTTTACACCATTTTAAAGATAAGACTCTCGTTAATCTAACCACACTGTCCGATTTCAAAAAGGCTTTACAGCGAAAGCAAAACATTAGATTATGTCAGGAGAGTACCCTGCCAAAAATAATCACACAGCCATTTTCAAAGCATGCATATATGTTACAAAAACCAAAACCACAGCTAAATGCAGCACTAACCTTTGATCTTCATCAGATGACACTCCTAGGACATTATGTTATACAATACATGCATGTTTTGTTCAATCAAGTTCATATTTATATCAAAAACCAGCTTTTTACATTAGCATGTGATGTTCAGAACTAGCATACCCACCGCAAACTTCCGGTGAATTTACTAAATTACTCATGATAAACGTTTACAAAAAACATAATTATTTTAAGAATTATAGATACAGAACTCCTTTATGCAATCGCGGTGTCAGATTTTAAAATAGCATTTTGGCGAAAGCACATTTTGCAATATTCTGAGTAGATAGCCCAGCCATCACGGCTAGCTAATTTGACACCCACCAAGTTTGGCCCTCACCAAACTCAGATTTACTAATTATAAAAATTGGATTACCTTTGCTGTTCTTCTTCAGAATGCACTCCCAGGACTTCTACAACAAATGTTGTTTTGTTTGAAATAATCCATAGTTATATTGAAATAGCTCCGTTTTGTTCATGCGTTCAGGTAACTATCCGAAGGGTGACGCGCGGGTGCATTTCGTGACACAAAAATTCAAAATATTCCATTACCGTAGTTCGAAGCATGTCAAACGCTGTTCAAAGACTGAAAGAACAAAATGGAGAATTCACATGACCGCGAATCTCCAGTGTCACTGTACCCAGGCAGGCCAGTAAGAAACAGAGCTGCTGTACTTAGCCCAGAGACTGCAGAGCTCTCATTCCACTTTCTGGCGCCTTCTGAGAGCCAATGGAAGCCTTAGAAAATGTCACGTTACAGCCGCGATGCTGTATTTTTGGTAGAGAGAACCTAGAAGGACAACAAATTGTCAGACATGGCACTTCCTGCATGGAATCTTCTCAGGTTTTTGCCTGCCATATGAGTTCTGTTATACTCACAGACACCATTCAAACAGTTTTAGAAACTTTAGAGTGTTTTCTATCCAAATCTACTAATTATATGCATATTCTAGTTTCTGGGCAGGAGTAGTAACCAGATTAAATCGGGTGTGTTTTTTTTATCCGGCCGTGCAAATACTGCCCCCTAGCCCCAACAGGTTAAGATACAAATTTTGATTACAACGTGCGCATTGGCGCTAGTTGTTTTAACGGAATAGCCTACAATGTTTTTTTCAGCTCAGATTTACTCGAGGCATAGGCTACAACGCAGTGTATCCATACAGGTTCACAGTGCGGACCGAACCGAGGTAGTGTACCGTTACACCCCTACTACCGTTACAACCCTAGTATTGATAAGATGTGTTGGCACATCTGTAGGTATTATACTAGGTCTGTGATATATCATGAATACATATACGGTAAGGATTTTTTTACAATATCGTATATAACTATGTTGTTGCAGTGCTAAATTAAGTCAAGTGAGCCCCATGCTCAGGTGGGCAAGGTAGTTGCCATGTTGAGGATGGATGTATGGAAAAGGGATTTGAAAGATGATTTGGAGTTCTCATCTCGCTCTTCTTCTGTTTTTTTTAGTCAGGTGAAGAAGTCTACGCTGAACCCCAACGCCAAAGAGTTCGTCTTCAAGGCACCCATGACCCTGGTCTGTCACACACACACACACACACACACACACACACACACACACACACACACACACACACACACACACACACACACACAGGAAAGTAGTTGAGAACAAGTTCTCTCTCACAACAACCTGTTTGGCCAGGAGTTCAAATTTTATTGGTCACATACACATGGTTAGCAGATGTTAATGCGAGTGTAGCGAATTGCTTGTGCTTCTGGTTCCAACAGTGCAGTAATATCTAACAATTACCTAATACATACATCTAAAGGGGTGAATGAGAATATGTACATATATGGATGAGCGATGGCCGAGCGACACAGGAATGGTGCAATACATGGTATAAAATACAGATTATACATATAATATGAGTAATGTAATATATGTAAACATTATTTAAAGTGACTAGTGATCCATTTGTTAAAGTGGCCAGTGATTGGGTCTCTATGTAGGTAGCGGCCTCTGCGTTAGTGATTGCTGTAGTGGTGTGAACAGGCAGTGGCTCGGGTGGTTGTTGTCGTCTTTGATCTTTTTGGCCTTCCTTTGACATTGGGTGCTATAGGTGTCATGGAGGGCAGGTAGTTTGCCCCCGGTGATGCGTTGTGCAGACCGCACCAACCTCTGGAGAGCCTTGCGGTTGTGGGCGGAGCAGTTGTGGATCTGTAGAAGTTAGTCAGGGTTTTGGGTGACAAGCAACATTTTCTTCAGCCTCCTGAGGTTGAAGAGGTGCTGTTGTGCCTTCTTCACCACACTGTCTGTGTGGGCCATTTCAGTGTACACATCACTGACAAACTGAGGAGCTTAACTTTCCACCTTCTCCACTTCTGTCCCTTCGATGTGGATAGGGTGGTGCTCCCTCTGCTCTTTCCCGAAGTCCACAATCATCTCCTTTGTTTTGTTGACGTTGAGTGAGGATGTTTTCCTGACACCACACTGAGTGCCCTCACCACCTCCCTGTAGGCTGTCTCGTTGTTGATAATCAAGCCCACTACTGTTGTCCTCGGCAAATTTGATGATTGAGTTGGAGGCGTGCATGGCTGAGCAGGGGGTACAGGAGGGGGCTGAGGGTGAGCACACACCCACAAGGGTGAGCACACACCCTTGTGGGGCCCCAGTGTTGAGGGTCAGTGAAGTGGAGATGTTGTTTCCTACTTTCACCACCTGGGGCCGTCAAAATCCATGACCCAACTGCACAGGGCGGGGTTGAGGCTCAGGGCCTCAAGCTTAATGATGAGCTTGGAGGGTACTATGGTGTTGAATGCTGAGCTGTAGTCAATTAACAGCATTCTTACATGGGTATTCCTGTTGTCCAGATGGGATAGGGCAGTGTGATGGCGATTGCATCATCTGTGGGCCTGTTGGGGCAGTATGCATACTGAAGTGGGTCTAGGGTGGCTGGTAAGGTGGAGGTGATATGATCCTTGACTAGTCTCTCAAAGCACTACATGATGACAGAGGTGAGTGCTACGGGGCGGTAGTCATTTAGTTCAGTTATCTTTGCTTTCTTGGGTACAGGAACAATGGTGGCCATCAGACCGGTATAGGGAGCGAATGAATATGTCCGTAAACACACCAGCCAGTTGGTCTGCGCATGCTCTGAGGATGCGGCTAGGGATGCCGTCTGGGTAACATTTAAATGTTTTACTCACGTCAGCCACGGAGAGGGGGCGCAGTTCTTGTTAGCGGGCCGCAACGGTGGCACTGTATTATCCTCAAAGCGGGCAAAGAAGGTGTTTAGTTTGTCTGGAAGCGTGACGTCGGTGTCTGATGTGGCTGGTTTTCTTTTTGTATTCTGTGATTTCCTGTAGACCCTGTCACGTACGTCTTGTGTCTGAGCTGTTGAATTGCGACTCCACTTTGTCCCTGTTCTGGCATTTCGCTTGTTTGATTGCCTTGCGGAGGGAATAACTACACTGTTTATATTCAGCCATATTCCCAGACCTCTTTCCATGGTTAAATGAGGTGGTTAGTGATTTCAGTTTTGCACAAATGCCGCCATCGATCCATCATTTCTGGTTAGGGTAAGTTTAAATAGTCACATCTCCAAAGCACTTCTTTATAAACTCACTCACCGAGTCAGCGTATAGATCGATGTTGTTCTGAGGCTGACCGGAACATATCCCAGTCTGTGTGATCAAAACAATCTTGAAACATGGATTCTGATTGGTCAGACCAGTGTTGAATGATACAAATCATTAAAATCCAGACAGAAAATATTTACACAAGAAGCAACCTATTATCACTGGTACATCCTGTTTGAGTTTCTGCCTATGAGACGGTAGGAGCAAGATGGTGTCGTGGTCAGATTTGGCGGGAGAGGGCTTTGTAGGCATCGCCGAAGTTAAAGTAGCAGTGGTGTAGTGCAATCAATATGCTGATAGAATTTTAGGTAGCCTTGTTCTCAAATTTGCTTGGTTAAAATCCACAGCTACAATAAATGCAGCCTCATGATATCTGGTTTCCAGTTTACATAGAGCAGTGAAGTTCCTTGAGGGCCATTTTGGTGTCTGTTTGAGGGGAAATGTACACAGCTGTGACGATAACTGATGAGAATTCTCTTGGAAGGTAATATGGCCAGCATTTGATTGATTGAGGAATTCTAGGTCGGGTGAGCAGAAGGACTTGAGTTCCTGTATGACATTATTAATCATGAACCATACACCCCCGCTCTTTCCAGAGAGGTGTTTCTCTGTATGAGCGATGCATGGAGGAGCCCGGTGGCTGGACAGATTCCGACAAAATATCCCGAGAGAGCCATGTTTCTGTGAAACAGAGAATGTTACATTCTCTGATGTCTCTCTGGAAGGCAACCCTTGCTCAAATTTCATCTACCTTGTTATCAAGAGACAGGATACTCGGGGGCGATGTCCACGGAGCCTGACCAGGAGGCTGCTCCGTCTGCCCCTTCTGTGGTGCCGTTGTTTTGGGTCGGCTTCTGGGATTAGATCCATTGTCCTGGGTGGTGGCCCAAACTATATGTTCAGACACATACACCAAATGTAACTGTGTGTGTGATTTGTTCAGCTAAACACATGCTTACTTACATTATCTCACCAACCTAAACTGTGCAAGTTCTCTCCTTCACCCCAGGTGAAGCCGTCCCCAGCCCCCACCCCCCCGCGGCCCACTCCTCCCAGCCCCTCTGTGGTGCTCCAGCCCCCCCCGGGACAACAGGCCATCTACAGCACCCCCTATCTGTCCTACCTCTCCCCTGTACAGATACAGGGACACTCTGTACAGGTATGACTAGGACTGAGGCTGTGTGTGTGTGACTCTCTGTGGAGAAATAAGCATTAGTGTGTCTGGGGTGTTGAAAAACAAATGGTGTGTATACATTTGAGGTTGGGGTCTAACTGTCCTTTGTTTCCCAGGCTCCTCAGATGTATCAGTACACCATGTCTACAGTCCAGCAGGGGAAGTATCCCAGATCTAAAGGTACTCACACCATTCTGTTGCCTAATCAATAGGTTGGTCGCAACACTGTCATAACCTTTCTATCTCTATTCAATGTTACGCTCTTTTAATTTAGCAACTCTGGAACATTTGAAATAAACAAGTAAAGAACTATAGGCTAAAGTTATGATCAGTATGTTAATAACCCTCTCCCCCCAGGCCAGGTGGTAGGCCCTCGTCCGGACCACCACGGCTCTTCTCAGCCCCAGATGCTCCAGGCTGCAGCGTCTGCAGCAGGCCCTCCCCTGGTGGCCTCCCCCTACCCCCAGGCCTACCTGCAGTACAGTCAGGTCATCCAGGGCATGCCCCACTACCCTGGACAGGTAGTTAACTACCACGCTAATGTTGCTAATGCTAACCAGTCCACAATGTGTGTTGTGGATGGGGGTTTTGTTTCAGTAGAAGAACTGACTTGCATAGGAATTTATTTTATTTTGTTCATGTCATTAAATGTTCTTATATTCCCTTTACTCACTCTTTTTCTTCCTCTTCTCTTTCGCTCTTTATCCGCTCGCCCTCTTTCTTGCTTGCTCCCCCCCCCCCTTGCTAGCCGGTGTACTCCATGCTGCAGGGTGGGGCCAGGATGCTGACTCAGACGGGCCACCCCCAGGCTCTGGGCCCTCAGTACCCCGGACAGACAGAGGGTCCCCCGGGACCACAACAGGCCATGTATGGTAAGATAATGCAAAGTTTCAGTTTAAAAGTACACTCGGCAAGACTTAATTTTAGTTGTGTACAGGACATGGTCCTGCTTAGTCGTATCAATACATTTAATTTCTTCTAAGATTGCCATTGTTCATGGTTCTTTGGTTTGTAAATTATGTTTGAATCCACATACTTGAGGTTCAAGTTAGTCTTCCATCTGTCTCTCAGCCTCCCAGCAGTTCTCCCACCATTCTAGCTCCATGCACCCTCCCCAGCCCTCCAGCACCCCTACTGGGAGCCAGCCCCCTCCCCAGCACACTGCCCCCAGCCCTGGGCACGGACAGGTAAACCAACCAGCCCAGCTGTGTGTGCATGCATGCATGTTTGTTTTGTCACAAACACTGGACAGGTGCAGTAAAATGTGTTGATGTTTTACTGCTTCAGCCGTAGTAGTACGGCTGGCTGCCTTGCTCAGGGACACATGGACAGATTTTTCACTTTGTCGGCTCCGGTATTCAAACCAGCGATCTTTCGCTTACTGGCCCAACGCTGTAACCGCTAGGCTGTGTGTGTGTGGGGGAGCAGGATCAATTCTGTCTTGTCAGTGAATTTTGCATGTTTTATGTGAGGAGCCTGTAATTAAAGTGGCACTCGAGCAATGTTGGGAGTTGTGCGTTAAAGTAACTTGTTATATAACCAGATGACTTTTATGAGTGGTCTGTTTACGTAACTTTTTCAAATGAGGTAATATTATTGAAGTTACTTTGTAAAAAAAAAAAAGAAAGTGTTACTTGCAGAATCGGGCACGTGTCCATGATCCGATCTTGACTTGTTCCCTCATTTAGTTCTTGAGCAAGCAGAGAAAGGCTGTTTTAGAAAAATGTCATGACTGCTGCTGTCCACAGAAATGTGTAGCGGGCGCACCTCTGATCTTTGCTATTGATCGCTTCTGTGATGGCAAAGCCCATAGAGGGGTTTTCCCATCTAGTGTAAAGTGTGCCCTTTATAAATCTTTATGGGTCATGTACGTGTGGTCTATCTTGTTTTTATTTGTCGGCTTTAGGCCTATGTATTTTACTTAGTTGACGATGGACATTATAGTCTACAGGCCAATCTGTATTCCTTTATTTCTTTAGCCGCCAATGGATCACGGTGTATCTGTCTGTGTCCATATGACAGAGGCTGGTGCTCTTGCATTAGTTGAATTGTAACTTTTCGATTAAACACCTGACAATTATTTTGAAGGTTATTATTGAAATTAATTAGTTGCTTATATTTTTGGTAGAAAGCGCCTTGCTCCCTCAGACAGTCAAACAAATGCTGATAATTTTTTTCATGAAAAGTAATGTCACTTGTTAAATGCAATGGTTATGTAATTTATTACTTTTCAAGTAACAAACACTCCAGTCTCCTTTTCACCTCATCTTATTTACTTATTAACACAAGGCACATCTCAATAGGTGATCCAGCTCACGACATGGCCCAAGTGGCAGGTTGTGCTTTCCTCTTTTGTTCTCTATTGCTCCACAAGCAAGGTGGGAGGCCGATGACGTCACAAATTCCTATCAGACCAACTCTTTGAAGTTTTCCATTTAAAAAACACTATTTTGCTCAATATGTGTGTGTACTTTACTGTATTTATACTTGGAGTATTTATTATTTTACCACCTTGAGGCCCCTATTTCAGTGTTTTACCATTAGCACCGGCTAATCAGTCGGTCTGACTCATTTTCAACCCTCTACTTTTTCCTCTTCATTAATTAACTAGGCTACTTGTCATGTAAAAGTTTCAATTCACTAGTCCGTCGAACCCTCTATTGAGTGCCTGTCAATCACAAAGCGAGCACTGATGGGTGAACAGTCTGCGGTCTGTCCCGCCTGGGGTTGGTTGCATTTAAATGTCTTTACATGGAGGAGGGAGAGCGCCAGATGAATGTGGATTTGCTCGTCCCATGTAATGTAAGTGGTAACGATGAGTCGAAATCCACTTAGAATAATTGTTTTCTTGCACATTTAATTTATTTTCGTTAGCGTTTCACATAGCCAGGCACGCAGCGTTGTCGCATGGGCTATTTAGCCGACTGTGCTTTGATTGACAACTGACCAGCAAGTGTTGACTAGTTTATAAGGTGTCGAACTGACTGTATGAAGTCGATATTTATCCCTTTGCCATTCATAAATCATGCAACATGGTTATGTAAGTGGTATCGCATCTGGACAAGTAAAACAAAATATTTCGTAGGATGACGAGGATTGCCCGACAGTGACTGTAAAGTGAGTGACTCGTCAGTCTGTATACTATCGCATCGGTTCATTTGGCTCCTTAATTTGCATGGGCTACTGGTAGGCCTAGGATCTTCAGCGATTATCTGCAGATACGTTATGAAAACATTAGATGAAGATGGTGAATCATCGCTGCAGCAATAGGTAGTGGAGAGCCTCATTCTGGTCCAAATATGATAAGGCCTGGATTCTGAGGGCCCTAATTAAAATGTATTGACCTTAGTAAGGAATCAGCTAAAAGTATTGATTCAAATCATCAAAGATGATAAGTTGATCATTTTAATCTGTGGTCTTTTGCTAGAGCAAAAATGTGCACCCCTTTGGGTCCACAGAACCAGGATTACGAAACACTGATTTGACCTTTAATTAATTTACGATAATGTGGGCTATTTACGTTTGTAATTTAAATGAAGATCGTTATGGCAATTCATATCTTGCAGTAAAACCGTTAATACGACTTTAATCTCAAGATGCAAAATGTTTCAAGTTGAATGTTCTCTTACTTGGAAAATAGTACTGATCATATAGATATCAAACTAACAAACTGAATTTACACATTTTCTGTAATTTAAGTTGTGAAGTCTTAATACACAACAACACATTTTTCCAGTCTGGGAGGTACTAATTTTGCTGTGTATTTTGGATGGAATCAAGGCATTAGAATGTACCAGAGGCCACCACAATGGAGCTCCTTCGAGAGGCACCTAGCTGGCTAAAACACTGCCTATTTATCCTGACCAGCCTGTTTTTAGTCTACTGTGTGTGTGTGAATATAGTGTTTGTCTCATTGTTGTGTATCACGAGTATGTAATTTCCTAACATACTTCCCTTCCTCTCTTCAGTCAGGCCAGGGAGGCCCCCAGTCCATGTACCACTCTGGGCCCTTGCCAGCGCCCACACCCCCTAACATGCCCCCTGGCCACAGCTCTCCCCAGGCCTCTTACCCCATGCAGGGCTACAGCCTGCCCACCCACCAGCCCATGGCCCAACATTACCCTGGCCTGGGACAGCTCACACAGGTAAACACCAGACTACTCTTGACCCACAGCCCACGTACATTCAACTCTCCAGAGAGGAGAGAGTAACAGATCTAAGCAAACAGTAACACTAAGTCAAGCAATGTGACAATATCAGGATGTAGCACAAGTCAGAAGTATTTGTTTCAATTGCGTAAGGCCAATACAAGCTTAACGCTGTTGATCTACATGTGTGGGTGTTTATTATTATTTTTATTTTTTTTGAAGCAGTGGACACCGGTTGGTAACATGATGCCCTCGCCAGTCCGTGTTTCCTAGACTCCCATTCACAAGTCTTCTCATTTGTGGTGAAAAGAGTTATGTTAATCTTCCCTTGCTAGTAGTAACTAGCTGGGTTTAACCTGGCTAAAAACATAGCAAACTAGCTAGCCTTTTAGCTTACCACATCTCCTTGTGAAATAATCATATTTAAATATAGTATGCCCTGGCAAATATTGTACAAATATTATACTTGCCAGTAACCTACAACATCTCAATTTAATATGCTGCTTTTAATGTATTTTCTCCCATATCAGGAGAAAAGGCACATGGCTACTAGCAGTTTCTACTGTTTCAAAATAACTGGAATCAGTTATTACTTCTCAACAAAATACACTTGTGGGGATTCTAATAAGGCAACAATGTATTGTTTAAACAGTCGCTGAGATTAGTTGATTATCAATGCAAAATACTACTTTGCATAGCCTATGTAGATCAGATCAAGGAACTGTCATTGTAAATAAGAATTTGTTCTTAACTGACTTGCCTAGTTAAATAAAATGTTTTATCAAGGAACCAAGCAACAGCATCATTGCCTACACAACACTGTAGAGCCCTGCACTGGCATGAACATTAAGCCTGAGCCCTTACCCATGCCTACGATGTTCAGGCCCGATTGCTTTTGCCAAATTTAAAGCCCCGGCCCTGTCAGAAATAACTTCCTCCATTAGCTGCTCCCTGCGCACAGCTAGTTCTGCTTATGGTGGCTCTAAGTCTGGGTATCGATAACTACGGTTCAGCTGGTGCTGCTCTGCTTGATGACGAGACATGAGAGCAGATTTTTAGCTTCTTTTGGTCACTCTAAACTGACAGCTCAAGGAACATTGTATTCTGTGAAATTCTTATATTTGATGTTGAAGCACTTCTGACATGTCATGATCTTAGTCAGGCCTGTCAGTTAGCAGAGCTCTAACACTGCCCCCACAATGAACTCTTCGTAGTGCGATTGAGCTGCGCCAAAAAGTCCCTAGTAACGAAGGTAGGACTACGTTCTACAAAGAGCCACCCATTTTGCGTTCTTAATCTTTCCATCTCCGTAGGTCTGTAGACCACTAGTCTTGAATTTTTAAATATGGTTGTTAAAGGGATGACACCATCTTGCTCCCTCTCGCTCCAGGCCCATGTTGCCCAAGGTATGTCTGGCCCCCACCACCCAGGAGGCCACGGCCCGCCCCAGATGATGCTGCACTATGCCCCACCCCCACAGCAAGGCCCAGGCTCAGCCCAGCAGCACGGCCCTCCCCCCCAGCAGGGGGCGCACCAACACTACTACATCCAACATCCACAGGGTAAGTAACTTCAAGTCATAGAGCTAAACATGTCCAATAGAAATTGGCTTTACATTTCCAGATCTTCTTCAGTGACTGTTGTTCTGTTTTCTAGCTGTACAAGTGCAGGCTCACCCCACCCAGCAGCTCTCCTTCCACCCCCCTGGAAACTGACACCCCCTACCTACACCTAGAGGACCACAGAAGAAGCAGGAGACAGAGGATAGAAGAGGGGGAGGGGAGCTGAGGACAGGGAGCTGATGCCCCCAGTCCCTCCTTGAGTCTTATGACTGACACAATCCCATTGAGGGACACAATCAAGTTGTTCGCTGATCGGCTAAACTAGTCTGAGAACTGAAGCCCCCCTTCTGGAACCACCGCCGCCACACTTCACTCTCCTCTCGCCCACAAAATAAGCAACTTTTTTTTGTTTTTGTCAAAGGCTCCCATTTTGCTTCTTGGTTAAGGACAGAGAAGAAGAAAAACGTGTTTTTATGAAAGACTGAGTCGTCTTCACTAGCTGGTTCCATTTTTAAGTTGAGAGGATTGACATGGTGAAAGCATCGTCTCGACTCTGCAGAGTTATAGGACTTATCACAATGAAACTTGCTCCCTTTTAACCCCAACCTACTTCCCTTTCTCCTTTTACAGGTAACCATTAATAAATAAACTTAAAATGAAAAAAATCATAAAAATAAAGTTTACTCAACCTCAAATGCCGCCAGAACTCTTATTTTCTGTGCACGGGCAAAGGTGAAATTATTGAGAAGGAATCATAATTTAGATTTATTAAAAGGTGTATGTGTATATATATATATTTCGACCTTTTGCCTCTTATATATTTATTTATATATATAAAACAAGCATTTGTGAATGATCATTATACTGATTTGAACCACTACTCTTTAGTAGTAAACTATATGCCACCCATATCAGCTTCAATTCATTCAGAAAACATCACACAATGGTTCATAAGCCCTATTCGCACAGGACTAGTATTACTATAGAACGTCGGCTATGTAATTATTACTCCAGCATGTCCGTTTTTCCAAACTGCCCCTAATGATTTTTTTCTTCGTCATTCAAAATTGACTTATGATGGAAGCCTGGAGGCTCTTCTAGGCATGAAGATATTTCACATCTCGGGATAGCCTAATATTGACCTAATGGTTTTCAGTTTATAGAAAGTCAATAATGCATATCAATAAGAACCATGATCTGTAACCTATGCAGGCAATTAACAAACGTACTTGCCAATTCATTAGCACAATATTGTCCACTTCATCTTTAAAGAAGTATGGCACTAAGAAAGTTATTTGACAAAAGCATTCATCTGTAGGTTACACCCAAAGCATATTTTTAAGCATCGATTTGTTCATGTTCTTTCCCAAACTGGGTGCAGCACCTGTTACTCAACTCAGGGATGACGGGATAAGTATCAGAGGACCTGGGAGTTTGCCAAAAAACCTTGGATGGTATCATTTAAAAAATAAAAAAAAGACAATGGCAGATTTGGACGGGACAAATTACAGATGTGGTGCTTGTGCACATTACATTAACTGAGCTCCCCCAGTAAAACGTATCCTGTCCGAATAGGGCTATAGATCATGGCAAAGCATTCCTTATATTGTGACAATTTTATTTTTTTCCCCAAACCAGTTTTGAATCCACAGTAAAAAGAAAATGAGTAAACTAGAACGAACATTCTCAGGAGTCGTCAGCAAATCCATACATTGAAAACAGTAATGTCGACATGGGTTCAAATCTGGCCTACTGCCCTTCGACACCACCTCTTTCCCCACTGTCATCCTTTCTCTTCAATAGCCAGGAAAGAGCTTAAATATTTTTTACATTATGGTTATAGCTGGTAGCTCACACTCAAGCAGCTGGGGCACCAAGAGATGTGTTCGAAGACATTTGCCCTACACCATACAATAAAACTTAGAACATGTCCTCCCTAGGCCTTAATTATTGACGGCTGGTGGATGAGGTTAAGGTCTTTTGAAATGTTTCATCAGACACAGCAGTGAGTTGCACAGTGCTCTTGTCCATATTGCAGAACCCCTGTGTAGTCTTCCCTTTGACAAACTTGGTTGCACTCATGATAAATCCAGCAGTCGATCGACTCAATTCCCTCCCCGTCAGAATCTGCTACATGATGGGGAGGCTTCACATATCTAAGAGAAAAAAAAAAATACAAGTTAGTACCAACTTGATTTATTATGTAGAGCTGAGTTTCAGAATATCACCCACCTGCTAGGTTGTTAAATGGAACACTGTTTTAGCAAAACGAAATCTTATTAAAATCTGTTCGTATACACCCCCAGGAGCACTTATGGTCATTTTCACTAATTCATAAAATGTTAGGAAGGCATTTGTGAAAATTGTAAAGCAATAGAGAGTGGGAAAGCGGCATTGTTTGGACAATTTAATAATACATCTGTCCCGGACCAGAGTCTATGCAGACCGGTGCACCAAAGCCACAGTAGGCCTATATGCAAATAATCCATTTGCCACACAGACCTGCCATCATTCACTTTAAATGTCAGTGTGCCTTTAAATAATTTGAACGCATTTGCCAAAAGCCACCGGAATGTATTTCTGTAAATACTACGGGAGTCCTCTTACATTTGGAAACTTCACAGCCCTATTGATGAAACAACCATGAAAACGTAGGCTCTCTGAGTTGCTTACGTACATCAACAACTAATGCTAGCCAGAGTGAGATTAGCCAAAATCTTAACGAAAGAACAGATAAACCCTCAAACTTTTTCAGATAGTTGACCGTCAAAATCGTACTGATAAACGATGGGGAATAGTAGACTGCTTGGCCAAACCCACGTTTTGACAACTGAATGGGCCTTTTATAATGGCTACTTACGTACATACAGTGCCTTGCGAAAGTATTCGGCCCCCTTGAACTTTGACCTTTTGCCACATTTCAGGCTTCAAACATAAAGATATAAAACAATTTTTTTGTGAAGAATCAACAAGTGGGACACAATCATGAAGTGGAATGAAATTTATTGGATATTTCAAACTTTTTTAACAAATAAAAAACTGAAAAATTGGGCATGCAAAATTATTCAGCCCCCTTAAGTTAATACTTTGTAGCGCCACCTTTTGCTGCGATTACAGCTGTAAGTCGCTTGGGGTATGTCTATCAGTTTTGCACATCGAGAGACTGAAATTTTTGCCCATTCCTCCTTGCAAAACAGCTCGAGCTCTGAGGTTGGATGGAGAGCGTTTGTGAACAGCAGTTTTCAGTTCTTTCCACAGATTCTCGATTGGATTTAGGTCTGGACTTTGACTTGGCCATTCTAACACCTGGATATGTTTATTTGTGAACCATTCCATTGTAGATTTTGCTTTGTTTTGGATCATTGTCTTGAATGAAGACAAGTCTCCGTCCCAGTCTCAGGTCTTTTGCAGACTCCATCAGGTTTTCTTCCAGAATGTTCCTGTATTTGGCTCCATCCATCTTCCCATCAATTTTAACCATCTTCCCTGCCCCTGCTGAAGAAAAGCAGGCCCAAACCATGATGCTGCCACCACCATGTTTGACAGTGGGGATGGTGTTCAGGGTGATGAGCTGTGTTGCTTTTGTTCCAAACATAACATTTTGCATTGTTGCCAAAAAGTTTGATTTTGGTTTCATCTGACCAGAGCACCTTCTTCCACATGTTTGGTGTGTCTCCCAGGTGGCTAGTGGCAAACTTTAAACGACATCTTTAAGAAATGGCTTTCTTCTTGCCACTCTTCCATAAAGGCCAGATTTGTGCAGTATACGACTGATTGTTGTCCTATGGACAGAGTCTCCCACCTCAGCTGTAGATCTCTGCAGTTCATCCAGAGTATTCATGGGCCTCTTGGTTGCATCTCTGATCAGTCTTCTCCTTGTATGAGCTGAAAGTTTAGAGGGACGGCCGGGTCTTCGTAGATTTGCAGTGGTCTGATACTCCTTCCATTTCAATATTATCACTTGCACAGTGCTCCTTGGGATGTTTAAAGCTTGGGAAATCTTTGTATCCAAATCCGGCTTTAAACTTCTCCACAACAGTATCTCGGACCTGCCTGGTGTGTTCCTTGTTCTTCATGATGCTCTCTGCGCTTTAAAGGGACCTCTGAGACTATCACAGAGCAGGTGCATTTATACAGAGACTTGATTACACACAGGTGGATTCTATTTATCATCATTAGTCATTTAGGTCAACATTGGATCATTCAGAGATCCTCACTGAACTTCTGGAGAGAGTTTGCTGCACTGAAAGTAAAGGGGCTGAATAATTTTGCACGGCCAATTTTTCAGTTTTTTATTTGTTAAAAAAGTTTCAAATATCCAATAAATTTCGTTCCACTTCATGATTGTGTCCCACTTGTTGATTCTTCACAAAAAATTACAGTTTTATATCTTTGTTTGAAGCCTGAAATGTGGCAAAAGGTCAAAGTTCAAGGGGGCCGAATACTTTCGCAAGGCACTGTATGTTAAAATGCTATGTGTCCAGCTTTTTCTGCTATGCTTGCAGATGTGCATAATACGCTGCGACCCAAATGAAAAAGTATTTCACTTCAGATATTTCATTTTTTAAACACTGCATGGATCACCAGTGCGGTTGAATGCAGCAGGTGCACTCAATGTATTATAGTATACTCGATTTAAAAAATATATTTGTTAATTTGACAATCAAAAAAAGAGTATATCCTCATTCTCTGTCCCGTTGTATAGAGATCGCAGCGTTGTATCCGTCTCATTATGGTATGTGTACGCATGGGCAGCGCCATTCAAACTTTGGTGGTTGCATGCAGATGTTATTGCGGGTGTAGTGAAATGCTTGTATCATTGCAAATAGGGCATTATTGGTCAAGGATTTCTTACACTGAATCTGAAAAGCTTTGTATAAAGTTAAATAAAATAAAAAAAATAAAATAATTTAATGACCCAACTATGTTCTGTGTGCTCTTTATCTTATGTTGCTATCATGAAGCAATTCCCGCGTGCAACAAACGGACAAGTGGGAACGGTAAAATGGCTGAATTGAGAAGCGATTAATAGGATTATGTTTAGTGTTTGTTCGTTTTATTACCATGACAAGCATCACTGAAATAATGCTCCCATAACATGTATTGTGACAAAGAACATATGTAATAAAAATGTGAATACTGTGTGTCACAAATGAGCATAAATCCTGTTGAGGACATATGTTCCGCTAGCGGAACCCTAGCCAACATCCACAATGGAACAGCATGGAGCGAAATACAAAACCTCAATCTAATCATTTCAATTTCTCAAACATACGACTATTATACACCATTTTAAAGATACACTTCTCCTTAATCCAACCACATTGTCCGATTTCAAAAAGGCTTTACAGCGAAAACAAAACATTAGATTGTTAGGAGAGTACATAGACAAAATAACCACACAGCCATTTTCCAAGCAAGGATATGTCACAAAAACCCAAAACACAGCTAAATGAAGCACTAACCTTTGACGATCTTCATCAGATGACACTCCTAGGACATCATGTTACACAATACATGTATGTTTTGTTCGATAAAGTTCATATTTATATCCAAAAACAGCATTTTACATTGGCGCGTGATGTTCAGAAAAATGTATTCCCACCAAAAACTTCTGGTGAATTTACAAAAATACACATCAAAAACGTTGACAAAATACATAATTATTTTAAGAATTATAGATACAGTACTCCTTTATGCAACCGCTGTGTCAGATTTTAAAATAGCTTTACAGAGAAAGCACATTTTTCAATATTCTGAGTACATAGCTCGCCATCACAGCAAGCAATACAGACACCCGCCAAGTTCGGGGTCACCTAAACTCAGAATTAGTATTATAAATATTCTCTTACCTTTGCTGATCTTCGTCAGAATGCACTCCCAGGACTGCTACTTCCGCAAGAAATTTTGTTTTTGTTCGAAATAATCCATATTTATGTCCAAATACCTCCGTTTTGTTCGTGCGTTCAGGTCACTATCCAAAGGCATACCGCGTGAGCGCAATTCGAGACACAAAAAGTCCAAATGTTCCATTACCGTACTTAGAAGCATGTCAAACGTGGTTTAAAATCAATCTTTATGGTATTTAACGTAAAATTGCGATACTATTCCAACCAGACAATAGCGTATTCATTCAAGGCGAATAATAAGGAACAGCGCGCTCGCGGGACCGCGCATATCCAATCTCTTTGTCCCCAGGCCGTCCACTCAGGTGACTGAGCTACTATACTCTGCCCAGTGACAGGAGAATGCTGAAACAACTCTCTGAAGGCTTTTGACAGCCAATGGAAGCCTTAGGAAGTGCAACGTGACCCCACAGATACTGTAGTTTCGAAAGGGATTAGAAAGAACTACAATTCTCAGATCCTCCACTTCCTGGTTGAATTTATCTCAGGTTTTTGCCTGCCATATGAGTTCTGTTATACTCACAGACACCATTCAAACAGTTTTAGAAACTTCAGAGTGTTTTCTGTCCAAATCTACTAATTATATGCATATTCTAGTTTCTGGGCAAGAGTAGTAACCAGTTTAATTTGGGTACGTTTTTCATCTGGCCGTGAGAATACTGCCCCCTATCCTCAACAGGTTTTAAGGTAACATGACGTAAGGGACATTTGAATACTACTGGTCACATATGAGCATAAGTATTGTATATAAGTGAAATGTCACATAAAAACTAATAATTATTGTATTTTTCAACATAAGTGACGTGTGGATACATAATCATTTATTGCAGGTTTTGTTTTTTGGTTAACCATTAAGCTTTAAATACCGAAGCCAGACTGCAACATTTTAGTAGCCTAGCTTGTGGCATGTGTTTGTACACTCCGTGCGCTGTAAACGAGGCACATGAAAGCAGTGCAATTGAATTCACTGATGTGAGTCCATCAAGCTGTAATTTCATGAAGTAAATGACAAATTGTTGACTCATTTATACTTGCTTGTGAGTCCTATTTGGCCTGCGGGCCCATGTGTTTGACACGTGCGCAAACCCATTAACCACATTATGACTGACTTGTGATCATTGCTAGCTTGATTGTATTAACATTCCAAGCCTTATTTACAGTCGTCTGTTTTCTTTCCAAATATTTCATAATTGAAGATGAATCCCGAATGGGTGGAGGCAGCTAACAATGTACCTAGCCAGCTGTGGTTTACAACCTGATAGCAATATATTTTGGACTACCAAGAAATCTATTGGTGAATATTATTAATGTATGTGTGTCTGTGCCTGTTTGTGTTGCTTCACAGGCCCTGCTGTTCCAAAAGGTGTATTTGTATCCGTTTTTTAAAATGTAATTTTACTGTGGAATAGAGTTCCATGTAGTACTGTGCGCCTCCCATAGTCTGTTCTGGACTTGGGGACTGTGAAAAGACCTGGTGGCATGTCTTGTGGGGTATGAATGGGTGTCCAAGCTGTGTGCCAGTAGTTCAAACAGCTCGGTGTATTCTACATGTCAATACCTCTCACAAATAGTAGTGATGACGTTGATTTCTCCTTCATCTTGACATGCATATTTTTCTTAGTTCTCTGTATACATCCAAGGGCCAGCTGTGCTGCCTTGTGAGCCAATTGCAATTTTGCTAAGGGCCTCTTTGTGGCACCTGACCACATGACTGAACAGTAGTCCTTGTTGATGGTGCTGTTAAGAATGCAGAGCAGCGCTTTATTATGGACAGACTTCTCCCCATACTGTTGTATGAATATGTTTTGACTATGACCGTTTACAATCCAGGGTTACTCCAAGCAGTTTATTCTCCTCACCTTGCTCAATTACCACATTCATTACAATATTTAGTTGAGGTTTAGTGAATGATTTGTCCCAAATACAATGCTTTTAGTTTTAAAATATTTAGGACAAACTTTTTCCTTGCCACCCATTCTGAAACTAACTGCAGCTCTTAAGTGTTGCAGTCATTTAAGTCGCTGTGGTAGCTGACGTGTATACGGTTGGGTCTTCCTCATATATAGACACACTGGCTTTACTCATGCCGTTAGTAAAGTAAGGGGCCTAGCCAGCTGCCCTGGGGAATTCCTGATTCTACCTGGATTTTGTTGGTGAGGCTTCCATTAAAGAACACTCTCTGTGTTCTGTTAGACAGGTAACTCTTTATCCACAAAATAGCAGGGGTGTAAAGCCATAAAACATATGTTTTTCCAGCAGATTAGAGAATGTCAAAAGCCACCTTAAAGTCTAACAAATCAGCCCCCAATCTTTTTATCATCAATTTCTCTCAGCCAATCAGTCATTTGTGTAAGTGCTGTGCTTGTTGAATGTCCTTCCTATAAGCATGCTGAAAGTCTGTTGTAAATTTGTTTCCTGTGAAATAGGATTGTATCTGGTCAAACAATTATTTCCAAAAGTTTACAAAGGGTTGGTAACGGGCTGATTGGTTCAGCTGTTTGAGCCAGTAAAGGGGGCTTTACTATCCTTAGGTAGGGGGATAACTGTTGCTTCCCTCCAGGCACACACTTTCTAATAAGCTTAAATTGAAAATATGGCAAATAGGAGTGGCAATAACGTCTGCTATTATGCTCAGTAATTTTCCATCCAAGTTGTCAGACCCCAGTGGCTTGTCGTTGTTGATAGACAACAAGAATAGATGGATGCATTGAACTGCATCCATCTATTCTGCCAACAATGCCTTACTGTATTTGATTTATTTCACCTTTATTTAACCAGGTAGGCCAGTTGAGAAGAAGTTCTCATTTACAAGTGCGACCTGGCCAAGATAAAGCAAAGCAGTGCAACACAAACACAGTTACACATGGAATAAACAAATGTACAGTCAATATACAGTGTGTGCAAATGAAGTAAGATTAGGGAGGTAAGGAAATAAATAGGTCGTAGTGGTGAAATAATTACAATTTAGCAATTAAACACTGGAGTGATAGATGTGCAGAAGATGAATGTGCAAGTAGAAATACTGGGGTGCAAAGAAGCAACAAAAAAAAGTATATGGGGATGAGGTAGTTGGGTGGGCTAATTACAGATGGGCTATGCACAGGTGCAATGATCTGTAAGCTGCTCTGACAGCTGATGCTTAAAGTTAGTGATGGAGATATGAGTCTCCAGCTTCAGTGATTTTTGCAATTCATTCCAGTCATTGGCAGCAGAGAACTGTAAGGAAAGGCGGCCAAAGTAAGTGTTGGCTTTGGGGGGGACCAGTGAAATACACCTGCTGGAGCACGTGCTATAGGTGGATGCTGCTATGGTGACCAGTGAGCTGAGAAGCCTGAGCTTTACCTAGCAAAGACTTATAGATGGCCTGGAGCCAGTGGGTTTGGCGAGAATATGAAGCGAGGGCCAGCCAACGAGAGCATACAGGTCGCGGTGGTGGGTAGTATATGGGGCTTTGGTGACAAAACGAAAGGCACTGTGATAGACTGCATACAATTTGCTGAGTAGAGTGTTGGAGGCTATTTTGTAAGTGACATCGCCGAAGTCAAGGATCGGTAGGATAGTCAGTTATGAGGGTATGTTTGGCAGCATGAGCGAAGGATGCTTTGTTACGAAATAGGAAGCCGATTCTAGATTTAATTTTGGATTGGAGATGCTTAATGTGAGTCTGGAAGGAGAGTTTACAATATAACCAGACACCTAGGTATTTGTAGTTGTCCACATATTCTAAGTCAGAGCCGTCCAGAGTAGTGATGCTGGACAGGCGGGTAGGTGCAGGCAGCGATCGGTTGAAGAGCATGCATTTAGTTTTACTTGCAGTTGGAGGCCATGGAAGGAGTGTTTGTATGGCATTGAAGCTTGTCTGGAGGTTTGTTAACACAGTGTCCAAAGAAGAGCCAGAAGTATACAGAATGGTGTCGTCTGCGTAGAAGTGGATCAGAGAATCACCCACAGCGACATCATTGATATATATACAGAGAAAAGAGTCGGCCCGAGAATTGAACCCTGTGGCACCCCCATAGAGACTGCCAGAGGTCCGGACAACAGGCCCTCCGATTTGACACACTAAACTCTATCTGAGAAATTTAGGGATGTGATCAGGACAACATACAGTAATGGCTATGGGGAGGATAGATCAGTTTCTATCAAATATGAGCAGAGAATAAGGTTGTGTCCAAAATGGCACCCTAACTACTTTTGATTAGGGTCCATGGGGCTCTTGTCAAATGTAGTGCACTATATAGGGAATAAGGTGTCATTGGGACATAACCTATAGGCCTATGTGACGCCACACGGGGGTGGAAGAGGGACGTTACTAGTTCACAGGAGAGGTGGCATTTGAAAGAATACGGTGTAATTGCAGACCGCAACTCGGGGTGGTTCTTGATGTGTGTGTTCCCTGATATCAGGAAAAGGCAATTGATAACTGCCATTGGTCAGTTTCGGTGTTATGAAGCTGATGGTTTCTGGACACAGATGATTTGTTTACATAGCAGGTTAGGAGACTAAGGTTAGGAGAAGGGTTAGATTTAGCTTCAGTGAGGGTGTTCGATTAATCTCTCCCGGGCGCTTGTGTAGGTGTGTTTTGCACCAGTTGATTGCATTCGTTTTGGAACCGGGCTGCCTCCCGGCATGAGCCAGGTGCCTCGTTCAAGTCCCACGGCGAAGTTGGCTCAAAACAAATTGACATAGGAGCATTTGGAATAATGAGTAAGATTCTGTGTTTTTACATGCAAAAGTGATTGCTTTTGAGCTTTATTAGGAAAGTACCATGGGAATGCAGATGCCTTGAGCAGTCTTACACACCCACCACAACAGCTCAAGAGGACAGTGCTGATTTTCGTAGACACAGCACTCGTGACTGCAGAGCGAGTGAGATCCTGGACAAGTGAAGAACTAGGACTGTCTAGAGTTAGAGAATATGTAGTAAGGGGATGGCCACAACAAATAGAAGAGACTGAATTCACAGCAAACAGTGTCAGGAAAACAGAGTTGAGTGTATAGGATGGTTGTGTTTTGTGGGGAGCACAAGTTATTATTCCACAGCCAGGCTATCCTACATCAGAGTCACACGTATGAAAGCGTTGGCTAGGAGTTACTTGTGGTGGCCAAAACTAGATCAGGTGATAAACAATCTAGTCAAGACATGTAACATGTCAGGAACACAGAAAGGCACCTCCAGGTTTCCAGAGAAACCTTGGAGAAGATTACACAGGGCCATTCATGGGGAAAATATTCCTGATAATTATTGATGCACATTAAAAATGGATGGATGTGTATCCGGTTAGTTCTGCTTGATTCACGACTACTATATTTGTCCTACGACAGAGCTTTAGTAACCAAGGGATACCTGAGATGGTGGTGAGCGACAATGCAACCTGTTTCGAGTACAGAAACAACGATATTGTGCCTGTGACATCTGCTCCATATCATCAGTCTTCAAATGTACTGGTGGAACGCGCAGTACAGACACTCAAAGAAATTAAGAAAAGTGCAGAAGGGAGCATAGCAACAAAAGTGTCACGTGTTCTGTTCAGCTACAGAATAATATCTCAATCTACAACAGGACTTTCTCCTGCTGAGATGTTATTAGGTCGTAGACTATGCTCCACACTGAACCTAGTCTATCCAGACCTGAAAGGGTAAGTTGAACGCAAACAAAAGACAGAAAAATAACCATGACAAACATACCAAGGGCTGAAATTTTGGAGAGTCTGACATTTCAGTCATGGGAAAAGGGATTCCTGGATTCATAGACTCAGTGACATCCTGTTTCCTACAAGGTAATGTTGGGAGATGGTAAATTGGTTCGCAGACATGTCGATCAGATTCTTGCCAGACGGGATGGAACAACAAGTGAGTTACCAGTTGTGATGGCAGAGGACAGGCTGTTCTCAAGCTATCCAAGTGTTTCTGTAGTGCACATTCCACAGACAGAGACCGTAACAGAGGAAGCAGTTCACCAAGAGGAGAATCCAGTTTGAGTCAAATACTCTGAACCCGGCTCAGAAACAGCTGGTCGCTTTTCCACCGTTGAATGAACACTACCCCTAGTGTACATTGTGCACAGAGGCACGCAAAGCTTCCAAGCTGCTTTAAGGAATTAAAAAAAATTAAAAATCGTATTGAAATGTTTTTAAAAGACAACTAAAAGACTCACAGTGAAATAAATTCAAGAGTTAAATACTTAGTTACCCAAGCATGTGAAAATAAATTGTGAATGTGAAATGTCATGTTTGTTTACACTGACAGACTTGTTTAGATAGAGTACATACACTACCGTTCAAAAGTTTGTGCTCACTTATAAATGTCCTTGTTTTTGAAAGAAAAGCACATTGTTTTTCGACATGTCTGCGAACCAATTAAAATAACAAAATTAATCAGAAATGCAGTGTAGACATTGCTAATGTTGTAGCTGGAAATGGCAGATTTTTTTATGGAATATCTACATAGGCGTACTGAGGGCCATTATCAGCAACCATCACTACTGTGTTCCAATAACACGTTGTGTTAGCCAATCCAAGTTCATAATTTTAAAAGGCTAATTGATCATTAGAAAACCCTTTTGCAATTATGTTAGCACAGCTGAAAACTGTTGTTCTAATTAAAGAAACAATAAAACTGGCCTTCTTTAGACTAGTTGAGTATCTGGAGCATCAGCATTTGTGGGTTCAATTACAGCCTCAAAATGGCAGGAAACAAATAACTTTCTTCTGAAACTTGTCAGTTTAGTCTTGTTCTGAGAAATGAATGCTATTCCATGCGAGAAATTGGCAAGAAACTGAAGCTCTCGTACAACGCTGTGTACTACTCCCTTCACAGAACAGCGCAAACTGTCTCTAACCAGAATAGAACGAGTGGGAGGCCCTGGTGTACAACTGAGCAAGAGGACAAGTACATTAGAGTGTTTAGTTTAAGAAACAGATGCCTCACAAGTGCCCAACTGGCAGCTTCATTAAATAGTACCCGCAAAACACCAGTTTCAACGTCAACAGTGAAGAGGCGACTCCGGGATGCTCGCCTTTATTCCCTTAGCAATAAGAGCTTAGGGAATGTCTTATGTTCGATATCGTTAAAAAACGGGTTTATTTGTGAAGATGTAATATTAATCTTAAGAGGGGAGGAATGTGGTATTAACTTCATTACACATACACATTACCAGGTTGCATAGCACTTGAGTACCTATTGGTATCATTATTAGAGTATTGGAATGCACCCCAATACACACGTTGAGTGCAGCTGCGACTGCCTGCCTGTTACACCATTCTCCCAGGTTAGTAATAAAGTAATCCGTTTATAATGAGCTACTACCTTAGTCCTCTCCCAAGGCATAAAGAGTTCCAAGGGTTATCGCGACTGTTGAAAAAGCAGGGATTCCTGATTAATCAGGAAAAATCACATCCCTGAAAAGTTATATTCTAGTCAATGTGCCAATGTGGGCCATACCTTTAGTATTGACATAGTCGTTGCCTTCGTCATCACTGTCATCACTCTTTTCCACATCGACATTCATATTGCCCTCTGCACCACTTTCTGTGAACACACAAACACAGGCTTGAGGTATATACAGTGCATTCAGAACCCTTCCCTTGTTCCACATTGTTACGTTACAGCCTTATTCTAAAATGGATGAAATAAAATAGAAATTCCTCATCAATCTAAACAATACCCCATAATGACAAAGCGAAAACAGGTTTGTAGAAATGTTTGCAAATTTATATATAAAAAAAATCAAAATAAAATACCTTATTTACATAAGTATTCAAACCCTTTGCAATGAGACTCGAAATTGAGGTCAGGTGCATCCTGTTTCCATCCTTGAGATGTTTCTACAACTTGGAGTCCACCTGTGGTAAATTCAATTGGTTGGACATGATTTGGAAAGGCACACCTGTTTATATAAGGTCCCACAGTTGACAGTGCATGTCAGAGCAAAAACGAAGCTATGAGGTCGAAGGAATTGTCTGTAGAGCTCCGAGACAGGATTGTGTCGAGGCACAGATCTAGGGAAGAGGAGCAAAAAAAATTCTGCAGCATTGAAGGTCCCCAGGAACACAGTGACCTCCATCATTCTTAAAATGGAAGAAGTTTGGAACCACCAAGACTCTTCCTAGAGCTGGCTGCCCAGCCAAACTGCGCAATCGGGGAAGAAGGGCCTTGCTCAGGGAGGTGACCAAGAACCTGATGGTCATTCTGACAGAGCTCCAGAGTTCCTCTGTGGAGATCAGAGAACCAGAAGGACAACCATCTCTGCAGAACTCCACCAATCAGGTCTTTATGGTAGAGTGGCCAGACGGAAGCCACTACTCAGTAAAAGGCACGACAGCCTGCTTGGAGTCTGCCAAAAGGCGCCTAAAGGACTCTCAGACCATGAGAAACAAGATTCTCTGGTCTGATGAAACCAAGATTAAACTCTTTGGCTTGAATGCCAAGCATCACATCTGGAGGAAACCTGACAAAATCTGTAGGGTGAAGCATCATGCTATGGGGATGTTTTCCAGCGGCAGGGACTGGGAGACTGGTCAGGATCTAGGGAAAAATGAATGGAGCAAAGTACAGAGACCCTTGATGAAAACGTGCTCCAGAGCACTCAAGACCTCAGACTGGGGCGAAGATTCACCTTCCAACAGGACAACGACCCTCAGCACACAGTCAAGACAAAGCAGGAGTGGCTTCGGGACAAGTCTGAATGTCCTTGAGTGGCCCAACCAGAGCCCGGATTTCAACCCGATCTAACATCTTTGGAGATGAAAATAGCTGTGCAGCAACATTCCCCATCCAACCTGACAGAACTTGAGAGGATCTGCAGAGAACATTGGGAGAAAGTCCCCAAATACACGTGTGCCAAGCTTGTAGCGTCATATCCAAGAAGACTCGATGCTATAATAGCTGCCAAAGGTGCTTCAACAAAGTACTGAGTAAAGCCTCTGAATACTTTTTAAAAAATGCGACTTTTATTGAAAAAAAAATTGCTAAACTTTTTAACCTGTTTTTGCTTTGTCATTATGGGGTACTGTGTTTAGATTGATGAGGAAAAAACACAATTGAACCCATTTTAGAATAAGGCTGTATCGTGACAAAAATGGGGAAAAAGTCAAGGGGTCTGAATACTTTCCGAAGGCACTGTATCGTCATGCATTTCTATCTTTTTATTGTAATATCCATGTATTTAAGTGTTATTTGAATATCAATTTTTAAAAAATCCAAATATTTTAACCACAAGATGTCACGAAAAAGCCCTATTCGCAAGGGACTAGTATTACTATAGAACATCAGTTGTATAATTATTACCCCAGAATTTCAGTGTTTCCTGTTGACAATTCGGAGACGATTAGTTTTAACAAACTGCCCCTGTAATTATTTTTTTCCTCATTCAAAATTGATCCCTTTATGACAGAAGTCTGGAGGCTCTGCTAGGCGTGAAGATATTTCAAATGTCTAGGGATAGCCTAACAATGACCTAATGGCCTTCAGTTCGGAGAAAGTCAAAATAATTATGCATATCAATAAGAACCATGAACTGCAGACATTTAATTACCAGACTTATTTGGCAATTTATCCATTCATTGGCACAATATAGTCCACGTCATCTTTTAAAAGTGACGTATGGCACTAGGAAAGTAGATATGTGACAAAACAGATCATTCACCTGTGGGCTACATGCATAGGACTTTGTTTTAGCTATGAACTTGTTCCCATGTTCTTACCCAAATTAGGTGCAGCATCTGTTAAAACTAATATCCCCTCAAAACACAGGGATGATGATCCGGGATAGTAATAAAGTAAACAGTTTATAAAGAGCTACTCCCTCACTCCTTCCAAGGCATAAAGAGTTACCTGAGTTATTACAGCTGTCAAAAAAGCAGGGATTCCTGATTAAATCAGGAACATACCTAAAAAGTTATATTCTATTCAATGTGCCAATGTGGGCCATACCTGTAGTATTGACATAGTCGTTGCTGCCTTCATCACTGTCATCACTCTTTCCCACGTCGACATTGACCTCCGCGATATTTTCTGTGAAGACAAAACACACACAGGATTGAGGTATACAGTCGTGGCCAAAAGTTTTGAGAATGACACAAATATTAATTTCCAAAGTTTGCTGCTTCAGTGTCTTTTTGTCAGATGTTACTATGGAATACTGAAGTATAATTACAAGCATTTCATAAGTGTCAAAGGCTTTTATTGACAATTACATGAAGTTGATGCAGTCTCAATATTTGCAGTGTTGACCCTTCTTTTTCAAGACCTCTGCAATCCAACCTGGCATGTTGTCAATTAATTTCTGGGCCACATCCTGACAGATCGCAGCCCATTCTTGCATAATCAATGATGGAGGTTTGTCAGAATTTGTGGGGTTTTGTTTGTCCACCCGCTTCTTGAGGAAGTTCCCAATGGGATTAAGGTCTGGGGAGTTTCCTGGCCATGGACCCAAAATATTGATGTTTTGTTCCCCGAGCCACTTAGTTATCACTTTTGCCTTATGGCAAGGTGCTCCATCATGCTGGAAAAGGCATGGTTCGTCACCAAACTGTTCCTGGATGGTTGGGAGAAGTTGTTCCCGGAGGATGTTTTGCTACCATTCTTTATTTATGGCTGTGTTCTTAGGCAAAATTGTGAGTGAGCCCACTCCCTTGGCTGAGAAGCAACCCCACACATGGTCTCTGGATTCTTTACTGTTGGCATGACACAGGACTGATGGTAGCACTCACATTGTCTTCTCCGGACAAGATTTTTTCCGGATGCCGCAAACAATCGGAAAGGGGATTCGTCAGAGAAAATGACTTTACCCCAGTCCTCAGCAGTCCAATCCCTGTACCTTTTGCAGAATATCAGTCTGTCCCTGATGTTTTTCCTGGAGAGAAGTGGCTTCTTTGCTGCCCTTCTTGAAACCAGGACATCCTCCAAAAGTCTTCACCTCACTGTGCGTGCAGATGCACTCACACCTGCCTGCTGCCATTCCTGAGCAAGCTCTGTACTGGTGGTGCCCCGATCCCGCAGCTGAACCAACTTTAGGAGATGGTCCTGGCACTTGCTGGACTTTCTTGGGCGCCCTGAAGCCTTCTTCACAACAATTGAACCGCTCTCATTGAAAGTTCTTGATGATCCGATAAATGGTTGATTTAGGTGCAATCTTACTGGCATATCCTTGCCTGTGAAGCCCTTTTCGTGCAAAGCAATGATGGCGGCACGTTTCCTTGCAGGTAACCATGATTAACAGAGGAAGAACAATGATTCCAAGCACCACCCTCCTTTTGAAGCTTCCAGTCTGTTATTCAAACTCAATCAGCATGACAGAGTGATCTCCAGCCTTGTCAACACTCACACCTGTGTTAACTTCTTATGGCTTGAGGGTGCTATTTTCACATCCGGATGAAAAGTGTACTGCCCAGAAGCTAGGATATGCATATAATTGGTAGATTTGGATAGGAAACACTAAGGTTTCTATAACTGTTTGAATGATGTCTGAGTATAACAGAACTTATTTGGCAGGCGAAACCCCGAAGACAAACCATCCAGGATTTTTCTTTTTTAGGTCACTCTTTTCAATGTGTTTTCATTGAGAATCCATAATTCTAAGGCAGTTGCTTGCAGTTCCTATCGCTTCCACTGGATGTCAACAGTCTTTAGAAATTGGTTAATGTTTTTCCTTTGTGTAATGAAGAAGAAGCCCTGTTCAGAATGATGCTCGAGGGAAGTGTACTGTTTGATAGAGGCGTGTGACCTGAAAAGCATGCTCCACTTTGTTTTCCTCCGGTATTGAACGCAGTTTATCCCGTCTTAAATTTTATCGATTATTTATGTAAAAAAATACCTAAAGTTGTATTAGGAAAGTTGCTTGAAATGTTTGGACAAAGATTACAGGTAACTTGAGATATTTTGTAGTCATGTTGCGCGAGTTGGAACCGGTGTTTTTCTGGATCAAACACGCCAAATAAATGGGCATTTTGGATTTATAATGACGGAATTAATCGAACAAAAGGACCATTTGTGATGTTTATGGGACATATTGGAGTGCCAACAGAAGAAGCTCGTCAAAGGTAAGGCATGAATTATATCGTTATTTCTGAGTTTTGTGTCGCGCCTGGCAGGATGAAATATGATTGTCTGTTATTTGATGGGGTCCTGTCCTCACATAATAGCATTGTTTGCGTTCGCCGTAAAGCCTTTTTGAAATCTGACACTGTGGCTAGATAAACAAGAAGTTCAGCTTTAATTTGGTGTATTGCACTTGTGAATGTATGAAAGTTCAATATTTGTAATAATTTTTTTATTTTTTATTTTGCGCTCTGCCATTTCACCGGATGTTGTCAAATCGATCTCGTCAACGGGATTTGAGCCATAAGAAGTTAACGAGAGAATCACTGACATGATGTCAGCTGGTCCTTTTGTGGCAGGGCTGAAATGCAGTGGAAATGTTTTTTTTTTGGGGGGGGGGGGGGGGAATTCAACTCATTTGCATGGCAAAGAGGGACTTTGCAATTAATTGCAATTCATCTGATCACTCTTCATAACATTCTAGAGTATATGCAAATTGCCATCATACAAACTGAGGCAGCAGACTGTGAAAATTAATATTTGTGTCATTCTCAAAACTTTTGGCCACAACTGTAGTGCATTCAAAAAAGTATTCAGACCCCTTCACCTTTTCCACATTTTGTTACGTTACAGCCGTATTCTAAAATGGATGAAAGTCCCCTCCCCCCCCAACCTACACACAATAGCCCATAATGACAGAGCAAAAACTGGTTTAGAAAATTGTATTAAAAAACATTTATTAAAAAAACACATTTACATAAGTATTTTGACCCTTTGCCCAGTACTTTGTTGAAGCACCTTTGGCAGCGTAATCCTCTCAAGCTCTGTCAGGTTGGATGGGGAGCGTCGCTCTACTGCTATTTTCAGGTCTCTCCAGCGATGTTAGTCCAGGTTCAAGTCCGGGCTCTAGCTGGGCCACTCAAGGAGATTCAGAGACTTGTCCTGAAGCCACCCCTGCATTGTCTTGGCTGTGTGCTTAGGGTCTTTATCCTGTTGGAAGGTGAACCTTCACCCCAGTCTCAGGTCCTGAGTGCTCTGGAGCAGGTTTTCATCAAACATCTCTGTACTTTTCTCCGTTCATCTTTGCCTCGATCCTGACTAGTCTCCCAAATGCAGGTGTTTCAGCCTAGCTCAGTGCTTTCTGTGGTAGTGGGGCGAGTCAGCAGAAAATAGGACCATTGCGCTGTGATTGGCTTAGTGTTCTGTCACTCATGGGGACAGTACGTCATCGCCAAATTTAAGTCCTTAGTAAGGGTAGACACCCAAAATTTCAGCCCTTTGGATCCTGCCATAGCGTTACATTAGAAGTGCCCATCTAAGGCGGCTCATTGGCCACAGATAAAATGACGTCAAATCACATTATATGTACAGTAGCTTTGATTGGACTGATCATGTCAACATCTTACTTTCAAAGTCTTAGCTAGCAGTCATTATGAATCAAGTCGACAATCTACTGGCAAATCCTTTTTATATGTAGAGAAATAATGAAGAGAAATTATAGATAAAACTCATCGGTGCTCATCGGCCATAAAGATTACACGTTGGAGATTACAAGTTGGAAATCGCAAATTCAACAATGAGTCATTTGGAAGGAATCAGTGACTAACTGCAAAGCAACCAGTAACTTAGCCTGCTATTCAATGGAGTGGCTGTGTTTCTCTCGCGCTTGGCTTGCACGTGCAAATTCAGCACACAAAATTCTATAATATAATTGTGTTATTTGACGTGTCAAAAGCTTATTTAACACATCAAATAGTGCTATATGACGTATCTTTTTTGACACACAAAGACCCAAACGGCGTTTAATATGCCTCACCCTAATCATTTAGTCTATTTTCACCTCCTGTTCTAACTTGGTGGTGCATATAACCTGTTTTAGAGAAACGTAATCATTGAATATTGTAAGAGCTTTCACTGTCTGTTCATATGCCCCTTTATTTATCCTACGGTTCTGACTTGTTGTACAGGGAGTACACTAAGAACGGCCCATGTTCTGAATTCTGTACATTTAAAAAGTGCTGAACAAATAGTTATTGACTACGTCCATCGTCGCTCGCTCATTAATGTCTTAATCAAAATTACGGATTGCCTCTTATCCGCTCATCGTTCCCTAATGCCATGGTTTGTATATCTCAATTGTTAGTAGAAACCACATTTGTTTAAGCAAGTCGCCATATCAGCTATTTAAAAAAAAAAAAGGCAGTTAATGAGTCTGAATGAACTGTTTTGCTGCTAGACAACGCTCCGCTGATAGCCAGGTGTAGCACCAAGGATTCACTCCATGGTGCCGAAAAGATAGCTCTGCTGTTGGCTCTAACATACATCTAAAACGTTTAATGTTGAGTTTGCCCCAATTAGATTTACATGCTAAAATCGCCACTACACCTAATGGCCTTCAATTCGGAGAAAGTCTAAATAATAATGCATATCTATAGACCCCTTTCTGTGTTTACAAACATGAGGGTGGTGCGCACACGTTGGTGGCAGAACAAGGGGCATTTCTTATTTATTTTATTTAACTAGGCAAGTCAGTTAAGAACAAATTCTTATTTACAATGACAGCCTAACCTGGACAACGCTGGGCCAATTGTGCGCCGCCCTATGGAACTCCCAATCATGGCTGGTTGTGATACAGCCTGGAATCGAACCAGCGTCTGTAGTGACGCATTTAGCACTAAGATGCAGTGAATCCCCTTTCCACTCGGGAGCCCCAGCAAAAAATGTCTCTATTTACATGTTGCTTATGAGTGCAATTCACAATACTTTTGGATTATAATTGGATTTGAAGGCTTCTATGATTGTCCTGCTTAATATAAATGTTTGTGTTATCATCGCAAATCAACTGCATTATACTGAAAAACAGCTTTTATCTCAAGGCCATCAGACTGTTAAACAGCCATCACTAGCACAGAAAGGATGCTGCCTACATACAGACTTGAAATTATTGGCCACTTTAATAAATGGAACACTAGTCACTTTAAAAATGCTTACATATCTCATATGTATAATACTGTATTCTATACTATTTATTGTATCTTAGCCTGTCGCTCTGTCATTGCTCATCCATATATTTATATATTCTTATTCCATTCCTTTACTTAGATTTGTGTGTATTAGATATCTGTTGTGGAATTGTTAGATATTACTGCACTGTCAGAACTAAAAGCACAAGCATTTCACTACACTCACAATAACATCTGCTAACCATGTGTATGTGAACAAAATTTGATTTGGATGACAATCCAGGTTAGTAATAAAGTAATCCATTTTAAAGAGCTACTCCCCTCCCTCCTTCCAAGGCATAAAGAATTCCATAGGTTATTACAACTGTCAAAAAAGCA
The DNA here is from genome assembly GCF_965601325.2 of Salmo salar. Taxonomy (NCBI): domain Eukaryota; kingdom Metazoa; phylum Chordata; class Actinopteri; order Salmoniformes; family Salmonidae; genus Salmo; species Salmo salar. The sequence goes on from NC_138313.1 coordinate 3,271,927, forward strand.
GAGATTCCTGATTAATCAGGAACACCCCTAAAAAGTTATATTCTATTCAATGTGCGCCATACCTTTAGTATTGACATAGTCGTTGCTGCCTTCATCACTGTCATCACTCTTTTCCACGTCGACATTCATATTGATTTTCATATTGCCAACTGCGCCACTGTTTTCTGTGAACACACAAAACACACACAGGATTGAGGTATATACTGTATATACACTCCAGCCTAAAACCATTGTGATGTTTATACTGATAAACCTACAGGACGGATTTCTACTGCATCACTCACCCTGCTCTTTGTCCTCCTCTGCTTCCACATTGACATATCATATGAACACGATGTGAATACTCCAGACAGCATTTTATCAAATAATATTTTATGGCCCATCGAGACGTGTTTTCTAAACCTCCGTACAACGTTCTGCACATGTGCTTCACAAAAACATGAATAAGGAAATAAATCTGCTGCTGGCAACATATATATGCAAATTAGCGCACTATTCAAGCTGTATTGCTGAAGCTTTACAGACTGTGCACTAGAAATGTTAAGGTAATTTGAAGCATTTACCTTGAATGCAGTCTTTGCCAAAGCGGGGGCATAGTCTTCACATTTCAATCACGCTATAAAGCTGAACTTCTGTGATAAGGTTTGAATACAGCCCTTAAATCAACAAAACTCTTGAGTCTCCTAAATCTACATATTGTCATGCATTGCACTTGTGATTTCAACTTAAATGTTTTATTGTGTATGCATTGTGTAATATCCATGTATTTAAGTGTCTTTAAAGCCCTATTCAAATGGCGGCGGAGAAGAAGGTTGACGTTTTGTGTGTCCCTAACCGATTGTTTTGTTTGTTTATTTGCATTGTTTGTAACTTATTTTGTACATAATGTTGCCGTCTCTTATGACCAAAAATAACTTCTGGACATCAGGACTGCAATTACTCACCACGGACTGGCAGAATCCTTTTTTTCCTTTAACGAGTCTGACAAGCCCGACGTGAATGATATACTGCTTTCTCGGGAACAGGCCCAGATCCCAGTGATTTGCGTGAAGAGGATGCAGAGAAAAAGTGGCCAGAGGGCGAGCTGCCTTCTGAGAATTTGTAGGCAATTGAATAATCCCCCACTTCCTTCCATTCTGCTAGCAAACGTGCAGTCTTTGGAGAATAAAATCGATGACCTACGCAGAAGATTAAACTAACAACGGGACATTCAAAACTGTAATATCTTATGCTTCACGGAGTCGTGGCGAAACGACGACACTATGAACATACAGCTGGCTGGTTATACACTGTACCGGCAGGATAGGACAGCGGCGTCTGGTAAGACAAGGGGTGGCAGACTATGTATTTCTGTAAATAACAGCTGGTGCACGATATCTGAGGAAGTCTCGACATATTGCTCGCCTGAGGTAGAGTATCTCATGATAAGCTGTAGGCCACACTATCTACATAGACAGTTTTCATATGTATTTTTCGTAGCTGTTTACATACCACCACAGACTGAGGCTGGCACTAAGACAGCATTGAATGAGCTGTATTCCACCATAAGCAAACAAGAAAACGCAGAGGCGGTGCTCCTAGTAGCCAGGGACTTCAATGCAGGGAAACTTAAATCTGTTTTACCTAATTTCAAATAAGCATGTTAAATGTGCAACCAGAGAAAAAAAAAAAAAAAAACTCTAGACCTCCTTTATTCCACACAGAGACACATACAAAGCTTTCCCTCGCCCTCCATTTGGCAAATCTGACCATAATTCTATCTTCCTGATTCCTGCATACAAGCAAACATTAAAAGCAGGATGCACCAGTGACTAGATAAAAAAAAAGTGGTCAGATGAAACAGATGCTAAGCTACAGGACTGTTTTGCTAGCACAGACTGGAATATGTTCCAGGATTCCTCCGATGGCATTGATGAGTACACCACATCATTCATTGGCTTAATCAATAAGTGTATCAACGACATTTCCACAGTGACCGTACATACCCCAACTAAAAGCCATGGATTACAGGTAACAGCCACACTGAGCTAATGGCAAGAGCTGCCGCTTTCAAGAAGCGGGACTGTAACCCGGAAGCTTATAAGAAATCCTCTGACGAACCATCAAACAGGGAAAGCATCAATTCAGGACTATAATCAAAATCGTACTACACCGGCTCTGATGCTCGTCGGATGTGGCAGGGCTTGCAAACTATTACAGACTACAAAAGGGAGGCACAGCCGATAAGCTGCCCAGTGACATGAGCCTACCAGACGAGCTAAACTATTTCTATGCTCGCTTCTAGGCAAATAACATTGAAACATGCATGAAAGCGCCAGCTGTTCCGGAACACTGATCACGCTCTCAGCAGCCAATGTGAGTAAGACCTTTAAACAGGTCAACATTCACAAGACCACAGGGCCAGATGGATGACCAGGACGTGTACTGCGAGCATGCGCTGACCAACTGGCAAGTGTCTTCACTGACATTTTCAACCTCTGCCTGTCCGAGTCTGTAATACCATCATGTTTTAAGCAGACCACCATAGTGCCTGTGCCGAAGAACACTAAGGTAACCTGCCTAAATGACTACAGACCCGTAGCACTCATGACTGTAGCTATGAAGTGCTTTGAAAGGCTGGTAATGGCTCACATCAACACCATTATCCCACTCCAATTGGCATACCATCCCAACAGATCCACAGATGATGCACTCTCTATTGCACGCATCACTGCCCTTTCCCACCTGGACAAAAGGAACACCTATGTGAGAAAGCTATTCATTGACTACAGCTCAGCGTTCAACACCATAGTGCCCTCAAAGCTCATCAATAAGCTAAGGACCCTGGGACTCAACGCCTCCCTCTGCGACAAGATCCTGTACTTCCTGACGGGCCGCCCCCAGGTGGTAAGGGTAGGTAACAACATATCCGCCACGCTGATCCTCAACACAGGAGCCCCTCAGGGGTGCGTGCTCAGTTCCCTCCTGTACTCCCTGTTCACTCATGACTGCACGGCCAGGCACGATTCCAACACGGTCATTAAGTTTGCTAATGACGACAGCCTGACCACCGACGAGACAGCCTTTGGGAGGAAGTCAGAGACCTGACCGTGTGGTGCCAGGACAACAACCTCTCCCTCAACGTGATCAAGACAAATGAGATGATTGTGGACTACAGGAAAAAGAGGACCGAGCACGCCCCCATCGATGGGGCTGCAGTGGAGCAGGTTGAGAGCTTCAAGTTCCTTGGTGTCCACATCACCAACAAACTAACATGGTCTAAGCACACCAAGACAGTCATGAAGCGAGCACGACAAAACCTATTCCCCCTCAGGAAACTGAAAAGATTTGGCATGGGTCCTTAGAGCCTCTACAGCTGCACCATCAAGAGCATCCTGACTGGTTGCATCACTGCCTGGTATGGCTGCTCGGCCACCGACCGCAAGGCACTACAGAGGATAGTGCGAACGGCCCAGTACATCACTGAGGCAAAGCTTCCTTCCATCTAGGACCTCTATACCAGCTGGTGTCGGAGGACAGCCCTAAAAATTGTCAGACTCCAGCCACCCTAGTCACAGACTGTTCTCTCTGCTACCGCACGGCAAGCGGTACCGGAGCGCCAAGTCTAGGTCCAAGAGGCTTCTAAACAGCTTCTACCCCCAAGCCATAAGACTTCTGAACATCTAATCAAAAATGGCTACCCAGACTATTTGCATTGTCCCCCCCTCTTTTACACCGCTGCTACTCTCTGTTGTTATAATCTATTCATAGTCACTTTAATATCTCTACCTACATGTACATATTACCTCAACTAACCGGTGCCCCAGCACATTGACTCTGTACTGGTACCCCCACCCCCCACAGTAGTGGAAAAAGTACCCAATTGTTAAAAGTAAATATACCTTCATAGAAAATTACTCAAGTAAAAGTCACCCAGTAAAATACTACATGAGTAAGTCTAAAAGTATTTGATTTTAAACATACTAAGTACAAAAGTAAAAGTATAAATGATTCCAAATTCCTTATAATAAGCAAACCAGACGGCACCATTTTTGTTTTATTTTAGTTTTTGGATAGCCAGGGTCACACTCCAACACTCAAGACAATTTACAAATGAAGCATATGTGTTTAGTGAGTCCGCCAGATCAGAGGCAGTAGGGATGACCAGGGATGTTCTCTTGATAAGTGCGTGAATCTTCCTGTCATGCTAAGCATTCAAAATGTAACGAGTACTTTTGGGTGTCAGGGAAAATGTATGGAGTAAAAAGTACATAATTTTCTTTAGGATTGTAGTGAAGAAAAAGTTGTCAAAAATATAAATAGTAGAGTACAGACACCCCAAAAAACGATTTAAGTAGTACTTTCAAGTAATTTTACACCACTGGTTATTTAACTATTACCCCAGTATGTTTTCCCAGTGGACGATTCGAACTTTACCAAACTGCCCCTGTAATTCTTTTTTTTTTCCTTATTCAAAATGAATCGTTATGATGAAAGTCTGGAGGCTCTCCTAGACATGAAGATATTTCACATCTAGGGATAGCCTAATATTGACTTAATGGCCTTCGGTTCGGAGAAAGTCTAAATATTAATGCATATTAATAAGAACAATTAACTGTAACCTATGCAGACAATTAATTACCTGACGTATTTGGCAATTTATCAATTCATTGGCACAATATCGTTCACTTCATCTTTTAAAATGTGACAAAACGGTTCATTCATCTGTAGGCTATGTGCATAGCACTTTGTTTTAATCATCAATTTGTTCCCATGTTCTTACCCAAACTGAGTGCAGTACCTGTACCTGTTAAACTCGAAAAACAGTAGGTTTTTAGGGCTGGGATAATAACCTTCCTGCCAAGTAAAAATTACTGACATGGCAGATTCGGACAGGAATAAAATTACGGATGTGGTGAATTGTGCTCGTGCACATAATTACATTACCTGAGCTCCCCCATTCAAATGTATCCCATCCGAAAAGGTCTAAAGTAATGAGTCATATTCAGTCACCTCTCCACCCTTACGTTGCCTACCTGTGCTTTTGGAGATGAGACATTGGTTGGAATGACGCAGAGACCCAGTCCCAGGAAGATCTGATGGTAACACTATTCTATAAGGAGGAGCGAGAGAGAGGTTACACAAAACCCGAGAGACCCCAGTACTCTATAGCCATAGAATTAACATTCATTTAATTTAGCCAATACAGCCCACACAGCAACAAATGGCACTTTTTTTCCCAGGAAGTCCTAGAAATGCAAAGTGTAACATTCACAGTGAGGCACTGACATGCAGTATACACTGAGTATACAAAACATTAAGAGCACCTGCTCTTTCCATGACACAGACTGACCAGGTGAATGCTATGATCCCTGATTGATGTCACTTGATAAATCCAATTCAAATCTGTGTAGATGAAGGAGAGGAGACCAGTTAAAGAAGGATTTTTAAGCCTTGAGACATGGATTGTGTGTGCCGGTCAGAGGGTGAATGGACAAAACAAAAGATTTAAGTGACTTTGAACGGGGTATGGTAGTAGGTGCTAGGCACACCTGTTTGTGTCAAGAACTGCAACGCTGCTGGGTTTTTCACACTCAAGTTTCGCGTGTGTATCAAGAACGGTCCCCTACCCAAAGGATATCCAGCGAACTTGACACAATCTTTGGGAAGCATTGGAGTCAACATGGGCCAGTATCCCTGTGGAACACTTTCAACACCTTGTAGAGTACATGCCCCAACGAATTGAGAATCTTCTGAAGGAAAAAGGGGGGGTGCAACTCAATATCATGAAGGTGTTCCAAATGTTTGGTATACTCCCGTGTATTTTGTTAAAATTAAATTAACACTCACAGGTAGCCTGATCCTGGTTCATAGTCATCCATCATCTCGTTGACATACTCTATAGAACAGAGACACGCGCACACACAGCTGTCAATCAATCATGTCAGAGAATAGAGTGCCTTCGGAAAGTATTCAGACCCCTTGACTTTTTCCACATTTTGTTTTTACGTTACAGCCTTATTCTAAAATGGATTAAATAGAAAAAAAATCCTCAGCAATCTACACACAATACCCCAGAGAGACACAGCGAAGACAGGTTTAGACATTTTTGCACATTAGAAATATAAAACAAAAATACCTGATTTACATAAGTATTCAGTCCCTTTGCTATTAGACTCGAAATTGAGCTCAAGTGCATCCTGTTTCCATTGATCATCCTTGAGATGTTTCTATGTCTTGGAGTCCACCTGTGGTAAATTCAATTAATTGGACATGATTTGGAAAGACACACACCTGTCTATATAAGGTCCCACAGTTGACAGTGCATGTCAGAGCAAAAACCAAGCCATGAGGTCGAAGGAATTGTCCATAGAGCTTCGAGGGAGGATTGTGTCGAGGCACAGATCTGGGGAAGGGTAACAAAACATTTCAGTAACATTGAAAGGCCCCAAGAATGCAGTGGCTTCCATCATTCCTAAATGGAAGAAGTTTGGAACCACCAAGACTCTTCCTAGAGCCGGCTACCCGGCCAAACTGAGCAATCGGGGAAGAAGGGCCTTGGTCAGGGAGGTGACCAAGAACCCAATGGTCATTCTGGCAGAGCTCCAGAGTTCCTCTGTGGAGATGGGAGAACCTTCCAGAAGGACAACCATCTCTGCAGCACTCCACCAATCAGGCCTTTATGGTAGATTGACCAGACGGAAACCACTCCTCAGTAAGCACATGACAGTCCGCTTGGAGTTTGCCAAAAGGCACCTAAAGAATTGCAGACCATGAGAAACAAGATTCTCTGGTCTGATGAAACCAATATTGAACTCTTTGGCCTGAATGTCAATCGTCAATTCTGGAGGATGCCTGGCACCATTCCCTACGGTGACGCATGTGTGGCAGCATCATGCTGTGGGGATGTTTTTCAGCGGCAGGGACTGGGAGACTAGTAGGATCTAGGCAAAGATAAACTGAGAAAAGTACAGACAGATCATTGATGAAAACCTGCTCCAGAGCGCTCAGAACCTCAGACTGGGGGCGAAAGTTCACCTTCCAACAGGACAACAACCCTAAGCACACAGCCAGGACAACGCAGGAGTGACTTCGAGACAAGCCTCAATGTCCTTGAGTGGCCCAGCCAGAGCCCGGACTTGAACACGATCAAACATCTCTGGAGAGACCTGAAAATAGCTGTGCAGCAACGCACCCCATCCAACCTGACAAAGCTTTAGAGGATCTGCAGAGAAGAATGTGAGAAGCTCCCAAAATACAGGTGTGCCAAGCTTGTAGTGTCATACCCAAGAAGACTCGAGGCTGTAATCGCTGCAAAAGGTGCTTCAACAAAAGTACTGAGTAAATGGTCTGAATACTTATGTAAATGTGATATTTCAATTTCTAAAAAAACGTTTTTTTGCTTTGTCATTATGGGGTATTGTGTGTAGATTGATGAGGGAAAAAATGATTTAATCAATTTTAGAATAAGGCTGTAAACTAACAAAATGTGGAAAAAGTCAAGGGGTCCAAATACTTTCCAAAGGCACTGCATGAATGGTTTAATGTCCAAATGTCTGAATGAATGCGAGTAAGTCACAAGTAGGCAGGTACAGTAGCCTAGCGGTTAGAGCGTTGCTGGTTCAAACACCCAAGCCAGCGAGGTGAAAAATGTGTTGTTGTGCCCTTGAGCAAGGCACTTAACCCTGGCTCCAGGGGCACCATATGGCTAACCATGTAAAATAATACATTTCGCTGCACCTAATTGGTGTATGTGACAATAAAACTTATTTCTTTCACCTAAAGAGCAATGTGCAAATTTTCTAAACTTCTTCAGCAGTTACTGTACACACGTTTGAGGGGGATCAATGTTATTGAACATGGTAGGATATAACGTTCACATTACCTTCTCCTGGACTCTCATAGCCGTCATTACTCTCTGCAAGAAAAAGCTAACTATTAAGAAGGAACTGAACTGTGACGTTATAGAGATAGTGGCAGAAGAAGGAAAACAAGTGGAGAAAATAGACATTTGATGTCGAGGAAGAGCGAGACATCTCACCATTTTCAGTTACGGTGACAGAGTTCGATCTCAGAACGATCTGTGGTGAACTGTGGGATAGAAAGACAGGTACATTTCGCTTGACGGTAATATGAGTCATTGTCTGTGTGTGTGTATGTGTGTGTGTGTGTGTGTGTGTGTGTGTGTGTGTGTGTGTGTGCAGTAACTCACATGGGTGAAAGGAGGCTGGAAGGGGGAGCACCCCAGCTTGTGGCAGCAGAGGGGTTGTCTGAGGAGAAAGGTTCATCATAATCATCAACACATTTTTCTTAAGAAGTATCATGAAAAGATTTGGGTACAACTTCAGTCATCACACACATACTCACATGGTGGGTGGGCCAAGCCGAATCCTGGGGTGCTTGAGTGGGGAAGAAATCAGAGCGTTGGTAGAGGTTTGTACATGCACGGATATCAACTGGTTTGTGCAAACATTCAAGCCCACTTCTGGTCATCTCGTCTGGTACACTTACACAGTGCACCGGACATATATTACAAGTGCCACACAAACTTTTGAATATTTGGTTTCATTTTAATTAACAGGCACTGAATAGTTGTTTTATGAAAAAGTGCTTACTGTTGAGTGTAATCCTCACTGTAACGCTGCTGAATGGATGCTGAGGAGTAAGAAAATTATGTTCTGTAAATGCGTTTTATTATTTCTAATTATTTACTTTTAACCCTTATTTTACCAGTTAAGCTGACTGAGAAGAACAATCTCATTTACAGCAACAACATCTACATAGAGCCCAATTTAATTCAAAACAACTTTATTGATTACAGTAACAAAGCCTTGGTATTACTAGGCAGGTTGTGTCTTCTGCAGCTAAGACAAAGGCCAGTCAACAGGATGAGTGACAGGAGGACCGCTCCACTCAACAGCAACGCATACAGCTGCATAGACACCTCCATTGCTGTCTGCAGGAATAACACAATACACAAAGTAATCCAGTCAGGTTACACTTTTGACATGACACTATTAAAAGCATTATTATGCTGTCTTCTCTGACCCAGATTAAGACTAGTCTTGGACTAAGAATCAAATTAAAATGGAGATCCTCAATTGAAAGTGATTTTTTTTTGTACTTAAGTATATTTTTTGTATCACCTCTGAATAGAAATGTGGTTGTCAGTGTTAAATCCTCATCATGTAATTTTCCTTCCTTGTGGTTTTTGATTCTCCATTTCACACATGCTGTCTCTAACTTTCTTGCTAACTATCACATTCAGAGGTTGAGTTCAGCTTACTAATTCCAGGAAATGGATTTCCTGTATTTTCAAGTTAAAGAAAATACCAGCATACTCATCACATACTGAAGGTGTAATCACACACACCACACACACACACACACACACACACCACACACACACACACACACACCACACACAACCTTTCTGTATTTCACATAATACCTAGTGCTGTGGCACATAAAACAAACTCTGTGCAAAACTGACGACACACAAAATAAGACTACCTCAAGAACAGACATGACTACAATGACACTACAGTGTGGTACCATAGGGCTGGCATTTACTCATTTGCAGAACCTTGCTCCCTCAACGTTTTAATAGGTAGTGAGTTGAACTTGAAAGGGCCCATAATTGTGACAAATGGTGGTTATTTTGTGTCACGACACTCCTCCTGGAGAGCCATGAGGAGGGTGACTTTTCTGCCAAACTCAGACTGATCTAGATTTGGTAGCGAGAGAGGAAGCGAGGAACGGCTGATTTGAAGGGCTAGCTTAGACCAAGTTAGGTGATATAGTACAGAGCTGCTGGGCCTGAGGCCTTCAGAAAACCTGGGCCCTGTACAGGTGGCCATGATGTTGAAGAACATTCAGATTCAGTCAAAGTCATTTCTAACATTGTGAATATGTCTGAATACTGAATTCATCTTGGGTTAAATCAACACTGTTGATTGTGAGTACCAGGGATGGAGTCAATTCAAGAAGTACACTGTACAATACTCTTCAATGCTTTTCACTGGGGAAAATGTGGAATTGGAATTTGGTTTACTTTCTGAATTGAAATAGAATTGACCCCCAACTCGGGTGAATACATCAACAAGTTACTTCTTCAGTTCTAGCTTATTCTCTACTAACCTAGAGGTTAAGAAACTAGGCATAAAGTAGGAGTGGAGGGAGTTCTCTTACCGGCACGTGTTGTGTAGATTCCCAACAGAGCGTTAGGTCGTAGGTCGCTGATGATCTGCCAGGTGGTCAATGAGACTGGTTCTAAACCGGAGGTCGAGTTCAGGCCGAGTTGACCCCAATCCAATCCCCAGACCAGCTCAGTCGTCAGCTACACTGAGATGCGTCATTTTGGATGCATCTGATCTACAGTATACCATACCTCTGTTGCTCAAATCCCTGTCATACCACATGCAACTCTCCCTATTTAACAGTGTTTTCCGCTCTTTCAGTTAACTGTAAGGAACCTTGACTACTGCAGCTTGACATAGGCGTCTTCCTCGATGCACCTTTCTGTCTGTACGACCTGTTCAGTCGCCTCCTACTTCCCTTCCTCCCTCCCTCCCTTACTCACTCTTCTCATCAACTCTCCTACCCCGCCGTCATCTCAACCTCCCCCAATGTGCCTTTTTTCTATCCTTCTCACAATGTTATTTCAGATCACCTCTCCCCACCACCATACCTCTGATCTCATCGCCTCCTCTCTCGGAGAGACCTAAAACGCACATTAAAATACAGGGAATGACAAGTGTTCAGTTCATGGTTCAAAAGATGTACCATCCTATAGTTCTAAATCAATATCCTATGCCTGGGTACCCCGAGGGTCTGTATTTGGACCAATGTTTATGCTGTAGCGGGAACAGCATAAGAATTGGCCAACATTCAGACCCTTGGCTATCATTTGGTCCATGCAAGTCAATAATCAGTTATTGTCAACTGCTAATTGAGCTGTCAGTAATAATGCTTTATTTTTGAGTCAGAATGTATAATCTGAACGTCAACTCAGGAATGTAGCGAGAGTATACGACAGACATGGAATGGCAAATCACGACATGTGCCTCCTATAACTTTGTGTTCCCATCAGTGTACTCATTATTATTCTCTCCAATCATTTTAGGGGAAATGTTTCCACCACTATAGATGCTCCTCTAGCAGACCGCCATCAGAAAAGCTGGTTGGCATGGCACCCACACATGTAAAATGGCTGCCGGGTGCCTATGTGGTAGCGTTGGGTACGGTGTTGCATTTAGTGTTACCATCCTGGTTTAACTGCCAGAGCCTCTGAGAAGACACTAGTTCTCAGAAGAACACAAGATGTCAAACTGTTCTGGACATACATTCATGTGGGCGCACACACACACATACCGTCTCGCAGCAGCGTTAAGATTGAATAGTATGAACTTTGCACAAGCGACCTGCTTTACCTCGCTCAACCCCCCCCCCCCCCCCCCACAAACAGGAAACCACACCAACGGAAGGAAGCCGTGAGCTCCTCTCTCACTCTCCATCAAAGAGAGAAGACTGTGTAGACAACTGAAAAAAAATAAAAGGGTAGAGGAGGAATTCCTGAATAGAGAGAGGGGCAGAGGAGAGGGAGATGTCATAGGAGAGGAGAGAGGGAAAGGTATAGAAAGGCTGAATGAGAGAGGCTACAGCTGCACTTGGTGTATTTGTGCAGCAGAGTATACAACCCTTCATTAAAGTGTGGCTATGGGCTTACAGGATCCAAGCTTCAAAGACACACATTTATCACCTCTGCAAACTGCAAAGCACTAAGTGACATCTGCGCAGATACATAGAGAAATCATTCCATGAGTCATCTCCTCAACGGTCCATTCTCATCGTTTAATGTTTCAACGAAAGTTTACATCAAATTCAAGTTAAAAACAGAACTAGTCATTTTAAGGCTTCACTTTCCAAAATAACCAATACATTTTTTTTTTTTTTTAAGAATGTAACAATCGCCTTCATTAAAAAAGGGATATACATTTTCCTTAGACAATTAAACTGTAATGGACCTGATTTGATCTCCTGGTCGTTGTGACATCAGTGACTCTGGATTTTGTGACCTCATATAAAGTACAACTGACCGCCAGGATCATTCCAGAAAAACACCAGTAATTGCTAAAATAAAAAAAGGGTCTTAAAAAACCTTAGATTATCTCCCTCCACCACATTCTAGGTAACTGAGGTACAAATCTAGTGTTATTATTATAATATACCAAACGGGTCTAAAAACAACAAGCATGATTAGGCTTAATCTGTTAAAAATGCAACATCCCACAACCGATCGGTGGGTTTGGAGTACAATGCGGCTCCCACGGTCCTGTGCCTGCCAACTCCCTTTTTTTCAGTTGGATACTGTATGTAGTATGTGGTTACACTGAGCGGACAAGCATAATATTTACAGTCTTAAGTTTGTTGAAGGGAGGACGACAGCACTGGTCGGAACGGCTTCGAAATGGGCCGGACGTAGTTATTCCGTGGCCAATCAGATCTCTGCGTTTCAGACCCAAGCAAGAAGTACAGCAGCAGTAGTTGGGATGTAGTGGTTACAACTCAATCAGAGCACTGGGGTGAAAAATATCCTGCCGGTTTTCCACGGAGGTCTCTACCGTCGACATATGGTCCCTGTGGAGTAACGGATGAGCGTCTGTCTAAGAGTGACACCCCTATCTGTGACACATCGGAACGCAAAAAAGCTTTCTGCTTCCTTCTCTCCCTCAGGTAAAGTAGCTGCCTCTCTTCTGAAGTCCTCTCTTGTGCTTTCTTCTATCCGGTCACCTCTTCCAGCCACAGAGGTTAGTCTTCCACTGATGTGGCTCTTTGACTTCCCATTTACTACTCTGCATACATTTCTCATAAGCCACTTTGTCTCATGTTGTCATGCCAACACGTGAAGCCAGTCAGAAGTGGAATATCTGGTTGGTCACTACAAAAACACCAGGAAATGATGAGTGGAAATGTTTGGCAGCTCTGACTCTGCCATGTTCCTCAGCAGATAAAGGTATTAAAAACTATATCACCTCAAACGTTACCAATAATAAATACAAGTCTCTGTATAGGGCATTGTCCAATCAAAGACCCTAATTGTAAAAACACTGCTGCGTGATTGGTCACTGAAACAGGGACCAATCAGGGTGCAGCATATTCCACAGGAGCCTCCAACGTCCCTTTAATCTCAAATTAAAACGTTGGACACTGGCACCCTCGCGGACCTGCCGCTCTTCGGTACAACAATTGGTTCATCATCTGTTAGGGACAGAAAATGCAGGACAGTACAATTAAAGCATTGTATATTGATTATCAAGATGAGCAGAATATGTGACCTGGTAGTTTCTTGTAACTGTTGCTAGCCTCTCTCTGCTAACATCACCTATGGTCTGTAGACTCGTCTCTACCGGTCTCATCTGTGGTTGCTCTCAACACTCTCTTTCACATATCTGTAGTTAGCAGGAGTAAGTGTTGGGCCAGCAGCATTGCACCCTGCATCCCACTGCAGGCTTGCCTCTGAAGCTAAGCAGGGTTGGTCCTGGTCAGTCCCTGGATGAGAGACCAGATGATGCTGGAAGTGGTGTTGGAGGGCCAGTAGGAGGCATATTTTCCTCTGGTCTAAAAAAAAAAATATCCCAATGCTCCAGGACAGTGATTGAGGACATTGCCCTGTGTAGGGTGCAGTCTTTCGGATGGGACATTAAATGCGTGTCCTGACTCTCTGTGGTCAGTAAGATCCCATGGTACTTACTGTAAGAGTAAGGGTTTAAACCCTGGTATACTGACTAAATTCCCAATCTGGCCCTTATACAATCATGGCCACCAAATCATCCCCAGCTTCCAATTGGCTCATTCATCCCCTATAACTATTCCCCAGGTCATTGCTGTAAATGAAAATGTGTTCTCAGTCAACTTACCTGGTAAAGTATGAGATTTTATTTTTTATTTTAAAAGGCTCCTCATTGAATTTCATTACTTCACATGCATTCATAGTTAGGCTGTCGTAGCTTCACCTGTTGCTAATCTGAGGCCCAGGCTCATAAACGTAGCTCCAAGTTTAGCCTCTCACCTGACGGTGTGTAGTTTGTGGCACGTTGGCGGTCCTTCTCGATGAAGAGGGCGGTGGCCAGGAAGAAAGCCCCGCCCCCCACTGCCACAAAAGAGCAGGTGAGCAGGGAGAGCTGGAGAGACCGGAACTGCCACAGGTACGAGTCAGTCTGCTTCAGAGAGTCTGACACCTGATGTGGAGGGGGGATGTCACACAGTAAATGAGGATCATACTCTTTCTTTAGACTGGTGTGTGTATCAAATGTGTAGTTATGCATACATACATACGATAATAACAATCACGAGACATACCACGCCTATGAGATAAGGACTCCCAGCATCTCCAAGCAAGTGAGAGAGAACGATCTGTAAGGCCTCAGCCGTGGCGCGACGTGTGGGGACCACCACGTACTGAGAAAGACAGAGGGAGAGTGGGGGGAGAGATAGAGGGGAGGTAGGAAATAATTAGCAAATGGTTTTTCCATATCTTATAATCAGCGCAATACAAAAGTAACCTTGAGGTTGGAAGGTCAAATATGTGCACTAAAGAGTTACATTACTTAAAATGTGGCTATTCATATGCCACTGACTTGGCATGATCTAAATTCCTCAACAGAAACCGAATCCATATTATCCAGTTAGTACACATTTTTGTTGTAGCCCCGGACAAGCACACCAGGTGAGTTTGCAAATTTGACCAGAAACATCTGTATATGGACATTGATTGAACAGGGCACAACCACCTTGCGTTTTGATAGGGGATTGGTATGTATCTGAACTCACCAGCAGGATGTCCGCTACAATGGCCCAGTTCATAGACAGGAAGGTCTCTCCCAGGAATATAAACACCTGATCACACACAAAAAAACTGTTTAGACTACCATTACCATACACTGGGGATACAAAGCCAACAGAGAGGAAAGCGTGTGTGTGAAAGACAGAGGCTGATCGGTCTTACCTACTACTTACTAAAACTGCATACTGTGTACTAATCATACTACATACTATTTACGTACTGTTCAGTAAAATCGAATGCAGATAGCAACACATGCTCCCGAGTGGCGCAGTGGCCTAAGGTACTGCATCTCAGTTCTAGAGAACATCACTACAGACCCTGGTTCGATCCTGGACTGTATCACAACCAGCCGTGATCGGGAGTCCCATAGGGCGGCGCACAATTGGCCCAGCGTCATCCGGGTTAGGGGAGGGTTTGGTGGGTTAGGCAGTCATTGTAAAATAAGAATTTGTTCTTAAACGACTAGCCTAGTTAAATAAAAAAAACATAACATACTAGACTCAGCCATACTGAGAATGAGTCATCTAATGTGCAATTGCGTTGACTCCTGCCATTTGTTTATTTTGGTACAGCGTGTCACTATATCTGAGTATCAGCTGTTGTCAAACAAGCGCTTCTCTTCCTCAATATTGTGCAAAATTTCACGTACTATCTTCACACACGATCATTTCCATGTAAAAGGACCAACGTGAAGTCACTAGAAACATATCAAATTGGGTGTTAAAATGAAAGCTAGTCTGAGAAAGCAAGGCATATATACACTGAGCATAAATATAAAACGCAACATGGAAAGTGCTGGTCCCATGTTTCATAAGCTGAAATAAAAAGATCCCAGAAATGTTCCATACACACAAAATGCTTATTTCGCTCAAATTTGGTACACAAATGTGTTTACACACCTGCTAATGAGCATTTCTCCTTTGCCAAGACCTGACAGGTGTGGCATATGAATATGCTGATTAAACAGCATGATCATTACACAGGAGCACCTTGTACTGGGGACAATAAAATGCAACTAAAATGTGCAGTTGTCACACAATGACACATATGTCCCAAGTTGAGGGAGCATGCAATTGGCATGCTGACTGCAGGAATGTCCACCAGAGGTGTTGCCAGATAATTAAAATGTTAATTTCTCTACCATAAGCCGCCTCCAACATCATTTTAAAGAATTTGGCAGTAAGTCCAACCGGCCTCACAACCACAGACCACGTGTAACCATGCCAGCCCAGGACCTCGACATCCAGCTTCTTCACCTGCGTGATCATCAGACCAGCCACTCGGACAGCTGATGAAACTGTGGGTTTGCCCAAATGAAGAATTTCTTCACAAACTGTCAGAAACCGCCTCAGGGAAGCTCATCTGCGTGCTCGTTGTCCTCCCCAGGGTTTTTACCTGACTGCAGTTCGGCGTCGTAACAAACTCCAGTGGGCAAATGCTCACCTTCAATGGCCACTGGCACCCTGCTAGTGTGCTCTTCACAGATTAATCCCAGTTTCAACTGTACCGGGCAGATGGCAGACAGTGTGTATCAGTGGCGGTCAGTGCCATTTAAGATGAGGATGATTCTTTTTTTAATGACCATGGCCTTATTTCTATTATTACCCTCTCACCTTCTCCCTTCACTTGTGGACTTCAGTGCACAACACTTCAGCTAACATAGCATCCCTCTCTGAATAGGCTTAGCTAGCTGCATTCACAGAAGTAACAAGTAAAAAGGTAAACCTAACAATGTGTTTTTACATTATTTTCTTTTATACCAAATTGGTAACATAATTTCTGCAATTGAGTTGGCTACAATGGGAAACCATAGTAGTCACAAACCACAGTTGTGTTCACAAGTTTGGACAGGACAGTAGAGTAAGAAGTAGAGTCTAGTTCAGTACTGTAGAGTTCAGTATAGTATACAGTAGAGCACACAAGTTGAGTACACTAATGTACTGAACTATCTGCACTCTACTGAGCTCTACTGTGCTGTACTCTCCAAACTTGTGAAACATAGACGTCTATGACTGGTTCAGATTTGGTGTGGTCTGGACCAACCAAATTTGGTCTTGTTTGGGGGCAGAGCTCATTAAAATAATATCCAGTGTGTGTAGAATCATACCCAAATATGCAAGAGAGAACATTGCATATTTTAACCTTTGTGTACCCATTTAGGATAAATCACCATGAAGAGAATTTCTTTAGTACAGATCAGGGACCCATGATGAAATTCCATTACCGGGTGTAAATCCACTTCACTTACTGTAGTTCAATAACCAAAATAGATTTATGTCATAGCTGACACCCCATTCTTTCCGCAGTCATCGTTGAATCTTAATTCGGAGCATATATTTAAGAGTTTTTGGAAAACGTGAATTCATTAAAACAACGGAGGCAGATTTTTGCCTCTGCACCATTCTTACAATGAATGTGTTTTTGTAAAAATGTCTGTGTAAATTGTTAAAAGTAGTCCTTCTGCATAGATTTGTATGGTTTGTTAAACTTTGAAATCAGTGGTCTCAGTTCAGCTCCATTACCGTGGAATTGTCCATACCCAAAATGCCTACTATTTAGAATGCAAGTATTCGGACACGGCCACACAGAGCGAGAGATAGTTGTTGGCTTACGTAGGTGGCAATGGGGCTGGCCCGAGCGAAGACGATGGCGAGGTAGAGGAAGGGCGCTGAGAGCAGGAGTCCTAGAGCACAAACCAGGGGGTCAGCCCTCGGCGTCCTCAACCTCAGTCTCCTACTGACCTCTGCACCACTGGCCACACCCAGGATCCCCGACACAACTGTGATGATGCCAAAGTACAGGCTGGGGAGAGAAGGAGTGAGAAGGGTTTATAACATTTAATTCAATAGGAAACATTTGTTTACCCTTGCCGACTCATCTGTGTGGTTTTTGATTGACAATTAAGTATTTCCTGATAAACTGGATTCCTTTGATAGCAAAAGTTTGATGTCTATTCTCTACTGCTGCTCTCTCGTCACTGACTCGTACTGTCATCCCAAGCCGTTGCAGTTATCAGGAGTCGAGTGTAGTAGTGGCAACAATGTTGTGATGATTCAATCTTATCCTGTGATTACAGAGGAGTCTGATGATCCCTGAACATTCTGACTGATTATGAAGTGTCTTTGTTCAGCACGTAGTTCCTGTGTGTGATACCTGTCGGACGTTTATGTGTCACCTGTTGGATGTCGGTGTGAGTTTGAGGTGTGAGCCTGTGTGTTACCTGTCGGAGGTGTCACAGGGCCCCTTAACGCAGGGGGGCCTTTCTCCGGTGAAGACAGCAGCTCTGAAGAGGAAGGCCGGGGCCCAGAGTGCCAAGGAGCCAGTCACAAAGGCCACTGCTGTGAAGCCAAACGTAGACAACACAAAGCTGGGGCTGCACACATAGACACAAACAAAGATATTGGTTTGATAACTCTTCTATAGAACCAAAGATACATTATAATTGTGCAATGAATACAGAGCTATAGAGATATGGTCAAAACATAGTGGACTATTATAGGGAACATGGGTGTCATTTCAGACTCAACTCCAGTCAAAAGTAGTGCACAATATAGAAAATAGGATGTGATATGATACTCAGCTCTGGTCAAAAGTAGTGCTCTACACAGGGATATCATTTGACACTGGGCTTGTGATGGTGGACATACTTTCTGCAAAGGGCCTTCATGTCACCCAGCCAGCTGGTCCTTTGGAGGGTGTGCTCCGGTCGGGCCTCGATAGCACCCCTCTTTGGCTCTTTCACCATGAACAGCAGCAACACCACCGCTACCAGTCCTAACACAGGAGTCACCTAAGGAGAAAAAAACACAATTTTAAATGGCATAATTGATGTTTCTGATACGGACAGATAAAAATTCAATGTGTCCATGTTTTAGTTCTAAGTAAGAGTCAGATGACCAGCTGGCTGGGTGACATGCTTTTATGCATTATTCCCTTTATGGTTTAGAGTGCATGTATTTTGAGAAACGTGTGCGTTGAGAAGTATGTATAACATCCAACAGCTCAGGGGATTTCATAACTCACCCGCAGGGCCCAATGCCAGTCCCCTGCTATGTCATCAACCTTTGACCCCACGATGTAGCCCAGACCACTGTGAAGGAAGGACAATGGAACAAACATTCACCACAGGGTCAATTGGCTCCTATTCTTAACACATAATCCAAGACAGATAACAAAGATGGACAAATGTATACATTATTAGGTGTGAATGTTCTATGACCACACCTGCCCACTGGAATGGCGAAATAGAAGACAGAGAGCATCTGCGTCCTCCTCTCCTTGACGTACAGGTCAGCGATGATGGTTGGGGCGATAGTGGAATAACTGGCCTCTCCAACCCCCACGAGGCCACGTGTCAACAACAGGAGCCAGAAATACTGACAGGATGAATGGTGGAGAGAGGGGGAAGAAAAGAACATGCCTTCAGATTAAGATTTAACTTTCATTTAAAATCAGGGGAGCCCATTGAGACCAGGTTCTCATTTTTTATAACTAAAAATACACACACACACACACACACACACACACACACACAGCATCATCGGACTGAGCTTGTTGTCAATGCAGGCTATCTCAACGCTGTGCATTACAGGGAAGACATCCTCCTCCCTCATGTGGTACCCTTCCTGCAGGCTCATCCTGACATGACCCTCCAGCATGACAATGCCACTAGCCATACTGCTCGTTCTGTGCGTGATTTCCAAGACAGGAATGTCAGTGTTCTACCATGGCCAGCGAAAAGCCCGGATCTCAATCCCCTTGAGCACGTCTGTGACCTGTTGAATCGGAGCGTGAGGGCTAGGGCCATTCCCCCCAGAAACGTCAGAGAACTTGCAGGTGGCTTGGTGGAAGAGTGGGGTAACATCTCACAGCAAGAACTGGCAAATCTGGTGCAGTCCATGAGGAGGATATGCACTGCAGTAGTTAATGCAGCTGGTGGCCACACCAGATACTGACTGGTACTTTTGATTTTGATCCCCCCTTTGTTCAGGGACACATTATACAATTTCTGTTAGTCACATGTCTGTGGAACTTGGTCAGTTTATGGCTCAGTTGTTGAATCTTATGTTCATACAAATATTTACACGCAGTTAACAGTGAGAGGACGTTTTTGTTGTTGTTGCTGAGTATATATTTTTTTTAAATAATGAAAAACTGCAGGTTAATACACCCCTTTTCTCCCCAACTCCTTGATATCCAATTACGATCTTGTCTCATTGCTGCAACTCCCCAACAGGCTCGGGAGAGGCGAAGGTCGAGTAATGCGTCCTCCGAAACACGACCTGCCAAACCGCGCTCCTTAACACCCAAACCGCGCTCCGTAACACCCAAACCGCTTAACCCGGAAGCCAGCCGCACCAATGTGTCACAGGAAACACCATTCAACTGACTACCAGCGTCAGCCTGCAGGCGCCCGGCCCGCCACAAGGAGTCGCTAGAGCGTCATGAGCCAAGTAAAGCCCCCCAGGCCAAATCCTCCCCCAACCCGGAGGACGCTGGGCCAATTGTGCTCCGCCCTACGGGACTCGCGGTCACGGCCGGTTGTGACACAGCTTGGGATCGAACCCGTGTCTGTAGTGACGCCTTAACCACTGCAATGCAGTGTCTTAGACCGCTGCGCCACTCGGGAGGCCCACCTTTTTACAGTTCATAATAAAAACTAAAAAATTAACAAATTCAACACAGACTCCTAAACTGCCACCAGGGAATCAAGATGCAGGGAGTTCTGCAGATTATAAAAAAAAAAAAATGGGCGGCATTAAAACTGAAGGCGAATTTACCTAATTCAGTGGACGTCTCACGTAGACGTCTCACGTCTCTTCACACATGGAGACAGACAGACACAGAAGGTTTAGGAGTTGTCACACATATTTACAGTCCGTTGTCAATTCATATACACTGTCTGAGAACCAGGACTTGGACCTAGAGGTCTTCACATATCCAAAAAGTTGGATCGGTTCCGAAATGGATCCATGGCTCTCCCACCCAACTCGATAAGCACACAATTATTTTCCAAAAAACAGAGACCGTTCCGAATTAACACAAGGTCAGTGGGACCAATTCTGAAAAGTACTGTGGAAAGCAGACTCAAACAGACCTGTGCTGGTTCGGATCCAAGAGACCCGTTCAGATCCGAGAGAAAGAAACCAACTGGGCGCTGCCAGCACCATCAATAAACAAGCGATATTGGCCAAATTATCCACAGTTACGTGTCCTTAAAAACTGCCTATAACAAATGACAAAAAAAAGATTTGTGTTTCGACGTGGAGCATATTCCCAACTTTATAGTTCCTAAAACAATAGTCGTCAGAAATTAGGAGAGATTTTTAATTATAGAAGAATGGAGTAACCTTTTCAACGCTAGTTAAGGATACTATAGTTATCACGTTTCACATTAACTACAAAAAAGATAAGTGTTTTATTTTAATTCTGGAGCTGCTCTCCAAAAAAATTAATTAAAAAAAGCAACAATATAAACCGTAACTTTCTGGGGATTCAAAACGGTTTTATTTTGCTTCTCAGAACAGTGGATCGGAACCCCAAAAAGAATGGTTCTGTTCAGAACTAATAATTTTGGTTCCAACCCCTGCTGAAAACGATAGTTAGGAAGTGTCACTCACTTCTCTGGCCATGTAGGAGCTGGCAAGCGTCACCACGGACCAGAAGCCGATGCCCACACTCATGATCACCTTCCTGTTGTACCGGTCGCCCAGGTAACCAAAGACAGGAGCCAGGAACATGTAGCTGCAGATGAAGACTGTTTGGAGCAGGCCTGACTTCCCATCATTGATCCCAAAGTACTGCTCAATGTCGGGCAGAACACCTAAACAAGACAGAGACAGACAGACCTGTTATATGAAATATGGGAAATTACTTATTGGGGTTATGATAGTCTAATCCAACATTCTTTTTAAGAGTTGCCTATGCTTCCGTAGCAAACAGATCGATGATTGTTCTTTTTGTGAAATTATTATAATATATAACTCTTAAAAAAGGTCCTGCACGGTCAAAATCATGTTTTTCATAAAATGTGATGATATTTGGATGAAACCAGAACAAAGTAGGATGACCAAATTAGGAAAAATTACTGTTGCTTTTACATTGATAAAGTTTGATCAGAAAGTTAATCACATAAAGCCTTATTTTAATACACCATGGTAAAATCTTATTATCTTACCCATTTTAAAATACGTACAGAAGGCGTGTTGGCATAGGTGTGTGGTTTAGATTCGTACAAGTAAACTAGCACCAAAATTTGACTTCAGTGTGTCAGCAAATATAATTAGAGGCTAGCTAAGTCTTCAGCCAGCAAGGAACAAAAGAGGGAAGGGCTGCCCAAAACTCTGACAGATGTCATTATATCGAGACACATTCCAATTGGAAGATCCATACAAATTTCTGGACATCATTGATAGTCATGATATATTAACATTGTTTGACAGTCAATATACATGTATTTAATTAAATGTAGTCAGACCTCACCCTTTAAAGTTTCAACTGAAATTGTCCAAGATGAATTGGCTAGCAACAGTTGAAGTCAGAAGTTTACATAGAGCTTAGCCAAATACATTTAAACTTATTTTCACAATTCCTGATATTTAATCCTAGTAAAAATGCCCTGTCTTAGGTCAGTTAGGATCACCGCTTTCTTTTAAGAATGTGACATGTCAGAAGAATAGTAGTGACTTATTTCAGCTTTTATTTCTTTCATCACATTCCCAGTGAGTCAGAAGTATTAGTATGTGGTAGCATTGCCTTTAAATTGTTTAACTTGGGTCAAACATTTCAGGTAGCCTTCCACAATAAGTCGGGTGAATTTTGGCCATTCCTCCTGACAGAGCTGGTGTAACTGAGTCAGGTTTGTAGGCCTCCTTGCTCGCACATGCTTTTTCAGTTCTGCCCACAAATTTTCTATAGGATTGAGGTAAGGGCTTTGTGATGGCCACTCCAATACCTTGACTTTGTTGTCCTTAAGCCATTTTGCCACAACTTTGGAAGTATGCTTGGGGTCATTGTCCATTTGGAAGACCCACTTGAGACCAAGCTTTAACTTCCTGACTGATGTCTTGAGATGTTGCTTCAATATATCCACTTAATGTTCCTTCCTGATGATGCCATCCATTTGTGAAGTGCACCAGTCCCTCCGGCAGCAAAGCACCCACACAACATGATGCTGCCACCCCCGTGCTTCACGGTTGCGATAGTGTTCTTCAGCTTGCAAGCCTCCCCCTTTATCTCCAAATATAACGATGGTCATTATGGCCAAACAGTTCTATTTTTGTTTCATCAGACCAGAGGACATTTCTCCAAAAAGTACGATCTTCGTCCCCATATGCAGTTGCAAACCGTAGTCTGGCTTTTTTTAATGGCGATTTTGGAGCAGTGGCTTCTTCCTTGCTGAGCGGCCTTTCAGGTTACACCGACATAGGACTCATTTTACTGTGGATATACAGTGAGGGAAAAAAGTATTTGATCCCCTGCTGATTTTGTACATTTGCCCACTGACAAAGAAATAATCAGTCTATAATTTTAATGGTAGGTTTATTTGAACAGTGAGAAAGAGAATAACAACAAAAGAATCCAGAAAAACGCATGTCAAAAATGTTATAAATTGATTTGCATTTTAATGAGGGAAATAAGTATTTCACCCCTCTGCAAAACATGACTTAGTACTTGGTGGCAAAACCCTTGTTGGCAATCAGAGGTCAGACGTTTCTTGTAGTTGGCCACCAGGTTTGCACACATCTCAGGAGGGATTTTGTCCCACTCCTCTTTGCAGATCTTCTCCAAGTCATTAAGGTTGAGGCTGACGTTTGGCAACTCGAACCTTCAGCTCCCTCCACAGATTTTCTATGGGATTAAGGTCTCTCCAGGACCTTAATGTGCTTCTTCTTGAGCCACTCCTTTGTTGCCTTGGCCGTGTGTTTTGGGTCATTGTCATGCTGGAATAACCATCCACGACCCATTTTCAATGCCCTGGCTGAGGGAAGGAGGTTCTCACCCAAGATTTGACGGTACATGGCCCCATCCATCGTCCCTTTGATGCGGTGAAGTTGTCCTGTCCCCTTAGCAGAAAAACACCCCCAAAGCATGTTTCCACCTCCATGTTTGACGGTGGGGATGGTATTCTTGGGGGTCATAGGCAGCATTCCTCCTCCAAACACGGCAAGTTGAGTTGATGCCAAAGAGCTCCATTTTGGTCTCATCTGACCACAACACTTTCACCAGTTGTCCTCTGAATCATTCAGATGTTCATTGGCAAACTTCAGACGGCATGTATATGTGCTTTCTTGAGCAGGGGGACCTTTCAGTCCTTCACGGCGTAGTGTGTTACCAATTGTTTTCTTGGTGACTATGGTCCCAGCTGCCTTGAGATCATTGACAAGATCCTCCTGTGTAGTTCTGGGCTGATTCCTCACCGTTCTCATGATCATTGCAACTCCACGAGGTGAGATCTTGCATGGAGCCCCAGGCAGAGGGATATTGACAGTTCTTTTGTGTTTCTTCCATTTGCGAATAATCACACCAACTGTTGTCACCTTCTCACCAAGCTGCTTGGCGATGGTCTTGTAGCCCATTCCAGCCTTGTGAAGGTCTACAATCTTGTCCCTGACATCCTTGGAGAGCTCTTTGGTCTTGGCCATGGTGGAGAGTTTGGAATCTGATTGATTGATTGCTTCTGTGTACAGGTGTCTTTTATAAAGGTAACATGCTGAGATTAGGAGCACTCCCTTTAAGAGTGTGCTCCTAATCTCAGCTCGTTACCTGTATAAAAGACACCTGGGAGCCAGAAATCTTTCTGATTGAGAGGGGGTCAAATACTTATTTCCCTCATTAAAATGCAAATCAATTTATAACATTTTTGACATGCGTTTTTCTGGATTTTTTGTTGTTGTTATTCTGGTCTCTCACTGTTCAAATAAACCTACCATTAAAATTATAGACTGATCATTTCTTTGTCAGTGGGCAAATGTACAAAATCAGCAGGGGATCAAATACTTTTTCCCCTCACTGTAGATGCTTGAGGAAGCAGGTACAAAAGTACCTTCACAAGGTCCTTTGCTGTTGTTCTGGGATTGATTTGCACTTTTCGCACCAAAGTATGACGGCTGCATGGTCCCATGGTGTTTATACTTGTGTACTATTGTTTGTACAGATGAACGTGGTACCTTCAGGCGTTTGAAAATTGCTCCCAAGGATGAACCAGACTTGTGGAGGTCTACAATTTTCTTTCTGGGGTCTTGCCTGACTTCTTTTGATTTTCCCATGATGTCAAGCAAAGAGGCACTGAGTTTGAAGGTAGGCCTTGAAATACATCCACAGGTACACCTCCAATTGACTCAAATGATGTCAATTAGCCTATCAGAAGCTTCTAAAGCCATGACATCATTTTCTGGAATTTTCCAAGCTGTTTAAAGGCACAGTCAACTTAGTGTATGTAAACTTCTGACCCACTAGAATTGTGATGCAGTGAATTATAAGCGAAATAATCTGTCTGTTGTTGAATTGTTGGAAAAATTACTTGTGTCATGCCCAAAGTAGATGTCCTAACCAACTTGCCAAAACTATAGTTTGTTAACAAGAAATTTGTGGAGTGGTTGAAAAATAAGTTTTAATGACTCCAACCTAAGTGTATGTAAACTTCAGACTAACTGTAGCTTTATAAACAGTGCTGACAATTCCATTTGGGCTAGCTAGATAAATTATATAGCCAACATTTTGTCTATATTGATGAGGTTACAATAACCAAAGAGTTGAATAAACAAATAATTTGTGAATTTTATTTCACCTTTATTTAACCAGGTAGGGCAGTTGAGAACAAGTTCTCATTTATAACTGCAACCTGGCCAAGATGAAGCAAAGCAGTGTGACAAAAACAACACAGAATTACACATGGGATAAACAAATGTACAGTCAATAACACAATAGAAAAATCTATGTACAGTGTGTGCAATATGTAGTAAGATTAGGGAGGTAAGGCAATAAATAGGCCATAGTGGTGAAATAATTACTATTTAGCATTAACACTGGAGAGATAGATGTGCAAGTAGAGATACTGAGGTGCAAAAGAGCAACACCAAAAAAAGAACAATATGGGGATGAGGTAGTTGGGTGGGCTATTTACAGATGGGCTGTGTACAGGTGCAGTGATCGGTAAGCTGCTCTGACAGCTGATGCTTAAAGTTAGTGAGGGAGATATAAGTCTCCAGCTTCAGTGATTTTTCCAATTTGTTCCAGTCATTGGCAGCTGAGAACTGGAAGGAAAGGCAGCCAAAGTAGGTGTTGGCTTTGGGGATGACAAGTGAAATATACCTGCTGGAGCTCGTGCTACGGGTGAGTGTTGCTATGGTGACCAGTGAGCTGAGATAAGGCGGGGCTTTACCGAGCAAAGACTTATCGATGACCTGGAGCCAGTGGGTTTGGCGACAAATATGTAGCGAGGGCTAGCCAACGAGAGCATACATGTCGCAGCGGTGGGTAGTATATGGGGCTTTGGTGACAAAACGGATGGCACTGTGATAGACTACATCCAATTTCAATCCATGATGTATGACAGGATTGGATGTTGTATGCAATTTCAATGTTGTCTGAGTTGCTTTGTGTATCAGCAAATTTGTTTGAGATAATCTCCCTGCAACACTGCTTGACATAGGTATTTTCAAATGAACCGCCAGTCAAGGTGAACCGCCCACTCAATCTTTTCAGACTTCCTGGTAGTTTGACATGAGAGAAAAAAAAAAAAATACTTAAATTATTATAAAAAATAAAAATTCTAAAAATCGGGAAAAAATATCATGGGTGATGTTTAAGTCACGCATAAGGCTATTTTACATGGGTATCAGAATGACCTTTAAAGGTGAGGATCAATATCTAAACACTTGTATATGTAGCGTTTAGATAAATGTTAGGTTTAAAGAAATGTTAGGTGAGCATTGGGTTTGGTACAATTTGGTGTAACGTTACATTGTCCATACCAGCCACGGTGAATCTGTCCATGTAGTTGAGCAGGTTGATGAAACACAGGACGATAACAGTGAACACCGATCTCATGCTGGACACGCCGCTGGCTGGCTCTTCCACTTCCCGGCGCTGGCTAGGCCCCGCACCAGGCTCTTCTGAGCCTTCCGCCTCGCTGTCATCAGAGAAGAAGGGCGTGGTGTCAGAAGTGGGGTCAGCTAGAGACATCACAGCTGCTGGAGAGAACAAGGAAAGAAAACTGAATGATGAGAAGGCCATTTTGGGTCAACACAGTAGGCACCTTGAGTTAAATTGAACTCACGTGCAAAGAGTTCTCTGGCAGAAACAAAGGAGGGAAAACAAAAAGGAAAAAGTCAAAAGGAAAAATACCTAAATGAATGGCAGAGACGCACAAAGGTCCAAATGCATTTCAAACGTGTGTCATTGGAAAACCAAAGCAAACTTGAGTGGTTTGGTTGTGTTATTCAGCTGAAGGGAAAGTAATGTAATTTAGAGCCAGGGGAACAAGACAGTCAAATATAATGTGGGAGAAGGGGGCAGTATAGGGGAAGTATAGCAATGCAGTCTTGTGATGTATGCTAACGAAACTAGCTTACTGTCATGTGAGCATGGACAGCACATGTCAATGTGTGTGTGTGCGCAGAGTGTTAAGACAGTGTGTGTGCATTTGTATCAGCAAGAATGGAGGCTGTTTAGAAAGAGTATGTGAGGAAACTCAGGTAATGAAAAATACCATAGAGAGAATGACGATTTAGGGCTTGAGTATGGTTTCCAATTTCCTGAAGTGTTTTTCTAGGTGGTCACCAGACAAGGGTCAATTTGTGCTGACAGACAGGCTAATACACGAACATCCTCTTGAAACAAAAAACTAAACTGTTCATAATTAACCACAAAACTATGTCTAGAATAGAGGGTTAAAAATGCTTCATCTGTTTACAGATCGCTAAATAAAATCCCAATGTGATTCTGATCGATACTTGAACTTAGCAAGTTATCTAGTTTGAGCAGGGTTCCATTGACGTCTTTGTAAGCTTGCAGAAGTAGACATTATGTAGTTACCAGTTAGCTGGCTACGTTACGTGACTGCTGGACACCGAGGTAAAGACAGTTTCAAGCTGGATATTCGACAGATATTCGCGCTTTCAAACCTCAATAGCTTTCAAACCACTTGAGCCACAGACCCCAAATAAGTGTCATGATGTTGGAAAAGTTGCGCACTACAATGCACAGGTATTATTTTCACGATTTGGAGATTAATTCGTATTTCAAAGCTAATAAACATATGGAAATGTGAGCAGCATTTTGTATTCCTAGTTTAATTAGTTAAGGAGCATAATCAAAGTACAAACTTTTTTTTTACATTCAAATTCCAATAGCTCCTTGGTAATGTGACCTACTGACCTCAAACTAATTTCAGAATGTCCATGGTATAAGGGCACAAGGCGAGACCCAAATGCAGACACAGAAGGCAGATGGTTGAGCTCCGATATTTATTATAACAAAGGGAGTAGGTAAAGGCAGGTCGGGGACAGGCGAGAGTTCATAAACCAGGTCAGAGTCCAAACAGTACCAGGCGATAGGCAGTCTCAAGGTCAGGTCAGGCAGAGGTCAGAAACCAGATCAGAGTCCAAAACAGTACAAGGGGATAGGCAGGCTGGTAGAACGGTCAGGCAGGCGGGTTCGGAGCCAGGACAGCCAAGGGTCGAAACCAGGACGACTAGAAACAAACAGACTGGGAAAAGTAGAAGCAAGGAAAAAAACGCTGGTTGACTTGGCAAAACAAGACGAACTGGCACAGAGACAGGAAACACAGGGATATATACACCGGGGATAATAAGCAACACCTGGAGGGGGTGGAGACAAATGCGCCCTGGAATGGGTTCGCCCCGAGAGAGGGGCCCAAGCCCTGGAAAGCATTGCGGCTTCGGCGGCGAGCTCTCCCTGGCCCTTTAAAATCTGGGGGAGAGGGTGTAAATCTCACGCCGGGCCGTACCCATATCCGCAGCAGGTCTCCAAGGTGAACAGCCTCTGGCATGTTATAACAATGTAGGTAAGGGAAGTTGGCAAAAAAGATCCGTAACTTCAGGATAAGGATTGGCTCGAAGGGCTGGGTCAGTCAGGCTGGGGTGCGAAGCGGGGCTGGGCTCAAGCCGCGTCTAGGGGAGCAGTCATTCCGTCGCCTCCTCTCGCCACCATTGGAAGTTCATTGTGCGGCCCATCTCGCGGTCTCTTGTGTGTGGTCTCGCAAGCGGCTGCGTGCGGGGGTTCGTTGGGGTGGTGTCCATCGGCGGGCCGAAGGCAGACCGGTGGGGGGGTTGGGTCCGGTGGTTGGCGGTGGCAACTCTGGACGTGCGCCAGGCCCTTTTCACGAATCTCCCCAGCTACGGCGCTCACCGGCCCCACACATTGTAGGTGGGGAGGTCTCCTCTACGCCCACTAGACTTGAGGCGGAGACTAAACCCATTGGCCCCGCTGTGATAGGGCATTGCATGGATCTGGCTCATGCCCTATGAAGTGGGGAGAGGTATCTCAAGCTTGTCTGGGGAGGGAGGCCTACATCTGATGTGGGTAGTACCATCCACGCCCATTGATTTGCTGCGGAACCATAAAACGGACGGAAGAAGCCTAGGTTCAAAGGAGCGTACCCACCTGTTGCACTCGCACTCAAATCACCCGTGGGGTGACTGTGACCCTCATGTCAAAGTGAGGAATATCGATGAAGCGCTGGTAAAGGTGGTTCCGATGGTTCTGTCCCAGAGGGCTGACTGTGCAAGCAAATGATTGAAAGGGGATGATTATTTTCTGTTGCTTCTTCCGACACCCAGTTGATGGTGCCGCTAGATACTGCGAGGAGTATTTGGTTCTCAAGCCTATAAGTATTGCGCTGGCATTTGATGTCGATTGGGTGTAACAAAACAGTTAAAGTCCACAGAAGGTTAGTAGCGGCAACTGATGTCCAGTTTGTAAGACACTGGGCATTACTCAGGGACTGGGGGCAGCACTCAGGCTGTGGAGGTTGGGGACTTAGTCTCTTAGCTGATAAAAGCAGGCAGGTCTCCAGGTGCACAGAGCTTGTTTCAGGTTACCAGGTGCACAAGGAGGCCTCCATCAAGGCAGGACACTTCGAGTCCAAGCAGGGGCAGCCAGGCTCGGGGGCTGGGGGCAGCACCCGGGTCATGTAGGTTGGAGTGGGGACTTCGTCTGTGAGCAGAAAAAAAGCGGGCGGGTCACCAGGAGCACAGAGCCTGTTACGGGTTACCAGGTGCACGTGGTTCCTGGCAGTGGGACTACAGAGTAGACGTTTTAGTAATTCCAGGGAGTAAGCTATACTCTAAGGCCAAGGGAGAGGGCTGTTGACCGAGTAGGTGTGGAGGCCTGGAGGTCTGTAGTTCCAGGGAGTAAACTATACACTCTCAGGCCCAGGGAGAAGGCAGGCAGGCGGGCAGGGAGTGTAGACCTAGAGGCCAGGAGTCAGAGGTCACCAAGTCAATGGGGGCCTGCCTGGAGGTCAGGAAGACCCCAGAGAGAAGGCCCAAGTGAATAGGTGTGTGAGTGACACTGTCCTTCAGGGGAGCAGAGCAGGCAAATTAATGTAAAATCGTGTGAGTTGAAAATGGACCAACCTCAAGGGTGTGCAATCTGTAGGCCCACTGAGTGTACATTCAGAACCTTGTTTGAAGTCAGTAGGTCACATGACCAAGGAGCTATGGATAATTGAAAGTTTGAAAAATCAAGTAAAAACATGTGAGATGAAAATGGACAAACTAAAGGATGTGCAATGTCTAAGCTCACTGACTGTACATTCCAAACCTTGTTTGAAGTCAGTCGGTCACATGACCAAGGAGCATTTTTTTAACATTTATTTTACCTTTAATTAACCAGGTAGGCTAGTTGAGAACAAGTTCTCATTTACAACTGCGACCTGGCCAAGAAAGCACAGCAGTGCGACACAAACAACAACACAAAGTTACACATGGAATAAATAAACATAGTCAATAATACAATATTGAAATTAGAAAGATTAAAAATGTAATGTAAAAACATGTGAGATGAAAATGGACAAACTAAAGGGAGTGCAATATAGAAGTGTAGTCAGTGGACATTATGAATCTTGTTTTGAGGTCAGTAGGTCACATGATCAAGGAGCTATTGAAATTAGAAACATTGAAAAACATTGAAAATTAATGTATAATTGCATGAGATGAAAATGGACAAACTAAAGGGTGTGCAATGTGTAGGCCCGCTGAGTGTACATTCTGAACTTTGTTTGAAGTCAGTAGGTCACATGAACTATTGAAGTTCAAAAACTGAAGTTCAAAAAACTATTGAAATTCAAAAATGTAAATAAATAATTGAAAATAGTGCGAGATGTAAATCGACAAAAAAAGTGTGTGCAATGTGTGTCTATGCCATCGGGTTAGCTATAACCAGTTTTAAACGTTTTAGGAGTAATTGAAATATGAAGAATTTGATTTGTCACTATGTTGACGGTCCCTAACTGCCGTTGGTGGAATTACGGAAAACTACAGGCGAATATCCAACCTGAAAATGTCTTTACCTCGGTTTGCTGGACAGCAAATTATGTAGCTAACTAGCAAATCCTACCCTATCATTATGGGACCTTGGTTGGTTAGCTTGTTGCTAGCAACCAGTGTGACACCGTAAACAATTACCAATCACCTTGTTAACTGGCTAACAAAACTAAAGCTACCTAACAGATTTGGTCATTCATTCATGTCATTCATTCATGTCAGAACGTTGCTAATACTCTGTAACAAATGTATCCCATAGCTAGCAGCCCAGCAGTATACTCTTACCAACTCTCGTATACTTTGAAAACAGATGTCCATAATAACTGTGAGTCTCAAAGCTACTTTATGTTATTGTTTAACGGTCGTTACCTGGTAGCTGGTCAACTCAGTGATGAGTCGAGATTGGCGAGGTTCTATCTATCTATCTCGGGTCCTGTGTTGATGTCAGATCTGCTCTTGAACTTTATGCCACTAGCTTAAACACTAGCGTCAACATGTCTTGATGCTCTCTGAAAAACTGGTCGGACGAAGGTAAACCGTTATGTTTTTGTGAGGCGCAGCTAGGTTCTTATTTTCTTATCGCGGCGCAGCCATGTTAAAATTGTATCCAACTTCCGCCCCTTACTCACGTGACTTATTACAACACTATCTCGGTTGGAAATCGCCCAACAATGAAACTGATACCAGAGACTGAATACTGAATAGATAGGAAAACAAAAAGTCCTTTCATTGGCAAATAGTCAAAGTACATAGTTGAATTTTTCCTAGCCTCAACCAATGATGTAAAAAAATAATTTGCTTCAACTGACCCTGGTGTGGTGATATAACAGTTATTGTGCAGACATTGCTTCCAGAGGCAGTTTGTAACTCGGTAGTGAGTGTTGCAACCTAGGACAGATGATTTTTAGGCGATTCAGCACTCTGCGGTCCGGTTTTGTGAGCTTGTGCGGCCTACCACTTCGCGACTGAGCTGTTGTTCCTCCTAGAAGTTTCCACCCCACAATAACAGCACTTACAGTTGACCGGGGAGGTTCTAGTAGGGAAGAAATTTGATGAACTGACTTGTTGGAAAGGTGGCATCCTATGACGGTGCCATGTTGAAAGTCATTGAGCTCTTCAGTAAGGCCCTTCTACTACCAATGTTTGTGTATGGAGATTGCATGGATGTATGCTCAATTTTATATACCAGTCAGCAACGGGTGTGGCTGAAATATGGGGCGGCAAGTAGGGGAGGCAAGTAGCCTGCCTAGTGGTTAGAGCGTTGGACTAATAACCTAAAGGTTGCAAGATCGAATCTGTGAGCTGACAAGGTAAATATCTGTCGTTCTGCCCCTGAACAAGGCAGTTAACCCACTGTTTCTAGGCCCTTATTGATAATAGGAATTTGTTCTTAACTGACTTTCCTAGTTAAAAAAAGTGCCGAAGGGGTGTCCACATACTTTGGTATATATAGTGTATCTTGCTCAAATAGATATATAAGGCACCCTATTCTCTGTAACTTTTCCCTGAATAATGTTCTACTTTTGACCATAGCCCTGTGGGCCCTGGTGAAAGTTAGTGTACTATATATAGGAAATAGGGTGCCATTTTGGACACCCTGCCTATTTTAAACCATTTCGCCATCCCATTCCCCCAGTTAAGCAAATGAAGGGGAGAGGCTGTGATTATAATTGATGTAGTAAATTACTTTTCCTGTCAATGACTTCATGTAATAAACATCCTTTATTGTGTTTGTACAGTATTTTCCTTTTTTTAAGGTTTAATAAAACCTTAATTCAGCCCAAAAATCTATTTTTTCAATAATGAAATATACAACAGACTGAACAGTCATGTACCAATTAGATGAATTAGTTGCCATTCAGCCTCATCTAGGCTTGGTATGGAATAACTGATAAAATACCTCAGCCTCAGGAAATCATTGGGGAAAGAAGTCACACTTACATTTACATTTTAGTCATTTAGCAGACGCTCTTATCCAGAGCGACTTACAAATTGGTGCATTCACCTTATAATATCCAGTGGAACAACCACTTTACAATAGTGCATCTAAATCTTTTAAGGGGGGGGGTTAGAAGGATTACTTTATCCTATCCCAGGTATTCCTTGAAGAGGTGGGGTTTCAGGTGTCTCCGGAAGGTGGTGATTGACTCCGCTGTCCTGGCGTCGTGAGGGAGCTTGTTCCACCATTGGGGTGCCAGAACACTTCCAGTTTGCACAAATCTTTATTTGACTTGCTGTAATAGAGATACAGACCGTATTAAAGCATACATTTAATCTAACAATGTCTTCATTGTGTCTTATTAATTGAAAATAAAAGCAGTATTCCTTTATTCACCATTTCAAGAAGGAAAGAGCAATACCAGTATAAATGGAAAGCAGGCTCAGACAATATATATAATGACTATAGAAAAATGACTTAACAATTCAAAACCCTATGGTCAGATGGCTTTTCATAAAGACGTCATGGTAAGTAATAGAATCCAAGTTTGAGTGTGTGGGACTTGAGGGGGAGAAAGAACCAGTGGAGACAGCAACAGGCAGGTGGCAGGTAGAAGTTGGCCAGGTGGTATTGGGCCAGGCATGTCCAGGTGTCAAGCCAGGGTATCCTCAGTCACGGTCCAAGAGTCTCAGGCCCTCCGAAAGGGGAGACGGGGAGAGAAAAGATGAGGGTTAGTGAGAGCATGGCTAAGACCATAGTACACCACATGCACTGAGGTTAGAGAATAATCAATAGTGTTGCTGTGGACACTGGATAATCTGACTAACACACACAGACACAATCCACCTGTTTGACCTCGCTGTGATACTGTAAGCATACTTATGTTACTTTAATGAGTCAATTCAGGTAGCTTTCAATGTCTTGCATTTGTGTTAACCATGGCAGCCAGCATTGTACATTCGTGGCCAAAAGTTTTGAGAATGACACAAATATTAATTTCCACAAAGTTTGCTGCTTCAGTGTCTTTAGATATTTTTGTCAGATCTTACTATGGAATACTGAAGTATAATTACAAGCATTTCATAAGTGTCAAAGCCTTTCATTGACAATTACATGAAGTTTATGTAAAGAGTCAATATTTGCAGTGTTGACCCTTCTTTTTCAAGACCTCTGCAATCCACCCTGGCATGCTGTCAATACATTTCTGGGCCACATCCTGACTGATCGCAGCCCATTCTTGCATAATCAATGCTTGGAGTTTGTCAGAATTTGTGGGTTTTTGTTTGTCCACCCGCTTCTTGAGGAATGACCACAAGTTCTCAATGGGATTAAGGTCTGGGGAGTTTCCTGGCCATGGACCCAAAATATCAATGTTTTGTTCCACGAGCCACTTAGTTGTCACTTTTTCCTTATGCTCCATCATGCTGGAAAAGGCATTGTTCGTCACCAAACTGTTCCTGGATGGTTGGGAGAAGTTGCTCCCGGAGGATGTTTTGCTACCATTCTTTATTCATGGCTGTGTTCTTAGGCAAAATTGTGAGTGAGCCCACTCCCTTGGCTGAGAAGCAACCCCACACATGAATGATCTCAGGATTCTTTACTGTTGGCATGACACAGGACTGATGGTAGCACTCACCTTGTCTTCTCCGGACAAGCTTTTTTCCGGATGCCCCAAACAATCGGAAAGGGGATTCATCAGAGAAAATTACTTTACCCTAGTCCTCAGCAGTCCAATCCCTGTACCTTTTGCAGAATATCAGTCTGTCCCTGATGTTTTTCCTGGAGAGAAGTGGCTTCTTTGCTGCCCTTCTTGACACCAGGCCATCCTCCAAAAGTCTTCGTCTCACTGTGCGTGCAGATGCACTCACACCTGCCTGCTGCCATTCCTGAGCAAGCTCTGTACTGGTGGTGCCCCGATCCCGCAGCTGAATCAACTTTAGGAGACGGTCCTGACGCTTGCTGGACTTTCATGGACGCCCTGAAGCCTTCTTCACAACAATTGAACCGCTCTCCTTGAAGTTCTTGATGATCCGATAAATGGTTCATTTAGGTGCAATCTTACTAGCAGCAATATCCTTGCCTGTGAAGCCCTTTTTGTGCAAAGCAATGATGATGGCACGTGTTTCTTTGCAGGTAACCATGTTTGACAGAGGAAGAACAATGATTCCAAGCACCACCCTCCTTTTGAAGCTTCCAGTCTGTTATTCGAACTCTATCAGCATGACAGAGTGATCTCCAGCATTGTCCTCGTCAACACTCACACCTGTGTTAATGAGAGAATCACTGACATGATGTCAGCTGGTCCTTTTGTGGCAGGGCTGAAATGCAGTGGAAATGTTTTGGGGGGATTCAGTTCATTTGCATGGCAAAGAGGGACTTTGCAATTAATTGCAATTCATCTGCTCACTCTTCATATGCAAATTGCCATCATACAAACTGAGGCAGCAGACTTTGTGAAAATTAATATTTGTGTCATTCTCAAAACTTTTGGCCACGACTGTAAATGAAGAGATGTGCAGAAAGATAATCAGCCTCTGTGTCTGTGGATCCTTTCCCCTTAATGTATTTTTCATATCAGCCAGGCCCAGCTTTTCTAAGACACACCATTTATTTAAAGCTCTCGTTGAGTCTATTGCTTAAATCCTTGTTTCGTTTTCACTTATTCTTACCTGGTAAATAAGCAACAATGCTGGGTAACCACAAGGAGAAAAAGGTGAGGTGAGACACTGGATAAGGCTCTCATCGCTGTCATTCGTAGGAGAAAGAGACAGAGATATCGCGGAAGGAGATCGGGGTGCCTTGTAAGGATCCGGCGACGAGTGGCTAATCTGCCTTTGCCATCGGTACTATTGGCCAATGTACAATTGCTGGATAATAAAGTGGATGAACTACAAGCACGTATATCCTACCAACTTAACATTAAAAACTGTAATATCTTATGTTTCACCGAGTCGTGACTGAACGACGACATTAATAACATATAGCTGGCGGGTTACACACTGTATCGGCAGGATAGAACAGCAGCTTCTGGTAAGACAAGGGGTGGCAGTCTATGTATATTTGTAAACAACAGCTGGTGCACGATACCTAAGGAAGTCTCGAGGTTTTGCTCGCCTGAGGTAGAGTATCTCATGATAAGCTGTAGACCACACTATCTACCAATAGTTTTCATCTATATTCTTCGTAGCTGTCTATTTACCACCACAAACCGATACTGGTATTATGACCTCACACAATGAGCTGTATACGACCATTAGCAAACAGGAAAATGTTCATCCAGAGGCGGCACTTCTAGTGGCCGGGGGCTTTAATGCACGGAAACTTAAATATGTTTTACCTCATTTCTACCAGCATGTTAAATGTGCAACCAGAGGAAAAAAACTCTAGACCACCTTTACTCCACACACAGAGACGCGTACAAAGCTCTCCCTCTCCCTCGCCCCCCAAATCTGACCATAATTATAACTTCCTGATTCCTGCTTACGAGCAAAAAGTAAAAGCAGGAAGCACCAGTGACTAGATCAATAAATATTGGTCAGATGAAGCAGATGCTAAACTACAGGACTGTTTTGCTAGCACAGACTGGAATATGTTCCGGGATTCTTCCGATGGCATTGAGGAGTACACCACATCAGTTACTGGCTTCACAAATAAGTGCATTGATCATGTCGTCCCCACACTGACTGTACGTACATACCCCAACCAGAAGGCATGGATTACAGTCAACATTCGCACTGAGCTAAAGGGTAGAGCTGCCGCTTTCAAGGTGCGAGACTCTAACTCGGAAGCTTATAAGAAATCCCGCTATGCCCTCCAACGAACCATCAAACAGGCAAAGCATCAATACAGGTCTAAGGTCAAATAATACTACACCGGCTCCAACGTTCGTCGGATGTGGCAGGGCTTGCAAACTATTACAGACTTACAAAGGCAAGCACAGCCGCGAACTTCCCAGTGACACGAGCCTACCAGACGAGCTAAATTACTTCTATGCTCGCTTCGAGGCAAGTAACACTGAAACATGCATGAGAGCATCAGCTGTTCCAGACAACTGTGTGATCACGCTCTCCATAGCCGATGTGAGTAAGACCTTTAAACAGGTCAACATTCACAGACGGATTACCATGACGTGTACTCCGAGCATGCGCTTACCAACTGGAAAGTGTCTTCACTGACCTTTTCAACCTCTCCCTGTCTGAGTCTGTAATACCAACATGTTTCAAGCAGACCACCATAGTCCCTGTGGCCAAAAACACTAAGGTAACCTGCCTAAATGACTACAGACCGTAGCACTCACATCTGTAGCCATGAAGTGCTTTGAAAGTGCTGGTGATGGCTCACATCAACTCCATTATCCCAAAAACCCTAGACCCACCAATTTGCATACCACCCCAACAGATCCACAGATGATGCCATCTCTATTGCACTCCACACTGCCCTTTCACACCTGGACAAAAGGAACACCTACGTGAGAATGCTACTCATTGACTACAGCTCAGCGTTCAACACCATAGTGCCCTCAAAGCTCATTATTAAGCTAAGGACCCAGGGACTAAACACCTCCCTCTGCAACTGGATCCTGGACTTCCTGACAGGCCACCCCCAGGTGGTAAGAGTAGGTAACAACACATCCGCCACGCTGATCCTCAACACAGGGGCCCCTCAGTGGTGTGTGTTCAGTCCTCTCCTGTACTCCCTGTTCACTCATGACTGCATGGCCAGGCACGACTCCAACACCATCATTAAGTTTGCCGATGACAGCCTGATCAACGACAACACAGCCTATAGGGAGGAGGTCAGAGACCTGGCCGTGCGGTGCCAGGACAACAACCTCTCCCTCAACGTGATCGAGACAAAGGAGATGATTGTGGACGACAGGAAGAGGAGGACCGAGCACGCCCCCATTCTCGACGGGGCTGTAGTGGAGCAGGTTGAGAGCTTCAAGTTCCTTCACCAAGACAAGCACACTAAGACATTCGGCGCATGTGACAAATAAAATTTGATTTGCTTTCAAGTATTTTTACTTAAGTACTTTACACCACCGGATGTTATTACTCCAACCTCGTGAAATGTACAAACTGACATTTTCGTCAAAAACAACTTTATATCCAAGGAGTGCCATTGATTTGAAGCTCTGCACATGCGCAGTTCGGCGCAAGACAACAGTTAGACCCGATTATGTGTTTCTATGCATGAGCTTTGCTAGCCAACATCGCTATGACATCACCTACAAATATGCTTCGGGATTTCTATTGGAGAAGCAGTTTTAGCCTATCTTTATGCTGTACTGTCTTTTATTCTGTTCTGGACCTGGTTTCCCAAAAACATCTTAAGGCTAAGTTAATTGTTAGAACATCCTATGGTTCTAACAATGAACTTAGCCTAATTAAGATGCTTCATCTTAGAACCATAGGGAAATTATGTGCTTGCTTTCAGGGACAAAGGAAAAACCCTACTATATGTCATCTTAAATCATTTATGAAAATTTGATTTCTTGAAGAAATTGAACAGTCTACTCTATATTGTAGCAAATAAAGTGTACCCAAAT
This sequence comes from Salmo salar, assembly GCF_965601325.2. Classification (NCBI taxonomy): domain Eukaryota; kingdom Metazoa; phylum Chordata; class Actinopteri; order Salmoniformes; family Salmonidae; genus Salmo; species Salmo salar. The sequence continues at coordinate 3,310,749 of NC_138313.1, forward strand.
ATATAAATATATATATATATATATTATAATACCAGTCAAAAGTTTGGACACACCTACTCATTCAAGGGTTTTTCTTTATTTTTTACTATTATTATTTTTTACTATACATTGTAGAATTATAGCGAAAATATAAAAACTATGGAATAACACATATGGAATCATGTAGTAACCAAACAAAGTGTTGGATTTTTTTTAAATGTATTTTAGATTCTTCAAAGTAGCTACCCTTTGCCTTGATGACAGCTTTGCACACGCTTGGCATTCTCTCAACCAGCTTCACCTGGAATGCTTTTCCAACAGTCTTGAAGGAGTTCCCACACACACTTGTTGGCTGCTTTTCCTTCATTCTGCAGTCCAACTCATCCCAAACCATCTCAATTGGGTTGAGGTTGGGTGATTGTGGAGGCCAGGTCATCTTATACAGCACTCCATCACTCTCCTTCTTGGTGAAATAGCCCTTACACAGCCAGGAGGTGTGTTCGGTCATTGTCCTGTTGAAAAACAAATGATAGTCCCACTAAGCGCAAACCAGATGGGATGGCGTATAGCTGCAGAATGCTGGTTAAGTGTGCCTTGAATTCTAAATAAATCACAGACAGTCTCACCAGCAAAGCACCCCCACACCTCCTCCACCATGCTTCACACTGGGAACCACACATGCAGAGATCATCCCTTCACCTACTCTGCGACTCACAAAGACAAAGTGGTATACTGGTATAATGTCTATTGCTCGTGTTTCTTGGTCCAAGTCTCTTCTTCTTATTGGTGTTTTTTAGTAGTGGTTTCTTTGCAGCAATTTGACCATGATGGCTTGATTCACACAGTCTCCTCTGAACAGTTGATGTTGAGATGTGTCTGTTACTTGAACTCTCTAAAGCATCTGTTTGGGCTGCAATTTCTGAGGCTGGTAACTCTACTGAACTTATCCTCTGCAGCAGAGGTAACTCTGGGTCTTCCTTTCCTGTGGCATTCCTCATGAGAGCCAGTTTCATCATAGTGTTGATGGTTTTTGCAACTGCACTTGAAGAAACTTTCAAAGTCCTTGAAAATTTCCGGACTGACTGACCTTCATGTTTTAAAGTGATGATGTATTGTTGTTTCTCTGCTTATTTGAGCTGTTCTTGCAATAATATGGACTTGGTCTTTTACCAAATCTTCTGTATACCAACCCTACCTTGTCACAACACAACAGTTGGCTCAAACGCATTAAGAAGGAAAGAAATTCCATAAATGAACTTTTAGCAAGGCACACCTGTTAATTGAAATGCAATCCAGGTGACTACCACATTAAGCTGGTTTGCGAGAATGACAAGAGTGTGCAAAGCTGTCATCAAGGCAAAGGGTGGGTACTTTGAAGAATCTCAAATATATTTGTTTAACACTTTTTTGGTTAAACATTCCATGTGTTATTTCATAGTTTTGATGTCTTCCCTATTATTCTACAATGTAGAAAATAGTAAAAAATAAAGAAAAACCCTTGAATGAGTAGGTGTTGTGAGTGAAAAATCACGTATTTACCTTAATATTTACCTACCTTAATAGTTAACAATTAATATCCTTAACAACAATAAAGACATTTCTTTAGTGCCAATGATGTGCTTCTGAGAAAGTATGGTTCATCTCTTCCACATTAACTCCAACCAGTTGGTCTAGGTGTGTAGTCAAGGACATGGGATAGAGATATGCTTGAGGAACAGATAGACCTGTATTGTTTCAATTTCTCTTTGCTTCTGAGTAACCTGGTCACACGGCATAAGACATAGAGCCTCTGAGAAGTGACCACAGTTCTTCAGCCCATCCTGTTCTTTTACTATCTTCCAAGGGCACAGCTGTGGGGAGATGGAAGAGAACGGAGGCTGGCTTGGTAGAGAAAGGAGTAACGGAACTAACGTTATCACTTGTTGGTGCGCCATGACCCAATACACATAGCCACAAGAAAACAAGGTAGCTTATATTGCCCTGATCTGCTGGGGAGGGGTGGAACCAAAGATGACTAAGCAGTTCTTGGGTTGCGATATAAACCCCTTGCGTCTGTATTATTTGAGCTCTCACTGCATTCACTCTGTGTGCATGTAGTGACCTTGCTCCCTTATTGAGTGAATAAAGATTTTTGATTAAGTATAACTGACTTGTGTGATAAGTTTGTCTCTTCACATTTGATAATACAGAAATAACCACCAGTGTATCCAAACTTTTGACTTGTACTGTATATAAAAACGGTTTATTCTTAGTCAGTGTCCTTAGTCGACATACAAATGAAAAACATTGGTTTTTGTTAACATTGCAGCAGACGGCAGGGAGAGGTGAGGGGCGTGGTTATTGAGGGGAGATATATGGCAGCCCGTTGGCTCCACCCCCGGGCCTTATATGGACTTCCTGCCCCAACGAGGAAAGGCTGTGTTTCGTTAAGCCAGGGAGTGCTTGGGGATAAAGGAGGAAGCAGCCTGCACAAAGGGGCAGAGTAGGAGAGAATCAAGAGCGTTATGAAGAGTGGGAGAAGAGAGAACACTGTCTGTGAGATTACCCGTTGTGACCTGGACTGTTGGACTACCCCCCTTGTGTACCGGACCGGATTGGTTGAGGACCCGAGTGTGAGGATTACCCCTGGAAAACAGCTTGTGGTGATTGGTGAATTCCCCTCTCTTCCCCAGTGTACCAAAACCCCTAATAAACTTCCCATTTGCATTCATTTGTGCTACTGATGCATGTTTTGTTATTGAACTTGGAGATGTGGCAACCCCACACCCTTGAGCCTGGTACAACATGTAAACAAAAACAACAAAAAACACACATAGCATAGCCCATTCCACAAGAAGCATAGTCATGTCACTACCAGGCCAATACAGACAGAACAGAGCACAGAACATCCTGCACGTCTCACAATGACAAAACAGATGAGCCATAACACACCGTTGGATATCAATACAACTCCCTAGATTGACTGAGCCTCACAGATAGCGTCCCAAAACACATTTTTACCAGCATGTCACATGTGCAACCAGAGGGAAAAAACCTCTAGAACACCTTTACTCCACACACAGAGATCCATACAAACCCTGCACTCCATTTGGCAAATCTGACCATAATTCTATCCTCCTGATTCCTGCTTACAAGCAAAAAAACTAAAGCAGGAAGTACCAGTGACTCGCTCAATACAGAAGTGGTCAGATGATGCGGATGCTACAGGACTGTTTTTCTAGCACAGACTGGAATATGTTCCGGGATTCATCCAATGGCATTGAGGAGTATACCACCTCAGTCATCGGCTTCATCAATAAGTGCATCGACGACGTCGTCCCCACAGTGACCGTACGTACATATCCCAACCAGAAGCCATGGATTACAGGCAACATCCGCATCGAGCTAAAGGCTAGAGCTGCCGCTTTCAAGGAGCGGGACACAAAACCCGGACGCCTATAAGAAATCCCGCTATGCCCTCAGACGAACCATCAAACAAGCAAAGCGTCAATACAGGATTAAGATTGAATCCTACTACACCGACTCTGACGCTCGTCGGATGTGGCTGGCCTTAAACTATTACGGACAACAAAGGAAAGCTGCTAAGTGACGCGAGCCTACCAGACGAGCTAAATGCCTTTTATGCTCGCTTCGAGGCAAGCAACACTGAAGCATGCACGAGAGCACCAGATGTTCTGGATGACTGTGTGATAACGCTCTCGGTAGCCGATGTGAGCAAGACCTTTAAACAGGTCAACATTCACAAAGCCGCGGGCCAGATGGATTACCAGGACATGTAGTCAAAGCATGCGCGGACCAACTGTCTTCACTGACATTTTCAACCTCTCCCTGACTGAGTCAAGCAGACCACCATAGTCCCTGTGTCCAAGGAAGCGAAGGTAACCTGCCTAAATGATTACTGCCCCGTAGCACTCACGTCGGTAGCCATGAAGTGCTTTGAAAGGCTGGTCATTGCTCACATCAACAGCATACCCTAGACCCACTCCAATTCACATAGCGCTCCAACAGATCCACAGATGACGCAATCTTAATCGCACTCCACACTGCCCTTTCACACCTGGACAAAAGGAACACCTATGTGAGAATGGTGTTCATTGACTACAGCTCAGCTTTCATCACCATAGTGCCCTCAAAGCTCATCGCAAAGCTAAGGACCCTGGGACTAAACACCTCCCTCTGCAACTGGATCCTGGACTTCCTGACGGGCCGCCCCCAGGTGGTAAGGGTTGGCAACAAAACGTCTGCCATGCTGATCCTCAACACTGGGGCCCCTCAGGGGTGTGTACTTAGTCCCATCCTGCACTCCCTGTTCATCCACAACTGCGTGGCCAAACAAGACTCCAACATCATCATTAAGTTTGCTGATGACAACAGTGGTAGGCCTGATCACCGACAACAATGAGACAGCCTATAGAGAGGTCGTCAGAGAACTGGCAGTGTGATGCCAGGACAACAACCTCTCCCTCAATGTGAGCAAGACTAAGAAGCTGATCATGGACTACAGGAAAAGGAGGGCCGAACAGGCCCCCATTAACATCAACGGGCTGTAGTGGAGCAGGTCGAGAGTTTCAAGTTCCTTGGTGTCCACATCACCAATGATCTATCATGGTCCAAACACACCAAGACAGTCATGAAGAGGGCACGACAAAACCTTTCCCCCTCGGTAGACTGAAAAGATTTGGCATGGATCCCCAGATCCTCAAAAAGTTCTACAGCTGCACCATAGAGAGCATCCTGACCAGTCGCATCACCGCCTGGTATGGCAACTGCTCAGCATCTGACCGTAAGGCGCTACAGAGGGTAGTGCGTACTGCTGCGACTCGCTGTTTATTATCTATGCATAGTCACTTCACCCCTACCTACATGTACAAATTACCTCTAACCTGTACCCCCGCACACTGACTTGGTATCGGTACCCCCTGTATATAGCCTCATTATTGTTATGTTATTGTGTTACTTTTTACTTTAGTTTATTTGGTAAATATTTTCTTAACTCTTTCTCGAACTGCATTGTTGGTTAAGGGCTTATACGTAAGCATTTCATGGTATTCAAGTTGTATTCGGCGCATGTGACAAGTAAAGTTTGATGTTATTTTATTTGAAGCCCGCCCTCAGTGTGTCCATACGTGTGGCTAAGGCATGGAATCCATTGTTATTCTGGGGAGAGGGGTGGTTGGAAACACTTGTCTAGGAACACTTGTCTACACAGTGTATTTATCAAGTCTGACAAAATACAGTATCTTCAGTCACAGTCCCCTTGATTTCTCCTGACTCCTCTCTTTCTTCTCCTCTTCATCAGTCTCTACTTCTTTTTGTTCTCTTTGCAGGCCACCACGTATCTCTGAGCTACGTTGAGGGGCGGGGAGTAGCCGTCTGCGTACGACGTGTCCTCAAACAGCACTGAGTAGTCGTCCTGGGGCTGAGAGAGCAGAGAGAGCATGGTGGTTAGTGGAGAGAACAGAGTTCACTGATTTGGGGTCAGTTTAGCATTTTCCCCAATAATGGTTAAGGTTAGGATTGATGGAGGGGAAGCTGCCACGCGAGGGGCCTGCCTGGATGCAGGGTTTGGTGTACAGTAACATTATCTCTGAACCAGCTTTATGTAGTTTTGTCATCAAATAAAATGTATTCAAATTACATCAATCAGCTCCCCCCCTCCTCTCCCTTTCCTTGTCTCACCCGGTGTGGGTGGGTGTGGATGAGGGCTCTGTAGAAGCAGGTGGTCTGGGGGTAGAGGGCCAGCACCAGCTGGTCTTTACTGAACAGGGCCTCCGGGTCCGTCTCTGGGTTGGCCTTCCACTGGGGGAGGGGGATGATACGCCGCCTGCTCAGGGTGTGTCTCCTGGAGGAGGAGGATGGGGGAGGGATAAGAAGTAGAGTAAGATAATTGTCATTATATCCAAGGTGAGATTTTCAGGGCATAAAATATAATGTACTACAAGACAAAATAGTAGGAAGAGAAATATAGAAAATGAAGACATTGACTTACTCTTTTCCTTCCTCATCAATGTCATCCACTTCGTACCTGAAGGATAGAGCAAAAGAATACAACTCAAAACAGTCTGTGTTGTAGCTGATTGGCTAAAAGTGTTAAAGGCTGTAGTTGATTGGTAACAGTGGTACATGGCTGTACTTGATTGGCAGTGGCTGGAGCTGATTTGCTGATAGTTACTTGTTGGTGGAGTGGCTGTAGCTGACCACCTCGGCCAGGATCCACTGTTCGTCTCCGTCCACGGCCTTGACCCGCGCTGCCACCTTGTCCCCTTGCTTGGCCACGTAGTCACTGTTGGCTGGCATCGCCCCACACAGGGGAGGAGGACTGGAGGAGAGGAGGATACAGGGAAGGATGGAGGGTTTTAGGGGTGAGGGAGTAATATAGTAATAGAGGACAGAAAAAAGGGGCAGGTGGAAAAGAAAGGGGGGGGGGGGTACTGAACTTGAAATGTACACAACAAGAACACAGATTTTGGCCTCCCGAGTGGCGCAGTGGTCTAAGGCACTGCATCGCAGTGCTAGCTGTGCCACTAAAGATTCTGGGTTCGAGTCCAGGCTCTGTCGCAGCCGGCAGCGACCGGGAGGCCCATGGGGCGGTGCACAATTGGTCCAGTGTCGTCCGGGTTAGGGGTGGGTTTGGCCGGCAGGGATATCCTTGTCTCATCGCGCACTAGCGACTCCTGTGGCGTGCCAGGCGCAGTGTACGCCGACACGGTCGCCAGGTGTACGGTGTTTCCTCCGACACATTGGTGCGGCTGGCTTCCGGGTTAGATGTGCATTGTGGAAGCAGTGCGGCTTGGTTGGGTTGTGTTTCGGAGGACGCATGGCTCTCGACCTTCGCCTCTCCCGAGTCCGTACGGGAGTTGCAGCGATGAGACAAGACAGTAACTACTACCAATTGGATACCACGAAATTGGGGAAAAAAAAGGGGTGAAAAAAAATAAAAAATGAAATAAAAAAGAACAGATTTTTGTTTCCCGTTGTAAAATGTTGTGCACTACTGAACTGAGCTCAGGAGAGACTGAATCTTCAGACCCTACCTGTCTCCTGGCTTGCCAATCCACAGCGGGAGCGTCATGGCTGACTGTTGGAGCAGCGTCATCAGCACCCCCCTCCGCATGGTCTTCCTGGGGGGGTCATTGTCGCTGTTCACACCTGCCATCTTAGCCGCTGGGGGAGAGGAGAAAGAGATTGAGGTATGGGCTGCATCTCAATAGTTAACAGTGGCTTATTCTTGTCTCCTCTCCTTCCTAAATAGGATGTAGGCTATTATGAGAATTCAGTCACAGCCATTCTTACCTATTCGCCTCTCCTCCAATAAGGATTTGATCTCTGCAATTTTGTCGAGAGCATGACGAAGAATACTGTGGGAGAGAAAGAGTGGCGTCCAACTTATTTCTTTGTAATGGAGCTGTACTTACTTACTCCACATGGTGGCGATGATTTCTGAACGCATGACAAAAACACATCCAATCACTTAAGTACCACAGTTGGATAGGTGAAAGGAAACATTACATTAAATGGCTTACACCAAACCTACCATATCAGATCAGTGGACACTTCAAGGGGCATAGGGCAAGGGGCATAGGGATATCAGTGTAGGCTACCCTGATGAAGACAGCTTGTCTGTCGAAACGTTGGTTATTAGGTTATTAAATTATTGCATCCGAGCTCCTAGAGTGTGCGGCTCTCCTCTTTTTTGTCAAGTGTAGGCTACCGACCTGCACTCTGCCTCAGCGTCTGCTCTGGCTGTGGTGTAGAGTCCCCTCAGCTTAGTCCGGTAGTAAGGGGAGGCTGGGGGAGATGGGTACAAGAATAACACCTTATTACACTGTGTGTGTGTGGATCTAAAATCCCCAAAGTCCCCACAAGGATAGTAACATTTCCCACGTCCCCATGAGGACAAAGGCTATTTTAATCTTAGGGTTTAGGGTTAGGGTTACAATTAGGATAAGAGGTTAGTGGTAAGGTTTAGGGTTACAACTAAGGGTTACGTTTAGGGGTTAGGGAAAATAGGATTTTGAATGGAAATTAATTTTAGGTCCCCACGAGGATAGAAGAACATAACGTGTGTGTGTCTAGCTTAGCCAGACGATACATAAATAGAAACGGTGAGTAACAGTAATATGAAGAGTTCTAAAATAGTGTTGATGGACAAAGGGGAATGTGGGGAGGCGAGGTAGAGGCTCACTCTTGTTCTCAGTCTGCATCCTCTCATGTGTTTTCTGGATGTTGAGCAGGTTGTGTTCACTGCGCGACCGCTCCTCCTGAAAAAGAGAAGGAAAGGGATTAATATTACAATGTGGTTGTTGCATAGGTGCAAAATGATGCAATATATCAGCAAGAAAAACATGCAATGTGCACACAAAATGTAAATGTATTACAGTGATTGATGTTTGGCAATGGAATTTAATTTGATCTCTGAATATCATTCCTATTCTGTATTGCTAGGTATTACATTACTCCCTATGATGGCATGATGTAAAAATATGAGTCATTGGAGTCACATTTGAATATAACTAGCAGACGACACACAATTAATCTTCTCCTTTCCCCCTTCTGATAACCAGGTGGCGAATCGCATCTCTGCATGTCTGGCAGACATATCAGTGTGGATGACGGATCACCACCTCAAGCTGAACCTCGGCAAGACACAGCTGCTCTTCCTCCCGGGGAAGGACTGCCCTTTCCATGATCTCGCCATCACGGTGGACAACTCCATTGTGTCCTCCTCCCAGAGTGCTAAGAAGCTCGGCGTGACCCTGGACAACACCCTGTTGTTCTCCGCTAACATCAAGGCGGTGACCCGATCCTGTAGGTTCATACTATACAACATTCGCAGAGTACGACCCTGCCTTACACAGGAAGCGGCGCAGGTCCTAATCCAGGCACTTGTCATCTCCCGTCTGGATTACTGCAACTCCCTGTTGGCGGGGCTCCCTGCCTGTGCCATTAAACCCCTACAACTCATCCAGAACGCCGCAGCCCGTCTGGTGTTCAACCTTCCCAAGTTCTCTCACGTCACCCCGCTCCTCCGCACACTCCACTGGCTTCCAGTTGAAGCTCGCATCTGCTACAAGACCATGGTGCTTGCCTACGGAGCTGTGAGGGGAACGGCACCTCCGTACCTTCAGGCTCTGATCAGGCCCTACACCCAAACAAGGGCACTGCGTTCATCCACCTCTGGCCTGCTGGCCCCCCTACCTCTGAGGAAGCACAGTTCCCGCTCAACCCAGTCAAAACTGTTCGCTGCTCTGGCACCCCAATGGTGGAACAAGCTCCCTCACGACGCCAGGACAGCGGAGTCTATCACCACCTTCCGGAGACACCTGAAACCCCACCTCTTTAAGGAATACCTGGGATAGGATAAAGTAATCCTTCTAACCCCCCCCAAAAAAAAGATATAGATGTACTATTGTAAAGTGGTTGTTCCACTGGATATCATAAGGTGAATGCCCCAATTTGTAAGTCGCTCTGGATAAGAGCGTCTGCTAAATGACGTAAATGTAAAATGTAAATGTAGGTAGCTATTTATTCATCAAATGACCGTCCTCCACTGTGGTACCTGTATCACTGGTCAGTGCTCCTGATGACAACAGCACTTGGGTGTAGAAACCATTGGTTGAGACTTACCTGCGTCTGCTTGATGAGTTGATGGAGCTCTGTTAAAAGCTCTGCGATTTTGGTGTCCGCCGACATGATGTTGCCTGTGGTAACAAGATGTCCAAAATGCATTCATCAAAATAGTTTCACTTGAGTTTAAAGCAGCAACATGATAGACATGCCTTGCACACATGATAGCTAGCCAGCAGATTCCGACCCTACCGTTATGCTTGTTTACAATGAGTTGCACTGGGGTCGGAATGTCATCAAGGTTAGATTAAGACTCTGGGGATGAGAAATTGTGTTATCCTCCAAATTGTCCCATTATCCCAACTGTTACACCGGGAAGATTGAACGGCTGCTTATTTTCAAAGCTGCCCTTTTCGTCCTCATGCTATCCAGCAGGAGACACAGCTGCCATTATAGAATGACATGTTGAGTAAAACAACAAATGAGCTGATTGGCTGCCACTGCTATTCCAAAACGGTGGCGGTGGCTACTGCTAGCTAGCATGAGGACAAAAAGGGTAGTTTTCCAGAAAACTAGCAGTATTTCAATCTTCTCGATGTATCAGTTTAGATATACAGTTGAAGTCGGAAATTTACATACATCTTAGCCAAATACATTTAAACTCAGTTTTTCACAATTTCTGACATTTAAATCATAGTAAAAAATCCCTGTCTTAGGTCAGTTAGGATCACCACTTTCTTTTAAGAATGTGACATGTCAGAATAAGAGTAGAGAGAATGATTTCGATAAGCTTTTATTTCTTTCATCACATTCCCAGTGGGTCAGAAGTTTACATACACTCAATTCATATTTGGTAGCATTGCCTTTAAATTGTTTAACTTAGGTCAAACGTTTCAGGTAGCCTTCCACAAGCTTCCCACAATAAGTTGGCTGAATTTTGTCCCATTCCTCCTGACAGAGCTGGTGTAACTGAGTCAGGTTTGTAGGCCTCCTTGCTCACACACGCTTTTTCAGTTCTGCCCCTAGATTTTCTATGAGATTGAGGTCAGGGCTTTCTGATGGCCACTCCAATACCTTGACTTTGTTGTCCTTAAGCCATTTTGTCACAACTTTGGAAGTATGCTTGGGGTCATTGTCCATTTGGAAGACCCATTTGCGACCAAGCTTTAACTTCCTGACTGATGTCTTGAGATGTTGCGTCAATATATCCACGTAATTTTCCATCCTCATGTGCCATCTATTTTGTGAAGCGCACCAGTCCCTCCTGCAGCAAAGCACCCTCACAACATGATGCTTCCACCCCCATGCTTCACGGTTGGGATGGTGTTCTTCGGCTTGCAAGCATCCCCCTTTTTCCTCCAAACATAACGATGGTCATTATGGCCAAACAGTTCTATTTTTGTTTCATCAGACCAGAGGATATTTTTCCAAAAAGTACGATCTTATTCCCCATGTGCAGTTGCAAACCGTAGTCTGGCTTTTTTTATGGCAGTTTTGGAGCAGTGGCTTCTTCCTTGCTGAGCGGCCTTTCAGGTTATGTCAATATAGGACTCGTTTTACTGTGGCTATAGATACTTTTGTACCTGTTTCCTCCAGCATCTTCACAAGGTCCTTTGCTGCTGTTCTGGGATTTATTTGCACTTTTCGCACCAAAGTACGTTCATCTCTAGGAGACAGAATGCGTCCCCTTCCTGAGCGGTATGACGGCTGCGTGGTCCCATGGTGTTTATACTTGCGTACTATTGTTTGTACAGATGAACGTGGTACCTTCAGGCGTTTGGAAGTTGCTCCCAAGGATGAACCAGACAATTTTTTTCTGAGGTCTTGGCTCATTTCTTTTGATTTTCCCATGATGTCAAGCAAAGAGGCACTGAATTTGAAGGTAGGCCTTGAAATACATCCACAGATATACCTTAAATTGACTCAAATGATGTCAGAAGCTTCTAAAGCCATGACATAATTTTCTGGAATTTTCCAAGCTGTTTAAAGGCACAGTCAACTTAGTGCATGTAGACTTCTGACCCACTGGAATTGTGATACAGTGAAATAATCTGTCTGTAACAATTGTTGAAAAAAATTACTTGTGTCATGCACAAAGTAGATGTCCTAACCGTCTTGCCAAAACTATAGTTTGTTAATTTGTGGAGAGGTTGAAAAACAAGTTTTAATGACTCCAACCTGAGTGTATGTAAACTTACAACTTCAACTGTAGGTCAAATTTAGAGTACAGTGTAACATCCCATCCCTGCATTGAAGTAGGTTTTCCGATCCATATCTTGCGTTGGCTCCACGGTGTCTTAAAGGTCCAATGCTGCCATTTTTCTCTCAATATCAAATAACTTCTGGGTAACCATTAAGTACCTTACTGTGACTGTTTTCAATTAAAATGGTCAACATGAAACAAAAATAGCTTCTTAGCAAATAGCAATTTCTCAAGCAAGAATTTTGTTAGGACTGTCTGGGAGTGGTCTATGTGGGGCGGGGAAAATTGAAAACTTTCTGTTATTGGCAGAGAGGTTTGGAACTCACTCACTTCCTGAAGGGAATCGTTTAATCTGGCCTGGGCGCCCAGATAGGCGTGTTTTGCAACGGGGGAAAGTTGATTGCATTCATTTTGGAACCGGGCTGCCTCCTGGGCGTGAGCCATGTGCCCCATTCAAAGCCCACTGGGAAGTTGGCTCAAAACAAAAGTGACGTATTTAAACCACGTGGAGTAATGAGTAGGATTCTGTGTTCACATTTAAAAGTGATTGCTTTTGATAAAAACACGAGAGGTTGCATGTTACTGGATGATGTACCATGCTGCCTTGTTGACAACATGACCGCGTGGCGTAGATTACTTTTCAATTTGAGAAAGGTGCTCCTCCCTCACCGCTTTTCCCATTCACATCACGGGCCATAGACCAGTGCCCCACAGCTCAGCATAATCTAACACCGCCCATTGGTCTATTAACTAATTTACCACCTGGTGAATGTAAGAAGGAGCAGAAGGCAGACGTTTTACGTGCCCCCAACCGATTGTGTTTTTTTGTTTATTTATCTGCGTTGTTCGTAACGTTTTTTTTAAACTAATTTTGTACATAATGTTGCCACTACCGTCTCATACGACCGAAAATAACTTCTAGACATCAGGACTGTGATTACTCACCACGGACTAGCAGAATCCTGTTTCTTCTTTCACGACTCTGACGAGCCCGAGACGGAGGATATACGGGTCCGTCGGGAACAGGCCCCGACCCCCGTGATCTGCATGAAGAGGAGGCGGAGAAAGAGAGGCCGGAGAGCGGGCTGCCTTCAGAGAAGTTGGAGGCGATCGAATAAACCCCCACTTCCCTCAATTCTGCTAGCAAACATGCAATCTTTGGACAATAAAATCAACGCGTTACGGGGAAGATTAAACTACCAACGGGACATTAAAAACTGTAACATCTTATGCTTCACAGAGTCGTGGCTGAACGACGACAAAATCAACATACAGCTGGCTGGTTATACGATGTACCGGCAGGACAGAACAGCGGCGTCTGGTAAGACAAGGGCCGGCGGACTATGTATTTTTGTAAATAACAGCTGGTGCACTATATCGAAGGAAGTCTCGAGCTATTGCTCGCCTGAGGTTGAGTATATCATGATAAGCTGTAGACCACACTACCGAGAGAGTTCTCATCTGTATTCTTTGTAGCTGTTTACATACCACCACAGTCAGAGGTTGGCACTAAGATAGCATAGAATGAGCTGTATTCCTCCATAAGCAAACAAGAAAACTCTCACACTGATGCGGCGCTCCTAGTAGCCGGGTACTTTAATGCAGGGAAACTTAAATCAGTTTTACCACATTTCTATCAGCATGTTAAACGTGCAACCAGAGGGAAAAGAACTCGGGACCACCTATACTCCACACACAGAGATGTATACAAAGCTCTCCCTCCATTTGGCAAATCTGATCATAATTCCATCCTACTGATTCCTGCTTGCAAGCAAAACTTTAAGCAGGAAGCACCAGTGACTAGATCAATAAAAAAAGTGGTCAGATGAAGCAGATGCTAAGCTACAGGACTGTTTTGCTAGCACTGACTGGAATATGTTCCAGGATTCCTCCAATGGCATTGAGGAGTACACCACATCTGTCATTGGCTTCATCAATAAGTGCATCGATGACGTCGTCCCCACAGTGACCTTACTTACATACCCCAACCAGAAGCCATGGATTACAAGCAGTCTCTGCACTGAGCTAAAAGCTAGAGCTGCCACTTTCAAGGAGCGGGACTCTAACCCGGAGACTTATAAGACATCCCGCTATGCCCTCCGATGAATCATCAAACAGACAAAGCTTCAATACAGGACAAAGATCGAGTCATACTACACCAGCTTTGATGCTCGTCGGATGTGGTAGGGCTTGCAAACCATTACCGACTACAAAGGGAAGCACAACCGAGAGCTGCCCAGTGACACTAGCCTACCAGACGAGCTAAACTACTTCTATGCTCGCTTTGAGGAAAATAACACTGAAACATGCATGAGAGCACCAGCTGTACTGGAAGACTGTGTGATAACGCTCTCCGCAGCCGATGTGAGTAAGACATTTAGACAGGTCAACATTCACAAGGCCGCAGGGCCAGACGGATTACCAGGACGTGTACTGCAAGCATGCTCTGACCTACTAGCAAGTGTCTTCACTGACATTTTCAACCTCTCCCTGTCCAAGTCTGTAATACCAACATGTTTCAAGCAGACCACCATAGCGCCTGTGCCCAAGAACATTAAGGTAACCTGCCTAAATGACTACCGACTTGTAGCACTCACGTCGGTAGCCATGAAGTGCTTTGAAAGGCTGGTCATGGCTCACATCAGCACATTCAACACCATAGTGCCATCAAAGCTCATCAATAAGCTAAGGACCCTGGGACTAAACACCTCCCTCTGCAACTGGATCCTGAACTTCCTGTCGGGTAGCTAACAACACATCCACCACGCTGATCCTCAACACAGGGGCCCCTCAGGGGTGCGTGCTCAGCCCCTCCTGTACTCCCTGTTCACTCATGACTGTATGGCCAGGCACGACTCCAACATCATCATTACATTTGTAGATGACACAACAGTGGTAGGCCTGATCACCGACAACAACGAGACTGACCTACTCCTTGTAGGCTGAGACTTGGCCGTGTGGTGCCAGGACAACAACCTCTCCTTCAACGTGATCAAGACAAAGGAGATGATTGTGGACTATAGGAAAAAGAGGACCGAGCACGCCCCCATTTTCATTGACGGGGCTGCAGTGGAGCAGGTTGAGAGCTTCAAGTTCCTTGGTGTCCACATCACCAACAAACTAACATGGTCCAAGCACACCAAGCCAGTCATGAAGCGGGCACGACAAAAACCTATTCCCCCTCAGGAGACTGAAAAGATTTGGCATGGGTCCTCAGATCCTCAAAAGGTTCTACAGCTGCACCAACGAGAGCATCCTGACTGGTTGCATCACTGCCTGGTATGGCTGCTCAGCCACCGACCGCAAGGCACTACAGTGGGTAGCGCAAACGGCCTAGTACATCACTGGGGCCAAGCTTCCTGCCATTCAGGACCTCTATACCAGGCAGTGTCAGAGGAAGGCCCTAAAAATTGTCAAAGACTGCAGCCACCCTAGTCATAGACTCTTCTCTCTGCTACCGCACAGCAAGCGGTACCGGAGCGCTAAGTCTAGGTCCAAGAGGCTTCTAAACAGCTTCTACCCCAAGCCATAAGACTCCTGAACATCTAATCAAATGGCTACCCAGACTATTTGCATTGCCCCCCTCCACAGCACTGCCACTCTCTGTTGTCATGTATGCATAGTCACTTTAATAACTCTACCTACATGTACGTACTACCTCAACTAACCGGCACCCCCCCTGTATATATTGTTATTTTTTACTGCTGTTCTGTAATTATCTCTTTTTCTCATCCATATTTTTGGGGGAAACTGCACTGTTGGTTAGGGCCTCGTATATAAGCATTTCACTGTAAGGTCTGCACCTGTTGTAATTTGGCACATCTGACTAATACAACAAATTTCAGTTGGACTTTTTCAAATTTAACCTTTAACTCAGCAAGTCAGTTGAGAACAAATTCTTATTTACAATTACGGTCTACACCGGCCAAACCCGGACTACGCTGGGCTAATTGTGTGCCGGCCTATGGGACTCCCAATCACTGCTGGTTGTGATACAGCCTAGATCTTTTCAAAGAGCTCTTACACCAAAGGCATTATCCTTTTCACAATATTATTCCAACTACATAGTGTGGATATATATATATATAACACAAAACTCAGGAAAATAACGTTGACTGCAATGGGCCTTTAATCTAACCATGATTGCGTTCTGACCCCAGTGCAGCTCAATGTAAACAAGCGCAACGTTAGAATCTTCTGGCTAACAGTAAGGTTAGCTGTATTGTTCACAACTTATGTCACATTTACTTTGTACTGGCAAGTTGTCTGCAAGAGTTAGCTATCGTGGTCAGAACAAACATATTGTAGGAAACTAGCCAGCTAAATTTAGAAAATGTAGCAAGCGAACTCACGTTCGCAAAGCTAGCTAGATAAGCTGGCTAAATAGCTAGCTAGCTTCTATGACGCCTTAAACGTGATCTTTCCTTTTTATCAACCACCAAACGCAGTTTATTTTGTGGAGTAAAGTTACATTTTGGTAAGTAGTCGTAAATTGCTATACAAAATGTTTAGAACTATGCATTCATACTATCTCCCTACCTTTGGTAGTTTGTGAGCTTTCATTCGTTTCAAGGCCTACTACGGACTGGCAGCGAGGACAAACAGTACTACCCCAAACGTTTGTCTTACGGGTCTTTCAATATTGCATCTTGGCCATAGACTGTATAAGAAATAAGGCCTCTCTCTACCATATGGGTGTTCTAATGTAAAAAAAATGAATTTAAAAAAAGAATAATAAAATATATATATGTAATAATCACATGTAAATATAATTGTTGTTTGAATTCGTTTAGCTAATGTTTACAACCCATGGAATGTAAGTGGTGAAGTAAATGACATCTTCCAAACATCTCTCCTCAATGTTTACATATTGAAACATACAGACAATTCCTTTCAATCATTATCTTGATTAAATTGCACTGTAATGTTTGTGTAAAATGTTCCGTCAGCAGTATTCTGCGAGGGATCGGAGGGAGGTTTGACCTCTGGAAACAAACACCATCTGTAAACACTATGGTGAAGAAAACAGCCACATAAACAGCAAAACAATCACTAAGAACAAAACTCAATAGAGAACTAATATGAATGTAAAGCTAGGTAGACCGTGCCCTAATGTAAAGCAATATATTATACCTATTTGATATTACTAGTTGGGAGGCACAAAGGATGGTGAGGTGGAGATACTGAAAAGTTAATATTCAACCCTGACATGGAGAAAATAAGGTCGTAAAATGGACCATAGACAGACACAGATAAGTGTTGGCTTATCTGCCATGCTTCAAATCTGTCTGGGGCGCACCGTGCTGTTTATAATTGTGTGTGTGAGTCTTTGTGTGTTTGTTGAGAGCAGGCTTAGTCACAGCTCATATGGTAAGCTCATATATCAGCAAATATTTATTGAACAGAGTGCCCACATGACTGAGAGATGCCAAGAAAGCATGGAAGGAGGAGTCACAGAAAGAGTAAGGGAAGAAGGAGAAAAACAGTGAAAGAAAAAAACAGGACTGTTGTTAGACAACTGAGAGACTGCCTTTGAAAGGAAATAAGCACATGTAAGAAATATGAATAGTGGGAGTGAAAGAGAGATAGATAAAGAAGAGAGAATGGGACAAAGAGAGAGTGACGCTTAAACATGTCACCCCGGTTTATGGCCAGTACAGTACTGTTTATGACTGTTTATGGAGGCAGCGAGGGAAGTAAAATATGCCTAGAACTCTCTCCCTGCTACAGTACGCCTGTGTCAAACCTTCCTTGCTCAAAAACAATTAGGTCATATCCAAAAGGAATGGTTTGTGGAATATTCAATGCAGGCTTTAGGAGAAGAGGCTACTTTGAGAAGTTTTACTCATATCTCCTGGTTCAAGGACTGTAATTTATACGACAGCGTCTGAACATGTGTAGATTTATGTGAGTGAAGGGTCCTTCCTCATCGTTCTCACAGATACAGACAGTCATGTGTTTCTTTGTCATGACTACAGTCTGAATCATTCAATCTACGGTATATACAGTTGAAGTTGGAAGTTTACATACACTTAGGATGGAGCCATTTAAAACTTGTTTTTTAACCACTCCACAAATGTCTTAAAAACAAACTATAGTTTTGGAATATGGTTAGGACATCTACTTTGTGCATGACACAAGTCATTTGTCCAACAATTGTTACAGACAGATTATTTCACATATAATATTCCAGTGGGTCAGAAGTTTACATACACTAAATTGACTGTGCCTTTAAACAGCTTGGAGAATTCCAGAAAATGATGTCATGGCTTTAGAAGCTTCTGATAGGTTAATTGACATCATTTAAGTCAATTGAAGGTGTACCTGTGAATGTATTTCAAGGCCTACCTTCAAACTCAGTGCCTCTTTGCTTGACATCATGGCAAAATCAAAAGAAATCAGCCAAGACCTCAGAAAAAACATTCTAGACCACAAGTCTGGTTCATCCTTGGGAGCAATTTCCAAACACCTGAAGGTACCATGTTCATCTGTACAAACAAAGGTTTGCAAGTATAAACACCATGGGACCACGCAGCCGTCATATTGCTCAAGAAGGAGACGCGTTCTGTCTCCTAGAGATGAACGTACTTTGGTGAGAAAAGTGCAAATCAATCCCAGAACAACAGCAAAGGACCTTGTGAAGATGCTGTAGGAAACAGGTACAAAAGTATCTATATCCACATTAAAACGAGTCCTGTATCGACATAACCTGAAAGGCCGCTCAGCAAGGAAGAAGCCACTGCTCCGAAACTGCCATAAAAAAGCCAGACTACGGTTTGCAACTGCACATGGGGAATAAGATCGTACTTTTTGGAGAAATGTCCTCTGGTCTGATGAAACAAAAATAGAACTGTTTGGCCATAATGACCATCGTTATGTTTGTAGGAAAAGGGGGATGCTTGCAAGCCGAAGAACACAATCCCAACCGTGAAGCATGGGAATGGCAGCATCATGGTGTGGGGTTGCTTTGCTGCAGGATGGACTGGTGCACTTCAACAAAATAGATGGCATCGTGAGGAGGAAAATTATGTGGATATATTGAAGCAATATCTCAAGACATCAGTCAGGAAGTTAAAGCTTGGTTGCAAATGGGTCTTCCAAATGGACAATGGCCCCAAGCATACTTCCAAAGTTGTGGCAAAATGGCTTAAGGACAACAAAGTCAAGGTATTGGAGTGGCCATCACAAAGCACTGAGCTCAATCCCATAGAAAATTGGTGGGCAGAACTGAAAAAGCATGTGCGAGCAAGGAGGCCTACAAACCTGACTCAGTTACACCAGCTCTGTCAGGAGGAATGGACCAAAATTCACTCAACTTATTGTGGGAAGCTTGTGGAAGGCTATTCAAAACATTTGTTAAACAATTTAAAGGCAATGCTACCAAATACTAATTGAGTGTATGTAAACTTCTGACCCACTGGGAATGTGATGAAAGAAATTAAAGCTTAACTAAATCATTCTTCCTACTCTTATTCTGACATGTCACATTCTTAAAAGAAAGTGGTGATCCTAACTGACCTAAGACGGGGAATGTTTACTAGGGTTAAATGTCAGGAACCACATACATTTAATTTCCTCTCTACTAACATCAAAATGGGTTCAATGGCTACTGAACAACCAGAATCTGTCAACAGCTTTGCATTGTCACCAAAAGTTGGTTCCCCATGCTCACATTCACACAACTCACCTTCAAGCACCCTTTGGATGAAGCCCTGACAGACAAATGGAGGACAAACAAAGAAAAGGGGGCTGTTAGAAAACGTGAGAAGTGTGAGTTTTGAACCACAGATGTTGATAAGACTGAAGGAAAAACATTATTCATCTAATCTTTGTCTCCGATGAGGGAGTGGTTGATTGGGCAGATAAACCATGTCGCTGAAGTAAACTAGGTGCATTTAGAATGAAGAAATGTGTTAATTGACCATGTAAAATAAATTACTATTGGAAGAAGACCAATAGAAAGAAATTAAGCATAATTGTGCAATGGAATAGATTACAGAAATACAAACAGGCTACTAATAGAGAGAGAGAGAAAGAAAACATGTACCACAAGATGAATAGCAAATTAAATCAATAAAGGGCGCCTGATAAAAGAAAACATGGGTGACCTTGGAAGTTAGTTGGCATCAAATATTTACCAAAAACTCATGCAACTTTCACTGACTCAGGCAAAGGCCAAGGACTCATAACAAGGAGAAAGGGAGGAGCGACCATGCTTTATTAAGCACATGGGCAAGCTCAGAAAGCCACTCATTTTCAGAGTTGAAAGAAAGAGAAACACCCGTGGAAAAATAACTGCTTTCTAAAGTTGTTTTGTTGCTGTCCAGCGAAAAGTAATTTTTCAGTTACTTTTTATTTGTTCAATAGAAGTGTCGCTATGGCAAGTTTCGTAGACGTGAAGAATGTTGAGCCAACCCACTTTGAAGAACAACACTACGACGAATATGAATACTACAACCTTTCAGAAAAATACACAAGTAAGAATCAGTAATTCTTATGTTTGTTTGTGCAATGAATTATCAAGTTATGACCACCAAATAATGATAGCTGAAAATAATTCGAAGATTCATTCAATTTCTATGGGTCGGTGACGTTCAATCTATGAGGAACGCTCAAGTTTCCAAACTCCTCAACTTGTCGCAAGTGGCACATGTTGACTGCTACAATGTTGCATTGGGGGCAAGTGGGTGTGTTATTGTTTTCAAAGTCTCACAATCTGAACTGTGAACTCGCACTGTTTCCAGGTGGCGCTAGCCGCAAGGGGAGGTCAAAGAAGGAAGCCATCGACAATACCAACCGACCCAACCCCGGAGGCCACGAGCGCAAGCTCATAAAGAAACTTCAGAACACTGAAAAGAAGGCTAAGGAGTGAGTAAATGGAGGTAAGCCCCCCCCCCCCCCCCCCCCCCAATCTTTGTATGCACTTCACAATTTCAAACATGGATTCTCACATCTGGGGCTCAGATGTGGGACAAAATATAAAATTTGAGGAAGTGAATATTCAACATTTGCTCTACAGTGAATTATTCATTTTTTGTAGGCTTATTGGCCTACTAAATACTATTTTTAAGGCATTGTTTTGTTTCTATCTTGGTACTCTGTTCCTGCCACCCTCAAGTGCCCTCATGTAGCAAACGGTCAACTAGGCAGAACCGTAACCAAAGTGCATTTGTCTTTCCTTTTAGGGCAAATCGGACGGCTAACACTGGCAACCGACCATGGCCGCCTTGGTGACAAAACAAGATGGGCAAACAAACGGTGAACTCCAATGTAGAGAGGGGTGAATATGAGGACGGGTCACATGCTGCCAATGAGTTTGACTGTGGTGTCAGTGAAGGGGGATTTCAGTCCTCTCCTTCATAGAGGTGGTGGTATGGTCGATGGGAGTGGCCCCCATATTGGTTGTTCACCTCAGTCATGGGTAGACCTCCACTGAAGGTGATGTAGACCACCTGTGCAAGCGGTATTCTGGACGACCTTCCCACACAAGTGGGAGTAATGGGGGTGGTTGCAGGCTGCATCGTGTTTCAGTATCAATGTGGTTTTGTTTTTAAGTCTTAATTGATGATACTTGTCACTTAATGTTTTTATAAAGCAAAGAGGTTCTTAAAATGTATTTATTTTAGAAAGTGTATTAAAAATAAATGCTTTCATAAAATGTATTAAGTCTAGGTTTAAAGTGGTACTCCAGTCTCCTTTTCACCTCATTTAACACCTGAATTTCTTAACAAAAGGTTCATCTCAATAGGTTGTCCAGGTAAGTCATGACATGGCACGGGGTGGGCTTTCCTCTAGTGTTCCCCAAGCAAGGGGGAGGCTGACATCACAACTTCCCATCCAACCAACTCCTTGAATGCCCTATTCCTTGAAGTTTGCAATTGTCTAAACACTATTTTGCTTAAAACCTATTTTTAGCTTTTGGTGTGTGTACTTTACTGTCTTTATACTTGGGATATTACTTGTCCTCCAGTGATGGTGGAAATCTTTAATTATGAATGTCTTCATGGAAGGCTGCAATCTTCAAACAAGCCAATAGGTGGCAGTAACCGATTTGTGTCAAGTTTACAGTCCTTTCTTTGGGAATGCTCTAGTTTAGAAAACACATTTGTGCCAAAGAATTAAGGATTATTGTCAAGAAATTGACTATTTGAAAAGCCCCTGACAAAGAACAGAAAATGTAAAAGAATAGCAATTTGTGTGACTGCTCATTCAACTGCTTAAACTAAATGAATAATGAGAAAATAATAAAATAAGTCTGGTGCTTTGCATCTCTTCGTCTGAAAATGTAGGCTACCCTTGAGCTGAAATTAGTTGATGTTAGGCAGGGTTTTTATATTAGTTTAGTTTCACAGATATCTTTCAAGGAGGCATAGCCTACATGACAGTTAGATTGTCTTTTTTCAATAGTAATTCCCTATTTCAAAATAAAAAAACAATTGCTGTCAAATGTACTCAAGTGTGTGTCCTTGAGCTCCATGGTCTTCTACAACGGAAACTGATATAAAAAGGCTTGCTTTTTGGCAGACTGCCAGTATCATCCAACACCCATTTTTTTTCAAAAGCCTTTGGTGGAGCATGTTATGTTATTCCCATCATGAAAAAAGTTGGACACCAATTTCCATAACATGTACATAAGGCCGTTCTATAAACTATGCTGGACAACTGTTACAGCTGTTGATTCATTGATAATCTACATTTTTTTGTTCATGTCATTACATTAAGATATCAAAGGGGATCACAACTATATTCAATAAAATTCACAAGTTGATTTGAAACCTATGTTTAACCCTTTATTATGGTTTGCTTTGATGGATTTGTCCAGAATCATGTGACATAAAACATTACTTTTCTGTCCTTGCATTTATGGAAGAGTAAGTTGTAGTTAAGTATTAATCAGTTAAATTAGACATTGAACTTGAACTCTGTAAAAATTCTTGGATCTAGCTGTTAGACAGTGTTTTTGTATAGAGATCTCAGAAATATGCCTGCGTAACATTTCATGTCTCCTTATGTTATGGGTTGAAAACAGTTATCATGGGCACACAAATCCAAAATAATAAATGTGATTGCAAAATCAAATGCTTCTGAGTCACCTTATCTTGATACCAGTGGTGGTCAGTGACGTTTAAGATGAGGGATGACCATTTTTTTTAATGAGCCTTATTTCTATTACAGCATGTTGGATGACTGTCATTCATATTCCATTCACCCAGCTCAATGTAACATCAATAGGTTTAGGTTACTACATGATACTCAAATTTTCCCGATAACCATCATGAGGTTGTTACAACCTAGCCTATGAATGAAAGTTTACAACGTAGGTGCACAGGCCGAGAGAAACATTTGAGTAATCAAGGTGACAGACAGTGACACATTCAATGCCGCCTTGCACACTTGCGTGCATCTAGCTGATCTAGGGTGTAATCATTAGTCCAACAGTTACAAACAAGAGTTTCTATTGGACAATTTCAGATATGTTTATCTCCGTTCCGTTTGCTTCTGTTTAAGAAACTTTTTCAACAGAATCGGCAGAATGAATACCCTCATGATAACACGCAAACAGAGTTCACTTTCATAGCAGCCACATACAAACAGCATGATCACTTTGCTCATTGTAAAGTCCTTCTCGCGTCTACGCGCACTCCTCTCACCTTTTCCCTTCGCTTGTTGACTTCAGTGCACAACATATCAGCTGTCTGTGACCAGGCTAAGAAACCTTTCCAAGCCAAACCTTCATATCATAACCGCTAACCGCTACACACATCGTTGTCACCATATTAGCTAACTTCATAGGCAACATAGCTAGTTAGTAACCCCGCTACGATCTTTCAGTACCGCCGGGCCACGGTGGCAATAAATTAGTAACACCAAAAACTTACCTTGACTTCCAGTGTTGGATATTCTTTTTGATATCGATTTGAGCCGCGTGTGTTTGAGTAGGCTAAACTAGCTAGCTGCATTCGCTAGCTAAGTAAGTGAAACTGAAAAAAAGACTAAATCTCTATCTCTCTCTTGTTTCTCCTTGTTTTGGAAGAAATTAATTTGTTAAAAACTGTTCAACTATTGTCTTTCGTTCTCTTTTAGTTAACTTCTCACCACATTGTATGCACTGCAGTGCTACAATGCTTTCAGTACTAGATACATTCTC
Source organism: Salmo salar (assembly GCF_965601325.2). Taxonomy (NCBI): domain Eukaryota; kingdom Metazoa; phylum Chordata; class Actinopteri; order Salmoniformes; family Salmonidae; genus Salmo; species Salmo salar. Next base: position 3,334,646 of record NC_138313.1, read on the forward strand.
TGATCCTTTGATTGGTTGGACAACATGTCAGTTTCAAGAGCCATGCTTCAAGAGTCATGCTTCAAGAGCTCTGATAGGTTGGAGGATGTCCACCGTAAGCTGTCATAATTACTGTGTAAGTAAGTCTAATCAATTATTTGGTGATGTGAATATATTTTGTTTAGTTTTATCTAAAAATGATAACTTTTTAAATCTTAGAACATTTTGATTTTTATGAAACTCACTGAGGAGGATGGTCCTCCCCTTCCTCCTCTGAGGAGCGTCCACTGGTAATCAATCACTAACTTACAGTGCATTCGGAAAGTATTCAAACCCCTAGACTTTTTCCACACTTTTTTACGTTACAGATTTATTCCTAAATAGATTAAATAGTTTTTTTCCCCTCATCAATCTAAACACAATACCCCATAAAGCAAAAACAGGGTTTTAGAAATGTTTGCAAAAACAAACATGAAATATCACATTTACATAAGTATTCAGACCCTTTACTCAGTATTTTGTTGAAGCTCCTTTGACAGCGATTACAGCCTCAAGTCTTCTTGGATATGATGCTACAAGCATGGCACACCGTGATTTGGGGAGTTTCTCCCATTCTTATCCTGCAGATCCTCTTAAGCTTTGTCAGGTTGGATGGGGAGTGTCGCTGCACTGCTACTTTTAGGTCTCTCCAGAGCTGTTCGATCGGGGTCAATTCCTGGCTCTGGCTGGGCCACTAAAGGACATTCAGAGACTTGTCCTGTTGAAAGGTGAACATTTGCCACCTGTCTGAGGTCCTGAGCGCTCTGGAGCAGGTTTTCATTAAGGATCTCTCTCTACTTTGCTCCGTTCATCTTTCCCTCGATCCTGACTAGTCTCCCAGTCCCTGCCACTGAAAAACATCCCCATGGCATGATGCTGCCACCACCATGCCTCACCGTAGGGATGGTATTGGCTAGATGATGAAAAAGGCTGTAACGTAACAAAATGTGGAAAATGTGAAGGGGTCTGAATACTTTCCGTATGCACTAGGTGCCTTTCAGAACCCCTTTCGGTTTTGTTTTGGTTATCAAAGAGATTTTCTTTGTTGTGAGCGACATATTGAGTTTGTCTTGTGGGAACATAACACCCAGTCACTACAAAGACGCAGGCATCCTTCCTAAATCAGTTGCCATGAGGCCAATGGTGACATTAAAACAGTTACAAAGTTTACTGGCTGTGATGGATCAACAACATTGTAGTTACTCCACAATACTAACCTAAATGACAGAGTGAAAAGAGGCAAGCCTGTACAGAATAAAAATATTCCAAAACACGCATCCTGTTTGCAATAAGTCACTAAAGTAAAACTGCAACAAATGTGGCAAAGAAATGTACTTCATGTCCTGAATACAAAGCATTATGTTTGGGGAAAATCGAACACAACACATGACTGCTCTTCATATTTTCAAGCACGGTGGTGGCTGCATGTTATTGGTATGCTTGTCATTGACAAAGACTAGGGAGTTTTTTTTATTATAAAACTAAATGGAATAGAGCTAAGCACAAGCAAAATTCTAGAGGGAAAGCTGGTTCAGTCTGCTTTCCAACAGGCAAATTCACCTTTCAGCAGGACAATAACCTAATACAGAAGGCCAAATATACAATGGAGTTGCTTACCAAGACAACCATTGAAGGTTCCTGAGTGGCCTAGTTACAGTATTGACCTAAATCGGCTTGAAAATCAATGGCAAGACTTGAAAATGGCTGTCTAGCAATGATCAACAACCAACTTGACATAATTTGAAGGATTTTTAAAAGAATAATGTGCAAATATTGTAAGACCCGGTGTGCAAAGCTTAGAGATTTACCCAGAAAGCTATTATCACTGCCAAAGGTGATTATAACATGTATTGACTCAGGGGATTGAATACTTATCTTATCTGGATTCGGCTATTTCAGCCACACCTTATGCTAACAGGTGTATAAAATCGAACACAATCATGCAGTTTCCATAGACAAACATTGACAGTAGAATGGCCTTACTGAAGAGCTCAGTAACTTTCAACGTGGCACCTTCATAGGATGCCACCTTTCTAACAAGTCAGTTTATCAAATTTCTGCCCTGCTAGAGCAGTCCTAGTCAACTGTAAGTTCTGTTATTGTGAAGTGGAAAGGTCTAGGAGCAACAATGGCTCAGCTGCAAAGTGGTAGGCCACACAAGCTCACAGAACAGGACCGCCGAGTGCTGAAGCGTGTAAAAACAGTCTGTCCTCGGTTGCAACACTCTGCCTCTGGAAGCAACATCAGCACAATAACTGTTCATCAGGAGCTTCATGAAATGGGTTTCCATGGCCGAGCAGCCGCACACAAGCTTATGATCACCATGCGCAATTCCAAGCGTTGACTGGAGTGATGTAAAGCTCGCCCCGATTGGACTGTGGAGCAGTGGAAACACATTCTCTCTCTCTGGCAGTCGGACGGACGAATCTGGATTTGGCGGATGCCAGGAGAACGCTACCTGCCCCAATGCATAGTGCCAACTGTAAAGTTTGGTGGAGGAGGAATAATGGTCTGGGGCTGTTTTTCATGGTTTGGGCTAGGCCCCTTAGTTCCATTGAAGGGAAGTGAAATATTCATATTTTTTGTTAAAAACAACAACTTTTTACAGCTTTTTCATGATATCCAATTGGTAATTACAGTCTTGTCCTATCGTTGCAACTCCCGTACGGACTCGGGAGAGGTGAAGATCGAGAGCCATGCGTCCTCCAAAACAAGACCTTGCCAAACCGCACTGCTTCTTGACACATTGCTCGCTTAACAGGGAAGCCAGCCGCACCAATGTGTCGGAGGAAACATAGTACAACTTGCGACCGCGTCAGCATGCATGCGCCCGGCCCGCCTCAGGAGTCGCTAGAACGTGATGGGACAAGGACATCCCGGCTGGCCAAATCCTCCCCTAACCAACGCTGGGCCAATTGTGCACAGTCTCATGGGTCTCCGGTCGCGGCCAGCTGCGACACAGCCCGGGATCGAACCTGGATCTGTAGTGACGCCTCAAGCACTGCAGTGCCTTAGACCGCTGCGCCACTCGGGAGGCCTGAAGGGAAATCTTAACACTACAGCATACAATGACATTCTAGACAATTCTGTGCTTCCTACTTTGTGGCAACAGTTTGGGATAGGCCTTTTCCTGTTTCAGCATAACAATGCACCTGTGCACAAAGCGAGGTCTACACAGAAATGGTTTGTCGAGATCGGTGTGGAAAAACTTGACTGGCTTGCACAGAGCCTTGACCTCAACACCTTTGGGATGAATTGAAACACCGACTGCGAGCCAGGTCTAATCGCCCAACATCAGTGCCCGCAGCAATGTTCTAACATCTAGTAGAAAGTCTTCCCAGAAGAGTATAGGCAGCAAAGGGGGGATCAACTCCATATTAATCCCCATGATTTTGGAATGAGATGTTCGACGAGCACTTGTCCACATACTTTTGGTCATGTAGTGTATTAGTGTTTTGTTTTTCATGTTTTTTTATACAAATGTTAGAATTTTTCTTCCACTTTGACATGACAGATTATAAGGGTATTTCTATAAATAATTTAGCCAATGGCATCAACATTTCAAAATGGTTTGAAACAAAAATAAAAAGATTTGCATGCAGTTCCACATGTGTACTTAGAGCAGGTATTCCCAAACTGGGGTATTTTCCATCAGGGGAACACCAAATAAAAATGATAAACCTTCGTAGTACCTACAAAAGCTATAAATAACACCTGAGATAGACAGTCGTCAACATTCATAAACATCACAGAGAGCACCTGGTTAAACCTCTACTGACTATCAGCCAGTCTCCCCTCAACTGTAGTGTCCCCCCCTACTTAACCAGAGACCTGGTATGTACTTTGTTTCCTTTTAAACAGGAAGAGTCCTGTCCTGTCTCTCAGTATTAGGAGGACGCTGAAGCTGGTGCATCACAAAGAGGCTGGCTGTAGGGGATGCAGTCTGTTAACCCCCTGGGTCAGACCCTGGGTATTACTGGGCCACGGTAGGAGTTCTGGGTGACAGAGCCTTTATCTGTTGCTTCACAACACGTGAACCAGCAGAATGGGTGAGCTCACAGAAGCCTCTTGGGATTTTACCTGAGCGGGAGGAAGAGACAAAAGGAGGAAGGGTCAGCATACTTATATTTCATGTTACTATGTAATGTCATGACTTATGTTAAGCTGAGTCATTGCGCTATCTGAAGTAAGACAATGAAACCCTCCATTAAAGATTTTTAACTAAAATTACCCAAAAAATTCACATACTTATATAATTCTTAACCAGTGTAATATTAAGACACTCATACTTAGTTACTAGCAAATTAAAGTAGGGTCACTTAAATCTGCTGATGGTAGGCCTACAACAAGTATGATCCAATAAGGAGGTGTTAGAAGATGTTATATGTACAATGGTATTACAAAAGAAACCATTAGCTAAGTGAAAGAGTCAAAGAGGGGATTATGTACTGCTGTTTAATGCCAATAGGGGGCGTTCTACTCTACTGTTAAAGGATGGTGGTAGAGGTCTTCGCGGGTTCCGAAATGGACCTGGGGCTTTCCCACCCGGACTTGTAAATGTTTTTTTTTTTAATATAGAGACCTGTTCCAAACGGACCCGAGGCAACTACACCCGTTTCGTATATAGATCTGGTCGGATTCAGACCCGATCTGATCCGAGTGAGGTAAGCAGCAGAAAATGTATTTTTTAAGCAATTTTACTAACCAGAGCTGATAAAGCGCAACAGGAAGGAGAGAGGTGCTGCTCTACCAAGCTGGGAGGGGCTGTACTGTGAGTGAGTGACACGGGGGGAGGCATACTTAGGCAGCCTTTCCCCACCTGTAGTTGTGGGATCTTATTTTTGTACTGCTTGTTTGTACTGCTTGCCTGCAAGGCGTGACGGTCGTCTGTCATTTGTTTATGTTTAAGTGTTCTGATTTATAATAAATAATAAGATGAAAACTCACCACGCTGCACCTTGGTCTACTCCTTTGGACGGTCGTTACACAATTTCTATTCTTGCACAAAATATATAAATTCACTTTCAATGACCCATGTCTAGTTTCAAAAACTTTCAAGGCCCTGATTTTTCTTTTCTCAAATTCACAAACTTTCAAGGATTTCAAGGACCCGTGGGAACCCTGTGGATTAGTGTTAGTTTGCTATGTTGTCTATTGAGTCTGGCTTTTATCATTCTGCTGCTGATTGGTTTCCATTCCAGCTTTCTCTACCCTTTTCTGTAGGATGATGGCGACACCTTCACGATGTTGTCCGTCCTCCCGTCCAAAATGTAGTACTGTTTCTCCAGTGCTGGTTCTCGTGGAACCAGAGCTAGTCCACCTGGCTTCACTCACACCCAGGATCTCTAGCTTGTATCTCCTAATTTCTTTGGTAACCTGTGCAAGCTTTCCGGACTCAAACACTGTTCAAACATTCCATAAGCCAACATGCAGTTTGTTTTTGGTGATCAGTGCTCCCACCTTCACGTCACCAGCTTCCCGTAGGTTTTCACTGATGGCGGTCAGACAAGCCTGGGACTCTGGGAGATCTTTGCATCCAGTTGTAGGATTGTTATTTGTTGCTGTTTTTGTAGCACAAAGGTTTTACTGGATGGGGTTGCTAGCCCCTTTCCCAACTGTCCACCATTTCTGGTTTCGGCAGATCAGTCTGGGTCACTGTCACTCATTTTCTGTCCAGTGAAATTCATGCCCTTTCTCTCTCTCACTCTCGCTCTGTCTCTCTTGATCTCTCTGTCTGTCTGTCTGTCTCGGTCTCTCTCTATCGCTTACTCGCTCTCCTTTTCTTTCTTTTTCTCCCTCTCTATTTCCATATCCTGATATTTTAAACAATGTAACATCTTCGCCTTTCAGTTAATGAATGACTGAGTTAAACTTGAGAAACCTGGTTTTATGAGGACTCATTCTCTGGCCAATCACTTTAGTCTCTGGGAGAAAATGAAATGGGCTGGATGTTTTTTGTCAACATCCTGTTATTCAAAGAAGAGTCAAGTATTGAATTCGAGTAACTAACACAGATCTCAAAGTTAGTATGCCTTTCTGCACAACGCCATTCCTCACTCTGATGTTCAGTAAGCTTTGCTCGTTAGCAAACGAATTAGCCACATTCCTGCACCTGCGTGAGAGGTTGGAGTTTAAAGAGTTCAATCGTTTGACAGTACGGAGAAGAAGAAAAAAAAGTATGATATGTATGAAATGTATACATTCACTACTGTAAGTCGCTCTGGATAAGAGCGTCTGCTAAATGACTAAAATGTAAAATGTAAATGACATAAAAAGTGTTTGTTAATACTGCCTCAGGCATAAGTTTCACTACATGACCAAAAGTATGTGGACACCTGCTCGGTGAACATCTCATTCCAAAATCATGGGCATTAATACAGAGTTGGTCCCCCCTTGCTGCCATAACAGCCACCACTCTTCTGGGAAGGCTTTCCACTAGATGTTGGAATATTGCTGCGGGGACTTGCTTCCATTCAGCCACAACAGCATTAGTGAGGTCTGGTACTGATGTTGGCGATTAGGCCTGGCTTGCAGTCGGCGTTCCAATTCATCCCAAAGGTGTTCGATGGGGTTGAGGTCAAGGCTCTGTGCAGGCCAGTCAAGTTCCTCCACACCAATCTCGAAAAACCATTTCTGTATTGACCTCGCTTTGTGCAAGCGGGCATTTTCATTCTGAAACAGGAAAGGGCCTTACCTAAACTGTTGCCACAAAGTTGGAAGCACAGAATCGTCTAGAATGTAATTGTATGCTATAGCATTAAGATTTCCCTTCACTCGAACTAAGGGGCCTAGCCCGAACCATGAAAAACATCCCCAGACAATTATTCCTCCTCCACCAACTTTACAGTTGGCACTATGCATTGAGGCAGAAGCGTTCTCCTGTCATCCGCCAAATCCAGATTCGTCCGTTGGACTTCCAAGCCAGATAGTGAAGCGTGATTCATCACTCCAGAGAACGCTTTCCACTGCTCCAGAGTCCAATGGCGGCTGCGAGCTTTACACCACTCCAGCCGACGCTTGGGTTTGAGCATAGTGTGCTTAGGCTTGTGTGCAGCTGCTCAGCCATGGAAACCCATTCTATGAAGCTCCCAACGAACAATTATTGTACTGACGTTGCTTCCAGAGGCAGTTTGGAACTCGGTAGTGTGTGTTGCAATCGAGGACAGGCGATTTTTACACCCTTCAGCACTCGGTGGTCCAGTTCTGTGAGTTTGTGTGGCCTACCACTTCACGGCTGAGCCGTTGTTGCTCCTAGACGTTTCCACTTCACAATAACAGCCGTTACAGTTGACCGGGGCAGCTCTAGCAGGGCAGAAATTTGATGAATTGACTTGTACGAAAGGTGGCATCCTATGACGGTGCTACGTTGAAAGTCACTGAGCTCTTTCATAAGTCCATTCTACTGCCAATGTTTGTCTAGGGAGATTGCATAGTTGTGTGCTTGATTTTATACACCTGTCAGCAACTGGTGTGGCTGAAATAGCTGAATCCACTTATTTAAAGGGGTGTCCACATACTTTTGTATGTACAGTGCCTTCGGAAAGTATTAAGACCCCTTGACTTTTTCCTCCTTTTGTTACGTTACAGCCTTATTCTTAATGGATTAAATATACTTTTTTTCCAATTCAATCCATTTTAGAATAAGGCTGTAACATCACAAAATGTGGAAAAAGAGAAGGGGTCTGAATACTTTCCGAATGCACTGTATATGTGTTTATATATATATATGTGTTATATATATATATATATATATATATATATATATATATATATATATATATATATATATATATATATATATATATATATATATTGGCATTTTTCCTATTTTGTTGCCTTACAACCTGGAATTAAAATGGATTGTTTGGGGGTTTGTATCATTTGATTTACACAACATGCCTACCACTTTGAAGATGCAATATATTTTTTATTGATAAACAAACAAGAAATAAGACAAAAAAACTGAAAACTTGAGCGTGCATAACTATTCACCCCCCAAAGTCAATACTTTGTAGAGCCACCTTTTGCTGAAATTACAGCTGCAAGTCTCTTGGGGTATGTCTCTATAAGCTTGGCACATCGAGCCACTGGGATTTTTGACCTTTCTTCAAGGCAAAACTGCTCCAGCTCCTTCAAGTTGGATGGGTTCTCCTGGTGTACTGCAATTTTTAAGTCATCCCACAGATTCTCAATCGGATTGAGGTCTGGTCTTTGACTAGGCCATTCCAAGACATTTAATGTTTTCCCTTAAACCACTTGATTGTTGCTTTAGCAGGGTCATTGTCCTGCTGGAAGGTGAACCTCTGTCCTAGTCTCAAATCACTGGAAGACTGAAACAGGTTTCCCTCAAGAATTTCCCTGTATTTAGCACCCTCCATCATTCTTTCAATTCGGCTCAGTTATCCATTCCCTGCCGATGAAAAACATCCTCACAGAATGATGCTGCCACCACCATGCTTCACTGTGGGGATGGTGTTCTCGGGGTGATGCAAGGTGTTGGGTTTGCACCAGACATTACATTTTCCTTGATGGCCAAATAGCAACATTTTAGTCTCATCTGACCAGAATACCTTCTTCCATATGTTTGGGGAGTCTCCCACATGCCTTTTGGCAAACACCAAATGTGTTTGCTTATTTTTTCTTTAAGCATGGCTTTTTTCTGGCCACTCTTCCGTAAAGGCCAGCTCTATGGCGTGTACGGCTTAAAGTGGTCCTATGGACAGATACTCCAATCTCTGCTGTGGAGCTTTGCAGCTCCTTCAGGGTTATCTTTAATCTCTTTGTTGCCTCTCTGATTAATGCCCTTCTTGCCTGGTTCGTGAGTTTTGGTGGGCGGCCCTCTCTTGGCAGGTTTGTTGTGGTGCCATATTCTTAAAAAAATTTAATAATGGATTTAATGGTGATCCATGGGATGTTCAAAGTTTCGGATAACTCAACCCTGATCTGTACTTCTCCAGAATGTTGTCCCTGACCTGTATGGAGAGCTCCTTGGTCTTCATGGTGCAGCTTGGTGGTGTTGCAGACTCTGGGGCCATTCAGATCAGGTGTATATATACTGAGATCATGTGACACTTAGATTGCACACAGGTGGACTTTATTTAACTAATTATGTGACTTCTGAAGGAAATTGGTTGTGGCAGATCTTTTTTAGGGGCTTCATAGCAAAAGGGACGAATACATAGTCCCGTGTGGCTCAGTTGGTAGAGCATGGTGTTTGCAACGCCAGGGTTGTGGGTTCAATTCCCACGGGGGACCAGTACGGGGGGAAAAAATTATGAAATGTATGCATTCACTACTGTAAGTCGCTCTTGATAAGAGCATCTGCTAAATGACTAAAATGTAATGTACATATGCATGCACCACTTTTCCGTTTTTTATTTTTTATTTTTTCATTTCACTTCACCAATTTCATGAAATCCACATAAAAATCTATTTAAAATGCAGGTTGTAATGCAACAAAATAGGAAATACACCAAGGGGGATGAATACCTTTGCAAGGCACTGTATATAGAACCAGTCAAAAGTTTGGACATGACGACTCATTCGAGTTAAAACATTTTTTTAAACTATTTTCTACATTGTGGAATAACAGTGAAGACATCTAAACTATGAAATAACACATATGGAATCATATATTAACCCACAAAGTGTTAAACAAATCAAAATATATTTTATATTTGAACCAACAAGCGTTATGATAAAACTGGCTTTCATGAGGACCACCAAAGGAAAGGAAGACCCAGAGTTACCTCTGCTGCAGAGGATAAGTTCATTAGAGTTCGAGAAACAGACACATCTCAACATCAACTGTTCAGAGGAGACTGCGTGAATCAGGCCTTCATGGTCAAATTGCTGCAAAGAAACCACTACTAAAGGACACCAATAATAAGAAGAGACTTGCTTGGGCCAAGAAACACGAGCAATGGACATGAGACAGGTGGAAATCTGTCCTTTTGTCTGATGATGCCAAATTGAGATTTTTGGTTCCAACTGCTGTGTCTTTGTGAGATGCATTGTAGATGAACGAATGATCTCCACATGTGTGGTTCCCACCATGAAGCATGGAGGAGGTGGTGTGATGGTGTCGGGGTGCTTTGCTTGTGACACTGTCTGTGATTTATTCAGAATTCAAGGCACACTTAACCAGCATGGCTGCCACAGCATTCTGCAGCGATACGCCATCCCATCTGGTTTGAGCTTAGTGGGAATATCATTTGTTTTTCAACAGGACAATGACCCAACACACCTCCAGGCTGTGTAAGGGCTATTTGACCAAGGAGAGTGATGGAGTGCTGCATCAGATGACCTGGCCTCCACAATACCCTGACCTCAACACAATTGAGATGGTCTGGGATGAGTTGGACTGCGGAGTGAAGGAAAAGCAGCCAACAAGTGCTCAGCATATGTGGGAACATCTTCAAGACTGTTGGAAAAGCATTCCAGGTGAAGCTGGTCGAGAGATTGCCAAGATTGTGCAAAGCTGTCATCAAGGCAAAGGGTGGCTATTTGAAGAATCTCAAATATAAAATATATTTTGATTTGTTAAACACTTTTTTGGTTACTACATGATTACATATGTGTTATTTCATAGTTTTGATGTCTTCACTATTATTCTTTGGACCGGTCGTGTAAGTAGAGGTAAAGTGACTATGCATTGATAATAAACAGCGAGTAGCCGCAGTGTAAAAACAAAGGGGGGCGGGGGGTGTGGTAGATGCAAATAGTCCAGGTGGTAGTTTGATTAATTGTTCAGCAGTCTTATGGCTTATGGGTAGAAGCTGTTTGGACCTAGACTCCGGCACCACTTGCCTTCCTCTGACACTGCCTAGTGTATAGGTCCTGGATGGCAGGAAGCTTGGCCCCAGGGATGTACTGGGCTGTACGCACTACCCTCTGTAGCGCCTTATGGTCGGATGCTGAGCAGTTTCCATATCAGGCAGTGATGCAACCGGTCAGGATGCTCTCGATGTTGCAGCTGTAGAACTTTTTGAGGATCTGGGGACCAATGCCAAATATTTTCAGTCTCCTGAGGGGGAAAAGGTGTTGTTGTGTCCTCTTCACAACTTTCTTGGTGTGTTTGGACCATGATAGTTTGTTGGTGATGTGGACACCAAGGAACTTGAAACTATCGACCCGCTCCACTACAGCCCAGTCAATGTGAATGGGGGTGTGTTCGGCCCTCCTTTTCTTGTAGTCCACGATCATCTCCTTTGTCTTGATCACGTTGAGGGAGAGGTTGTTGTCCTGGCACCACACTGCCAGGTCTCTGACCTCCCTATAGACTGTCTCATCGATGTCGGTGATCAGGCCTACCACTGTTGTGTCGTCAGCAAACTTAATGATGGTGTTGAAGTCATGACTGGCCATGCAGTCGTGGGTGAACAGGGAGTCCAGGAGGGGATTAAGCACGCACCCCTGAGGGGATCAGCGTTGTAGATGTTTTATTGCCTACCCTTACCACCTGGGGCAGCCTGTCAGGAAGTCCAGGATCCAATTGCAGAGGGAGGTGTTTAGTCCCAGGGAAATAAGTTATTTCTGGTCACTAATCTGGATATGCGTGCCGGACTTTGTGTTCTAATGCTGATGACTGGTCATTGGTCAACAATCAAGACATGCATGTTTTTGGTTCTGAAGCATAGATGAGAATTTAACGACCACTTGCGTGCAATGCGTTCAGAACAACAAAGACACATTTTTTTCTAGATTTGTTTTTACATTTTTGGGGGAAATTATACCACAACAAAAAGGGCACTTTGGAAACTGGAAGGGAAAAGGGGCATGTGCTCTGCACAGGTAGAGCTCTATCTGTGCATGTGCTCGTCTTGCTGATAGAGAGATTAGTGCACATCATAGCAAAATGGTTTGCAAACGACAGTTCATGTAACCCCTCCTTTTTCAGTCCATTTTCTTCCATGTGGTGTCTGATGAATATACCCAGGCAACTATCTCTTTTTTTTTCTTTCCTCTCATCTGTTATTGTTTCATAAAGGTTGTCCCACACTGCATGGCCTGATAACAGACTGGAGTGGGTATGAGAAAAGGAAGGTATAGCGTTCAACAAGTCAAAACAAAATAAGTCACAATGATGTGGAGGTGTAAAGCGTCAATGGATTTAATCAAAGAGAAACCTCTGTGCTTGTGAATTGGAATGTTGTTTCTTCAATAACAGCATTCAAACACAGACACAGACATAAGCTCGCACGCACGCACGCACGCATGCACACACACGCAAAAACACACACACACTTTAGCTGAGAAAAGGTTCCTAGCTGAAGCCACTGTAGCTGCGTCACGTCCTGACCAGAAAAGGGGTCATTTTGTTATTGTAGTTGGTCAGGACGTGGTAGGAGTGTGTTTGTTTTGTGTGGTTTTTTTTGGGGGGGGGGGGGGGGTTATGATCTATGTTAATATATTTCTATGTTTGTTCTAGTTCTTATATTTCTATGTTTTGTTTATTGGGCTGACCTTCAATTGGAGGCAGCTGTTCCTCGTTGCCTCTAATTGAAGGTCCTATTTAGTAGGGGTGTTTTTTCCATGGGTTTTGGTGGGTAGTTGTTCCTTGTATAGTCAGAGCACCTTACAGGACTGTTTTTCGTAGTTGTTTTTTGTTTAAGTGGTTTGCTTTGGTTCCCTTCTTAATAAAGAAGATGAGTATTCATATACCCGCTGCATTTTGGTCCCATTCTTACGACGCATCTGACAGAACTACCCACCAACAACGGACCAAGCAGCGGAGGAAGGAGCAGCAGAGGTATTTGGAGTCGTGGACATGGGAGGAAATTTTGGACGGGGCAGGACCATGGCACCAGGCTGGGGAGTACCAACGCCCTAAGGAGGAGCTGGAGGCAGCCAAGGCGGAGCGGCGCCATTACGAGGCGTTATACGCACGGATTGGCGAGTGCGAGAGGCAGCCCCCCCAAAAAATTGTGGGGGGGGGGGGGGGGGGGCACACGGGTAGTATGGCTAAGTCAGGTCGTAGACCTGAGCCAACTCCCCGTGCTTATTATGGGGAGCAACGGATCATGAAAGCACCGAGCTATGCGGAAATGCGCACTATATTGCCCAGAAGCATTCAAAGGCCGGTGCGATTGGTTAAAGCTCCTCAGTATAGCCAGGCGAAGTTTAGCACTCAGCCAGGAAGGGTTGTGCAGGCTGTATGCTCCAGACCTCCAGTGCGTCTCCAGGGTCCAGTTTACCCTGTTCCTGCTCCTCGCACTAGCCTTGAGGTGCGTGTCCCTAGTCTGGCGCCTCCAAAGCCAGCCCCACGCACCAGGCCTTTAGTGCGCCTGCCCAGTCCAGTACGTCCTGTTCCTGCTCCTCGCACTAGCCTTGAGGTGCGTGTTACCAGTCTGGCGCCTCCAAAGCCAGCCCCACGCACCAGGCCTGTAGTGCGTCAGCCCAGTCCAGTACGTCCTGTTCCTGCTCAGCGCACTAGCCAAGAGGGGGGTGTCCCTGGTCTGGTGCCTCCAAAGCCAGCCCCACGCACCAGGCCTTTAGTGCGCCTGCCCAGTCCAGTATGTCCTGTTCCTGCTCCTCGCACTAGCCCTGTGGTGCGTGTTCCTGGTCTGGCGCCTCCAAAGCCGGCCCCACGCACCAGGCCTTTAGTGCGCCTGCCCAGTCCAGTACGTCCTGTTCCTGCTCCTCGCACTAGCCCTGTGGTGTGTGTCCCTAGTCTGGTGCCTCCAAAGCCAGCCCCACGCACTAGGCCTTATGTGCGCCTGTACAGTCCGGAACCGACAGAGACGGCCTACAGTCCGGAACCGACAGAGACGGCCCTCCAGTCCGGAACCGACAGAGACGGCCCTCCAGTCCGGAGCCGATAGAGACGGCCCTCCAGTCCGGAACCGACAGAGACGGCCCTCCAGTCCGGAACCGGCGCAGCCAGAGTCGCCCTCCAGTCCGGAGCTCCCAGAGTCGTGCCTCAGCCCGAGGTCTCCAGCGACGCGCCTCAGCCCGAGGTCTCCAGCGACGCGCCTTAGCCCTGAGCCTTCAGCGGGGGTGGACAGGTTAGGTTGGGGACTAGGGCCAGAACCAGAGCCACCTCCGTAGGGGGGAGTATTGGGGAAGGGGGGTGTTTGCACAGGAACTGTCGGTGACGGTGGCCACCCTCCCTTCCCTCCCTGTAGTTTTGGGGTTTTGTTGTGGGGTTTTTGTTTGTGTCTTATGGTTAACCCTTTCACACGTACAATCACACGGGGTGTGATCATTCTACAGTGGTCCCTGAAGCGTACGATCACACCCTGTGTGATTAGAACACTCATTTAGAACGGCCAGTTTCGAATGACGCAACAATCAACATTTGAGCTGGCCACACTTTTTTCAGAAACTATTTACACAAACACAGTCCTTACAAAGTTATGTCCAGAATGTGAGCAGTTTATTTTTGGATGCAATGTTCAGATATTCACAGAAGTATCTATAGCATAACACAATCATCCTAACCGGAAAAATGTAGGCTACATTTGTCCTAGCGCTGAGGAAAGATTGACGCAACACAAGCGGTCATATTTTCTAACTATCGGCTGACATAAACTACACTATGAATTAGCTAATAGCAATTACTATGTACAATTAATCACATCACGGGTGAGCTCACCGTTGATCAAAATAATTGAGTAAAACACTTTCTAGAAATCGAAAGTAATCCGACGATTAGTTTCAGCGCGCAGCCATGCATTTTTTCCTCACAGAAACCGAAGATAATAAGAGAAGACAAGATGAGTTGTTGAAGGGGTGTGGTCTACCATCATTCACATCCCACATTCACTTCCTGAAGTTCTCAAAAAATGAGTGAACCCTTACTCACCTCATTTTGTTATAGCATCTTTGGTCCGACAGACGATCAAGTGAAACCCAGAATGCATTGTATGTCAACAAACATGGCTCCATACACAAAGCTGGAATTAGCTTAGCTCATCATAATCAGTACAACCTTCAAAACATTATTTTACACACATACTATGCGCCCTTTACAATTTATGCAAAAATCGGAATGCATGATTTATCACGGGTAATTGAAAAACGTAAATAAAATAGTAAATATATCAATAATACCACACAAAACATTTTCTGATAGTGATTTATTGATACAAATTGCGCGTTTAGGCAGTCAATCACGGTAACCTCTCACTCCCACTCTGAGCCATTCAGTGTTGTTGTTTATGTAACAATCACATCCTGGAATGGAGAGAACGTTCGAACATCACATGCATAAAAAAACTCACGCTGGGGCGACCGTTAGAGATATTTGGAACTCACGCGTGAAAGGGTTAAGGTGCATTCGGTGTCTGCACCTTTGGGGGAGGGTACTGTCACGTCCTGACCAGAAAAGGGTCATTTTGTTATTGTAGTTGGTCAGGACGTGGCAGGGGTGTGTTTGTTTTGTGTGTTTCGGGGTTTTTTGGGTTATGATCTATGTTAATATATTTCTATGTTTTGTTTATTGGGCTGACCTTCAATTGGAGGCAGCTGTTCCTCATTGCCTCTAATTGAAGGTCCTATTTAGTAGGGGTGTTTTTTCCATGGGTTTTGGTGGGTAGTTGTTCCTTGTATAGTCAGAGCACCTTACAGGACTGTTTTTCGTAGTTGTTTTTTGTTTAAGTGGTTTGTTTTGGTTCCCTTCTTAATAAAGAAAATGAGTATTCATATACTCGCTGCATTTTGGTTCCATTCTTACGACGCACCTGACAAGCTGAGAGGAGAGTAAACTGAATCCTACGGTTGGCTTAAAAATAATACAGCAAACAATGTGTCACTTTTGGGTTTTATAAGAGAAAAACCAACATGGCCTCAGGTTTTAATAGAACCTGTGTGTATTACATGGCTCTCCAGATCAGAGGGAGAGAGAGATAAAGAGGGAGAAAGAGGGAACAGAATGGAGGAGAGTGGCTGAAGATCAAAAAAACAAAAAGCAGCACCTCAGGAACCCTGATACAATCCCTTTGGTGTGCAGGGAGTGGAAGAAAGGAGGGAGCATGTGTGGGAGGAAGAGAGAGAGAGAAAGCGAGAGAGATAAAGAGAGAGAGAGAAAGAAAGAGCGAGAGGGATGCAAAGAGTAGAGTATAGAGGGTTGATTTTTTTTGGGGGGTGATTTTTTACGAAGGGAAACGGTCAGGATCCTTCACCCAAGGGACACCTATTTGTGCCGTCTGTCCACACACTGACCAGAGGAAGAGAGAGAGAGGAAGAGAGAGAGAGAGAGAGAGAAAGAGAGATGGCAGAAGGAGAAATATGGCGAGAAGGACAGGGAAGGGAAAGGCAAGACTAGGGAAGATGTATGATCCTCTGTTATTATCCATGGGTGTGTGTGTGTGTGTGTGTGTGTGTGTGTGTGTGTGTGTGTGTGTGTGTGTTGTGTGTGTGTGTGTGTGTGTGTGTGTGTGTGTGTGTGTTTGCATGTGCTTTTGTAGCTCAACATGTGTGTGAGAGTGAGTAGCATGCATGTATCATTAGTCATCATTAGACACAATTTATACAGAGACAGAGACAGAGAGACAGATGCTGTAGCTGGCAGCATGTCACATTCAGCTCTGTTCTACCACTGCAATCATCCCATGATGAAGAGGGAGAAGAGAAGAAAAGAGAGAGAGAGAGAGAGAAAGACAAGACAAGAGAAGAGAAGACAAGCAAAAAAGAAGAGACAAGCGAGAAAGGAAGAGAGAGAGAGGGAGAGAGAGAGAGAGTAAATCCAATACATGCCCTGTGATTAAACACAAAGGTTCGTTACTGTTGATATTGAAGATTAATGCTGGCGAGCCTTTCAAAAGCCTCATAAAGAAAGGCAGTGATTGGCAGATAACACATCAGACATTGAATATATCTTTAAGCATTGTCAAGTTAATAATTATGCTGTGGTTGATGTATTAAACCACCCAGACACATCAAAGATGCAGTTGTCCTTTTGAACTGAGCTGCAGGACAGGAAGGAAACTGCTTAGGGATGTCACCATGAGGCCATTGGTGATTTTAAAACAGCTACAGAGTTCAATGGCTGTGATGGTAGAAAACTGAGGCGGGACCAACACCATTGTAGTGACTCCACAATAATGACCTAAATGACAGTGAAAAGAAGAATACAAATATTCCAAAACATACATATGTATGCAAGAAGGCACTAAAGTAATACTGCCAAAAACACACAGCTAAGGAATACATTTTTTGGCCTAAATGCAAGCCTTATGTTTTGGGAAAATCCTACAACACAACACTGAGTAACTGCCTCCTTATTTTCAAGCATGGTGGTGGCTGCATCATGGTATGGGTGTGCTTGACGTTGGCAAAGACTGGGAAGTTTTTCCAGGGTGAAAAGAAACGGGATGGAGCTATGCACAGGCAAAATCCTGGAGTTAAACCTGCTTCCGTCTGCTTTACACCAGACACTAGGAGAGGAATTCACCTTTCAGCAGGGCAATAACGACACAAAGCCAAATCTACACTGGAGTTGCTTCCCAAAAAGACAGTGAATGTTACTTAGTAGCCAAGTTACAGTTTTGACTTAAATCTGCTTGAAAATCTATGGCAGTACTTGAAAATTGCTGTCTAGCCATGATCCCCAACACCTTGACAGAGCTTGAAGAATTTTGAAAAGAATAATGGGCAAATATTGTACAATCCAGGTGTGCAAAGCTCTTAATAGACTTACACAAGAAGACACAGCTGTAATCACTGCCAAAGGTGTTTCTAACATGTATTGACACAGGGGGATGAATACTTATCTAATTAAGGTATATTAGTGTTTTATTTTTCATTAATCTTAAAAGAAAAAATGAATTTTTCTCACATTTTGACAGAGTAATTTGTGTAGATCGTTGACAGAAAAGGAAGTGAATCCACTTTGTAACACAATAAAATGTGAAGAAATCCAAGGGAGGTGTAGACTTTCTATATGCACTGTAGGTATTCTTCTTGTCCAGGTTGGATAGGGCGGTGTGTAGTGCAACCGCGATTGCGTCGTCCATGGATCTGTTGGGGCGGGTGTGGTGAAGATGATATGGTCCTTGATTTGCCTTTCAAAGCACTTCATGACGACAGCTAGTCATTTAATTCAGTTACCTTGGCTTGCTTGGGAACAATGGTTGCCATCTTAAAGCAAGTGGGGACGACAGACTGGGATAGTGAGAGTTAAAAATGTTCGGAAACACTCCAGCCAGCTGGTCTGCGCATGCTCTAAGGATGCTTGGGATGCCATCTGGACCAGCAGCCTTGCGAGGGATAACACGCTTGAAGGTCCTACTCACGTAGGTTACAGAGATAGGGAGCCTGCAGTCCTCATGAGAAGCAGGGGCCCACTATCGGCGGCTGTTTTCCTCAAAGCTGGTGAAGAAGATGTTTAGCTTGTCTGGCAGTGAGGCATCTGTGTCCACGACGTGGCTGGTTTCTTCTTTATGATCCTTGATAAGTCCCTGCCACACGCATCTTTTGTCTGAGTCATTGAATTGCGACTCCACTTTGTCCCTGTACTGTCTTTTTGCCTCTTTGATTGTCTTGCGGAGGTTATAGGGGGTCTGTTTGTACTTGTTCATGTTTCCACTCATTTTACTGTGGTTAAATACAATGGTTTGCACTTTGTTTATTCCTCAGCATAGCACTCACCTCCCGCTCTCCTTCTCTCCAGCTCTCTCTTTCTTTCCTTTACTCCTTTTCTCTTCCTCCATCTCTCACTCTCTGTGCATGCATGAATTAATATGGAATATCAACATTATATAGAAATTGATAGTGCTTTTTTTAGGGGGAATGGCTAAGATTCATTAATGCGAATCCACCACGTCTCTCTCTCTCCCTCTCTCTCTCTCTCTCTCTCTCTCTCTCTCTCTCTCTCTCTCTCTCTCTCTCTCTCTCTCATAAAGCCACTATTGCTAAAGCGAAACGAAATATAACATCAACAATAACAGTAACAAATCTTAAATGTATAGTGATGGTGATAAGAGAAAGTGACAATATATACACAGAGGTGTCATGACGTGGCCCTTTCTGGGTATAGATCGTGGCATCCCCCCCCCCCCCCTCTCTCTCTCCTACACCCAGGTTCTGTTATCTCAGTCTCCTGGCTGAGACTCTCTCTCCATGCAGAAAGAGAGACACATAGAGAGAACAAAGGATTTCACATGGCGAACTCCTAAATCCCCAAAATGGGAATTTTATACAAAATGTCCACTTGTGAGAAGGTGGGAATGGTCCTCCAACAGAAGGACTGATGATTCCAACAGAGATCACAACGACACACTGGGCGTAAATATATATATATTGATTGCAATTATTCCCAAATGAGTGAGCGTTCATGTGCAAAGGTTTAGCATTTCAATGAATATAATTATAGTAGTACTGTGTGTAGTGATCCCTCTGTTCTTTCCCGCCTGTCCCCAGTCCACACCCACTTCCCTTTGTCCACCATGCCGTCATATCGGCATAGCCCACTAGGAAACCTCCCCTGTCATTTCCTTGTAACCATAACTGTTGTTTGTTTATGCATTTCTGTGATTATTTAGTTAGTTAGTAAATAAATGATTAAGACAATTAGTGTATGGATGATTCATAGTAAAGGCTGGGTTCGTGCAGATAACCAACAATTTACGACGTTTGGAATGAGACTAACATGAGGTAAAGAATAATTCATTAATTAGAAGACTAATTGATCAGATATTGAAATATCTGAAGAGTTATATTAGGAAAATTATAACTTTGTAATCTGAAGATTTTTCTTGGTGCCCCGACTTCCTAGTTAATTACATTTACATGATTAGCTTAATCACGTAATAATAATGACAGAGAATTGATTTGATAAAATAAGTCTTCACTTTATTGATGCCAAAGACACGACAGAGGGTAGAAAACATCAAGAACACCTGCTCTTTCCATGACATAGCTTTCACCTGGTCAGTCTATGATCCTGTATTGATGTCACTTGTTAAATTCATTTCAGTGTAGATGAAGGAAAGGACACAGTTTAAAGAATAATTTTTAAGCCTTGAGACAATTGAGACATGGATTTTGTATGTGTGCCATTCAGAGGATGAATGGGCAAGACAAAAGATTTAAGTGCCTTTGAACGGGGCATGGTAGTAGGTGCCAGGCGCACCGGTTTGTTTTCACACTGAACAGTTTCCTGTGTGTATCAAGAATGGTCCACCACCCAAAGGACATCCAGCCAACTTGACACAACTCAATATTAGGAAGGTATTCTTGATGTTTTGTACACTCAGTGTAGAATGGACCATTGTTTTTTACCTGAGGGTTTTCCTCAACAACAACAGTCTTCCACCAATGATCATTTAAGGGAATCGTTCCCCATGAGGAACTATAGGGGAACCAACATTAACCTCTATGTGGGTGTGCAGTTTTATCACGGTACACATTCTATCACATGACATAGTGTCTGCATCCCAAATGGCACCTTATTCCCCATATAGTGCACTACTTTTGACCAGAGCCCTATGGAACCTGGTCAAAAGTAGTGCACTATAAAGCAAATAGGGTGCCATTTGGAACGCACACATAGACTGTGGGCCCACAGAAAGGCGGTCAGTCACGGTAGGATTACCGGCAGCAACCGATGCTCCCTGTTACCTAAGCTCAGCAACACAGGAGGATATGCAAATGAGGCCACAAAGACCAGGGTGGTTTTCCAATGCCTCGTAAAAGAAGAGCACCTATTGGTAGATGGGTAAACAAAAAAAGACACATTGAATATCCTTTTGAGCATGGTGAAATTATGAATTACACTTTGGATGGTGTATCACTACACCCAGTCTGCCAGTGTCTCGAACTCTCTCCGCACCTCAGATCCGGCTGGCTCCTTGATCGTTACTACAACAGTGGCTCACCTTTCTCTCAGTGTAGAGGAAGCAGTATGCTGAGAGAGCCCATCGCTGGCAGAGAGAGTGGGTGAGCCACTGCCAAAGCAGCGGTCACGGTTCCAGTGGGGCCAGAGAGAAAAGTACTAGCAAGAGGCAAGGGAGCTGGGGGGGGGGGGGGGGGGGGGGGGGGGGGGGGGGCAGAGCAGACATTGAATGCAAGGAGTGAACTCCCGGCGTGGAGGAGACAGGGGGTAATGAGAGAGAGCAGGGGAGAGGGACATGCTCCTATGTTTAGGTATTAGAATGAGAGGGGGAAAGAGAAAGTCTGGCCTGCTGGGGGGGAGCTGTAGCTGCAGGGATGCCAAGTCCTAATCTCTGGATGCTGGGAGAGAAGCCGGAGCTGGTTTGGGGGCCTGATCTGAGGCTTGGACGCCGAGTTGGTGGTGGTGGTGGAATAAATATGCGGCAGTGGAGGCAGAAAGGGAATGATGTCATGGTGGCCCCCGGGTGCGTGGTATATTCATGCGGTAGGCAACATGGGTGGAGGTAGATGTGGTTGTGGTCCCGGCGAGAAGGGAAGCCATAGTCAACCGACCAGAGAGAGTTAGAAGTAGTTTAGTTGAAGAAAAGGGGCATGGAGGTAGAGAGCAATAACAAGAGACGGACGCTATGCAAATGACATGAAAATGGCATTTCTAGAGGAGGAAGCCAGTCTGCAGTATGATAGATACTGTAGTATGTGGCTAATATATGGTTGAAAGGGCAGTAATTAGAGGGGATTGAGTTGTCCCTTTTCGACACAGTAAAATCTGTATTCTCTGTTAGAGCTACAATATACTGGAATGCAATGCACATGGACTTGAGAAACTGCACTGATTACTGTACTTAAAAAGAAATTTGAAAACATGGCTCAAATCTATTCAAACCTGTACACGAGGTATCTGTGGTTCCTCATGTGTAAGACGACAGTTGATGATAGTGTTGTTGTTGTTGTTAGAATTATATATTGTTGAATGTAATGTATTGGTATTGTATTTGGTATTGTTTTAGTGACTATTTGTATAGTGGTTGTGTAATTGTCCTTAGCTGCCCTGGGACTACGGGTGCAAATTATCTTTTGGCTAATCCTGGCATGAATGTTGCGTTATTATAATATTGAGGTTGATTCATGTGCATGCAACGAAATTCTGATGTGTGGCTACCGTCACATGGACTGTGGCAAACACGACCCGGGACAATACTTGAATTAATGACATAATAAAATGTGCCAAGCAGTGCTTTTATCAAATTACTTTTAACATGAAGGAATGAAAGTGGAATTGTATTTTATTTCTTTAACGTTTATTTAACTAGGCAAGTCAGTTAAGAACAAATTCTTATTTACAATTTACCGAAAGGCCTCCTGCGGGGACGGGGGCTGGGATTAAAATATATATATTTTTAAATTTATTTTATTTGATTTATTTAACCTTTATTTAACCAGGTAGGCAAGTTGAGAACAAGTTCTCATTTACAATTGCGACCTGGCCAAGATAAAGCAAAGCAGTTCGACAACATACAACAACACATATACACTGCTCAAAAAAATAAAGGGAACACTTAAACAACACAATGTAACTCCAAGTCAATCACACTTCTGTGAAATCAAACTGTCCACTTAGGAAGCAACACTGATTGACAATACATTTCACATGCTGTTGTGCAAATGGAATAGACAACAGGTGGAAATTATAGGCAATTAGCAAGACACCCCCAATAAAGGAGTGGTTCTGCAGGTGGAGACCACAGACCTCAGTTCCTATGCTTCCTGGCTGATGTTTTGGTCACTTTTGAATGCTGGCGGTGCTTTCACTCTAGTGGTAGCATGAGACGAAGTCTACAACCCACACAAGTGGGTCAGGTAGTGCAGCTCATCCAGGATGGCACATCAATGCGAGCTGTGGCAAGAAGGTTTGCTGTGTCTGTCAGCGTAGTGTCCAGAGCATGGAGGCGCTACCAGGAGACAGGCCAGTACATCAGGAGACGTGGAGGAGGCCGTAGGAGGGCAACAACCCAGCAGCAGGACCGCTACCTCCGCATTTGTGCAAGGAGGAGCAGGAGGAGCACTGCCAGAGCCCTGCAAAATGACCTCCAGCAGGCCACAAATGTGCATGTGTCTGCTCAAACGGTCAGAAACAGACTCCATGAGGGTGGTATGAGGGCCCGACGTCCACAGGTGGGGGTTGTGCTTACAGCCCAACACCGTGCAGGACGTTTGGCATTTGCCAGAGAACACCAAGATTGGCAAATTCGCCACTGACGCCCTGTGCTCTTCACAGATGAAAGCAGGTTCACACTGAGCACATGTGACAGACGTGACAGAGTCTGGAGACACCGTGGAGAACGTTCTGCTGCCTGCATGACCGGTTTGGCGGTGGGTCAGTCATGGTGTGGGGTGGCATTTCTTTGGGGGGCCGCACAGCCCTCCATGTGCTCGCTAGAGGTAGCCTGACTGCCATTAGGTACCGAGATGAGATCCTCAGATCCCTTGTGAGACCATATGCTGGTGCGGTTGGCCCTGGGTTCCTCCTAATGCACAGGAGCTAGACCTCATGTGGCTGGAGTGTGTCAGCAGTTCCTGCAAGAGGAAGGCATTGATGCTATGGACTGGCCCGCCCGTTCCCCAGACCTGAATCCAATTGAGCACATCTGGGACATCATGTCTCGCTCCATCCACCAACGCCACGTTGCACCACAGACTGTCCAGGAGTTGGCGGATGCTTTAGTCCAGGTCTGGGAGGAGATCCCTCAGGAGACCATCCACCACCTCATCAGGAGCATGCCCAGGCGTTGTAGGGAGGTCATACAGGCACGTGGAGGCCACACACACTACTGAGCCTCATTTTGACTTGTTTTAAGGACATTACATCAAAGTTGGATCAGCCTGTAGTGTGGTTTTCCACTTTAATTTTGAGTGTGACTCCAAATCCAGACCTCCATGGGTTGATACATTGGATTTCCATTGATTATTTTTGTGTGATTTTGTTGTCAGCACATTCAACTATGTAAAGAAAAAAGTATTTAATAAGATTATTTCATTCATTCAGATCTCAGATTTTTTGAGCAGTGTATAGGCAGATGTTCTGACTTTATACACTGCACTCTGAGAGGTAACTACTCTCTTTGAGAGAGGTAGTTAGCAAACAAGGCCAAAGACCCCTCAGAGACACCAATACTCCTTAGCTGACCCACAAGAATGGAATGGTCTACCATATCAAAAGCTTTGGCCAAGTCAATACAAATTACAGCACAACATTGCTTAGAATCAAGGGCAATGGTGACAACATTGAGGACCTTTAAGTTTGCAGTGACACATCCATAAACTGAGCGAAAACCAGATTGCATACCAGAGAGAATACTATAGACATCAGAAAGCCAGTCAGTTGATTATTATCAAGTTTTCCCAATACTTTTGATAAACAGGGCAAAAGAGAAATTGGCCTATAATGGTTAGGATCAGCTTGATCTCCCCCTTTAAATAAAGGACGCACTGTGGCTGCCTTCCAAGCAATGGGAACCTCCCCAGAGAGAAGAGACAGGTTGAAGCTGTTGATTGTGGTCAGTGGAATTTTGTCCCACTCCTCTTCAATGGCTGTGCGAAGTTTCTGGATATTGGCAGGAACAGGAACACGCTGTTGTACACGGTGATCCAGAGCATTGTTACGTTCCCCAGTTTCTGTGTTGTGGTTTGTGTATTTTCATGTATGTATTTCAGGAAATGGGTTCCTGAAATTCCCCCAAGCAGCTGATTGGTCAGCCCCTATTGCTAATTGGAGAGCTGACTCCACCCCCTCGTCAGGACGCAGCTGTCTCCAATTACCAACTCCTTCTGAAGCTATATAAGCCAGTGTTCTGTTGCTCAGAGAGGAGAAGGGAAGAGATGAGGGCTGAGAGAGAGGAGGCTGAGGGCTGAGAGAGAGGAGGCTGAGGGTTATTATGTTGGTTGTTGCTAACAGACATGAGTGTCCTGTGTTGATTGTTTCTGGGGAGCTGATTGTTAAATTCTGTGTTGTTCAGAGTTTTGTTAAGTATTGTGTAGTAGCTGATTGGTTAAGTCTGTTGTGTGTCAATAGGACGCAGTGTTTCGATTATTGAAATTGTTTGTGTTATTCTGTTTCATTTGTTCCCAGGGGGGAAGAGGAAGGCACCTAGGGAGTGCTTAGGCAAGAGGCCCGCGGGCATACATAACCCATAGTAGTTTACTGTCTATGCACACTAGGAAAGACCTGGGCGGACCATCCCCTGTATTTTGGTTAGTGCACCAGGTGGTGCTAGTTAGGTAAGTAGTGGGTAGGCAGGTAAGGTAGGAGAGGGGGCTTTGATATTTACTTTCTTTGCTTTGGTTCCATCCAGCCCCTTTTCCCCAAAATAAATTCCCTGTAAACGGTAAATCTCTGCCTTTGTCATCCTTACTCACACCTACAGTCCATACCTCTTTCACATCACGGAGAGTTGAGTTGTAGCAGGGTGTTGCGTTCCCTCTTCCGAGAGGCGTGCATAACAAGCATCCCAATCACGATGGTGAGTATGCAGGACATGAAAGAAAATGTTCAGCTTCCAGCAATCGTGTACAGATCCTTGCGACATGATGCCGTGCATTATCATGCTGAAATGTGAGGTGATGGCAGTGGATGAATGGCATTCACTACTGTAAGTCGCTCTTGATAAGAGCGTCTGCTAAGTGACTAAAATGTAAAACGCTATATATCCAATTCCAGGAATGTTGGTAAATTAGCTTTTATTGTTTAAATAAATTATGAAAGACATTGGTGTGTTTTTCCATTATATAATCATGGAATGGGGTTGTTCAATGGCAGACATGTATTTGTTTAAAATCTATTTCTTGATGGTTTCATTTCCGAGACAAATAATATATATTTTTTGCTAAATGCTATACTGTATATCCGCCTCAATCACAGAGAAATAAGTAGTACGGCTAGGTTTTACACAGTGAAATGTAACAAATAACGACATTTTTGACAAGGAAATGTACAAATTATACATTTGGGACTGTCACGGATCCCCCCGGTACTGCTGCTCATTCCGTTCACCAGCTCTGGAGGTAGACTTGAGACGGAGACAACAAAGTGTGTTTAAAAAATCGTCAAAGACTAATTATTTTAACCTAAAGCATTTAATAAAGACATTTATATTACCATATTATGGGAAATGGGAATGAGAGGGCTACTTACACTGTGTTGGAAAGGGATCACAGCAGTGATTGAATGAGGGTATGAGGCATGAAAGGGTTTCTTCAACAAAATGTCCACAACATTTTCGGCAGCGTTGGCTATTCTACCATTCTGGCGCAGAAAAGCTGGTACAGTAGATAGCTAGGCAAATTTTAATAAATTGAACTAACTGGACACAAAAATAAAGTTCTAAAACCAAGAAAACAATTTATAATATACCTCAGTCTCCTGTAATTTGAAAAAACTAATTTGAATTGAACAATATCCCAAAAATGCTTAACTATCACTTTTCACTCTTAATCTCTATCCAACAATGTCACCAAGCTTCTCAACACATAGAATCCTCATAACACTCTGTGGCACAATCCCAATACAACTCAATAGGTTCATTCTCTGCTCCTAATTATATGATTGGATGGACAACATGTAATTTCATACTGCAAATACTTTGATTGGTTGGAGGACGTCCTCTGGAAGTAGTCATAATTACCATGTATGTCTATGGAAGGGGGTGAGGCCTACGAGCCTCCTAGGTTTTGTATTGAAGTCAATGTAGCCAGAGGAGGACGGAAGCTAGCTGTCCTCCGGCTGTACCATGGTGCTACCCCAGTCAGTGCTGTTGAAGTTACTGTAGACCTTCATTGCAAAAAAAAAATGTTATTTAATCAATTATTTGGTGACATGAATATATTTAATATAGCTTTATCTAAAAGCGCTATCTTTTTTAATGTTCCACTATTTTTATTTTTATGAAATTTCACTGAGGATGGTCCTCCCCTTCCTCCTCTGTGGAGCCTCCACTGTTGTGTATGTTTATTGATACAGTAACTATTATTCAGCATGGGATTAAAACTCACAACCTCTTGGTTCACAGCATTCCGATGTTTCTGCTACGAATTTACGTCTGTCAATAACTGCTTTCAGCTGTATACCTACGCTTTGGACTTCAAAGTACATCTCAGCTTTGTTAAAAATACACTCAAGAAAAACTATTATATGTATCATAGTTATTCAGGAGTAACATTGAAACAGAATAATATACCCCACTAACATTAGACAACTATACAGAAAACCCTAAAATTGCTGAAATAAGTAAATTAAATAAATGATGAGAAAATAGTCAGATGAACTGATAACTAAACTGAAGAAAAATATAAACGCAACATGCAACAATTTTAACGATTTTACTGAGTTACAGTTAATGTAAGGAATTCATTAGGACCTAATCTATGGATTTCACATGACTGGGCAGGGGCACAGCCATGGGTGGGCCTGGGAAGGCAGGGGCACAGCCATGGGTGGGCCTGGGAAGGCAGAGGCCCACCCACTTGGGAGCCAGGCCCACCCACTGAGGAGCCAGGCCCAGCCAGTTTTTCCCCCAAAAAGGGCTTTATTACAGACAGAAATACTCCTCAGCTTCATCAGCTGTCCTGGTGGCTGGTCTCAGACGATCCCGCAGGTGAAGAAGCCCGATGTGGTCCTGGGCTGGTGGGTTACAAGTGGCCTGCGGTTGTGAGGCCGGTTGGACGTACTGCCAAATTCTCTAAAATGACGTTGGAGTTGATTTATGGCAGAGAAATGAACATCCAATCTCTGGCAACAGCTCTGGCGGACATTCCTGCAGTCAGCATGCCAGTTGAAACTTGAGACATCTGTGGCATTGTGTTGTGTGACAAAACTGCACATTTTAGAGTGGGCTTTTATTGTCCACAGCACAAGTTGCACCTGTATAATTATCATGCTGTTTAATCAGCTTCTTGATATGCCACGGATCATCTTGGCAAAGGAGAAATGCTCACTAACAGGGATGTAAACAAATTTGCGCACAATTTCTATTTGGGGTTGCATATGGAACATTCCTGGGATCTTTTATTTCAGCTCATGAAAAATGGGACAACACATTTATATTTTTGTTCAGTATAAAATAGTAGTGCAGGTGGCATTATTTTGCTTAGTGCAAAGATATATTATAGGTAATGAATGTGTAGGGGACTGCTACAGACTTTGTGGCGCAGCAGAAACATCATCGTACCCCAAATCCAAAGGTTGTGAGTTCAGATCCCAGGTGGTGGTGTCTTTTAGCTGATTAGCGTACCACTTACTTAAAATCACAATTTCATGACTTTACATTTGGATGGTTTGGGACGGTCTGGGACCATTATGTGACGTCCTGATGACCGGTAAAACAAGTAGTCCTCACCCTAATGGAAAAACCACATGAATTTCAGGTGATCACGTGTTTCACACGTGATCTTATGTGAAGTTAATGTGATATGTGACAACATGTAAAGGAACATGTGATAACATGAAACTATGTATTTGACAACATATGAGCACGTGAAAACATGATCTTGTGAAATAAATGTGAAACATGGGGATACAAATATGAAACCATACATGTGACATGTCAGCACATGTGAAATCATGATCTCAAGTGAAGTGTTCCAAAAACATGTTTGCGAATGATTACATGTGAAATTTAACTTACACATGTTCTCACATGATTTCACATGTGAAATTTCATGTGTGAAGTGTTCCAAAACATGTGAAATGCCTTTGAATGGAGTATTGTAGTAGGTGCCAGGCACACCGGTTTGTGTCAAGAACTGCAACGCTGCTGGGTTTTTCGCACTCAATTGTTTCCCATGTATATTTAAGAATGGTCTACCACCCAAAGGACATTCAGCCAACTTGACACATCTGTGGGAAGCATTGGAGTCGATATGGGTCAGCATCCCTGTGGATGTTTGGTATGCTCTGTATATGCTACTTAGCAATAGTGAGTCCATACAGTTTTTGTATGTGATCCCTGTGGGAATTGAACCCACAACCTTAATGCTAGTGCCACTCTTTTAGCAACTTAGTCACAAAAGACCATCAACAGACTAGACTTGTTGGCTTTGTCACAAGGTAAGGGCCTTGGTTTTCACAGCAATGTGGATGAATTTGCACTTGCTCTGTCCCTGACTCCCTGTCAATAGAATTTCGGTTACCTCAGAATTTTCTAAACATTGCATTAGCTAGCTTCAAGGATTTACAGAAAATAGGATGGGGTTTTACTTTAGAAACACGACGCGCAAAGGCATCAATTTTATTAGGATGGAACAAGCATATTGAGATAATTAGATGGGTAGGGAGAGGGGGGAGAGAGAGAGAGGAGGTAGAGTCTGATTAGTGGTAAATTCAATGTTCCGACTGCTATCAAGGGAGAATCCATCATAATGAGGACGTGTGTGTGTGTGTGTGTGAGCGTGTGTGTGTGTGTGTGTATGTGTGTGTGTGAGCGTGTGAGCGAGAGAGAGACAGAATGATGGAGAGGAACATAAAGACAGGGGTGTGAGCCAAACAGTGGGTGGGTGAGAGTGGGCATGCATTTGTTCAGAGGACAGAGACGAGGGGAAGGGAGCCAGGCTTATACTATTGATTTTCTCCTCTCCTCTCTCTGTCTGGGGGGGGGGGGGGGGGGGGGGGTCTTTCTACATTCATGATGCGTCAGATGTATGTAGTAATTGACCTTTCATAGTGATGAAGGTTAATTCATTAACACTGTGTGTGAGGTATCTGTGGGTCTGGTTGAGTTGTGCTATGAGTCTTAACGTCCTCCTTCATACAAGTCCTGTACTCACTATTCATAACAAGTAGCCTACTGTACTCATTTAGGCTATTACCAGGACATTAGTCTCGCGTTGCCATACCTCTAAAATCACGTCGTTGTCACGCCTCCTGAAGCCTGGTTCGTGACGAGGCTACCAGGACTAGCTCTCATATCAAAACCGTGTCCCTTCATCCTCCTCCTATAACCACCTTCTAACCTTGGCTAGAAGCTGCACCACATAGACCGTTTTCTCTGCTACCACACGGCAAGCGTTACCGGAGCGCCAAGTCTAGAACCAAAAGGCTCCTTAACAGCTTCTACCCCCAAGCCATAAGACTGCTGACTGCTGAACAATTAATCAAATGGCCACCAGACTATTTACTTCTACCCCTTGGGATCCCGAGGACCGAGTTTGTGAAACGCTGAGATGGATGGAGATGTTGGTCAGTGGGATGGGGAATGCAGTTCATGTTGCCTTACGGCCTCTTGTCACTAAATGTTGACATTCACAACTCAACATTATACTTCCAATTTTTTATGATTTCATCTGCACGTTTTAGTCTACGGGCCCTTTTACTTCTCTTGTTCAGCTGATTTGATTGAATTCCATATCTTTCATGGTTATTTTAATAACAAATTGATATCTATGTTGGTAATAATATGCCTATACTACACGAATACCGGCACACAAATATCTAACATTAGATATCCTGTTTGTATTGTTGGCATTTTAACCCAAATGGAACCCTATTCCCTACATAATGCACTACTTTTGACCAAAGCCCTATAGGCCTTGGTCAAAAGTAGTGTACTACATAGGGAATAGGGGGCCATTTGGGACGAACACATTCACTGCATCCCAAACATGACATACCCTGATAATATTATGAATACAGAAATTCTTCCATGTTGTTGCATGATGCAACACAGAATTGACTTTAAAAAGTTGTCCCCTCCCTTATATAATTATCCCCTGCCTCCAAAAAGTATTTGATAAAAAAATGATTATTATTACCTTATTTATTATTGAGGTGTTTTCCCTGTATTGTTATTTTATGTCATGTTTCTTATATTTGTCTCTTAATGCACGACTGAATGTGTGAATGTTAGTTTTTAATGACGTTTCAATGGCTGTATTCGATTATCTTGTTTGCTTTCAACAATTTTTGTTCTTACATTTATATCAGGTGTTCTGTGTACAATATGAAAATACATTTGGAACGCACTACTGTATAAGTCTGACTTGGTTTCTATTTTGGGAAATGGGTTGGCTGAGGGAAATCCAGTACTCACTCAATGCTACTGAAAAGTTCAATATCTCACTCCTACCCCCTGGTGGTTCCATTTCACATTTTAGTCATTTAGCAAACCCTCTGACCATGTTCAACAGTTCTTGCTATCCTGCATCCTTCAGATATCCCAACTCTAATGTTAACTCATTGAAGTTGAAATTTACAATGGTTACGATTAGGTAAGGGTAAAGTTAGGGACGTCCCAAGGATTCCGGATAGCATTAACTCATTTTCAACTGCCCCAGAACAAGTGTCAAGCAACAATCAATAAGACGCTGCTGTTTGCTATGTGACAAACTTTTAAATTAAAAGGCAACTGGAAACATGAATACAACAACACACATTTAAAAATAATCCCATTTACTGTACATTAGGCTCTGAACTATCAGCGCCACAATAAGTCTTGAAGTCTGAGGACTTGCTATCAGAGACCATGGTGAGACTCTAATGAAGGCATCCTAAGCTGGTTTGTGTTTTCCAAAAATAAAATTCTCAGATCAGTGCAGACACGGGGTGCTCCTTTTCCTTAAATGTTCCTGTATAGTCACCTGGGGTAAGGAATGTGTTTTTGGACTCCTAAACCACATGAGTAAAACTCCAGTCCTTAGATTCTGCACTGCAGTGTCTGTGGGTTTTGGTTCCTTCCTTTTACTTAATGAATCAATGACTGTTATTGGACAAGTTCAAATAGTTTCAAGTGAACATGACCCCGGCTTTTCATGCAGGTCTAGATCAGACCGTCAATTTTTTTTTTTTTAAGACAGAAAACAAGCAGACTGACTGCGGCTCTCTAGGAATTGTGTTTGACACCAATGTCTTCAACCCATGGTTCATCCTCTGCAGTCTCTACGGTCAGCAGGCTCCACCCCTAGAGTCACAAGCAGGAAGTGGATCAATACTACAACACAGCAAAAGTCAATAACGTCCCTGTAACAGACTGAGCCCCACTGTCCTTTGGATGGGCTGGTGCACAAAAAAACATGCACTACGCGCATACAGTAAAATAAAACATACAAATTTAAAAAAGTCTACACGCACACTTGCTGCTTGTTTAAGGTAGTCCATCCCATCTGATGATGACTTCAACTACTGCTTGTGGGTTCGCTGATGACCGTATAATCAGATGAGGGATGCAAGCTATCTGCCAGACAGAGCACACAAAGGCATGTCCCGTTGAAGCTGGTGCAGCCATGGTCATACACTCCCCTCCATATGTATTTGGACAGTGAAGCTAAAAAAAAACATTTGTCTCTATACTCCAGCATTTTGGATTTGAGATTATCATACATATGTTTACCGTTTAGAAATGAAAGCATTTTTGAGGTATCCAATTGTGTTTCATTGCGGCAACTCCCCAAAGGGGTCGGGAGAAGTGAGGATTGGACAAACACACTGCTTCTTATACACACCCGGAAGTCAGCCGGACCAACGTGTTGGACGGGACACCGTTCGATTGACGACCCTAGTCAGCATGCAGGTGCCCAATCCGCCATAAGACGACGCTGGAGCAAGTTAAGACAAGGAATTCCCTGCCAAACCTACCCTCCCCTAACCCGGACAGTGCTAGGCCAATTGTGCACCGCCCTTGGAACTCCCGGTCACGGCTGGCTGTAGTGACACCCCTCTGCACTTCGGGTGAAGTGCCTGAGCAGGACGCGCCACTTGGGAGCTCCGTTGCAAAGTATAATAAAGGCTTTATATAGCACTACTTAAAGGCTTTACAAATCATAAGTGTAAGTCATAATCTAGAAATGGTCTATTAACTTACATTTGGCAATAAACCCAACAGTGGGAATTGTTATGTCACCCTTTATAGTGTATAACATACGCTTATAGATTATATGTGAAGCATTTATATAGTGCTTATAAATCCTTTATGTATGCTATAAAAAGCCTTTATAGGTCATACTGCCCTCATCCAATGACTGACACATGAGTCCTGATGTGTTTGGTCAGCTTAGCCGCCTCACTGAAAGCCTTGCCACACAAGCTGCAGGTGTGGGCCCAGCCTCCGGCAAGCCGCATTCCATTATGAACACGCTGGTGCTTCCTACACGTGTAGGCGTCCTTGAAGCTCATGCCGCAGACAGGGCAGCCATACAGACGCAGCTCCGTGTGAACACGCCGGTGGTTCCTCAGTGTGCCATCGTTGTTGAATCGCTTGCCACACAGTGCGCAAACGTACGGCTTCTCCCCTGTGTGAATGCGGAGGTGGATCTTGAGGCGTGACACGTGACTGAATATCTTACCACACTGAGGGCACGGGTGGGACCTCTGATCCCCCCTGTTGTTTGTTTGTTGTTGACCCCTGTTGTTTGTGGACCTGTTTATTTGTTGATGACACCTATTTGTTGATCTATTTGTTTGTTGTTGACGTCTGGTTTGACCCTGGTAGAACTGGGAGGTCAAGGGACCTACGGTACTGGTGGTGGTGGCGTCCCCAAAGTCTTGTTCTGGCCCTGTTGTTACACAACCATCGCTGCCAATCTGACGGAAAAAGCCGTCTGAGATCATGGCAGCACTAGCTGATACCAGGTCAGTGGGGACGCCCGAGGCAGTGGAGGCACCATACCGGCTGCTCTCTGCAACCACTGACTCCAGGTCAGCGCTCAGGTCTGAGACAGTGTAATTGGTTTCAACAGTGGCTGGTCCAGGGTCCGAACTGGTGTTTAGTTCACCATACCCCATCTGAGCAGAAACTGACCCCAAGTCAGTAGGGCTGGTATCACTAGGCTCTGTTTTGATGCCCTCAGAGTTATAGTGTAAAACCACTCTGTCCACGGGGCATGATGTGCTGCTGAAGGGATTTGCAGAGGGAAGGAGATGCTGGTCGTCTTCTTCGTCCAAGTCCCTTTTCACAGACGCTGAAGTCAATGGAGCTACTACTGGGGTGGTAGCCGATGTATCGGTTTGTTGTGAGGACAGGGTACATGGAGAGTTACACAGACTCTTCCACTCGGTGCAGTCTGTGGGTAGCTGGCTATGTGTGGCAGGCATCTCATCCTGGCTCATTTCCATGTGGTTCTGGGTGTGTGTAGACTCAGCGTCTGGACCCTGGTCGGCGCTCCACTGGTGCTGCCCAGAGACAGAGAGAGAAACAGGCCTGGTCGAGACTGGATGGACTGACGGACATACCGACAAATAGACAGAAAAGAGAAACAAATCAGATTGATTAAGTTTAAACAACTACAGAAGCAACGACCCAGACACGAGATCTCAAGCATTCTGTAGGATGAGCTTGTTTGTGTAATGTGGTGATCTACAAGGCTTGAGACTGTCCAAATGCCCCATATCATAATCTTCTAGAAAAACCTGCATCGCCTCCCCTTTATATACACTCAGTGAAAGAATTGACAGGTGAAAACAGTATGGGCAGCAGAGGTCTTTTTTTTCTCAGATGAGTGCAAATAAAGGAGATGAGGAGAGGTCCGATTTTTCAGACAATAGACAAAGAGCCATTTGCATCATCACCTGCTGAACACTCCGTTCCCGTGTCGAGTCCAACTTCTCGTAGCCTTCGTTTTAGGAGTTCATTCTCTCTCTTCGTCCGGGCAGTCTCCTCCTCGAATTCTGACACTGTCCCCCCAACAACCTCCAGTATCTCATCTACAGCCACCATTAACCGCTCGGTGAGGTAAGCATTCAAAAGCTGAAGTTTTGCCATTTTTTTAAATTAGCCTCCCCAAATATTTGTTAAAATCCAAGGAAAGCCTCCTAGTAAAGACCCAAGCTAGACTGTTTTGTAAACACCTCGGGGAAAGCATTCACTTCCTGGTTCTTTAACTCTCCATGGTCATGTGATAAAAACGCTACCGTAATTCATGAAAAAGGGGAGGCAAGCTTTTTAAAGGGATTGCGTACTTAAAATCTACTGTTAGATTTGCACGCTTATTACCGAGTATATTAATACATATCTTGAGTGAAGGTGATGTGAGTCAAGCATCTGGCATCTTCCTTTTGGAAATAAACAACCTGAAAGATGGTTCAACGTCAATACAAAATAAATACAGAATCAGACATGTGATTTTAATATTTAAATGATGTACTAATTTAATTCATTTCCACAAACACACACTCTTCAATCAAGCTGGAAACATCAGCTAAAATTACATTATCCATTCATTTTCTACTGCACTGTTTTTATTAATCCCAATAAATATATTTAGGAAATATTCCTACGGCTAAAACACTTCAACATTTCACAATCCCTTCATGTCCTCCGGTGTTTGAAAAGGTGTAGCTGATTCAGCAGTAGCTGATTAGCTAGCGCATTAACCTCATGTGATGAGCTGCCCTGCATCTGTCAGGTGTGTGTTCAGGTGTACCCGCAGGCCGCTGGCCACAGTGAAGCTCTTGGGACACTGGACACAGCGATAGGGTTTCTCCCCAGAGTGAGTCCGTTTGTGCTTTTTCATGGTGTCTCCGTCGCTGAAAGTCCTGTGGCAGTAGGGGCAGCTGTAGGGTCTCTCACCGGTGTGGATCCTATAATATATAATAAGAATAAATAAAATAAATATATCTACACTACCGCTCAAAAGTTTGGGATCACTTAGAAATGTCCTTGTTTTTGAAAGAAAAGCACATTTTTTGTCAATTAAAATAACATCAAATTGGTTAGAAATACAGTGTAGACATTGTTAATGTTGTAAATGACTATTGTAGCTGGAAACAGCAGCTTATTTACATAGGCGTAGAGGCCCATTATCAGCAACCATCACTCCTGTGTTCCAATGGCACGTTGTGTTAGCTAATCCAAGTTCATCATTTTAAAAGGCTAATTGATCATTAGAAAACCGTTTTGCAATTATGTTAGCACAGCTGAAAACTGTTGTTCTGATTAAAGAAGCAATAAAACTGGCCTTCTTTAGACTAGTTGAGTATCTGGAGCATCAGCATTTGTGGGTTTGATTACAGGCTCAAAATGGCCAGAAACTCTCCTCAATGTTATCCTCACAAAGAATCTTGATAGGTATCAGTCTGGTGTTTTCTGTAATGACCTTAGTGATCGCTGTTTTACAGCCTGTGTTCGTAATGGCTGCTCAGGGAAACGACCTGTCCTGATTTGTCATAGACCCTTGCTAAGAAACTTTTATGAGAAAGCCTTCCTTCATGAACTGGCCTCTGTCAAATGGTATAGAATCAGCTTGATCCCCTCTGTCGAAGACGCTTGGACATTCTTTTTTGATATTTTCTGTGATATTGTTAACACGCCCCCAAAGAAAATGAGAATTTAAAAAAGGTTCAGCCCCTGGTTCGACAGTGATCTTGCAGAGTTACTCCACCTCAAAAATTGCATTCAGCGAAAGGCTCAGCACATGCATACTCAGGCTGACTGGCTATCGTTCAGGCAAATGAGAAATAAGTGCACTCAGGCTATCCGGAAGGCCAAAGTTAGTTACTTTAAATGGTTAAAGACCTGGAGAACAAAAGCTCCTCCTCACAGCTGCCCATGTCCCTTAATGTTGATGATGTGGTTGTTACTGACAAGAAGCACATGGCTGAGCTCTTTAATCACCACTTCATTAAGTCAGGATTCCTATTTGACTCGGCCATGCCTCCTTGCCCGTCCAACATTTCCTCAACTCCCACCCCTTCTAACGCGACTATCCCCGATGCTTCTGCCTCTTTTTCCCCTGTCCTGTTACAAAGTTTCTTCCTGCAGGCAGTCACTGAGTCTGAGGTGCTAAAGGAGCTCCTTAAACTTGACCCCCCAAAAATATCTGGGTCAGATGGTTAAGACGATTTCTTCTTTAAGGTTGCTGCCACTATCATCGCCAAGCCTGTCTCTCATTTCTGAAGAGGTTCCCATTGCTTGGAAGGCAGCCACGGTTCGTCCTTTATTTAAAGGGGAGATCAAGCTGATCCTAACTGTTATAGGCCTATTTCTATTTGCCCTGTTCATCAAAAGTGCTGGAAAAACTTGTCAATAATCAACTGACTGGCTTTCTTGATGTCTATAGTATTCTCTCAGGTATGCAATCAAATACCGACTAAGTAGTATTGGTGTCTCTGAGGGGTCTTTGGGTTGGTTTGCTAACTACCACTCTCAGAGAGTGCAGTGTATGAAGTCAGAAAACCTGTCTCACCCACTGCCTGTCACCAAGGGAGTACTGCAAGGCTCGATCCTAGGCCCCACGCTCTTCTCAAATTTACATCAAGAACATAGCTCAGGCAGTAGAAAGCACTCACATCCATTTATATGCAGATGATAGTCTTATATACAGCTGGCCCCTCCCCGGATTTTATGTTAAATGCTTTACAAAGCTTTCTTAGTGTCCAACAAGCTTTCTCTACCCTTAACCTTGTTCTGAACACCTCCAAAACAAAGGTCATGTGGTTTGGTAAGAAGAATGTCCCTCGTCCCACAAGTGTTATTGCTACCTCTAACGGTTTAGAGCTTGAGGTAGTCACCTCATACAAGTACTCGGGAGTATGGCTAGACGGTGCACTGTCCTTCTCTCAGCACATATCAAAGCTGCAGGCTAAAGTTAAATCTAGACTTGGTTTCCTCTATCGTAATCAATCCTCTTTTCACCCCAGCTGCCAAACTAACCCTGATTCGGATGACCACCTACCCATGCTAGATTACGGAGACATAATTTATAGATTGGCAGGTAAGGGTGCTCTCGAGCAGCTAGATGTTCTTTACCATTCGGCCATCAGATTTGCCACCAATGCTCCTTATAGGACACATCACTGCACTCTATACTCCTGTAAACTGGTCATCTCTGTATACCTGTCGCAAGAGCCACTGGTTGATGCTTATTTATAAAACCCGCTTAGGCCTCACTCGCCCCTATCTGAGATATCTACTGCAGCCCTCATCTTCCACATACAACACCTGTTCTGCCAGTCACATTCTGTTAAAGGTCCCCAAAGCACACACATCCCTGGGTCGCTCCTCTTTTCAGTTCGCTGCAGCTAGCGACTGGAACGAGCTGCAACAAACACTCAAACTGGACAGTTATCTCAATCTCTTAAGTCAAAGACTCAATCATGGACACTCTTACTGACAGTTGTGGCTGCTTTGTGTGATGTATTGTTGTCTCTCTCCTCTTGCCCTTTGTGCTGTTGTCTGTGCCCAATAATGTTTGTACCATGTTTTGTGCTGCTTCCATGTTGTTGTTTTGTTGTGTTGCCATGTGTTGCTGCCTTGCTATGTTGTTGTCTTAGGTCTCTCTTTATGTAGTGTTGTCTCTCTTGTTGTGATGTGTGTTTTGTCCTATAATTATTGTGTATATATATATATATATATATATATATTATTTTATTTTTTTATGTATCCCAGGCCCCATTCCCACAGGAGGCCTATTGGTAGACCGTCATTGTAAATAAGAATTTGTTCATAACTGACTTGCCTAGTTAAACAAAGGTTAAATAAAATTAAAATAAATAAAAACCCTGTGGACGGCGCTTGATTGGAGACATTTTCCTCCTACAACAGGACAATGATCCAAAGCACCGCTCCAAGCTATGAAATAACTATTTAGGGAAGAAGCAGTCAGCTGGTATTCTGTCTATAATGGAGTGGCCAGCACAGTCACCGGATCTCAACCCTATTGAGCTGAGAATTGTCCATCAAGCCAATCCAACTTGTGGGAGGTGCTTCAGGAAGCATGGGGTGAAATCTCTTCAGATTACCTCAAAATTGACAACTAAACTCAGCAAAAAAAAGAAACGTCCTCTCACTGACAACTGTGTTTATTTTCAGCAAACTTAACATGTGTAAATATTTGTATGAACATAAGATTGAACAACAGACAAACTGAACAAGTTCCACAGACATGTGCCTAACAGAAATGGAATAATGTGTCCCTAAACAAAGGAGGGGTCAAAATCAAAAGTAACAGTCAGTATCTGGTGTGGCCACCATCTGCATTAAGTACTGCAGTGCATCTCCTCCTCATGGACTGCACCAGATTTGGCACCAGACTGCACCAGATTTGTTACTTCACTCTTCCACCAAGTTCCCGGACATTTCTGGGGGGAAATGGCCCTAGCCCTCACCCTCCGATCCAACAGGTCCCAGACGTGCTCAATGGGATTGAGATCCAGGCTCTTCGCTGGCCATGGCAGAACACTGACATTCCTGTCTTGCAGGAAATCACTCACAGAATGAGCAGTATGGCTGGTGGCATTGTCATGCTGGAGGGTCATGTCAGGATGAGCCTGCAGGAAGGGTACCACGAGGGAGGAGGATGTCTTCCCTGTAACGCACAGCGTTGAGATTGCCTGCAATGACAAGCTCAGTCCGATGATGCTGTGACACACCGCCCCAGACCACGACGGACCCTCCACCTCCAAATCGATCCCTCTCCAGAGAACAGGCCTCGGTGTAACACTCATTCCTTCAACGATAAATGCAAATCCGACCATCACCCCTGCTGAGACAAAACCGCGACTCGTCAGTGAAGAGCACTTTATGCCAGTCCTGTCTGGTCCAGCGACGGTGGGTTTGTGCCCATTGGTGACGTTGTTGCCGCTGATGTCTGATGAGGACCTGCCTTACAACAGGCTTACAAGCCCTCAGTCCAGCCTCTCTCAGCCTGTTGCGGACATTCTGAGCACTGATGAAGGGATTGTTCGTTCGTGGTGTAACTCGGGCAGTTGGTGTTGCCATCCTGCACCTGTCCCGCAGGTGTGATGTTCGGATGTACCGATCCTGTGCAGGTGTTGTTACACGTGGTCTGCCACTGCGAGGACAATCAGCTGTCCGTCCTGTCTCCCTGTAGTGCTGTCTTAGGAGTATCACAGTATGGACATTGCAATTTATTGCCCTGGCCACATCTGCAGTCCTCATGCCTCCTTGCAGCATGCCTAACGCACGTTCACACAGATGAGCAGGGACCCTGGGCATCTTTCTTTTGGTGTTTTTTAAAGTCAGTAGAAAGGCCTATTTAGTGTCCTAAGTTTTCATAACTGTGACCCTAATTGCCTACCGTCTGTAAGCTGTTAGTGTCTTAACGACCATTCCACAGGTGCATGTTCATAATTTTTTTTTTATGGTTCATTGAACAAGCATGGGAAACAGTGTTTAACCTGTTGGGGATAGGGGGCAGTATTTACACGGCCGGATAAAAAACGTACCCGATTTAATCTGGTTACTACTCCTGCCCAGCAACTAGAATATGCATATAATTATTGGCTTTGGATAGATAGAAAACACCCTAAAGTTTCTAAAACTGTTTGAATGGTGTCTGTGAGTATAACAGAACTCATATGGCAGGCAAAAACCTGAGAAGATTCCTTACAGGAAGTGGCCTGTCTGACAAGTTCTTGTTCATCTTGGCTCTTTTTATTGAAGACTGAGGATCTTTGCTGTAACGTGACACTTCCTACGGCTCCCATAGGCTCTCAGAACCCGGGAAAAAGCTGAATGATATCGAGGCAGCCCCTGGCTGAAACACATTAGCGCGTTTGGATGGCCTGTCAGAGGACCATCAGACTGGGGCTCGTGCACGAGGGCACGAGATATTTTTATTTTCTCTCTCTTTGAACGAAAACCACCACTCCCGGTCGGAATATTATCGCTTTTTTATGAGAAAAATGGCATAAAAATTGATTTTAAACAGCGGTTGACATGCTTCGAAGTACGGTAATGGAATATTTAGAAATGTTTTGTCACGAAATGCGTCGTGCTCGTCACCCTTCTTTACCATTCGGATAGTGTCTTGAACGCACGAACAAAACGCCGCTATTTGGATATAACTATGGATTATTTGGGACCAAACCAACATTTGTTATTGAAGTAGAAGTCCTGGGAGTGCATTCTGACGAAGAACAGCAAAGCTAATAACATTTTTCTTATAGTAAATCTGACTTTGGTTAGTGCTAAACTTGCTGGGTGTCTAAATAGCTAGCCCTGTGATGCCAGGCCATCTACTCAGAATATTGCAAAAAGTGCTTTCACCGAAAAGCTATTTTAAAATCGGACATAGCGAGTGCATAGAGGAGTTCTGTATCTATAATTCTTAAAATAATTGTTATGTTTTTTGTGAACGTTTATCGTGAGTAATTTAGTAAATTCACCGGAAGTGTTCGGTGGGAATGCTAGTCACATGCTAATGTAAAAAGCTGGTTTTTGATATAAATATGAACTTGATTGAACAAAACATGCATGTATTGTATAACATAATGTCCTAGGGGTGTCATCTGATGAAGATCATCAAAGGTTAGTGCTGCATTTAGCTGTGGTTTGGGTTTATGTGACATTATATGCTAGCTTGAAAAATGGGTGTCTGATTATTTCTGGCTGGGTACTCTGCTGACACAATCTAATGTTTTGCTTTCGTTGTAAAGCCTTTTTGAAATCGGACAGTGTGGTTAGATTAACAAGAGTCTTGTCTTTAAAATGGTGTAAAATAGTCATATGTTTGAGAAATTGAAGTAATAGCATTTCTAAGGTATTTGAATATCGCGCCACGGGATTACACTGGCTGTTGAGTAGGCGCAAGCGTCCCACCTAGCCCATAGAGGTTAAACCCTTTACAATGAAGATCTGTTAAGTTATTTGGATTTTTATGAATTATCTTTCTTTTTTTTGCTGAGTTTAGAATGCCAAAGGTCTGCAAGGCTGTAATTGCTGCAAATGGAGGATTCTTTGACGAAAGCGAAATTTGAAGGACACCATTTTTATTTCAATGAAAAATCATTATT
This sequence comes from Salmo salar, assembly GCF_965601325.2. Classification (NCBI taxonomy): domain Eukaryota; kingdom Metazoa; phylum Chordata; class Actinopteri; order Salmoniformes; family Salmonidae; genus Salmo; species Salmo salar. The sequence goes on from NC_138313.1 coordinate 3,376,230, forward strand.
TATAACCTTGTCAACATCTTGACTATATTTCCTATTCATTTTGCAACTCATTTCATGTATATTTTCAAGTGACCCCAAACTTTTCAATGGTAGTGTATATAATAATAATAATAATAATATATAAATGGAGTGGAGAGACTTTAACCCAACACCTAGCAACCTTGTCAAGAGGTTTGGATCTTTGGGCGTAACAGCGAAGGTGTTGGATTGACAGTCACTGGTCAGGACTACCGCCTAAATTCGCTACAATATACAGTGAGCTACAAAACTATTAGGACAGTGACACATTTTTTGTTGTTTTGGCTCTGTACTCCAGCACTTGGGATTTGAAACGATACCATGACTGAGGTTAAAGTGACTGTCAGCTTTTAATTAGAGGGTATTTTCATCCATATCGGGTGAACCGTTAAGAAATTACAGCACTTTTTGTACATAGTCCACCTATTTTAGGGGACCAAAAGTATTGGGACAAATTCACTTATATGTGTGTTAAAGTAGTCAAAAGTTTAGTATTTGGTCCAATAGTCCTAGCACGGAATGATTATAGCAAGTTTGTGACTCTACAAACTTGTTGGATGCATTTTAATGTAAATAAGAATATAATATGTTTCTAAACACTTCTACATTAATGTGGATGTTACCATGATTACAGATAGTCCTGAATTAATCGTGAATAATAAAGTTAGACGCACAAATATCATACCCCCAAGACATGCTAACCTCTCACCATCACAATAACAGGGGAGGTTAGCATTTTGGGGGGGTATGATATTTGTGTGTCTAACTTTCTCACTCATTATTCAAGATTCATTCAGGACTATCTGTAATCATGGTAGCATCCACATTAATGTAGAAGTGTTTAGAAACATATTATATTCTTATTTATATTAAAAGTGACTCCAAAACGACAATACATTACCATTCATTTCTAGTCGGCACAAAATAATCTGAAACACAACCAAAACAAACAGCAAATGCATCCAACAACAACTTTCTCACTCATCATCATTCACGATTCATTCAGGACTATTCGTAATCATGGTAGCATCCACATTAATTATACTCCTTTTGCCATGGGACAAAGACAAAAATGTTTCCAGTTTTACAGCAAATTTTCTTAAATTCTACCCCTTTTGCCATGTGATGGACATAATCGTTTTCAGTTTTAAAGTAAATTTCCTGCAATTCTACACAATTTCCCATGACTTATGCAATGTTAATGATATCTGAGTGAGAGTGACTAACAAAATCAATGGGGGCCACCTGGAGTTCAGGGCCCCTGGGGATGTGCCCTGCGTGCACGGTCGGTAGTTGGCCATGATTACAAGTTTAGATAGCTTGCCAGACTAACATACCATTCTAAAAAGAGTTATCTGACATGGCTAATTGAGTGACTGTCAGTGATGACAAAACAAGAGAAAAATTGCTGATGCATAACCAAATGTTGAACTTGCACCTTGTGTATTCTACTATTCTAACTCTTAATTAGTAAGTTGAGACCACAACTGCGGTGCTTATGCCTGGAGCCGGCCCTGGTGATAGGGGTAAACCAGGTAGCGTAGCCTAGTGGTTAGAGCGTTGGATCGAATCCCCGAGCTGACAAGGTACATATCTGTCGTTCTGCCCCTGAACAAGGCAGTTAACCCACTGTCCCTAGGCCGTCATTGAAAATAAGAATTTGTTCTTAACTGACTTGCCTAGTTAAATAAAGGTAAAATAAAATAAAAAAATGGAGGACAAGTTGTCATAGGCCAACAACCTATATAGCCCATACTGCCATACCTGCCCAATACCCAGGCCCCAGCCACAGAGTCAGTATTTCGCTTTTATGTGAAGATAGATGGCTGTTTAGAAACATATTCTATTCTTGTTGACCAAAAAATGTATTGACTCCAAAATGACACAATGCATTATTTACCATTCAATTCTATTGGGCACAAAATAATCTGAAACAAAAATGAAAACAGCAAATGCATCCAACAAGCTTGATGTAATCATTGCGTGCAAGGAATATGGGACCAAATACTAAACTTTTGACTACTTTAATACACATAAGTGAATTTGTCCCAATACTTTTGGTCCCTTAAAATGGGGACAATGTACAAAAAGTGCAGTAATTTCTAAATAGTTCACCCAATATGAATGACAATACACTTAAATTTAAGCTGTCAGTCTGCAGTTGAATGTAATAGTCATTGTATTACTTCAAATCCAAAGTGCTGCAGTACAGAGCCAAAAATAACAAAATGTGTCACTGTCCCAATACTTTTGGAGCTCACTGCATAATAATACAATATAATAATGTATTCCAACCTCAGGTGCCGTCTCAGGTTGCCTCTCTGGGTAAAGCTTTTGGAGCACCAGGAGCAGCGGTGGGGCCTCTCCCCCGTGTGGATACGGTGGTGGCGCCGCAGGTCAGCCGACTGGGCAAAGGACTTACAGCACCAGTCACAGGCGTAGGGCTTCTTATACTGAAGGTGGAGGTGGAGGCTGGCCGCCTGGCTGAAACTCTCCCCACATCGGGTGCAGCGGTGTGGGCGCCCCTCCTGGTGGTCGGTGGGGGTGAAGTTGTTACTCTCGTTGTATGGCAACACCTGGTCCTTGGACCCAGGCTCTGTTTCATATGTTTGCTGGTCATGTACGGGTGTGTTATGGAGCTCTGAGATGTCCATATCTGGAAGGTCTTTGAAGCCAGCGTCGCCTGAGAGTTCATGGTTGTGGGGTAGTAGTGTTATAGGAAGACCTGTGTAGCCTGAACTGGATTGAGGTTCATGGTTGGTGAGGTTCAATGTGACGTCGCATTCCTTGGGTTCCATTTTGATCCGTCCCTGGATTGGGTCGATGGGAGAGGACCTCTTTCTCTCTGTCCTAAGGACTGGCACTTCAGCGTTGGCTGCTCCAGTTGTTGTGGCACAGTGGGCATTGGAGGAGAACGGAGATGGTGCCAAGGACGAGGTGTTTCCAAAACCCTTGGCTTCTGGGTCTGAGTTGTGCTCTGTCTTTGGGATTGCCTGTCCTGGACTGGACTTCTCTTCTGCTCGGACCGTTTCAGTGTGTCCCTGGTTTGGTCCTGTGAGACCCCCATCCTTACCCAACGCTACCTGGCTCTGTGTCTGTAGCCCTCGTCTGTTGACCTGGCTCTGCTGCTGGGGCTCTGGGTCCTGTTCCTGTCTGGAGCTCCACTCTTGCTCACAAAGCTGCTGTTGCCCAGAGAGAGAAAGGCTGGTGGAACCTGCTTAGAAAGAGGGTGCAAAGACAAAGTGCTGTCACTAAATAAGTAAGAAATTGAGTAAATATGTATGACATTGTAATTAATCATGTACTACTATTAGTTGTTAATGTTTGCTGCGAGGGATATTCGGAATTCGGGCACTTCTCACGAGCCAACGTAACGTTGCTGTCAATCGTCAACAGACAGACGTCACCCAATGTAGTTAGTTCGTTGACAGTTTGCCAACTCATTTCTGCATGATCATTAAGTTAGCATAATCCAACAAATCCGACAAAATGTTCTTACGCCAGTCTGTCTCCGCCAAGAGTAAGATGTCCCGGAGCTGTCGCCGAAGGCTTTCATTTTCTCTCTTCGCGCTTTCATTCTCTCTCTTCGTCCTAGCCGTCTCTTCTCGGTACTCGGCCACTGTGTCCCCGACTACGTCCAGAATCTCCCGCACCACTACCGTTAAACGTTCTGTCAGGTAAGCATTCAACAGCTGCAGTTTGGTCATTTTAAAGTCATAAAATACTGCAGGATAATGTCTAGTCTCTCTCAGCTGATGTTGTGATTTTACTCTTCGTTTGTTGGTAGTTGGGTTAATAGGAAGTGTGTATGTTGTTTTATCGCCACCTGCTGTTTGGGAAGTGAAATGGTTGTCTTGTTTATGTTGAGCCACACGGGGGCAGTGCAACCCTGTATAATTTCCTCTGCATCAGTAGTTTTATAACATGAACCCTCAATCCTCGTCCATCCCAACAACATCTGATTCAACTACTCAACTAATTTATCATTCAGCCCTTAATCAAAGAGGTAGGCCTATGAACAGAAGACCAAACACAAATAAGACCAAACAGACAGACCTAGTGAAGTCAGCAGATACGCTACAGGACTGTTTTGTTAGCACAGACTGGAATATGTTCTGGGATTCATCCAATGGCATTGAGGAGTATACCACCTCAGTCACCGGCTTCATCAATAAGTCCATCAATGACATCATCCCCACAGTGACCGTACGTACATATCCCAACCAAAAGCCATGAATTTCAGGCAACATCCGCACCGAGCTAAAGGCTAGAGCTGCCACTTTCAAGGAGCAGGCAGGACACTAATCCAGACTAACCATCAAACAGGTAAAGCGTCAATACAGGGACTAAGATTGAATCCTACTACACCGGCTCTGACGCTCGTCTGATGTGGCAGGACTTGCAAACTATTACAGACTACAAAGGGAAACACAGCTGCAAGCTGCCCAGTGACATTAGCCTACCAGACGGGCTAAATGCCTTTTATGCTCGCTTCGAGGGAAGCAACACTGAAGTATGCATGAGAGCACCATCTGTTCCGGACAACTGTGTGATCACTCTCTCCGTAGCCGATTTGAGCAAGACCTTTAAACAGGTCAACATTCACAAGGCCGTAGGGCCAGACGGATTAGCAGGGTGTGTACTCAGAGCATGTGCGGAGCAACTGGCAAGTGTCTTCACTGACATCTTCAACCTCTCCCTGACCGAGTCTGTAATACCTACATGTTTCAAGCAGACCACCATAGTCCCTGTACCCAAGAAAGCGAAGGTAACCTGCCTAAATGACTACTGTCCCGTAGCACTTACGTCAGTAGCCATGCAGTTCTTTGAAAGGCTGGTCATGGCTCACATCAACACCATCATCCCGGAAACCCTAGACCCACTCCAATTTCCATACCACCTCAACAGATCCGAAGATGATGCAATCTCAATCTCCCCCATTCACATCGACGGGGCTGTAGTTCCCTGGTGTCCACATCACCAACAAACTATTATGGTCAAAACACACCAAGACAGTCGTGAAGAGGGCACGACAACACCTTTTCCCCCTCAGAAGACTGAAAAGATTTGGCATGGGTCCCCAGATCCTCAAAAAGTTCTACAGCTGCACCATCAAGAGCATCCTGACCGGTTGCATCACCGCCTGGTATGGCAACTGCTCGGCATCCGGCCGTAAGGGACCAGAGGGTAGTGCGTACTGCCCAGTACATCACTGGGGCTAAGCTTCCTGCCATCCAGAACCTATATACTAAGCGGTGTCAGAGGAAGGCGCAAAAAATTGTCAAAGACTCCAGTCAACCAAGTCATAGACTGTTCTCTCTGCTACCGCACGGCAAATGGTACCGGAGCGCCAAGTCCAGGTCCAAACAGCTTCTACCCCTAAGCCAAAAGACTGCTGAACAATTAATCAAATTGCCACCTGGACTATTTGCATTGACCCCCCCCCCCCTCCCCCACCTTTGTTTTTACACTGCTGCTACTCGGTGTTTATTATCTATGCATAGCCACTTTACCCCTACCTACATTTACCCCTACCCTACCTACATGTACAAATTACCTTGACTAACCTCTACCCCTGCACATTGACTCGGTACCAGTACCCCCTGTATATAGCCTCGTTATTGTTATTGTGTTACTTTTGTTTACATTTTTTACTTTAGTTTATTTAGTGAATATTTAACTAACTCTATTTTCTTAAAACTGCCTTGTTGGTTAAGGGCTTGTAAGTAAGGCGAGTCTTCAGGTCTCAAGCAAGGTTACTCATTACACAAGTGTAGTATGCATATTTAATGAAACTCAATTGAATTACAGGTCAAAGTGATTAAAGATGGGTTCTCTTTATCTTTGAAAGAGAAATTGGTGTGCTCAGCTCAAATGTTTTGTAGTCTAAAAAATGATTTGGGTGCTGGGTTCAAAAGGCATATACTGGAAGAAAGAAACGCATCCGTTTGTTTTGATCACTGCTGCTAAAATATAAGACATTTAAACGTAAAGAATATTTCAGTGAGTGCAGATTTTTCTTTTCTTCAAGTATAACTCTTTATCTTTGCCATGTAGGAGGGGGCTATATCAACATCAACTCTCTACTCCTCTGCAACTTCTCCCCCTGGTCATTGCAGGCTGTGGCTTTATCGGGAGACGAAGAGGTGCGTGACCCTCTTGGACTGGACTGCCCACTGCCGTCCTCCATGCAGGAGAGGAGATGCAGATTGTGTGGGAGAGGCTGCAGTCCCTGAATCTGATTTATTGATTAGATCATTCAGTCAGATTTAACGATGAGATAATTCAGTCAGAGAAGAAAATGAAATCCCTGAAGGTTAACTGTAACCCTCTCTAAATGTCTCCTTTGCTCTCTTTTATCTCTCTCCCTCTCTCTCGACTTCTCTCTCTGTCACTCTCTCCCTCTATTTCTCTCCTTCTCTCTTGGAAGATCTCAATGACATACTCCTCACGTCCTCTCTCCTTCTCAAACCCCATTGGAGGAGAAGGTCAGAGGGGCGGGACCTTTTGCTTTCTCATCCAATTGGTTTTGAGAAGGAGACAAGGAGAGAAGACGTTGAGGAGTAGGCAATTGAGATAATCCCATAGTCTCTCTCACTTCCTCTCTGTTTCTTTCTCTTATTGTTGGAAAAGGGGTATAAAATATATTACTGCATCTTGTACAGAATAAATCTTATGGTTAAAGGTTGAGTTAGAATGTTTGCAGGTGAGTTATTAAATGTTTAGCTGTAGAGTTGAGAACTATTGAATAATATGATTTTGGGCTGAGTTTAAGGTTTTTGACTGTCGTGACTGTTTAGTTCCCCCCCACCAAGTAGGAAACTGTGAAATAAGAAAGATGCTAAATGTTTATTGTCTTTTCATTGCATTTGTAAGCAATATTGCACAAGCATGCTAATGTAAGGATCGTGATCAGTAGAAAATGTCTGAAAAAAATGTTGGGTAGTAAAAAACGATACCACACCAGGAGTCATATTACTGATAGTGGATTTCCGGATCTATGGCGCCCTCTCAGAAGTGCATTTCACTTGCACAGCAATGTGTCCTGGGTGACGAAGAGAATTGACACTCTGTATAGAAAGGTTGTAGATATGATGGTCATCAGAGCTGAACGGGTCACGCCACTGCAGGTCTGCCCCTTTCCATATCATATTGGTGGTGTTGTTGTTGCTGTGATCATGGCGTATGTTAATGTTATGTGGGTTTTACATATCTACACTACTGCCAACATTATTGGCCCCTGTTGGATAAATCAAGTGTTTTGAATTGAATGGAATCGAATTGAATTGACCCCCTTCATCCACGACAAGCTGCTGTACAAATCAAACACACTTAAAATAAGAAATATCTGACTATCTGGAAGGCCACTATCTGCAATTAATTTAATACTGATTCTGCTAGTAGGTTAAAGGGCTACATACTGCATCATCAGCCTGAACTGAAAGATGCTTTGAATCAGCCATTTCAGAAACATTTTGAAATAGTTATTTAGCTGGAGTAATTTTGATTTGGACCATTTAACATTTGACAATGTACATTGTGAAGTTAGCACGCTAGCCTCTGGAGCACAGTGTTGTTGACGTGGGATGGAAGCCCGGGTCTGCTGTACAGGGATGGTCTGTGTTACATTCAAGGGGGGAGGATTTCGATAAAGCGTTGATATTCAATGGAAAAAAATACCATATTACAGAATATGGAGTGTAGCAGTCAGTGTCATTCCCTCCCTCACTTTAAGTCCTCTCCCGAGAGATCTCTTCTCCCTTCCTTTCCCCTGTCCTCTGCAGCACACTGCATTCTTTCTCCCAGTCTGCTAAAACCGGCAAGTCAGAGTGTATCTTCTCACAGAGTTAAGTCTGTAGACACACCAATCCCTTCTTATTGCCGCTCGGATCGTTTGCCCTACATACACACACCCTCCTTTGAACTCTACTAAGACGTGTGTGTGTGTGTGTGTGTGTGTGTGTGTGTGTGTGTGTGTGTGTGTGTGTGTGTGTGTGTGTGTGTGTGTGTGTGTGTGTGTGTGTGTGTGTGTGTGTGTGTGTGTGTGTGTGTCTGTGTGTCTGTGTGTGTGTGTGTGTGTGTGTGTGTGTGTTTTGTGGCTCTTGGTTCAGAACATCAAAAGCACAGCACACACAGTACACTATTTGTCGTTTTGTTTCTCTCGTTCTCTCACTCTACAGCTCTCCTTTTTACCTTTGATTCAGTCCCCTCCCTCTCCCCCTTTCCTCTCTGCATTCAACTGCATTATGATAGTCTGGAAGATTTTTTCTTCTTTCTCTCCCTTGCTCGATATGTCTACCTTTATCTTTACCTCTATCTGTCTCTCTAGTTCCTTCCTTTTCTGCTTTTGTGTCGTTCTACGTGTTTTTTTTATCTCCCTCTTTCTCTCTCTCGCCATCTGTACTCCCACTCTGCTCTCTGCCTCCCCACCCCCACCACTCCTTACAAACAGAACAAGTCTATCTTTCTCATTATCTGTCTGATAATGCCATGTTTTTTCCACTTGTCAGCGATTTGTAGCTAACCCATTTATTTTTGTTTACTTCCATCACCTTTTCTTCCTTTCTACTGCCATCTCCAGTAGCCATCCTCGACCTACCTGTCGTGCTCCCCCCTCTACCCCTCTCTCCCTTCCTTTTTCTCTCTCCTCCTTACACCGCTCTTTCTCTATCCACCCTATCCCTCGTTCTCTGAAGCCCCCTCTCTTTCACCCTATCATTTTTTCTCTCTCCTTTTTTCCAGCCACAGTGGCAGAAGCTTTTAATAATTCATATGGATTTAAAATGTAAATTTTAGTAAGACTGAGAAGTCAGACCTCACTCCCACCCTGCTCTATCCCCACTTCTCCGGTTGCTCTCCCTCCCTGCCAACCGTTGCCTTGACAACCGCAACATCCTAGAAACACATAACAGAAATTCACACACACAAGACAAGAGAGATACCCTATCTCAAGCACATTCTTGAGGTAGGGAAAACGATGGAAGGAGAGCGAGTCTAACGCAGTTCAGGACTAACATGTAGCGAGATGTATTACTGAACATAAATATAAACGCAACATGTAAAGTGTTGGTCCCATGTTTCATGAGATGAAATAAAAGGTCCCAGAAATATTCTATACACACAAAAAGCTTATTTCTCTCAAATTCTGTGCACAAATTTGTTTACCAGTTAGTGAGCATTTTGCCTTTGCCAAGATAATCCATGCACCTGACAGGTGTGGCATATGAAGAAGCTGATTAAACAGCATGATCATTACACAGGTGCACCTTGTGCTGGGAACAATAAAAGGCCACTCTAAACTGTGCTGTTTTGTCACACAAGACAATGCTACAGATGTCTCAAGATTTGAGGGAGCGTGCAATTGGCATGCTGACTGCAGGAATGTCCACCAGAGCTGTTGCCAAAGAATTGAATGTTCCTTTCTCTACCATAATCCGCCTCCAATGTCATTTTAGAGAATTTGGCAGTACGTCCAACCGGCCTCACAACCGCAGACCATGTGTAACCACGCCAGCCCAGACCTCCACATCCGGTTTCTTCACCTGGGGATTGTCTGAGACCAGCCACCCGGACAGCTGATGAAACTGTGGGTTTGCACAACCAAAGAATTTCTGCACAAACTGTCAGAAACCGTATCAGGGAAACTTATCTGCGTGCTCGTTGTCCTCACGAGGGTTTTTACCTGACTGCATCGTAACCAACTTCAGTGGGCAAATGCTCACCTTCGATTGCCACTGGCACGCAGGAGAAGTGTGCTCTTCACAGATGTATCCCAGTTTCAACTATACCGGGCAGATGGCAGACAGCGTGTATGGCGTCGTGTGGGTGAGCAGTTTGCAGCTGTCAACGTTGTAAACAGAATGCCCCATGGTGGCGGTGGGGTTATGGTATGGGCAGGCATAAGCTACAGACAGCAAACACAATTGTGTTTTATCGATGATCATTTGAATTCACAGAGATACTGGGACGAGATCCTGAGGCCCACTGTCGTGCCATTCATCCGCTGCCATAACCTCATGTTTCAGCAGGATAAACACGGCCCCGTGTTGCAAGGTCAACTCTATGTGAAGGAGATGTGTTGCACTGCATGACAGGTTTTATGATCTATGACCTGCCTTTTTTAAGGTATCTGTGACGAAGTCATGTGAAGTCAATAGATTACGGCCTAATGAATTGATTTAAATTGACTGATTTCCTTATATGAACTGTAAAATCTTAGAAATTGTTGCATTTACATTTATGTTCAGTGTAGCAATGTACCATGTGAAACAGAGCTCGTACTCAACTAGGGTTTATTGTTGTTTACATGCTGCTTTGCGTTTTGTTGCTAGCGTTACTTTGCTACCTGCCAACTTTACGTTTTTTACTTTTTAATTGCCGTGTTATATTTTTATTTTTTTCCTTCGCTCAACGTTTTTCATTCAACTATTTCACCCCAGACGTTTTATCTGGAAATGGTTCTACAGGACCTCCACCAACTGAAGCTAAGTAGTAACATTAACATTATGCCTTCTAATTGCAGTCGCTGTACTCATAATATACAGGAGAACGATCGCCTTATTTACATTTAAGCCATTTAGCAGACGCTCTTATCCAGAGCGACTTACAAATTGGTGCATTCACCTTATGATATCTAGTGGAACAACCACTTTACAATAGTACATCTATATCTTTTTTGGGGGGGGGGGGAGTTAGAAGGATTACTTTATCCTATCCTAGGTATTCCTTAAAGAGGTGGGGTTTCAGGTGTCTCCGGAAGGTGGTGATTGACTCCGCTGTCCTGGCGTCGTGAGGGAGCTTGTTCCACCATTGGGGTGCCAGAGCAGAGCAGTTTTGACTGGGCTGAGCGGGAACTGTGCTTCCGCAGAGGTAGGGGGGCCAGCAGGCCAGAGGTGGATGAACGCAGTGCCCTTGTTTGGGTGTAGGGACTGATCAGAGCCTGAAGGTACGGAGGTGCCGTTCCCCTCACAGCTCCGTAGGCAAGCACCATGGTCTTGTAGCAGATGCGAGCTTCAACTGGAAGCCAGTGGAGTGTGCCTTATGGTGAGGATTTCGTCTGAAGCTGGGTTTGCAGCACGGCTATCGTTAGGCAAGGGTAATTTAAGTGTAGGAAAGGATGAAACAGCATCTGTGCCACAAATAAGTACAGATGGTAGTATAAATCCCCTCGCACAGTCCCCGCAGCCAGACAATTTTCTCATGAATTCTGGAAGGAAATGCTGTAGGAATGCTCAACCGGTGTCGCTCATTCAGCCAACAGAAACTTTCAACTGGTTCTCCCCATTAAGCACCAAGTCGGAGTCAGAGGCCGTGCCTTCTCTGGTCTCTCCTCCACCCGTTACGGGGTCTGAGACGCCGAAGCCTCCCACCATTAGCTCTGACAAATTCAAAACCCTAGTCATTGGCGACTCCATCACCCGCAGTATTAGACTTAAAAAGAATCATCCAGCGATCATACACTGTTAACCAGGGGGCAGGGCAACCGACACTAAGGCTAATCTAAAGATTGTGCTGGCTAAGGCTAAAACTGGCGAGTATAGGAATATTATTATCCACGTCGGCACCAACGATGTTAGGATGAAACAGTCGGAGGTCACCAAGCGCAACATAGCCTCAGCGTGTAAATCAGCTAGAAAGATGTGTCGGCATCGAGTAATTGTCTCTGGCCCCCTCCCAGTTAAGGGGAGTGATGAGCTCTAACAGCAGAGTCTCACAACTCAATCGCTGGTTGAAAACTGTTTTCTGCCCCTTCCAAAAGATAGAATTTGTTGATAATTGGCCGTCTTTCTGGGACTCACCCACAAACAGAACCAAGCCTGGCCTGCTGAGGAGTGACGGACTCCATCCTAGCTGGAGGGGTGCTCTCATCTTATCTATGAACATAGACAGGGCTCTAACTCCTCTAGCTCCACAATGAGTGGGTGCAGGCCAGGCAGCAGGCTTTTAGCCAGCCTGCTAAGCTTAGGGGAGTCTGCCACTAGCACAGTCAGTGTAGTCAGCTCAGCTATCCCCATTGAGACCATGTCTGTGCCTCGATCTAGGTTGGGCAAAACTAAACAAGGCGGTGTACGCCTTAGCAATCTCACTGGAATAAAGACCTCCATTCCTGTCATTATTGAAAGGGATTGTGATATCTCACATCTCAAAATAGGGCTACTTAATGTTAGATCCCTCACTTCCAAGGTAGTTATAGTCAATTAACTAATCACTGATCATAATCTTGATGTGATTGGCCTGACTGAAATATGGCTTAAGCCTGATGAATTTACTGTGTTAAATGAGGCCTCTCCTCCTGGTTACACTAGTGACCATATCCCCTGCGCAGGGACGTAATAAAATTGTGGTCAAAAGACGAAAACGCAGTCATTTTTTTGTAAATTGAAATTTGGTATCGTAAATGACAGCAACATGAAATCTATGCAGCCTACTCAATCAGTTGCTATAGCTACAGTGGGGGAAAAAAGTATTTGATCCCCTGCTGATTTTGTACGTTTGCCCACTTACAAAGAAATGATCAATCTATAATTTTAATGGTAGGTTTATTTGTACAGTGAGAGACAGAATAACAACAAAAAAATCCAGAAAAACACATGTCAAAAATGTTATAAAATGATTTCCATTTTGATGAGGGAAATAAGTATTTGACCCCTCTGCAAAACACGACTTAGTACTTGGTGGCAAAACCCTTGTTGGCAATCACAGAGATCAGACGTTTCTTGTAGTTGGCCACCAGCTTTGCACACATCTCAGGAGGGATTTTGTCCCACTCCTTTTGCAGATCTTCTCCAAGTCATTAAGGTTTCGAGGCTGACGTTTGGCAACTCAAACCTTGAGCTCCCTCCACAGATTTTCTATGGGATTAAGGTCTGGAGACTGGCTAGGCCACTCCAGGACCTTAATGTGCTTTTTCTTGAGCCACTCCTTTGTTGCCTTGGCCGTATGTTTTGGGTCATTGTCATGCTGGAATACCAATCCACGACCCATTTTCAATGCCCTGGCTGAGGGAAGGAGGTTCTCACGCAAGATTTGACAGTACATGGCCCCGTCCAATGATGCGGTGAAGTTGTCCTGTCCCCTTAGCAGAAAAACACCCCCAAAGCAATGTTTCCACCTCCATGTTTGACGGTGGAGATGGTGTTCTTGGGGTCATAGGCAGCATTCCTCCTCCTCCAAACACGGCGAGTTGAGTTGATGCCAAAGAGCTCCATTTTGGTCTCATCTGACCACAACACTTTCACCAGTTGTCCTCTGAATTATTCAGATGTTCATTGGCAAACTTCAGATTTGAGCAGGGGGACCTTGTGGGCGCTGCAGGATTTCAGTCCTTCACGGCGTAGTGTGTTACCAATTGTTTTCTTGGTGACTATGGTCCCAGCTGCCTCAAGATCCTCCCGTGTAGTTCTGGGCTGATTCCTCACCGTTCTCACGATCATTGCAACCCCACGAGGTGAGATCTTGCATGGGGCCCCAGGCCGAGGGATATTGACAGTTCTTTTGTGTTTCTTCCATTTGCGAATAATCGCAAATAATCGCTGTTGTCACCTTCTCACCAAGCTGCTTGGCGATGGTCTTGTAGCCCATTCCAGCTTTGTGTAGGTCTACAGTCTTGTCCCTGACATCCTTGGAGAGCTCTTTGGTCTTGGCCATGGTGGAGAGTTTGGAATCTGATTGATTGATTGCTTCTGTGGACAGGTGTCTTTTTTACAGGTAACAAGCTGCGGTTAGGAGCACTCCCTTTAAGAGTGTGCTCCTAATCTCAGCTCGTTACCTGTATAAAAGACACCTGGGAGCCAGAAATCTTTCTGATTGAGAGGGGGTCAAATACTTATTTCCCTCATTAAAATGCAAATCAATTTATAACATTTTTGACATGCGTTTTTCTCGATATTTTTGTTGTTATTCTATCTCTCACTGTTCAAATAAACCTACCATTAAAATTATAGACTGATCCTTTCTTTATCAGTGGGCAAACGTACAAAATCAGCAGGGGATCAAATACTTTCCCCCCCCACTGTACTGTTTACAGGCCTTCTGGGCCACATACAGCGTACCTCACTGAGTTCCCTGAATTCCTATCGGATCTTGTGGTCATGGCAGATAATATTCTAATTGTTGATGACTTTAATATTCATATGGAAAAGTCCACAGACCCACTCCAAAAGGCTTTCGGAGCCATCATCGACTCAGCGGGTTTTGTCCAATATGTCTCCGGACCTACTCACTGCCACAGTCATACTCGGGACCTAGTTTTGTCCCGTGGAATAAATATTGTGGATCTTAATGTTTTTCCTCATAATCCTGAACTATCGGACCACCATTTTATTACGTTTGCAATCGCAACAAATAATCTGCTCAGACCCCAACCAAGGATCATCAAAACCGTGCAAAAAATTCTTGGACAACCCAAAGATTCCTAGATGCCCTTCTAGACTCCCTCCACCTACCCAAGGACGTCAGCATACAACAATTGGTTAACCACCTAACTGAGGAACTTAATTTAACCTTGCGTAATACCCTAGATGCAGTCACACCTCTAAAAACAAAAAAATATTTGTCATAAGGAATGAGCTCCCTGGTATACAGAAAATACCCAAGCCCTGAAGCAAGCTTCCAGAAAATTGGAACGGAAATGGCGCTACACCAAACTGGAAGTCTTCCGATTAGCTTAGAAAGACAGTACCGTACATTATCGAAGAGCCCTCACTGCTGCTTGATCATCCTATTTTTCCAATTTAATTGAGGATAATTTATTTTTTATACTGTCGCAAAGCTAACTAAAAAGCAGCATTCCCCAAGAGAAGATGGCTTTCACTTCAGCAGTGATAAATTCATGAACTTCTTTGACAAAAAGATCATGATCATTAGAAAGCAAATTACGCACTCCTCTTTAAATCTGTGTATTTCTCCAAAGCTCAGTTGTCCTGAGTTTGCACAACACTGCCAGGACCTAGGATCAAGGGAGACACTCAAGTTTTTTAATACTATATCTCTTGACACATTGATGGAAATAGTCATGGCCTTTAACTAAACTACTGAACTACTAAACTACTAAACGACTAAACTACTGAAAGAGCTACTTCCTGTGCTTGGCCCTCCTATGTTGAACATAATAAACGGCTCCCTATCCACCGGACGTGTACCAAACTCACTAAAAGTGGCAGTAATAAAGCCTCTCTTGAAAAAGACAAACCTTGACCCAGAAAATATAAAAAACTATCGGCCTAAATCAAATCTCCATTCCTCTCCAAAAAAATTGAAAAAGCTGTTGCGCAGCAACTCACTGCCTTCCTGAAGACAAACAATGTATACGAAACACTTCAGTCTGGTTTTAGACCCCATCATAGCACTGAGACTGCACTCGTGAAGGTGGTAAATTACCTTTAATGGCGTCAGACCAAGGCTCTGCATCTGTTCTCGTGCTCCTAGATCTTAGTGCTGCTTTTGATACCATCGATCACCACATTCTTTTGGAGAGATTGGAAACCCAAATTGATCTACACGGACAAGTTCTGGCCTGGTTTAGATCTTATCTGTCGGAAAGATATCAGTTTGTCTCCGTGGATGGCTTGTCCTTTGACAAATCAACTGTAAATTTTGGTGTTCCTCAAGGTTCCGTTTTAGGACCTCTATTGTTTTCACAATATATTTTACCTCTTGGTGATGTCATTCGGAAACATAATGTTAACTTTCACTGCTATGCGGACGATAGGCAGCTATACATTTCGATGAAACATGGTGAAGCCCCAAAATTGCCCTCCCTGGAAGCCTGTGTTTCAGACAGACATAAGGAAGTGGATGGCGGCAAATGTTTTACTTTTAAACTCAGACAAAACAGAGATGCTAGTTCTAGGTCCCAAGAAACAAAGAGATCTTCTGTTGGATCTGAAAATTAATCTTGATGGTTGTATAGTTGTCTCAAATAAAACTGTAAAGGACCTCGGCGTTACTCTGGACCCTGACCTCTCTTTTGACGAACATGTTAAGACTGTTTCAAGGACAGCTTTTTTCCATCTACGTAACAAAAATCTGAAACTTTGTCCAAAAATGATGCAGACAAATGCATCTATGCTTTTGTCACTTCTAGATTAGACTACTGCAATGCTATACTTTCCAGCTACCCGGATAAAGCACTAAATACACTTCAGTTAGTACTAAACACGGCTGCTAGAATCTTGGCTAGAACCCAAAAATGTGATCATATTACTCCAGTGCTAGCCCCTCTACACTGGCCTCCTGTTAAGGCTATGGCTTATTTCAAGGTTTTACTGCTAACCTACAAAGCATTACATGGGCTTGCTCTTATCGGTCTTTCCGATTTGGTCCTGCCGTGCATACCTACACGTCATACCTATGGTCACAAGATGCAGGCCTTCTTATTGTCCCTAGAATTTCTAAGCAAACAGCTGGAGGCAGAGCTTTCTCCTATAGAGCTACATTTTTATGCAATGGTCTGCCTATCCATGTGAGAGATGCAGACTTGGTCTCAACCTTTAACCTCTTTGGGATAGGGGGTGTTATTTTGACGTCTGGATGAAAAGCGTGCCCAAAGTAAACTGCCTGCTACTCAGGCCCAGAAGTGAGGATTTGCATATAATTGGTAGATTTGGATAGTAAACACTCTAAAGTTTCTAAAACTGTTAAAATAATGTCTGTGAGTATAACAGAACTGAAATGGCAGGCGAAACCCAGAGGACAAACCATCAACAAAACAAAAAACGAATTCAGCACGCCACTGATTTCAATGCCTGGCACTTTTATAATAGGGCGAAATCGTCCCCGATTGCAGTTCCTTGGGCTTCCACTAGATGTCAGCAGTCTTTAGAAAGAGTTTCAGGCTGTTTTTTGTAAAAATGAGGGACAACTTGTAGTTTTTCTAAGTGACTCCCATTTTGGCTGTAGTGTTTCGAAGCGCATGGCCGAGAGAGCACGTTCTTTATCTCTGGTAAAGACAATAACGATTCCCCGTCTTAAATTTTATTGTTTATTTTCGTATTAGGGTACCTAAGGATTGATTATAAACGTTGATTGACTTGTTTGGATAAGTTTATTGGTAACGTTTGGGATAAATTTTTTATGCATTTTGAACGAAGGAAACCGAGTGGATTATTGACTGAAGCGCGCCAACTAAACTGAGTTTTTATGGATATAAAGAAGGAATTTATCGAACAAAAGGATAATTTGTAATGTAACTGGGACATTTTGGAGTGCCAACAGAAGAAGATCTTCAAAGGTAAGGCATATATTATATCGCTATTTCTGACTTTCGTGTCGTAACTCCCTGATTGAAAATGGTTTGTTATGCATTTGTGTGCTGGACGCTGTCCTCAGATAATCGCATGGTTTGCTTTCGCCGTAAAGCCTTTTTGAAATCTGACACCTTGGCTGGATTAACAACAAGTTAAGCTGTATTTTGATGTATTGCACTTGTGATTTCATGAAAGTTTAATGTTTATAGTAATTTAATTTGAATTCCGCACTCTGCAATTTCACCAGCTGTTGGCCAGGTAGGACGCTAATGTCCCACCTACCCCAAAGAAGTGTTAAGTCTTTATTGAACACTCATCTCTTCAGTAGGTCCTATGTTTGAGTGTAGTCTGGCCCAGGGGTGTTTTTTATTTGTTTATTTAATTAGGCAAGTCAGTTAAGAACAAATTCTTATTTTCAATGACAGTCTAAAAACAGTGGGTTAACTGCCTTGTTCAGGGGCAGAACTACAGATTTTTACCTCGTCAGTGCAGCGATTCGATCTTGCAACCTTGCGGTTACTAGTCCAACGCTCTAACTACTAGGCTACCTGCCGCCCCAAGGTGTGAAGGTGAACAGAAAGGCACTGGAGCAACAAACCACCCTTGCTGTCTCTGCCTGGCCAGTTCCTCTCTCTCCACTGGGATTCTCTGCCTCTAACCCTATTACGGGGGCTGAGCCACTGGATTACTGGTGCTCTTCCATGCAGTCCCTAGGAGGGGTGCGTCACTTGAGTGGATTGAGTCTCTGATGTGATCTTCCTGTCTGGGTTGGCGCCCCCCTCAGGTTCGTGCCATGGGGGAGATCGTCGTGGGCTATACTCGGCCTTGTCTCAGGGTAGTAAGTTGGTGGTTGAAGATATCCCTCTAGTGGTGTGGGGGCTTTGCTTTGGCAAAGTGGGTGGGGTTATATCCTGCCTGGTTGGCCCTGTCTGGGGGTATTGTCGGACGGGGCCAGTGTCTCCCGACCCCTCCTGTCTCAGCCTCCATTAATTATGCTGCAATAGTCTGTGTCGGGGGCTAGGGTCAGTCTGTTATATCTGGAGTATTTCTCCTGTCTTGTCCTGTGTGAATTTAAGTATGCTCCCTCTAATTCTCTCTCTCTCTCTTTCTTTTTCCTCTTCTCTTGGAGGCCTCAGGACTACCTGTCCCCAGTCCACCTGGTCGTGCTGCTGCTCCAGTTTCAACTGTTCTGCCTGTGGCTATGGAACCCTGACCTGTTCACCAGACGTGCTACCTGTCCCAGACCTGCTGTCCCAGACCTGCTGTTTTCGACTCTCTCTCTCTGCGGCACCTGCTGTCTCTAACTCTGAATGATTGGCTATGAAAACCAACTGACATTTACTCTACAACCACTGTCATTTATTATTATTTGAGCCTGCTGGTCATCTATGAATGTTTGAACATCTTGGCTATGTACTGTTATAATCTCCACCCGGCACAGCCAGAAGAGGACTGGCCACCCCTCAGAGCCTGGTTTCTCTGTAGGTTTCTTCCTAGTTTCCTTCCTTTCTAGGGAGTTTTTCCTAGCCACCATGCTTCTACATCTGCATTGCTTGCTGTTTAGGGTTTTAGGCTGGGTTTCTCTATAGCACTTTGTGACATCGGCTGATGTAAAAAGGGCTTTATAAATACATTTGATTGATTGATTGATTTACAAGGTTCCTTTCAAACTTCATCATTAATAATACAAATACAGAATAGGATCAAGATCAATACAGAGTTCTTTATCAATATCTTGGATTAACATAGTAGTGTACATACATTCTCATACTGTATGTTTATAAAGCAGTCAATTAAGGCATGCACAGTCAGGCAAGTCGGCGCAGATGTCTGATTCAGGATTATAGTATAGATCCGTAACCAACGACAATAAGAAGAACAACACTGATTAACTAAGTGGGCCGATGGTCTGGAACCACCGGTACTGCAGTCTGTGGATACCTCCCAAATGGCACCATATTCCCTATATAGTGCACTACTTTTGACCAAAGCCCTGGGAGTAGGGTGCCATTTGGGAGTCACCCAAGATCCCTCCTCCAAAGAGATAACATATCAAACAGGATATAGATTATATTGGACAGGAAATAGCGCATAACAAACAGGAAACGGGAGCAAATAGATAATTGTATAGTGATCCTGAATGGCTCAGTTGGTAGAGCATGATGCTTGCAATGCCAGGAATGTGGGTTCAATTCCCGTGGACCAACCCTATATAAAAATGTATGCACGCATGACTGTAAGTCGCTTTGGATAAAAGCGTCTGCTAAATAGTATATAACAATATCATAATAAACTATAGAAAATAGAAGGTGAAGAAGAACATTAATTGGTTGGGAATAATTTTGTTTTTAATGAATTAGTAGGAGAAAGAAAGGCCTGAGAGATATGAAATGACTAAAAAGACATGAAGAAAAGGTGGAGATTACTCAGCTGGTGGCTTGAAAGACATTTACGTTTGTGTATAAATTATCTCATGAACTGGTTGGTCATGATCGTTGTAATCACACAAGGTATCTACCTTCGAAGCATATGAATTGTGTAACTATAACTGTAAACATGCTTTTTTTAGAGCAGTTTTCTTGTGAAGGAAGCTCACAATCAATCAGTTGAATAACAGTGAAGGCCATTATAGAATATTGTTTTCTGCTGTTCTATTGTAATGTCATAAAGAGAACAACAACGCTAGTAGAAATAACAATGAAAATAGAAATAGTAACCATAATAATGACAATAGTAATACTAGTGATGATAATAATGTAATAATACAAATAATAGCACTAATAGCTCAATAACAGTCAATATCAAACCAAAGGCATAATCAGGTATATAAATAAATAAATACATACATCTACAATATAGTGCAAGCAGGTTAAATATCCATAGTTGTGCACAACCATTGAGAAATGGAAATAAAAGAAGCCAAACATCAGTATTCACTTTCAGCTGAAAACATTTTTGCATATGTGGTTAGTACAAACAGACATGCTACACTTTGGCGTGAATGGGGTTACAGGAGACTTCGACAATGTCCTAATTATCTCTCCTTCCTCCCAAAGTGTGCACTTGTTAACTTCCCTTCACTGATTTGAAAATAAATAACTGGTACAATAAATACTGTAGAAACTGCCTCTAGCCAATGCCTTCAGGGTAGGAAATAAAAACCAGCCAAATGCTGGTAGATTTTGGCATTGGCTGGAAGAATGTCTATTCTTACCAGCCACATTGGTGGGTGATCACACAGAGCATTTGGGAGCAGTTTGGTTTTTGTTCAACAAAGCACACATGTAAAAAAAATATTTAGAAATTGTGTGTTTGTGTGTGTGTGTTTATCTATTCTTGTGGGGACCAGAAGTCCCCACAAGAATAGTAAACAAACAAAAACTGGGGGGCATTTTGTTAGTCCCAATGAGGTCAAATGCTATTTCTAGGGGGTTTAGTGTTAAGGTTAGGGTTAGGAGCTAGGGTTAGTTTTAGGGTTAGGGTAAGAGTACAGGTTAGGGTTAGGGAAAATATGATTTTGAATGGGACTGATTGTGTGTCCCCACAAGGTTAGCTGTACAAGACTTTGTGTGTGTGTGTGTGTGTGTGTGTGTGTGTGTGTGTGTGTGTGTGTGTGTGTGTGTGTGTGTGTGTGTGTGTGTGTGTGTGTGTGTGTGTGTGTGTGTGTGTGTGTGTGTGTGTGTGTGTGTGTGTGTTTTCTGTGGCTGGTGGACCAAAAACGTTATTTCCCACCCTGCATGCCTCCACTAATCCAATGCTTTTAGATTTTTGGGAAGTAGTGAACGAGTGTACACTTCAGTAGAAAGGCAATATTATTGGGACACACCCCCTCACTAACCCTCCAAACCTCAAACCCTGGCACTGTCAGAGTGGAACATCCCCACTTGTCATTCCCAATGGGAAACCTTATTTGGTTTTCAACCTTTTTGTTGCCTTTCTATGGTAGCTAGTCTAGCCTTCAAGGGTGGCTCGGAGGAAGTGCTTCAAAACGGTCGGGTGGAGCAGTCTCAAAATAACAAATTCGCATTGATTATTCTGGACTACTCAAACAAATCTAAGTGAAAAAGTAACCTTTGGACGTGAATATCATGTGTCATCATGGCAAATAAATATGCATATTATTTATTTACAAAGCGCTGCACAAGTCAACGAGCCTCTCAGCTACATAAAGATGTCCTTGGTGTAAAAGCATTAGAGTTAACCCATCCTCCATTAAAAACTCTTAAGTATAAACACACTGTAAACGATACTGTAAACATGCACAGGGGACTGGGCTCGGGAAGTGAAGGGAGTGTGGGTGCCAAGTAGAATATGACACCTTTAAACTGAGTGGGAGGGGACTGACTCACCTGCTTCTCCCTAAAAACAGCATCCAGGGGCAGACACACATGCACACTCTTAAAGACTATCACACACACACACACACACACACACACACACACACACACACACACACACACACACACACACACACACGCGCACAGTAAGTGTTACACTGCATTTCTCTCTCACACTATTTCGCTCTCTCTCTCTCTCTCACACACACACACACACACACACACACACACACACACACACACACACACACACACACACACACACACACACACACACACACACACACACACACACACACACACACACACACACACACACACACAGACACACACACAGAGCGCTTAGCCGGAGTCAAGCCAAAGACTGCCTTGCCCCTACTGTACATGGCTTGGCTCACATTCCAGGCTTTGGCACACAGTGACACACTGACTGACTCCCAGAGGGAGAAGAGGTCATTCTGCTTTGTGAATAACAACCAGACAAGGGCAAACACTAAGCACATAGGAGCTGATACTGACCACGGTGGAGAAGGAGTAACAACTGACCAAATACCCCAGCGAGGCATTTGCATAGAATATTAACAATTTTAACCATCAAAGATAATGACTACATATTAGAGAGGTGAGAGGTAAAGTGGGCAATACATTTGCAATACTGAAGGGAGAGGAATGGATTCAAACTGACCAGAGATGGTAGACTGTTTAGAATTGTGTAAATACTGGCAAGCAGACTGTCATAACATTGTTGTTGTTTAAATTGTAAGATGCATGGCTCCCTTGCAAAAGAGACCATGGTCTCAATAGGACACCCTGTTAAAATAAAAGGTCAAATTAATAAATAACGTTACCAATAAATGATAGATAATGGACAGAAGAGGGGGAAATGAAGAGTAAGCAACAAAATTAAAATTACCGCCTGTCTTTTGTGTTTATTCTATAACCAGCTCTGCTCAGTTCGTTTTTCCAGTCTAGTATGCTCAGACTTTTTATCCAGCATTAGTAACAAGCACCACACCATCTCTCTCCCTCTCTCTCTCTCTCTCTCTCTCTCTCTCTCTCTCTACACACACACACACACACACACACACACACACACACACACACACACACACACACACATTTGCCTCCATCTGTGCCAAACAAAGGACCGCAGCCCATGCAGCTATCCCCAATCCCCTCTCCCTCTTCTCCTCTCCTCTCCTCTCCTGTTCTTTATCTCCCTCTTTCTCTCAGCCAATGAGAATCAGTCATTCTAACACTCTATGTGTATGGGTGTGTGTGTGTCCGTGTGTGTGTGTGCATGTGCGCAGGGGGAGGGTGTACGATAGTGTGTTTGAGAGCGCATATGAATTACCAGCCCAGCCTCAATCCCAAACCCAGAGTGGCTCATCCCCAGATTCCAGTTATTTGTAAACGAAGACGATGAAGCAAAGAGATGGAGACCCCAGGTTTGTCCCTAAATTAAAGTACAGATGGTCCCATCTGTCTCTAACTCCTCCCTCCCTTCACAGAAAATAACCATCTGGAACAAATTCAGAACTAAAAAGCCTCCCCATCAACATCATCACATTGATCAAAGATCAATTCCAATCCCTGTCACCTCCCTCCCTAACTCTTCCTTTGCCATCATTAACATTATCCTATAGGGTGGGCTGGTTTTGGCGTCACAGTTAAAAGGATCCCTTGGTTGTGTTACAGAGGTGTGGACTGACTGGAGATGAATGATACAGCGGAAGGAAATAATAACATTACAGAGAAAAGCAGATGTCCTTTCCGGCGACAATAGAGACACTTCATGGTTTGCCACATTGGAACAGCCTGGGAGGAGCAGCCTGGTCCCGGAAAATCATGCAGAGACTTTAAATACATTCTGAGACTCAGGCAACCATTGCAGGAGATCATGGCATCGTTGACGAGAGTTAGACTCGTTAGACGCATCTCTCTCATTCAGAGGAACCAGTCTGTTTGTCACCGTCTATCCTACCTCCGTGTTGTTCTACATGACGCCTTCGACCTTCTGAGTGATGGTGGCAGCCAGTGACGAGTGGTCAAAAAAAATAGGTGGGTACTGTGACTCCTGATCACCGTTGATGGTCAATAAAGTAACGCCCCCTATACTTTCAATGCATTTGTCTGCAAAAGGTGGATAAACACTGGAGCAAAATGTGTGTAAACGACGTTTACGTACGTTTACCCTGCACTACACCACAGGTGGCAGCATTGGGGTCCGATGTGTAGGAGGTAGAGGTGACGGCCATACATGATCGTGCAGCGAAAAAGGGGTCAAAGGGGTATGCTGTAGGTTGCAGGCGACTTTTGTAGAATAGTGTTTTGATCGTAGGAAAGGGGAAAAGTCTGGTTGGGATGGTTGTTGGTGTGCTGTCATGCGATCTTGCTCCTGGTTTCCATGGTGACCCTCAGGATTTTATTATACCTAATAATAAACAGAAAGCACAAGGGTGTTTGCAAAGATGTCATCAATAATGTTATATAGTACAAACACTGAAAACGGTCTAACTCAAACCAGCCACAGATGGACGCAAATTAAGAACCAGACACATCAAACGCAGGTTGGCATTTATTGGGATGAATCTTGTCCTGGAGGCTGCTCTGCAGGGTGGTCACTAGCTGGCCAAGCCACAAAGTCATAAACTCAGATTTTAAACCCACACCCTGGCACCGACCTCCAGGGGCGCCCCACCCCTCCAAATTATCTTTTGGGCCCCCAAACCCCAAATGAAATAAGAATAAGAATAATTTGATTGGGGTCTCCTTGGAGGTCGGGGGCCCAGGGGCACGTGCCCTGTGTTACCGTTCTGTAAGCTGGCACTGCCCTAAACTTAACCTCATGCCTAAGACTAACCTTACATTTTTTTCATAGCTTTTTTACGATACAGCCAATTTTGACTTTGCGGCTGGCCCATGCGGCTGGCCCATCTAGCGGAAACCGCTCAGCTCTGCCTCCGGGACAAGATTCCTCCCAATAAATTTCAACCTGCACAATGCAGCTTTTAAAGGCAATGATCCATCGATCGCATTAACGGTAAACTCGGCATATGTCGACACAACAGGAAATTACCTTTAAACGGAGAGTTGTTGACACAATCAGATTGAATCCCGGGCCAAGATGGGGGGAAAAAAACTAAACAAAGGTACAACAACGGGCACAAACCTAACCAACCCCAAAAATCAAGCACAAACATGACCAAAAGCAAGATAGAACACACACAAACAGACAAAAGCTGCACATAACGACAGACACAAAACGGCACCACAACAAGAACTTGAGAACTCAGCCACTTTGGCCACTCACTTCCCCAGTTTAAGACGATGGCTGCGATGATGATGATGACCCCGCCAACTAGCGAAACGATGGACAGCACCATTGCGTTCCGGCCTAGACGCCGTGCCCCGTCTACGTTCCCCAGCTGCAGGCTGTTCCTCGACTGGAGAATAGGGTGAAATGTTATTGATTAGGTTACAAAATGCTGGTTAAGTTTCCCTAAATTCCCATGTTGTCCAGAAATCCTGGTTGGAAGATTCCTGGAATCAGGAGGGAATAAGCAGAAAATCTTTGGGACCCTAGTTGGTGTATATAAAGGGACAACTGCATGAGGAACACAGACACAACATGTAAACACAGTAATTCATTCACATACCCCTGCTTCAACATACATACACAAATAGACCCATGCAGGCAGGTAGGCGGACAGACAGACGGAGAGACAGACACACAGGCAAAACACACTGTGAAGACAAAAGGTTAAAAGCAGTGGGTGGCAGTCCCATCTCTTCTGACCAGAACATTGGCCATCATTTTCTGTTCATTTCCCAGCAGGTGATCACTAACACACCGCGGCCTCCCACTGCTTTTAGCTCTTTTTCTTTGTGGTGTTCCTTAGATATCACACACACACATTCCTTCACAGACAACACGCACAAACCACATGTCAAATACTTAAAAGTTCCACTCGCCATAACAGAGAAGACGAGAGCCACGATGTTGATCGGCCACAAGGGGCAGAAGCAGGACAGGATGGCCAGTATTAGGTAGTCTCTAGGGGGTTTGCCGTCGTCCTCCTCTGTCACGGTGCTGGGCTGACGGCTGATGGAAGGTCTGGGAGACCCTGCCCCATGACCCAGCAGGGACCCAGAGCGGCTTCCTTTCCGCGCCCGGCCATTGGTTGGTTTGGCGTGTTGCAGTCGCTTTGGGGACGAGATGGAAGATGTGGGCGAGGAGTTGGCAGCACACATTCCATTACCTGTAGTAGGGTGGGTAGAGGGAGGGAGGCAAGGAGAGGGAAGGAGGGTGAAAAGGAGGGAGGAAGAAAGAACGAGAGAATGTCCTCACTGTTTCATCACCAAAATCGGGAATCCTGACATGATTCAACATTTCTAGATGGGTTGGCTGGAAGGTGTGTGTTGTTATGATTCTGAACGGTCAGATAACTAGCAACAGTGCCAAGAAGCCGCCATTAGTAACGCGCATGCCCCGCTCACCTGAGGATCTGTCTTTTTCAGCCATCTATTTCCTGTGTTTTGAGTGGTGCAAAATCTACTTGTCACTTAAATCTCGCTGGATTGATTGCTTTCATTTTACTACTGACTGTACACTGTAACGCTACTGCATAATTGTAGATGGTTTACTAACGCGTTACTTATATTAGCTATGTTGACTATGATGTTACTTTAGCTAATATGGTGACAATGATGTAGGCTGTGTGTAGCGTTTATAGTATGGTTTGGCTTGGAAAGGTTTTTTCGCCTGGTCACATACAGCTGATGTGTTGTGCATTGAAGTACATAAGTGAAGGGAAAAGGTCAGAGCAGAGCGAATAGATGCGAGAAGGAATAATCCGTGGCTGTGATGAAAGTGAACTGTGTTTACGCGTGATCAGGGGTGCATTCTTGCTGTCCCCAGTTCACCTGGCCGTGCTGCTGCTCCAGTTCCAACTGTTCTGCCCGCAGCTATGGAACCCTGACTTGTTCACCGGACGTGCTACCTGTCCCAGACCTGCTGTCCCAGACCTGCTGGAACCCTGACCTATTCACCGGACGTGCTACCTGTCCCAGACCTGCTGTTTTCAACTCTCTAGACAGCAGGAGCGGTAGAGATACTCTCAAAGATCGGCTATGAAAAAGCCAACTGACACTTACTCTTGTGTTACTGACTTGTTGCACCCTCGACAACTACTATGATTATTATTATTTGACCATGCTGGTCATTTATGAACATTTCAACATCTAGGCCATGTGCTGTTATAATCTCCACCCGGCACAGCCAGAAGAGGACTGGCCACCCCTCATAGCCTGGTTCCTCTCTAGGTTTCTTCCTAGGTTTTGGCCTTTCTAGGGAGTTTTTCCTAGCCACCGTGCTTCTACACCGGCATTGCTTGCTGTTTGGGGTTTTAGGCTGGGTTTCTGTACAGCACTTTTGAGATATCAGCTGATGTAAGAAGGGCTATATAAATAAATTTGATTTGATTTGATTATTCATTCTGCACATTCTGTTGAAGAACGTTTCTTAAACTAAACAAAATGGGGATAAACATACTCTGGTTTGCAACTGTTGGACTAATGATTACACCCTATATCAGCTAGATGCAGGCAAGAGTGTGCAAGGCGGTATTGAATGTGTCCATGTCTGTCCATGTGATACTGTCTGTCTCCTCAAATGTTTCTCGCAACCTGTGTGCACCTACATTGTAAACTTTCATTCATAGGCTAGGTTGTAGCAACCTCATGATGGGTATAGGAAAAATTTGAGTATCATGTAGTAGCCTAAACCTATTGCTGTTACATTGAACTGGGTGAATGGAATATGAATGACAATAGAATGTAATAGAAATAAGGCCATGCTCATGATGACACTGACCGCCATTGATGTATAGATAGGTGTAATCTAGAGCTCTCTTTCTTGCTTCTCCTTCACTCTGGAAGAAATTAATTAGTTCAAAACTGTTCTAGAGCATGTTGATTTTTAATCTGAAGGTATCCTGTTATTGACACACTTGTTGAATTATGCTGCACAACCTGACAACAACAGTAATTAATCAATATATTTGTACAATTCTCAAATGGCTCTGAAACCCCTTACAAAAAAATATTGCAGTCAGAGTGCAGTATAATTGCAAATACTGCATCCAAAGTACCACAGTTGATTGCAGTTACTGCACTTTCTTTTTTTTTAAGGGCACAAGGGATTGACGTATTGTCTGGTCAAGCCAATAACCTAAATTGACTTTTAGTCTGGGAGAGTGTGTAATTGAAAGACTAGAGAAGGAAGGTGGGGATTGAGTCATTGAAAAAATAAAGGGTGCTGAAGAGAAGAGAAGGCAGCTAGCTATCTGTAAATCATGCATCTGTCTTAAGTGATTCCTGGACAGACAGGGCCAGACACTCAGGGAAATGAGAAGGGGAAGTGAGGGGACAGCTCTAGAACACAAACATTCGTAGAGTCGTAGATCACAACAACAGAGATGAGCTCAAAGTGTTGAGAGGGGTGTTAATTGTAAGTTGGGATGGTTAGGGTTGAGATGGAGAGGGTGGGAGGGGAGGACGATATGGGGGAGGTTGTCGAATATTTATTTACTGGTCTCCATCTTCTCGCTGATTACTGCCAAGTGGTCTTTGGATTCCGATTGGCTGGAGTCAGGGGCTGTCTCTTGGTGCTCAGCGCTGGTTGGCTGGGAGGTGATGGTCTGCTCCGGCTGCTGTTCTCCCTCCGCTCCACTGGGGGCAGCACTGGTGTTGGAAGCCATGGCGGAATGCGGACAATGTTGTTTCACTGGTAGTTTGGGCCTTTTTGATGATTGGTCTTGATTGGACTTTTGATCTTCTTCAACTGAAATGAACGGGGGAAATAGGGAACATAATACATTTTACAGTTACTTGCATTGTGGTGTTATCGAATTACCAGTTTGTTAGCATGGAAGTCTTACAGCTCCTGCAATGTTCTGATCAACCATACGGTATACTATAGTCTATTGTTTATAAACATTTTATACAGGTATACCAGGAACCAGCCAGGAAGCTATGGCTTTCTTCATTGGGGCACTGCTTAGATTAAACTTGACATTTTACCAAACCGTAGTCAGCTAACCATCTGAGGGGCGGGTCAGCAACATCCAGGGACCATATAGGAAGGAAACTGCTCAGGGATTTCTCCATGATGCCAATGGTGACTTAAACAGTTAAGGAGTTTATTGCCTGTGATAACGGAAAACTGAGGCTGCATCAACATTGTAGTTACTCCACAATACTAACCTAATTGACAGTGTGAAAAGTCAGAAGCCTGTAAAGAATACAAATACTCAAAAAATGCATCCTGTTTGCAACAAGACACTAAAGTAATACTACAAAAATTTGGCAAAGCAATTCACTTTTTGTACTGACGACAAAGTGTTATGTTTGGGGCAAATCCGTCCTTATAACACATTGCTGAGTACCACTCTCCATATTTTCAAGCACAGTGGTGGCTGCATCATGTTATGGGTATGCTTGTAATTGTTAAGGACTGGGGAGTTTTCAGGATAAAAAAAAATTACGGAATGGAGCTAAGCACAGGCAAAATCCTAGAGGAAAACCTGTTCAGTATGCTTTCCACCAGACACTGGGAGATTCACATGTCAGCAGGACAATAACTTAAAACACAAGGCAAATATACACATGAGTTGCTTACCAAGAAGACAGTGAATGTTCCTGAGTGGCTGAGTTACAGTTTTGACTTAAATATACTTGAAAATCTATGGCAAGTCCTGAAAATGGTGGTCTAGCAATGATGAACAACCAGAGCTTGAAGAATTCAGAAAAATATTATGGGCAAATGCAGCAAAATCCAGGTGTGGAAAGCTCTTAGAGACTTACCCAGACAGACTCACAGCTGTAATCGCTGCTAAAGGTGCTTCTACAAAGTATTGACTCTGGGGTGTGAATACTTAAATTAGCAAAGATTTCTAAAAACATGTTTTCACTTTGTCATTATTGGTTATTGTGTGTAGATGGATGAGAAAATGTTTTATTTAATCCATTTTGAATTCAGGCTGTTACACAACAAAATGTGTAATAAGTCAAAGGGTATGAATACTGCAGGGAATAGGGTACCATTTGGGATGTAACCAGTATATCCATACGGCCAATAAACATTGTACTTGCTCTGTTAATAATACACTGTTGCCGGTAGCAACCAACTGACTGACTGATGAGAATATCTTTCCACATAGGTATGACAGCCTCTGGGAATATGATAGATGTCTTCAAAGAGAGGACATTTTTTGAAGAGAACATGTTTGTTACAACTATGCAATACAATAAAGCAATAACACAGTAAGGAGTAGGCTATGACTGAAGACCCGCATTGTTATACAGAGTAAATGGCAGAGGAAAAGGCACTTCTCTTATAACTAGTCTGTGTTATAATCGAGGGTTGGAACCGGTTCAGTGAAAAGAAAGAAAACCGAAAAATAAGGAAATTATTTGAGGAACAAAACCCAAACCAAAAACGAAAGTGATCTATACTGTTCCGAAACAGAACCATTATTTTAAATGCATGGTAAACGGTTAATAACGTTCTATTAAGCTCCGGGATTTTTTTCCAGTCCCACAAAAATCTCAACAAGCTGCCTATGCAAAGCCCTCACTCTGTCACTTAGAAACATATTCCAGTTTGTGCCTGCCAGCTATAAATGGCAGACTACAACCCCAAAAGGTGCTTTGCCCCTGCCAACACAGACCGGTCGAAAAAAATAAGAAGAAGAAGAAGAAGAAGAAAATCCGATCTGTGGTTCAAACCCCTGGTTATAATGCCACAATATCTAACTGTTGACCATGACAGGAAATGTAAAAATAGCAGTTCCCTTGTAGGATGTCATGAAGTATCTGACTCCTCCTTAAGATAAGCCACACCCACCAAGCCCCACCCCTCTAACATTTATGCCACACCCCTCCTATCTGCATACCTCTCTCAGCCTTTGTTTCCAGGCTGACTACACAACGCCTTGATAGGCGTTTTAAATATCTGCTAATCACGTCATATAATAGAACAATCTAATGTCTGAATGTCCAGTTGATGATGTGGCACGCAGGCATTGGTTGGTGAAACGCAACTTCTGCAATGTAGTCGGCCTGGAATGCGACCAAAGTCTTCTGACAGGTTACATCACACCTACGTAGCCCTATTCCCTTACACAAGCTACACAACCTAAGTTAGCTAAGTTAGACAACCATATATCACAGTCACTTGACTGACCAAATCTGACATAAGACAATTCTGTCAAACCTCTTATCGTTTTGAATAAGAGTTAGAGTGAGGATTAGACGTAATAAGGATTAGTCCATATCGAACAAACAAAGGCTGGGATTCATTAAATCCGCCATAGAGACAGAATCATTGGATCACTTGTTTCAGTTTTTGGTCGCAGGTTCAGGAATGGCTGAAGAATTGCAACATTTACTTGGAGCTAACTCTTTAGATAGCATTGCTGGGTGATTTGAAAAGTCATAGTCAATCGATCAAACAAAAATATAAATGTAAAGCGTTGGTCCCGTGTTTCATGAGCTGAAAAAAAAGATCCCAGAAAAATTCCACATGCACAAAAAGCTTATTTCTCTCATATTTTGTGCACAAATTTGTTAACATCCCTATTAGTGAGCATTTATTCTTTGTCAAGATAATCTATCCACCTGACAGGTGTGGCATATCAAGAAGCTGATTAAACTGCATGATCATTACACAGGTGCACCTTGTGCTGTGGACACTCTAAAATGTGCAGTTTTGTCACACAACACAATGCCACAGGTGTCTCAAGTTGAGGGAGTGGGAAATTGCATGCTGACTGCAGGAATGTCCACCAGAACTGTTGCCAGAGAATTGAAGGTTCCTTTCTCTACCATAAGCCGTATCCAACCGGCCTCACAACCGTAGACCACGTGTAACCACGCCAGCCCAGGACCTCCACATCCGGCTTCTTTATCTATGGGATTGTCTGAGACCAGCCACCCGGACAGCAGATGAAACTGAGGAGTATTTCTGTCTGTAATAAAGCCCCTTTGTGGGGAAAAACTCATTCTGATTGGCTGGGCCTGGGTCCCAAGTGGGTGGGCCTATGCCCTCCCAGACCCATCCATGGCTGCGCCACCTGCCCAGTCATGCGAAATCCATAGAGAAGGGCCAAATGAATTTATTTAAATTGACTGATTTCCTTCTATGAATTGTAACTCAGTAAAATTGTTGAAATTGTTGCATGTTGTGTTTATGCTCGCACGCGCCAACGAGTGTCTGCGTTATCAGGTGCTAAAATAGAAGTTGCTTCTTTTTGTGACGCCGAACATGATGCAAGTCCTGCCTCTCCCATCTCCTCATTGGCTTTTAGAAGCATATACCCACGTGCCATCGATTGTGGTAATACACCTTATTATGAAAGTCCAAAGAAGAAAAAGCCTGGAAGGAGAGATGACTACAAACGATTCGGTTGACTGTTTGACTAATTGTCGGAGTCGAGGACCTTGTGCATTTCAGGTAAAATAGCCATGTTTAAATCCCAGGGCAAATTAGCTAGCAACTGCAAGCTAGCTAGCTAAATTGCCATACATATTTAATGCTTTCGACCTCTCCCCAAATTAATATAATTGGTTCAGAGTTTGTTTTGATATTTCAACCTGTGTGTAGTGATCGCGTTTGGTGGGGGGGGACAAACTATATTTGCGCATGGTGTAACATTGTCTCTGTGCTCCCCAACGAGCCAAGTTCCCCGTGCTCATTTGGTTGCACATCTGCCCATGCTGCAGAGCTGATAAAATCACTATTTTAGTAGTTCATCGAAGTAGGTATGGCATACTTTCAAGACTGCTACAACTATCAATCGGGTAGTTTAATAACTAACTTTCTCTATCCCTCTCATTGCTGTGTTGACTACATTCCTCTCCCATGCGGTCTGTCAGGAAGAATATGCGCAATGGATTCTGGTCATTGTAGTTAATTACCACATTTTCGGCGCTGAACTAGGTTTAATATTTGCCAATTGAAAACGAAATTTCTTGCAGCGTTTTTGATTTGATATCTCTCGTGCTTGATAGGATTTCTCTCTAGAGAAACGGCGCGTTGAGCTCACAAAAAAAGGAACTATGTAATTGAACCGACGTTGGTCAGTTGTTTAATAATCTGAGAAAAAAAGAAATGTCGGTTAATTGCTCGGCACTACGTGACGTCGGTCCATTATATTAGGCTTAGGCTACCAGTATTATTGGGCTATATCAGCCAATAAGCTAGATGTAGTTTGAAAGAGAGCCAGAGTTGGGGTGAACTAGAATAGGAGACTGGACACTTACACTTCACTTGAACCACGTTTTGCATAACTTTTAGCAGGCAGGGACAAATAACTGTGTTACCAATACTTAATATTTAGACAAAGTAGGAGCCTAAACTATAGCCTGTCATACTTCGGAAGTTCATTTCCTTGAAAAGACAACTGCCCGGGCTTATCCGCCCATGCATGTAGCCTACAGGCTATTTAATTGAAACAACACATATTAGGAGCACTTGATCTCGCAAGCCCAATACAAGGGGAATGCAGCTATTTAGCGTCAATTACCTTTAAAAGTTAAGTGCAATGCGCTTGACGAAAAGGTACATTTGACTGACTCCCGGCCGAACTTCTACACCTTGATATCTGAATATTCATTGTCTTGTAAATACTTTAATTCCATGTACAGGGTTGTTAGCAGTGGCAGATTTAGGTACAGGCCACATGGGCAGCCGCCCAGGGCGTCATCTTGCCGGTTTTCTATCGCTCGTTTGCACGTTACGTCAATGATATCATGTCACCGTGTGGATCAATTAACCTTGTCGGAGTGGGCGCCCTGATTCTAGTTTATGAGCTAGGCAGGCTACTGCCTGGGAATGTCTCCCACTCAGAAATACGAGATGGGGCGGGGGTAGGTTGACCTCAGGTCTCCCCACTGGAAGCCCAAGGCAGGCGAATCTATCAAATAGCCCACCTCTAACTTTGTAGAGTACTAATGCAATTAGTAAAATCAGTCATACTACGAAATTATATCAAATAAACCACAATTCATTCATAATACTGCGAATATATAGTTTCAGAGATATATGGTTACATTTTTTTCTGGTTTGTGCGAAATCGTTGAGAATAACCGTGTGGCTCAGTTGGTAGAGCATGGTGTTTGCAACGCCCGGGTTGTGGGTTCGATTCCCACGGGGGACCAGTACGGAGAAAAACATGTATTAAATGTATGTATTCACTACTGTAAGTTGCTCTGGATAAGAGCATCTGCTAAATGACTAAAATGTAAATGTCAAATGTAATAATATAAAACCAGTCTGCACACCACCAAGGTGAATTGGTTTAGTCTTGACTCAGTGTTGGGGGATGGGTAATATATTGATGCTCGAGTGCCAAATCAACACAATTTTGTTTCTATTTGTCTTTGGTTACTTATTTTGATATTTGACTCTTATTTTTGTATATATTTTTATAGTTTTAAATGTTATAATTATTTATTTGCGTTGTTCCAAATGTCTGAATAAAAATTACAGTTAGTGCAGAATAGCGCTTTTTTTGGGGGGGGGGGGGTGAAGTGGGGGTTTTTTTTCCCAGGAAGCCATACAAGCTAGAACCGCCACTGGTTGTTAGAGTATACTGTGTGTATCCATTTGGGCTCAACATAGCTCCATCTATGAATCTGAGAGCGGTTACATTTCTCCAGCTCCATCCCTCAGCTTTATCGAAAAACCAAATGGCTGGTTTGCAGTTTGGCTGAAAAAGTAATTAAGGATGTACATGTAATTTCTAAAAAGGGTTCAGCCTCGCTAAAAGGAGTTGTTGAGTCATAAAATCTAATCTAAGTACCACCCAACCCGCTTTACAAAGATGAATGTTGTGAAAATAGGAACTTCTATGGGAAATGTAATGGGTATTATAAGAAATGTTGTACATTATTATGACATTTAAATATACTGATCTGCAATTCATGCAGGGAGTGAGACTGACATAGTAGAGGAGATGTGGTTAGAATGAAGAGGGGATGGAGGAGAGAAGGGAGGGGAGGAAAGGGGGATGAGCACATCAAGGAAAAGGTGATCTTGGCACACCTAGACCTGCGTGTGTGTGTGCGCGCGCGCGAGAGAGAGGGAGGGAGTGGAATATGGAGAAGGACTTGCGGTGAATTGCACATGTAATTCAACAATAAAATCAGGAACACTGTAAATTCCAGCAAATTCTATGTAAAGATGATAAATTATGTATTACAATGCTACATGACTTATGCAGACTAACATAGGTCTGTTTGGAAAACCACTGAATGCATAATAAAGATGCCTACAGACATACATGCATGGCTGCCTTACACACACACACACACACACATACACACACAGAGAGAGAGATAAACACACATGCACCCTCTCCCTGCCCTCGCTTGGTCTTTCTCTCATGTACATGAGTAAAATACTGAACGAAGAAATTACTGGTGCATTCTCTCTCTCACACACAGACACATGCGCGCGCGCCATTGTCTGCATGCACACACACACAATGATGACACACCCACTTCAAACCACACATGCAGTGCATACTGTGCACTACAGATTGGCTACTGTACACCACAGATAGCAAAATATGAACTAAATCACATAGAAACCGCATGCTATCCGCCTAGGCCTACCTGATCTTATTGAGTGACATGAAACATTATCCTTAACATTTTGCTTTTCTTGATCACAATTCCAAATGTTACTGTAAATGCAACGTGTAATAAAAAAGAGAAAATATTACACAAGTTCAGTAGGCTACGATTAAAATCTCCACCCAGAATTCGTCGAATTGTCTTTTTCTTTTGATACAGGCTATGGTAAACGGTAACGGTCAAATTAGGCTACAGACCACGCCGGGGGATGTCAAATTGCGCTCTTGTGCTTGCTATGTTGCTACCTCATCATCTCTCGCTCTCTTTCTCTTTTGTTCAACGGCGCTGCAAGATTGAGGAGAGGGAGGGGGAGACAGGAAACTCCTATGCCCGGAGGCGGGTAGAAAGGAGGGGAGAGAGGGAGAAGTCGACGCAGCACATGCAATAGGATGCTTTCGCTCGCTTTTCTCTCTCACCCCGCTTACCCTTACTTTTTTCTCTCTCAGGGTCTATTTTGCTGATGGGGCAATAGTAGACAAACGCGCAACTTGTGCCGTCCACATACCAATTTAGCTAGGCATACTGCCTCAAGCATTCCTTTGTCGCTGGTTCACTGACTGTTTTATATAAGTCTATGTTTATTCCTAGGGGTCATGTGAACCAACCATCATGTGGTCAATATTGTTGACAGTATTCACCAGCAATTGAAAATACAGTGCATGCTTGGCTATTATTTAGTCATTTCTGGCCCAACTTTGCTCATCGCACCTGAAGTGGAGTTATAAAGTACCAGTCAGGCCGAGCCATGAGGGATACTTTAACGAAGTGTTGCACTCTAGCGACGTCCTGTGTACAATTTCGGTCCACACACACGCACCCAACACAAACATAAAAAATGTAGTAAAATTACACAAATGACCTATGTAGGCCAAGTTATAGTGGGTCTTGTTGCTCTTTGGACAAACAAAACATTTGATCACGTTATCAGCTACCTGCAACTAAACCATATTTTGTTCTAGTATTTTACATGGCCAAATATGCATTGGGATGGTTGGGAATAGACCAAATGGAGTAAAAATCTGTGCTAAAATATCCAGTGGTCTTCTAATAAAAATATAATCAGTATCAATTCATTGATTTAAAGGTGCAATCAGTAATATTTAATGCTCTCCAATGGTAATTTCAATTTATGATATACATTGATATGATACTATTTGAGATTTGATACATTTCTCAAGCTCTGGCCATCCCTCAGCTTTATAGCAAACCAAGTGGCATGGCTGCCATTTGGCTGAGAAGCCAATAGAAGATTGTGTAATAAGTCAGGCCAGAGCATGTAGCTTAATGTTGTTTTTATTAGTCACTACTGCATGAGCTACAGACATAAGAGGTAGATGAAGATTTCGATACATGATGGTTATTGCAAAAATATGGTTTGTTCAAATGGATTGAGACACTTTATCCAGGGTGTGTGTGTGTGTACAGACAGACCATGGATACAAACTGAAGCCTTGACATTTAAGGTTACGGGGAAAAGCCATGCTTTAATTTCTTTGATAAATTTACGTCATTTAGCAGACGCTCTTATCCAGAGCGACTTACAAATAGGTGCATTCACCTTATGATACCCATATCTATAAATGGATCAACAAATGAATTAAACACATTTGCATAAACCTCAAAAGCACAACAAGGAAAGATTCCTTACTATCCAGGATTATGGTTAGTATAGATATGCAACACATGGAGTGGACAGCACTTTATAGGGCATCGACGGCACCAAACAGATGAGCAAAAAAGCCATGTAAACCAAGGGGAACGTTCACTTGGACGTCTTTAGTCAGATACACATCTATGTGCGCACACATCAGAATAATCGCAACCGTACAGTCATACATATCATATCCCTAATTGTCAGTTACTACATCAGACAAAAAACAACCAGAAATCCTACATCTGTAGGGGATATTATCAGACTGGACATTATTCTCTTATTGTCAACGTTCTCCTCCTTTTCTCTTCCCCCTCTCACTGGCCCTGGCTCTGAGAAAGAGCTCCCAGAAGGCCATTGGCCGTGCTGAAGAGGTTGATGGGAGAAGAGCCGTCTGTGATCAGGGTTGACTTCAAACCCAGAGACTGGAGCAGCTTGACCTGGGAGAGGGTGGGGGAGAAAGGGAGGGAGTGGGGAAAAGAGGGGAGTGAGGGACAGAAACAGAGAGATTATTAATTTAATATGATCATTTCTCCTTTACGTTATAACTGATTGAATAAGATCCTGTGTTCCAGTTCCAATATCCTAAACTGTGTTTTATGTCTTGTCACGCCAATATAGCTAATTTAATTAAATTGAGATTGGGTGGGAGAAAGGCAGACATGCTCAGTGAAACGTTACAGTAAAGTAAAACATTACAGAATGATTCTGACCTGAACAAGAGCTTAAGGATTCTCCAGGTGCCATTTTAATTCAGACAAATGTATTGGTGTAGCACAAGTATTATGGTATGTAAGGAGTTATGTACCTGTAGCTCGGGGCCGGCTCTGGCCATCTCCTGCAGGGTGTCAGCGCCGATACTGTCCACCAGCTTTTTAAAGCGGTTGCTCTCTATCTCAGCCAGCTTCTGCTGTTTCTCCACTTCCAAACGATCCATTGCTGACTTATAGTTTAGCTCCTGCTCCCTCGCCTTGGACAGACGGTCCAGCTCGCCCTCCTGCACACAGACTTACAGGTCAGCTACACATAGTATGTGAACCTTTCAGCATTACACAATGTAGAACACCTTCAAACATGTATCAAACACAGACCACACACACACACACACACACACGTGAACTACTGGTTGTGTACCTTTCAGAATTACACAATGTACAACACTTTCGACCATACACACGAAGCACACACAGCATAGTGAGAGGATACGTACAGCCTCAATCTTCTGTGCCTCAGCCTTCAGTTTAGCCTCGTTGACTGCCGCCTCTCCCAGGATACGGGCTGCCTCTGCTCTGGACTGGGCCTCTGCCTTGGCTGCCCCTGTACTCTCCACCGCCGCACTGTAACACAACGACACCTTTAGATTTGGTATTTTGTCAGGATCCCCATTAGCTGTTGCAAAAGCAGCAGCTACTCTTTCTGAGGTCCACACAAAATATTACATAATATAGAACATTAATAGACAACAGCTCAAGGACAGAACTACATTAAAAAAAGTATTACAAAAGGCACACGTAGCCTACATATCAATACACACAAACTATCTAGGTCAAATAGGTGAGAGGCGTTGTGCTGTGAAGTGTTGCTTTCAGTTTTTTTTAAACCAGGTTTGCTTTTCACTTGAGCAATATGAGATGGAACGGAGTTCCATGCAAAAATGGCTCGATATAACCACTGAATCTATGTTTTGACCATGACCGTTTACAATCTAAGGTAACGCCAAGTAATTTAGTCTCAACTTGTTCAACAGCCACACCATTCATTACCAGATTCAGCCGAAGTCTAGAACTTAGGGAATGATTTGTACCAAATACAATGCTCTTAGTTTTAGAGATGGCCACCCATTCCAAAACAGACTGCAACTCTTTGTTAAGGGTTTCAGTGGCTTCATTAGCTGTGGTTGCTGATGCGTATATGGTTGAATCATCAGCATACAAGGACACATATGCTTTGTTTAATGCCAGGTCATTGGTAAAAATGGAAAAGAGTAGAGGGCCTAGAGAGATGCCCTGCGGTACACAACACTTTACATGTTTCACATTAGAGAAGCATCCATTAAAGAAAACCCTCTATAGCTCTGAATCCATGATATGGATTAAAAAGCCATAACACAAGTTTAACAGTTTATGGTAAATAATATCAAAGGCTACACTTAAATCTAACAGTACAGCTCCCACAATCTTCTTATTATCAATTTCTTTCAACCAATCAGTCATTTGTGTCAGTGCAGTACATGTTGAGTGCCCTTCTCTATAAGCATCCTGAAAGTCTGTTGTTAATTTGTTTATAGAGAAACAGCATTGCATTTGGTCAAACAGTTTGCTAAGTGCAGGCAGCAAGCTTATAGGTCTGCTGTTAGAACCAGTAAAGGTCGCTTTACCACTCTGGGTAGCAGAATTACTTTGGCTTACCTCCAGCCCTGAGGACAAAGACATTCCTCTAAACTCAGATTAAAGATATGACAGATAGCTGACTATAGCCACTCCCTACCATCCTCAGTAGCTTTCCATCTAAGTTGTCAATACCATCGATAACAATAATGTTTTCCACCTCTCCAACACTAACTTTACAAAATTCAAACTTGCAATGCTTTTCTTTCATTAGGTTTTTTTATGCATGAATACGATGGCTCACTGTTCATTGTTGGAATTTCCTACCTAAGTGTGCCCACTTTGCCAATAAAGTAATCATTAAATTAGCAACATCAAATGGTATCGTGATGAATTCGATAAAAGATGGAGTTGAATTTGTCTTTCTGCCCATAACGTTATTTAAAGTACTCAAGTTTTTTTTCCATCATTCTTTATATCATTGATCTTAGCTTCATAATACAGTTTATTCTTCTTTTTGTTGAGTTTAGTCACATCATTTCTCAATTTGCAGTAAGTCAGATGTGCAGCCAGACTTATTAGCCACATATTTTTCAACCATACCGTTTTTCCAATTCCTCATCAATCCATGGATCCTTAAAAGTTGTAACAGTCAGTTTCTTAACATGTGCATGTTTATCAATAATTGTAAGAAGCAATTTCATAAATTCATCAAGTGCAGTGTCCGGATGCTCCTCATTAATCACAATCAGACAACAAATATTTTTAACATCATCCACATAAGAGTCACAGCAAAATCTTTTGTATGATCTCTTATACACTATTTTAGGCCCAGCTGTTAGAACTTTGGCTTTCCTGGATATAGCCACTATATTGTGATCACTGCATTTAATGGGTATACATCCTTAGAACAAAGTTCTACAGTATTAGTAAAAAATGTGATCGATACATGTGGATAATCTTGTTCCTGTAGTGTTTGTAAACACCCTGGTAGGTTGATTAATAACCTGAACCAGATTACAGGCACTGGTTACAGTGAGACGCTTCCTATTGAGCAGACAGCTTGACAAAAACCAGTCAATATTCAGGTCACCAAGAAAGTAGACCTCTCTGTTTACAACACATACACGTTCAAGCATTTCACACATTATTTAGATACTGACTGTTAGCACTTGGTGGCCTATAGCAACACCCCAAAAGAAAAGGCTTTAGATGTGCCAAGTGAACCTGCAACCACAACACTTCAATAACACTTGACATAAGTTAAGGCCGTCATTATAAATAAGAATTTGTTCTTAATTGACTTGCCTAGTTAAATTACGCACACAGACACACACACTTCAAGTCGGAAGTTTACATACATTTAGGTTGGAGTCATTAAAACTCGTTTTTAACCACTCCACAAATTTCTTGTTAAACTATAGTTTTGGCAAGTCAGTTAGGACATCTACTTTATACTAGGATTAATTGTCAGGAATTGTGAAAAACTGAGTTTAAATGTATTTAAACTTCCGACTTCAACTGTGTGTGTTATATATATATATATATATATATATACACACACACACTGCTCAAAAAAATAAAGGGAACACTTAAACAACACAATGTAACTCCAAGTCAATCACACTTCTGTGAAATCAAACTGTCCACTTAGGAAGCAACACTGATTGACAATACATTTCACATGCTGTTGTGCAAATGGAATAGACAACAGGTGGAAATTATAGGCAATTAGCAAGACACCCCCCAATAAAGGAGTGGTTCTGCAGGTGGTGATCACAGACCACTTCTCAGTTCCTATGCTTCCTGGCTGATGTTTTGGTCACTTTTGAATGCTGGCGGTGCTTTCACTCTAGTGGTAGCATGAGACGGAGTCTACAACCCACACAAGTGGCTCAGGTAGTGCAGCTCATCCAGAATGGCACATCAATGCGAGCTGTGGCAAGAAGGTTTGCTGTGTCTGTCAGCGTAGTGTCCAGAGCATGCAGGCACTACCAGGAGACAGGCCAGTACATCAGGAGACGTGGAGGAGGCCTTAGGAGGGCAACAACCCAGCAGCAGGACCGCTACCTCCGCCTTTGTGCAAGGAGGAGCAGGAGGAGCACTGCCAGAGCCCTGCAAAATGACCTCCAGCAGGCCACAAATGTGCAATGTGTCTGCTCAAACGGTCAGAAACAGACTCCATGAGGGTGGTATGAGGGCTCGACCTCCACAGGTGGGGGTTGTGCTTACAGCCCAACACCGTGCAGGACGTTTGGCATTTGCCAGAGAACACCAAGATTGGCAAATTCGCCACTGGCGCCCTGTGCTCTTCACAGATGAAAGCAGGTTCACACTGAGCACATGTGACAGACGTGACAGAGTCTGGAGACGCCGTGGAGAACGTTCTGCTGCCTGCAACATCCTCCAGCATGACCGGTTTGGCAGTGGGTCAGTCATGGTGTGGGGTGGCATTTCTTGGGGGGCCGCACAGCCCTCCATGTGCTCGCTAGAGGTAGCCTGACTGCCATTAGGTACCGAGATAAGATCCTCAGACCCCTTGCGAGACCATATGCTGGTGCGGTTGGCCCTGGGTTCCTCCTAATGCAAGACAATGCTAGACCTCATGTGGCTGGAGTGTGTCAGCAGTTCCTGCAAGAGGAAGGCATTGATGCTATGGACTGGCCTGCCCGTTCCCCAGAGCTGAATCCAATTGAGCACATCTGGGACATCATGTCTCGCTCCATCCACCAACGCCACGTTGCACCACAGACTGTCCAGGAGTTGGCGGATGCTTTAGTCCAGGTCTGGGAGGAGATCCCTCAGGAGACCATCCGCCACCTCATCAGGAGCATGCCCAGGCGTTGTAGGGAGGTCATACAGGCACGTGGAGGCCACACACACTACTGAGCCTCATATTGACTTGTTTTAAGGACATTACATCAAAGTTGGATCAGCCTGTAGTGTGGTTTTCCACTTTAATTTTGAGTGTGACTCCAAATCCAGACCTCCATGGGTTGATAAATTGGATTTCCATTGATTATTTGTGTGTGATTTTGTTGTCAGCACATTCAACTATGTAAAGAAAAAAGTATTTAATAAGATTATTTCATTCATTCAGATCTAGGATGTGTTATTTTAGTGTTCCCTTAATTTTTTTGAGCAGTATATATACTGTATATAGATAGTGGCAGACGGCAGGAAGAGGTGAGGGGAGTGGTTATTGAAGGGAGATATCTTGCAGCCTGCTGGCTCCACCCCAGAGCCTTATATGGACTTCTTGCCCCAACGAGCGGATCATTAAGCCAGGGAGTACTGGGGGATAAAAGAGGGAGCAGCCTGCACAAAGGGGCAGAGAACGGAGAGTGGAGCATGTGGGTGTGTTACGGAGAGTGGAGCGTGTGGGCGTGTTACAGAGAGTGGAGCGTGTGGGCGTGTTACGGAGAGTGGAGCGTGTGGGTGTGTTACGGAGAGTGGAGCGTGTGGGTGTGTTACGGAGAGTGGAGCGTTTGGGTGTGTTACGGAGTATGAAGCGTGTGTTACGGAGAGTGAAGCGTGTGCGTGTGTTATGGAGAGTGAAGGTGTGTGTTTTATGGAGAGGGAAGTATGCGTTATGGAGAGTGTGAGAAGAGAGATTTACACCCCCCCCCCCCTCCCCTCCGTGTACCAAACCGGATTGCCTGAGGACCTGAGTTTTAGGAGTACCCCTGGAGAATGGAACAGACAACGAGAACAGATTGTGGACTGTGAAATAGTTGGTGAATTCCCCCCTTTCCCCCAGTGTGCAAAACTCCCCATTTGCATTCTAATTATGCTACTTGTGTGTGTTTTGTTATTGAACTTGGTGACGTGGAAACCCCACACCCTTGAGCCTGCTCCATATGGTGGAGAATGCGGGCACACCAAACCAAG
Organism: Salmo salar; assembly: GCF_965601325.2. NCBI lineage: Eukaryota > Metazoa > Chordata > Actinopteri > Salmoniformes > Salmonidae > Salmo > Salmo salar. Next base: position 3,419,401 of record NC_138313.1, read on the forward strand.
CTCAATAACTAAAACAGACACGGAGCACAATGGAAGCATTGGTGAAACAGCTGGTGGAGGTGAACATAGCACAGCAGGCTATGCATTGGGAGCTGCTGGAGGAACAGCGTCAGCAGACCGCTCTCCTGAGATCTGAACTCAGCCAGCTGCCAGCCGCCCAGACCGGCATAGCGGCAGGCGCAGCAGTCTCTCGTTCCAAACCCAGTAGGTTTATACTGAAGTTGACAGAGGCTGACGACATCGAGGCCTACCTCCAAGCCTTGAGAGGACGGCGGCTAGGGAGAAAAGGCCCCATGAGAAATGGCGCGGCACAGAAGAGCTATCAGGATCTGACGGCTGACCAGTCGACGCATTACGAGGGGCTGAAAAAGTAAATCCTGCGCTGGTATGGTTACACCCTGATTAGCAGGGCACAAAGGTTCCATGATTGGGCGTATGATCCTACAGCGTCCACCCCGATCGTAAATGCATTATCTAATTAGCCAACTCCTGGCCAGCCCAACTACTGAAACACTGACGCCCATTGAGAAAGTGGTCATAGATCAATTTCTACGCTCTCTCCCATGTGTGTTGGTCCCCACCTCAGAATGTACGTTTTTGGCCCGATGGAATGGGCCATACGAAGTCCTTGAGGAATTGGGTGAAGTTAACTATAGGGTCAGACAGCCGGGACGTAAGCATCTGACCCAGATTTACCATGTGAATTTGCTAAAGAAATGGAACACAAGTGATGTACTCTACTCTATTTCCCCGAAGAAGGCTACCACAGAGACCAAGCCGGCGGAGGTATCACTGGGGGAGCAGCTGAACGAAGCACAGAAGCAGGAGCTGAGGGAGTTGGTCGGCCGGAACCAGGAAGTGTTCTCCAGTGAACCAGGACACACCGATCTGGTACAGCATAACATCACCGATCCCAGGAAAAAGGTGAAGTTGAGACCCTACCGCATACCGGAAGCAAGGAGAGTGGCTGTCAGGACTGAGTTAAAAACAGTGTTGAAAGCTGATATAATCGAAGAGTGAGTGGTGCAGTCCCATAGTGTTGGTGCCGAAACCAGACGGCACCATTCGCTTCTGTTATGATTTTAGAAAGGTAAATGAAATCTTGAAGTTTGACGCATACCCTGAACTGATGAATTAATAGAACGGCTAGGGACCGCCCGATTTATCAGCGCGCTCGACCTGACAAAGGGTTATTGGCATGCGCCCTTAGCTACCGAGGCACGGGAGAAAACAGCTGTTACACTACAAGAAGCTGCGCTTTGGGCTGCACGGGGCCCCGGCCAACTTCCAGAGGTTGATGGACCGGATTCTCCGTCCCCATCGTGAGTACGCGGTGGCCTACATCGACGATATTGTGATCCATGGGAGCGAGTGGGAGACACATCTAAACCAGGGGCGTGCGGTACTGCAGGCCTTACGGGAGGCGGGGCTAACAGCGAACCCAAAGAAATGTTGGCTCGGCCTGCGGGAGGCTGAGTACCTGGGGTACACGATCGGGAGGGGATGTGTCAAACCCAAGGTGAAGAAAGTGGAGGCGTTTCGGGATGGCCCCGCCCCCTCACCAAGAAGCAGGTACACACGTTTGTGGGGTTGACGAGTTACTACCAGAGATTTATTCCCCACTTTGCCTCCTTAGCCAGCCCCCTGAGATCTGACCAGGAGCTGTCTGCCCGCCCAGATGACGTGGACAGAGGAGCCTTCCAAGACCTAAAGAGAGCACTGTGTTCTGGACCCGTGCTGGTGACCCCTGACTTCTCCAAACCACTGGTGGTACAGACCAATGTGTCCGAAACAGGGGTGGGTGCCGTCCTATCACAGCTACAAGAAGGTGAGGAACACCCAGTCGTGTACATTAGCCGGAAGCTGTTGTCACGGGAACAAAGATATTCCACTGTGGAGAAAGAATGTCTAGCGATCAAGTGGGCGCTCGAGACGCTGAAGTATTACTTATTGGGACGGCACTTCACCCTCGTAACGGACCATGCACCACTGGTTTGGATGTCACGGAATAAGGACAGTAACGCCCGGGTCACCCGCTGGTTCCTATCCTTACAGTCCTTTGCTTTCTCTGTCGTCCACATATCAGGTGCAACCCATGGAAATTCCAATGCCCTCTCCAGGAGGGATGCTCTAGGGTGGTGGTTCGAAATCCTGGTCCTGGGCACCCAAAATGGGTGCACATTTTTTGTTTTTTCCCTAGCACTACACACCGGATTCAAATCATCAAAGCCTTCATCAAAGCCTTCATTTGAATCAGCTGTGTGGTGCTAGGGCCAAAACAAAAACGTGCACCCCTTTGCGTCCCCAGGACCAGGATTGAGAACCACTGCTCTAGGGAGCTGGACCACCCCTCCCTCCCGCTCAGACGGCAGGGAGAGGTGAGGGGAGTGGTTATTGAAGGGGGATATCCTGCAGCCCGCTGGCTCCACCCCCAAGCCTTATATGGACTTCATGCCCCAACGAGGCGAGGCTGCGGATCATTAAGCCAGGGAGTACTGGGGGATAAAAGAGGGAGCGGCCCGCACAAAAGGGGCAGAGAACGGAGAGTGAAGTGTGTGTTATGCAGAGTGTGAGAAGAGAGAGCAATGTCTGTGTGATTACCCGTTGTGACCTGGACTGTAATCCATGTACCGGATTGGCTGAGGACCTGAGTTTTAGGATTACCCCTGGAGAACGGAACGGACAACGAGAACGGATTGTGGACTGTGAAATAGTTGGTGAATTTCCCCCTTTTCCCCAGTGTGCAAAACTCCCTAATAAACTCTCCATTTGCATTCTAGTTGTGCTACTTGTGCATGTTTTGTTATTGAACTTAGTGACATGGAAACCCTTGAGCCTGCTACAATATATTCTCTAAGCATTACAGGGATATGGCTCTGAATATATACAGCAACATCTCCCCCATAAGCATTTGTTTCTTATATAGATGTTATATCCTTATATTGCTATTGCTGTATCATCAAATGAATTATCTATGCGAGTCTCAGAAATGGCTAATCTGAATGTTATTGATTTCATGAACCTTATTTCTAAGGCTACATATTAATATGGGCTATTTTCAGCCCTTTCCCGGGTAGCTTATCAGAGATAAGACATAATATGGAAAAGAGCAAACAAGGCAAGAGGAAAAAAAATATACATTCAGAAGTCCATTAAGCAATTGGTGTGAGTGCTACGGGGTTGAAGCTATGAACCCATAGCCTTGGCTCGCTCATCCTTTCCAGGCTTCTGGGAGGGAGGGTGGACAATGAGCCTGTCATAACAGATGTAAGCAATGTCCCCACAGCTTCAGGATAGTCCTCGTTGAGGAAGATATACATTCCTCTCAAGTTCTTGGCTCTTTCCAGAACAGCTACCTTGTCCTTGAACCTTAGGAACTTGACCACTATCGGCCTGGGACGGTCACCTGGGCCGGTGGTGGGTTGTCCAGTCCTGTGGCCGCGCTCCACTCTAATCTTCCTGTGGTCGATCTTCAATTTCTCAGAGATCATTTCCCTCACTTTGTCCTCAGACTCCGTCCAGGTCTCATGTGGAGATTCGTCAATTCCGCCCCGAACCATGTTATTCTACCTTGATTGTCCCTCCCTTATCAGTCATTGTTATCATGGATTCACACACAGAACTGATGTCCTCTCTCAATGACTTACAGATTGCTGTCATCTTGCCGTTCTCCTGTTTCAACTCATCGAGCTGAACCTGGGTAAACGGCAAAATGTTCTTCAGGTACTGGACCTCCGGTCAGGTTGTCCATTCTTTTATTAGTTGAATCCACCAATATTTGGACAAAACACATTAAGCTGGGGGAGGGAAAATCTGATCCTAGATCTGTACCTAGGGAAAACTTCACCACAGATATAACCTCCGCATTCACACAACTCACAATAGCATAGCTACATTGTTAGGATCTCTGATCTAAATGTTACTCGGTACAGCTTCGCATTCACACTACTAAGAACAGCATAATGCTAACGCTAGCCATGCCAATTCTAGCTCCTTGCCATAACTTTTTTCCATTGGCAAAGCTAATGTGTTAGCGTTATGCTAGTGATAGCCCTGCCATTATATTTCCCAAAAGCGATGCTAACGTGCATTAGTTTTAACAGCACAGCATCAGTGGTCACCTGAGGGCCTCCAGCTCCAACAGCTCTTTCCTGGTCCTCTCTGCCTCCGCCTGGTCTGTGATCCTCTGCCTCTCCAGACGACCACGCGCCTCCTGCTCGAGACGCTCTGCCTCATGGCTGCAGGGAGGGAAGGGAGAGAGAAATACAAAGAGAGGGAGAAGAAGAGAGAGGAACGGGGGAGAGAAGGTAACGCTTACCAAACAGGCAAAAACAACCCTGTGTGTGTCTGTCTGGTGGCAGATAGCCTAGTAATTGAGAGTGTTGGGCCAGTAACTGAAAGGTTGCAAGTTCGAATCCCCGAGCCGAACTAGGTGAAAAATCTGTCAATGTGCCCTTGGGCAAGGCACTTAGCCCTAATTGCTCCTGTAAGTGTGCATATATATATATATATGAATGGACAAAGCTATCGATCACGTGACACCATTCATTCCTATGTGAAGACTCAATAGCGCATTGAAGCCAAATTAAGTCTTAAAATGGTGTCTCACGTGCAGCTTGAGTTACTCCAGGAAGTGAGTTGCAGGATAGCTCAGTGCTGCCCAATCTCATTAAATAACTCAAATTGAAGGCAGACAGTGGTACTGCAGGCTGCCATTAGCAAATAAATTATTATTTTAACTTCTTCTGTAATGAGATTTATATCTGTGGTATTAGAAGCAATTATTGGTACCATGTTTGTCTTCAAATGATTAAAAACAAATTCACAAAGATTGACATTTTTCCATTCACTAGAATGGGGGATCCTGTTTTATGCTTTGGCCTGCAGTACCACAGTTGACCTTGAACATCGATGGCTTCAGAGGTGGCATTCGTTCTCCCCTGGTGTGCGTGCGTGTCATGTGTCCTACCGTGCGGCAGCCTCCTGGGAGTTGGTGGTGATCTCGATGGCCAGCTGGACACTCTTCTGCAGGGCGTCTCTGGTCCTCTGGTCTACCGGCTCCACTGACTGGATGTCCACACTGCTGATGACCAGACTGTTCTGGTGGAAGCGCAGGCTGGGACGCACAGTCAGCTTGTCATCAAAGCCAAACACAGAGGAGCAGATGATCCGGTTGGAGTTCTGTAGAGTTGAGGGGGTTAAAGAAGACGTTAAAGCATGGTGTGTTATTCTTGTCTTTGAATCAATTGGCATCTGTTTTCCTAAGCGGTGTATAGGCCTACCTAACTACGATAGCTAAGGGCTGGAGGCCATGTAGAATTTAAAAAAGTGTATTAAAAAGCCAGAAAAGCGCAGATTTAGATGATTGAAGTGTGGACGGACCTTGTGAAAGTCGTCAAACTGCACTGAGGCGACGGCTCCTCTGACGCGGGAGGCGATGGCTTTACAGGCATCCCCCACAAAGTCAGGCACCGAGAACAGAGCCGCAGCCTGGGACGGGTCCGCAGGAGACTTCAGGTCAAAGTGCCTGAGAGAGAAAGAGAGAGCGAGAGAGAGGGGAGGTAGAGATATTAAATACATCAGCTGGCCTACAGACTAGACTAAGGACACCAAATCGCAGAGGATCCTCAAACACACACGTCGTCGTCGTCCCCCACCCACAAACCCTACCAGTTGTAGCTGAGCTGCAGCTGCAGGCGTGCGTGGTCGGCCGTCTCTATGGTGATGATGTCAGTGAAGAAGTCCGGCCCCAGCAGCAGACACACGGCCTTGATGACGTTGGCCCTCTTGGGCTTGTCCCCTGACAGGGACAGCACGGTGAACTGCTCATCAGGACCCAACATTACCATCTCTGGCCCAAACACCACCCTGAGAGAGGGGAGGGAGAAAAGGAGGGAGGGAGGACAAGACAGGAGAGGGGGGTGGGAAGAGAGAGGGAGGGCGAAAGGGAAAAGTTAACACTAGGGGCCCAATGTTGCTCTGGTCAAAAGTAGTGCACTATATAGGGAATAGGGTGCCATTTGGAATGCAGCCCTGTGCTAGTATATGGGTTGTTTCTGGACAGGGCCAGTGCCTCCACATTCGTCTGTCTGTCAGCCATGTTTACCTGGCCTTCTTCTCCCTGTAGTCGTAGACCTGCACGGCAGCGTTGTGGGGAACCCTGTAGGACACCACCTTGGTCTTGTCCCGGTCCTTCACCTCCACTTCCTTGCTGCGGTCCGAGCGGTCAGCCAGGGGGTCCTTTGTGGAGGCCAGGAGGGTCTCAACATTCTGAGGCAGATTCTTCGCCCACAGCTCCTCGTCCTGCGTCAGCATGTAGGTGTGGCCAATCACAGCACGGACCTAGAGCCAGGCAGCCAATGGGGGAGAGGGATGGTGAGAGGTGGGTGGGGATTTAAGGCTGATAAATAACAGGTGACTGGATTCCCTGGATCATTCGAATCAGGTGTTTTAGTGTACGTCCCAAATGGCCCCCCTACAGTACACGGTGCACTAGTTTTGACCAGAGTCCTGTGGGCCCTGGTCAATAGTGCACTATATCATAGGCACCTGAGCAATGGAGCAGGTGCAATCCCGCTTTGTTTTTTACCATAAAAGTATCAATTGGGAATGTCATTTTCAATGACTAGTAATGTTTTGAGCTAGTCTATATTAAAATACATATGTCGATGTTATATAATAATTAAAGCTGCAATATGTAACTTTTTGGGCGACCCGACCAAATTCACATAGAAGTGAGAGTTACAGATAGACTTGCTTTCATTGAGAATGACAGCTCTGAGAAGAAGTAGATCTGTTCCATGGTGCACTACTTCTACGCTATATTTCAGTGGTTTAGATGGTACAATAATGCTTATTTTGTCACAAACAAAAATTAGGCAAACTATTAGAATTTTAGCAACCAGGAAACGGTGGAGCGATTTCTACATATTGCATTTTGCACACCCTCCCCCGTCGCCTCAAGATGAATGTTTAGCCCACTGGAAAGTTTTTTGCTTCCCTCCCGCATGCCACTGTGTTGGTTCAGTGCAGTTAGAAAGCACTAGTTGCACCACTGGCGTTTCAAATGAATAAATGCATTGTGGCGTACAGCAGGTCAGCCACCAGGGGGAGACTCGTCGAGGCCTGGTAACAGATGGAGTATACATCACGAGGCGATGGCTCCATCTGCTGGATGTGCCAGGTCTCGAAGGGTGATCCGGCCAGGACTAATTGGGGCTGATTGGGAGTAATCAAGGGCTGCCTGCTCACCAGCTGTGCAAGGCCAATAAAGCTGCCAGAAGGGCAGCACACAGGGAGAGAGTGGGGAAGAAAGGACTCCTGTATAGTTGGGGACGGTTATAGAGGTAACAGGAGTTACAGTTTTGCAGTTTTGACCCCGACAGGATACTGCAAGACCTGGAGCCCAGAAGATGGTATCCCGGAGAGGGTCTCATGGGGAGACCTATCGTTTTCTTTTTGATTTATTATTTAAATAAACACCCTCGAAACCGAGCTAATAATACACTGTCCGTGTCTGATCTGTGTAAACGTCTTGACCAAACCCCCTGGTCAGCCACAGTATCCATTTTGTTGTGCCACTACATTTGTATCATTGTTTCATGTCCGATGCACTCAGGGTGTTTGTTGTTACATATCTTTTGAGAGGTGTGCACCATTTCACTTTGCCTGTACGAACCATGGTGAGCACGGGCATGTCTGATTTAGGCTTTGCTGGACATCTGGCTTTCTCACCCAATCGGTTTTGAGAAGGAGAGAGGATGCAATTGAGATTCTCCCACTGACTACGTAGCCTTCCATCAGCCTAGAAAATATTTCACCTTCGCAGAAAACTGCATGTCCGGTGGCTCGCAATGAGTAGTTCACAAGAAGATTCTGAGAAATAATCAGTAGGCCTAATATTACATGACTAAATCTGTGAAATAATTTCTCCCCAAGCTGTTTAGAGGCATTTAACACCATTCTGCATTTGCATCATAGTTTTCCAACATTAAAAATCAGTTAAAATGTTCTCATTCGGTTACAAAAGTAACAGTCCTGACTGAGCCCCATATGCAAGCGGACCGTAGCCGCTTTGCGGTTATAACCCGGAAGCCAGTGCGGCTGGCTTCCGGGTTAAGCAGGTGAGTGTTAAGAAGCGCAGCTTGGCGGGTCATGTTTCAGAGTACTTATGACTCGACCTTCGCCTCCCAAGCCCGTTGGGGAGTTGGAGCGATGAGACAAGGTCGAAATTGGGGAGAAAGGGGGTAAAATACAACAACAAAACCCAAAATATATAAAAACACTTCACTGGAACTAAGGGACCTACCCCGAACCATAAAAAACAGTCCCAGACCATTATTCCTCCTCCACCAAACTTTACAGTTGGCACTATGCATTGGGGCAGGTAATATGCATGTTTCTCCTTATAAATCAGACCGGTCGTAAAACTGTGTGTGAACAAGCATTAAAACTCTGCCTGGAAAACACCCTCCATTCAACCTTTTGATGTTGAAAATAACACCTGTTATTTTCTGTATACATTGGAACTATTGGAATTAAGCCACAGCAGTTTCTAAAAGAGCAATGGCAATTTTGATCACATTTCTGCAGGTGTGAGCAGAATGTTTTGATATTTTGCAGAGACTTTTTCAAACTAAACATGCATGCTGTCTATAGCGATTGCCTGTCCGTGCATTCAGCAAGATTGATAGTATATTCGAAACAACTTAAGTAGGCTAAATGCAAAAGAAGAATTGTTCAATATTTCATTTATCAATAAATTATGTTTCTAGGTCCTGCCATGGTATAGGCTCTGAGATTAATAGGCAATGATGCTGTGCTCCAATCGCACAGCAATAGCCTATCCGTAGGCCTCCTGTCAAATATTTTACATAAGTTACCGGTATATTTACTGTGTTGGCAGAATGTTTTAATCTTTTGCAGTAATTTATTTCGGTTGGCATTTATTGAGATGGCTCATGTAATGGAAGCAGCTCTGCAGAATGGTCAATAGTTGGCAAAGCCACAAAGTCATGAAATCTGATTTTAAACCTAACTCTAACCTTAACCACACTGCTAACCCCAATACCTTAAATTAAGACTAAAAAGCACATTTTTGTTCTATTTGAATGATATAGTCAATTTTGACTATGCAGCTGACCCATCTAGCTAAACCACTCAGTTCTGCTTCCAGGGCCAGACTCATTACAAAAATGTCACCCTGCGTAATTCATGCTGTATCTGGCAAAGGACTGTGTCAAAATGGTTGCGGACCTGTCAGCAGAACGTTTGAATTCAACAATGTTTTGCGTCGACTTTTCCCCAACCTAAACATGGGCTGCCCACGAATTCTGAAACATTGCCTATGGCTGGCTACAAAATTAAAAACATTTAAAAAGCAATTACAGAAGCGTACAGTAGGCCTACTTCAATGCAAAAGATAAACAGTTTACCTGTTAAATTTGACTGTATATTATAAACTGCAGTGCCTATGGGATTGCAAAACTTGATAAAGCCAATTATCTATTTACTAGGTCCAATTAAGTGAACGATGCACATGGTAATGTGTTGTATGGCTACTTCAGGAATATGAACTTCATCACAAGCCAGAAAAGGTGAGGAATTTATTTTGCAATGGTTATGAAAATAAAATAAATAGGAAGATTCCTATGTCTTAATTATTTTAGATTAAAAACATGTTTAAAAGATTTTTGCTCTTCTCACTAACAGCAAATGGCTGAATTCTTGTTTATGCCTTTCCTGCTTTTAAATGTTCATAATTTCCCCCATTTTCACTAAATAGCCTACTTACTTGCCAGCTTTCAATACAATATTTCAACCACTAGCAGATGTGCATACACATGGTCTAAAGTTTGCAGAGAGGTGAGCACATTCTCACATCAAAATTGTTTTAATATAAATGCCAACTTGTGTGAAAACTGGAGCACCCACATGTCGGGGTGTATTTTGTACATAAGCACAGTTTATAAATGGAGGCCCCTGGTCCCCAAGACGTGGAGAGATACTGTCCACTAGGAGGAATGTGAGCGCCTATTACCATCTAGTTAAACCGTGAGCTACGGCTCTTAAGATGGTGGGTTCAATCCCAATGCTAGGCACTTGTTTACATTTTTTCTGTTTTAACAGCCCATCTCAAACCTTAAACAGTTGGAATTAATGCCAAAAATGTACTAGCCCGTCTTCAAACATTTAGCTGGGTAAAAACTCACCTTTCCTGTCTTGATGTCTCGGACATAGATCCCTTCATTCTCGTCCAATGGGATGGCCTGTCGCCGTAGCATCACCTCCACGGCAGCCGGGGGGACGTACTCGATTGGTCCACGTAGCATCCAGCGGTCACCGGGGCGACGTTGGACTCCACCCCTCCGGGAGAGCTTGGCCCTCTCCTCCTCCTCCTCCTCTTCCTCCTCCTGCTGGCAGAGAGGAGAGGAGGAGGGAGAGAGTGAAGGGGAGAGAGAAGGAGAGTGGGGGAAAATGAGAGAGAGAAAGAGAGTGTACATTGAATGGATTGTGTACCGGCCAAACCAGTCAGTCCTGTTAAGGATCGTTGTTGTATTTGACTGAGGTGCATTCGTTTCCCCTCCCATCTGCATTTAAATTCTTCCACCATTCCCTCTCCCCCTCTTTCCTCACCTCCTGTGTATCTTTGAAGGCCTCTACGGCCCTCAGCACCAGGCCCTCCTCCTCAGAGAGAATATAAACGTCCTGGATGCCCTCCTCTAAGTGCTCCCCTGGCTGCAGGAAGAACGAACGCTCACCCTGGGAGGAGGAGAGAGAGCAGTGTTAAATTAAAGCTAATTGGGGAAGTGACTAAAAGCTACAAAAGGCAAATTAATAAACAAACAAAGTCACTGAACTTCCTCACCAGTGTGTAAAACAGCAATGAGTGACTAAACAAACATTTTACCAAACAAAGGAGTGAAAGACAGCGCTCTCTTTCACAGTCTCACCTTGCACACCCTCTTCTGACCCAGCTGTGGTTTACCGTCTGGTCCCACCGGGTCCAGGATCACACAGTACTGACGGCTGCTCAGCGTGGTCACGTTGACCACTCCCACCACTTCCTCGGCAACAGACGGGATGTGTGCCTCCCGCTCCGCCATGGTAACAAGCCACTCTTCCCCAGTGCGCCGGTCCCGCCCCCCGGCGTCACGGAATGGCCGTAGTGCTCGCACGTGCAGTGCTTTCTGAGAGTGAAAAAAAACATGAATTTGTTTAGGGAGGTCCTAAGAAGCATCATAAGACTAATAACATGTATTTTCTAAAGAATAGAAGAGCATATGGAGTTTAATTAGGCCTATGTTACGGGTCAGTGCAGCCCTGGCTGCGCCATTCAAATGAAATCAATAGTTTGTTATTTTGTTTATTAAAACAGACAAGACACACCTATCCGATCACAGTCAGACATATTTTATAGTAAGAATATAATGGAATATTACAGAATAAAATACAAATAATATTTTTCCCACGGGGATGTGTGGAACCGCTATCAAATAAAAATAAAAGTTATATTTTGAAACATGCATTCTTTTTTAATCCACGTTTCATCCCTTTCCTACCCTCACTCCACCTCGTTAGGTGCAGGATCTTATCTTCATCATGATACCGATAGAAAATAACATCCAATCCTATTTTCAAAAACATGTGAGTCTCATATTCATATTTCACAACCTCCGAGGGTTTTTGGAGTTGCTAATACGCAAGCAAAATAATAGGTCTACTCTTGATTTAGGCCACATTGCACCAAAAAAAAAAAATGGATCAGCGAATATATGAGATACCACCTCCACTTGTTTGCCCAGCCAGAAACCAATTAAACAAATAGCCTATACAGATGGAAATTCAGTGAAACAAAATCACATTAATTGATTGATTATCAGTCAGTCAAATAACAGGCTTTTGGTCAGGAATAGGCATAGGCTACTAAGCAACTGCGAGTGAAGAGCAAAATAATCCAATAGTTAAACTATTGGAGACCGCCAATCAAGAGGATTGAGGGGGAGAACAAGAGATGGTGAATGAATAAAAAAAAATAAAGGGCGGGAGAGAGGAGGGAAAAGTAAAGAGAGGGGGAAAGAGGAGGGAGAGGGAATAAATGGTGAAGAGAGAGGCGAGAGAAGGAAGGTGAGTGATAGGTCAAAGAGAGGGAGAGAAAGGAGGGAGGGGGAGTAAATGGTGAAGAGAGGAGGAATGAGGAGTGATTGGTAAAGAGGGAGAGTGATAGATAAAGTGAGGGAGCGAGGAGGGGGGGTTATAAGTAAAGCAAGGGATGGAGAGAAGGGGAGTGCTAGATAAAGTGAGGGCGAGAGAGGAGGGCGGTGTTACCTTGTCAGTGAGGATGAAAGCGTTGACGATGTCAAGGACCTCCTCATGAGCTCCTGGTAGATACGCCCCCACCTTTATCACCTGCCACTCCTCACCTGGACAAACACACACAGGGAATCACTCAGCTAGGTAGGTGTGTGTGTGTGTGTGTGCAAATCTGTGTATGATAGTGATACAACATCTGCTGCTTTTGTGTACATACATTATATGCACAATAAAAATATAAAATACAGTATATGTGTCTCACCAGTGACCCTGCGGACTCCGCTCCTGTCCACTCCCTCCTTGCGTGCTCGGAGGCGGATGGCCTGGTTCTCTTTGATCACCGTGGCCTTGATGGTCTCCAGCACTGCCACCTCCTTCCTGGGGATGTACGTCCCTATGGGGGGGGGGGGGGCAGAGGTTAGGGGTCGGGGGTTAGAGAAGCATTATTAGGCAATCAGGCTGTGTTTGGAAATCGGGTACTACATACTGTTTGGAATGTCAAATAAAATAGTCTTTGTCACGTGCCGAATACAACAGGTGAAATGCCCTTAACCAACAATGCAGTTAAGAAAAAAATAACTAAAAAAAAAAGAATAAGAAATAAAAGTAACAAATAATTCAAGAGCAGCAGAATATACAGAGGGCACCGGTACAGAGTCAATGTGCAGGGGCACCGGTTAGTCGAGGTAATATGTACATGTAGGTAGCGTTATTAATGTGACTATGCATAGATAATAACAGAGTAGCACCAGCAATGCAAATAGTCTGGGTAGCTATTTGATTAGATGTGCAGGAGTCTTATGGCTTGGGGGTAAAAGCTGTTTAGAAGCTTCTTGGACCTAGACTTGGCGCGCAGGTACCACTTGCCATGAGGTAGCAGAGAGAACAGTATATGACTAGGGTGGAATGTACTATGTTTTTTGCATACTACTTTTTTCTACTACTTGTTATTTTTTATTGATATTTGTACTGCATTGTTGAGGGAGCTTGCAAGAAAGTATTTCACTGCACCTTTTATACCTGCTGTAAACTGTGTACGTGATGAATCAAATTAGAAACAAATTGAAAGAGCACTAGTTATCTTGTTAAAACAATGCTCAGATTTAGTAAAAAAATATACACATTCATCAATATGACCCCTGTAAGGACCGAAGGAAATTGTAATGGATGTGTTAGGAGTTGTACCCAGAGAACTCACCTGGCCCTTCGAACAGCCACTCATCTCCAGCCACCCTCTTCTCTCCTCCCACCTCCTCAAAGTCCAGCAGAGCCTGAAGGCGCAGGGCGGTGTCTGGGTAGACGATCTGCAGCGCTGTCACGTGCTGGGAGGGGAGAGCACGCAATATATATATATATATATATATATATATATATATATATATATATATATATATATATACACACACACACACAGTTGAAGTCAGAAGTTTTCATACACTTAGGTTGAAGTCATTAAAACTCGTTTTTCAACCACTCCACAAATTTCTTGTTAACAAACTATAGTTTTGGCAAGTCGGTTAGGACATCTACTTTGTGCATGACACAAGTCATTTTTCCAACAATTGTTTACAGACAGATTATTTCGCTTATAATTCACTGTATCACAATTCCAGTGGGTCAGAAGTTTACATACACTCAATTGGCTGTGCCTTTAAACAGCTTGGAAAAATCCAGAAAATTATGTCATGGCTTTAGAAGCTTTTGATACGCTAATTGACATCATTTGAGTCAATTGGAGGTGTACCTGTGGATGTATTTCAAGGCCTACAAACTCAGTGCCTCTTTGCTTGACATCATGGGAAATTCAAAAGAAATCAGCCAAGACCTCAGAAAAAAAAGTTGTAGACCTTCACAAGTCTGGTTCATCCTTGGGAGCAATTTCCAAACGCCTGAAGGAACCACGCTCATCTGTACAAACAATAGTATGCAAGTATAAACACCATGGGACCATGCAGCCGTCATACCGTTCAGGAAGGAGACATGTTCTGTCTCCTAGAGATTAATGTACTTTGGTGCGAAAAGTGCAAATCAATTCCAGAACAACAGCAAAGGACCTTGTGAAGATGCTGGAGGAAACAGGTACAAAAGTATCTATATCCACAGTAAAACGAGTCCTATATCGACATAACCTGAAAGGCCGCTCAGCAAGGAAGAACTGCTCCAAAACCGCAACAATAAAGCAAGACTACGGTTTGCAACTGCACATGGGGACAAAGATGGTACTTTTTGGAGAAATGACCTCTGTTCTGACGAAACAAAAATAGAACTGTTTGGCCATAATGACCATCGTTATATTTGGAGGAAAAGGGGGAGGCTTGCAAGCCAAAGAACACCATCCCAACCGTGAAGCACGGGAGTGGCAGCATCATGTTGTGAGGGTGCTTTGCTGCAGGAGGGACTGGTGCACTTCACAAAATAGATGGCCGCATGAGGAACAAAAATGATGTGGATATATTGAAGCAACATCAAGACATCAGTCAGGAAGTTAAAGGTTGGTCTTCCATATGAACAATGACCCCAAGCATACTTACAAAGTTGTGGCAAAATGGCTTAAGGACAACAAAGTCAAGGTATTGGAGTGGCCATCACAAAGCCCTGACCTCAATCCTATAGAACATTTGTGAGCAGAACTGAAAAAGCGTGTGTTAGCAAGGAGGCCTACAAACCTGACTCAGTTACACCAGCTCTGTCAGGAGGAATGGGCCAAAATTCACCCAACTTATTGTGGGAAGCTTGTGGAAGGCTACCCGAGATGTTTGACCCAAGTTAAACAATTTAAAGGAAATGCAACCAAATACTAATTGAGCGTATGTAAACTTCTGACCCACTGGGAATGTGATGAAAGCTGAAATAAATCATTCTCTACTATTATTCTGACATTTCACATTCTTAAAAGAAAGTGGTGATCCTAACTGACCTAAGACAGGGAATTTTTACTAGGATTAAATGTCAGGAATTGTGAAAAACTGAGTTTAAATGTATTCGGCTAAGGTGTATGTAAACTTCCGACTTCAACTGTATATATACTGCTCAAAAAAATAAAGGGAACACTTAAACAACACATCCTAGATCTGAATGAAAGAAATTATCTTATTAAATACTTTTTTCTTTACATAGTTGAATGTGCTGACAACAAAAATCACACAAAAATAATCAATGGAAATCCAATTTATCAACCCATGGAGGTCTGGATTTGGAGTCACACTGAAAATTAAAGTGGAAAACCACACTACAGGCTGATCCAACTTTGATGTAATGTCCTTAAAACAAGTCAAAATGAGGCTCAGTAGTGTGTGTGTGTGGCCTCCACGTGCCTGTATGACCTCCCTACAACGCCTGGGCATGCTCCTGATGAGGTGGCGGATGGTCTCGTGAGGGATCTCCTCCCAGACCTGTGCTAAAGCATCCGCCAACTCCTGGACAGTCTGTGGTGCAACGTGGCGTTGGTGGATGGAGCGAGACATGATGTCCCAGATGTGCTCAATTGGATTCAGGTCTGGGGAATGGGCGGGCCAGTCCATAGCATCAATGCCTTCCTCTTGCAGGAACTGCTGACACACTCCAGCCACATGAGGTCCAGCATTGTCTTGCATTAGGAGGAACCCAGGGCCAACCGCACCAGCATATGGTCTCACAAGGGGTCTGAGGATCTCATCTCGGTACCTAATGGCAGTCAGGCTACCTCTGGCGAGCACATGGAGGGCTGTGCGGCCCCCCAAATAAATGCCACCCCACACCATGACTGACCCACCGCCAAACCGGTCATGCTGGAGGATGTTGCAGGCAGCAGAACGTTCTGCACGGCGTCTCCAGACTCTGTCACGTCTGTCACTTGCTCAGTGTGAACATGCTTTCATCTGTGAAGAGCACAGGGCGCCAGTGGCGAATTTGCCAATCTTGGTGTTCTCTGGCAAATGCCAAACGTCCTGCACGGTGTTGGGCTGTAAGCACAACCCCCACCTGTGGACGTCGGGCCCTCATACCACCCTCATGGAGTCTGTTTCTGACCGTTTGAGCAGACACATGCACATTTGTGGCCTGCTGGAGGTCATTTTGCAGGGCTCTGGCAGTGCTTCTCCTGCTCCTCCTTCCACAAAGGCGGAGGTAGCGGTCCTGCTGCTGGGTTGTTGCCCTCCTACGGCCTCCTCCACGTCTCCTGATGTACTGGCCTGTCTCCTGGTAGCGCCTCCATGCTCTGAACACTACGCTGACAGACACAGCAAACCTTCTTGCCACAGCTCGCATTGATGTGCCATCCTGGATGAGCTGCACTACCTGAGCCACTTGTGTGGGTTGTAGACTCCGTCTCATGCTACCACTAGAGTGAAAGCACCGCCAGCATTCAAAAGTGACCAAAACATCAGCCAGGAAGCATAGGAACTGAGAAGTGGTCTGTGGTCCCCACCTGCAGAACCACTCCTTTATTGGGGGTGTCTTGCTAATTGCCTATAATTTCCACCTGTTGTCTATTCCATTTGCACAACAGCATGTGAAATTTATTGTCAATCAGTTGTGGCAAAGAAGGGGGTCGAGTGATAAATGGCAGATATGTGAGGGCAGAACTAATAAACGGGCTCTGCCTGATCACTAAAATGGCCACCCCGATCAGAACTACAGATCACAAAATGGCGACCGCCAAAACTACAATTCCCAGAAGCAAGGGGAACCCTCAGAAGGTGGAGCCGACCCACAGATAAAAGGTCAAGAAAAACCAGGAAGAGAGCGGGAAGGATCTATGAACCATAGAGACAATCTACATTGGCTGGATTTACCGTGTACGAGCTGGACTGTTTTGGACTTACCTGTTGGCGTTTAGACCTGGACCTACCCGAGAACCAGATTTGTGTACCGAACCCTGCTATCCTTGACCTTACCTGCGGCCTGGGTGGACCAGGACAGCGAAACAAACACACAGGTACTGTCATGTTCGAAAGAACTTTCATTCTGGGCTGACTTTGGTGACAGTTTCCCACTTAATTTGTGACAAACGCTCCTAACTTTGAAGAGGTTTGCCACACAGTGTTGCTTCCTAAGTGGACAGTTTGATTTCACAGAAGTGTGATTGACTTGGAGTTACATTGTGTTGTTTAAGTGTTCCCTTTATTTTTTTGAGCAGTGTATAAAAAAAAGAGATTAACACCCATGTAAAAAGAATTGCTTCAACTCTCCAAACTTATAATGCCTAGGCTTTAACACCGCAGACTAACACAATTGTAGCATGCAGGAGAACCAGGTTAGCACCCAGGTCCCAGACAGTTATATTATCTTGTGTGCTGAGCAATCTCTGCACTGAGACCTGAAGACTTGCATCAGCTCCCTGCACTACTAACACCTAGGCTTTAGCGCTGACATCTAACAAACAGACCGTACCTGCTGGATGTCCTCTCCAGGGTAGAGGGGGAAGGGGTCCTGGGTGAGTCGGATCTCCAGGTCGGCATGGCGAAGCTTGGCCTGTCCTGATTGGTCAAAGAGCACCTGTCCTTGGTCGTCGCGAGCAACGGGGTTGAGAACCACGCAGTAGTGGCGAGGAGGGACCATGGTCATTCGCACGGGGGAGAACAGCACTCTGAGGAGGGCACAATACAATCACCTACTGACTGAAATACAAGTCTACACAGATACAGTGAGGGAAAAAAGTATTTGATCCCGTGCTGATTTTGTACGTTTGCCCATTGACAAAGAAATGATCAGTCTATAATTGTAATGGTAGGTTTATTTGAACAGTGAGAGACAGAATAACAACAAAAAAATCCTGAAAAACGCATGTCAAAAATGTTATAAATTGACTTGCATTTTAATGAGGGAAATAAGTTATTTGACCCCTCTGCAAAACATGACTTGGTGGCAAAACCCTTGTTGGCAATCACAGAGGTCAGACGTTTCTTGTAGTTGGCCACCTGGTTTGCATACACCTCAGGAGGGATTTTGTCCCACTCCTCTTTGCAGATCTTCTCCAAGTCATTAAGGTTTCGAGGCTGACGTTTGGCAACTCAAACCTTGAGCTCCCTCCACAGATTTTCTATGGGATTAAGGTCTGGAGACTGGCTAGGCCACTCCAGGACCTTAATGTGCTTCTTCTTGAGCCACTCCTTTGTTGCCTTGGCCGTGTGTTTTGGGTCATTGTCATGCTGGAATACCCATCCACAACCCATTTTCAATGCCCTGGCTGAGGGAAGGAGGTTCTCACCCAAGATTTGACAGTACTTGGCCCCGTCCATCGTCCCTTTGATGCGGTGAAGTTGTCCTGTCCCCTTAGCAGAAAAACACCCCCAAAGCAATGTTTCCACCTCCATGTTTGACGGTGGAGATGGTGTTCTTGGTCATAGGCAGCATTCCTCCTCCTCCAAACACAGCGAGTTGAGTTGATGCCAAAGAGCTCCATTTTGGTCTTATCTGACCCCAACACTTTCACCCAGTTGTCCTCTGAATCATTCAGATGTTCATTGGCAAACTTCAGACGGGCATGTATATGTGCTTTCTTTAGCAGGGGGACCTTGCGGGCGCTGCAGGTTTTCAGTCCTTCACGGCGTAGTGTGTTACCAATTGTTTTCTTGGTGACTATGGTCCCAGCTGCCTTGATCATTGACAAGATCCTCCCGTGTAGTTCTGGGCTGGTTCCTCACCGTTCTCATGATCACTGCAACTCCACGAGGTGAGATCTTGCATGGAGCCCCACGCAGAGGGAGATTGACAGTTCTTTTGTGTTTCTTCCATTTGCGAATAATCGCACCAACTGTCACCTTCTCACCAAGCTGCTTGGCGATGGTCTTGTAGCCCATTCCAGCCTTGTGTAGGTCTACAGTCTTGTCCCTGACATCCTTGGAGAGCTCTTTGGTCTTGGCCATGGTGGAGAGTTTGGAATCTGATTGATTGATTGCTTCTGTGGACAGGTGTCTTTTATACAGGTAACAAACAGATTAGGAGCACTCCCTTTAAGAGTGTGCTCCTAGTCTCAGCTTGTTACCTGTATAAAAGACACCTGGGAGCCAGAAATCTTTATGATTGAGAGGGGGTCAAATACTTATTTCCCTCATTAAAATGCAAATCAATTTATAAAAAATGTTGACATGCGTTTTTCTGGATTTTTTTGTGGTTATTCTGTCTCTCACTGTTGAAATAAACCTACCATTAAAATTATAGACTGATCATTTCTTTGTCAGTGGGCAAATGTACAAAATCAGCAGGGGATCAAATACTTTTCCCCCCTCACTGTACATACTGAGTGTAAACGTGTTTGTACATGGCATATGTTGACTAACCTAAAGAAACACCTAGAATGCAGCACCTACTTCCACTCTAGCAATGTAATCAACCTCTATGCATCTGTTCATGTGTATGCATGTGTGATTGCGTAATCATATGTTTAAACCAGCCACAGAGGAGCACATGCTGATTTAATCTGGGTAAAAGATGCCATTAAAAACGTGATATTTGGCAACTTTCAAAGTGTGCTGTCAAACATTGTGTGACGCTGTAACCCCAGCGATAACAGCTTGTTTGCCGTCAGTAGGCTTAGAAGAAACCAACAACCAACCGCACTTGTAATTAGGTAATTACACGCAGACCTTATCAGATAAACGACAGATAAACGCACCAACACACACACTCCTCACCTCTCATTGTCCTGTCTGATGTAGGTGAGCGGTCCAATCTCCACACGGGCGATATTGGTGTTTTGGTCCAGGACATGGATGTAGTGGTGGGGCGGGACACGGATGATTGACGCATCTACCAGCCCCTCAAATTTCATCCCGGCTAAGCTCCCGCCATTCTTGGATGTCATCTGGAATGGCCGGAGTGGAAAGGGTTAATTCAGTGATGTGAAACGTTCCGAAATATAATTAATAGAGCTGACACGATTTCCTATTCTATCTGACAGATAGACAAGTATCATGTAGAAGAGATCTATGATTATCTGAAAAGTTCTGTAATGTTATGTCCTCCAGAACAGGCCCCTGAAGTGGCCTGCCCTACTGCCTAAAGGCGACGCTGGCCATGTTCAAGAGCATCAAAACCGTGATGTATCATAAGTCAATTGTGACGGACTGACCTACAAATAATATTGAGCAGTTAATTATGATGCAAGGTTATTTGTATATCAGTCCGTTTTGACCCACCTTTAAAGTCGGCTGCAATGTTGAACACGCCCACTGACTGCCCACTGACCTCCTGACTCATTGAGATCCACCCAATCTCCTCCTCTGACTAGCCATCTTACCGTAAGTGGAATGCACTGACTGTAAGTCCCTCTGGATGAGTCTGTTAAATGCCCAAAATGTAAAATGTTTCTCCCCCCCTTCTTGCCTCTTTTCTTTCAGTGGTTCTGATCTGAAGGAGTTGACTAGGTGAAAGCTGATCCCCCATTAGGAATCCATTATCTAGCTCTCCTCTAAAGCAGCTTCTCTCTGCCATTTTGAAACACTTGTGTAAGAACATGTGCCAAGAATTCAATTGGCTTCAAGCCTACTTCTGGACTAAAAAGGTGTCCAATAGAGAAGTGCCTTTCAGACCAGGACAAGGCTTACTGTCACCTGTGCTGACTGTCACCTGTGGTGTAAAGTACTTAAGTAAAAATACTTGAAAAGTACTACTTAAGTCATTTTTGGGGGGGTATCTGTATTATATTTTTATAATGCTTTTACTTCACTTACATTCCTAAAGAAAATAATGTACTTCTTACACCATACATTTTCCCTGTCACCCAAAAGTACATTTTGAATGCTTAGCATGAGAGGAACATTGTCCAATTCACACACTTATCAAGAGAACATCCCTGGTCATCCCTACTGCCTCTGATCTGGCGGACTCACTAAACACACATGCTTCGTTTGTAAATTATGTCTGAATGTTGGAGTGTGCCCCTGGCTACACAAAAAAATAAAATGGTGCCATTTGGTTTGCTTAATATACGGAATTTTTTATAATTTACACTTAAGTATACTTGAGCAATTACATTTACTTTTGATACTTAAGTATATTTAAAACCAAATACTTTTACTCAAGTGGTATTTTACTGGGTAACTTTCACTTGAGTAATTTCTATGAAGGGATCTTTATTTTTACTCAAGTATGACAATTGGGTACTTTTTCCACCACTGTCTGCATTCAGGGGACTATTCTTTATACTATACTAGAGTGTATGCTATAACTAAAGAGAAAAGATTCCCATTAAACAGTGTCCTTTGACATGCTCGGACATGTGGGAGCGCTCCTGACTGGTGAGAGCAAATACACCTGACAATGACACTACATAACGACTGACGCAAACTGGCTGGACCAGGTAATAGTTACACAGGAGGGGAGGGGGGGGGGGGGGGGCTTGAGAGAACAAAACTAAAGTACTACATGTTTATTTTTATAAGACAAAACTACAGACACTCCCACCATGTACACACATCTGTCATTTACACAAATCTGAGCCAAACATGTAAAATCGGTCATACAGGCACACACCTTCCACAAACCGGCACGCCCAATACTATTTCACTATACATTCCAGTGCCTCCACCCACTCAAGAACTATCAAGCAAGAGGGACAGTACACATACCTAATGTATTATAACGTGTACATTGAGTTATAAGGTGTGCGCTGTGTACTGTACTAGGTGTGAAGGTACAGTACAGTAACCATCGTCACCCACACCTTCTTACAGCAACAATCCCATCCATGACACCAAAAGCACATATGGAACACAAAATGTAAAGTGTAAGTGTTGGTTCAGGAAAGTTAGTGGTGGTGGACGCATAAATTCTGGCCTAATGACAATGGCTAAATGTCATTACACTTTTTGTTGATGTGTAACATATGTCTCTTTCCTTTCACCACTATTTGGAGGTTGGAAATATGTTTTGAGTGGATGAATGTGTGCGTGTAGTAAAGGAGCTCATTGAAGTGATTGACAATCAGATGACAACATAATGACTGGTTGTGTTTATGTCACAGTAAAAGGTAATACATTTCAAAAAAAGTTAAATGACAAATCTTTACGACTAGGCCCACAGAGATCCTATTGAACAAATCGGGATTCTATATGTAATTCTATGATTAGGCCCATACGCAAGCTTGTGCACACATACTGTAGAACGGTGTGTCAAACTTTGTGTGCTGCCATTTTGGCCAGGTCTTTCTTGTTAAAGGGATTTTTGATCCCAATGAGACTAACCTTGGTACTCCTGAGTGGCGCAGAAGTCTAAGGCACTGCATCTCAGTGCTAGAGGTGTCACCACAGACCCTGGTTCAATTCCAGGCTGTATCCCAACCAGCCGTGATTGGGAGTCCCATAAGGCAGCACACAATTGGCCCAGCATCGTCTGGGTTTGGCCAGGGTAGGCCGTAATTGTAAATAAATGTGTTCTTAACTGACTTGCCTAGTTAAATAAAGGTTAAATAAATAAAAAAAACTGGTAAAATAAATGTGTCCTAGTTATTGGACTGTAGGGGGTGTGGTTAAGTTAAGGAGGGTAAGATTTGTTTGTGCATTCTTGAGCGTAAGAGGTAGTGCTTTCTGTTGAAGTGGCTGTAACAAAACAAATTCTAGAAAAGTTGACATAAATTGCAATTACCGCTTATGCTCTAAAACTCATCTGCCATGTGAAGTTTGCTGTCTCCACAGCAACATGTTTGGCATTGATAATGCCCTGTGTTTGAGAGGCAGAAATACAGATGTAAGTGTGCATATCGACAAAATAAATCTCTTTTTAAACTTGGGTAAAATCTAAGCCAGACATTCAACTTCCAGACCACAGAAAAGTTAGCCTGCCTTGTCCTACATTGAACACCACAGTGGAAAATATAAGGTTCCAGAAAGAGTCACAGAGCTTAACGTTCATCTTTGTAGTTTAGAGGGAGGGAGGAACCAAATGGATATAGCATTTACTATCAGTGGTGTGGGAGATATGGACATAATAAAGTTTCTATGAGGGGGCAAAGTGCATCCGTTTTGCAGTGAGTTCAGTACCAGGTGATATGGGTGTTTCCCTTATAGAATTAGGAAATAGAACACAAAACATTCTAGTAAGGGCTGGTTCCAATACTTTAACAGTACATTATTCAGTCCTCACTGATCCGGGCCCGGTTTCCAAAAATCATCTGAAGGCTAAATTTATCGATGAACATAGCCTTAAGATGTTTTTGTGAAACCGGGCCCTGTGTTTCCTCGTATTGCTGTCACCAATCAACTCCAAGGAAGGATGATGCATTTTCATTAGGAAGAGTAGTTCCGTTCTAGGCGTTTTATTAGCAACTTTTGAAATGTCTTGAGGGCAGATGTAAATGTAAACCATCGACCATGTTGAGGTGTAAATATATATATTTTTTTAAGTTGAAAGAGCAATCTTTTTTCACAACTAACCGTCATACAAATAAACGTTGTCATTTTTTAAAGTAGAAGTTTACTTATCCACTACCAGAGCTTTAAGGCAATCTACATTTATTAGGTCTACTTTATTGCCACTATTCAATGCATTTGAGAATGGCAACCAACCAATCTAGAGTTGGTAGCTATGAGAATTTCTTACCTTTGTTGAATAATTGGGCAGATTCTTCTCCTAGCTTGGCAGAGTCAAATGGTCAATGCGCTTCTCTTTTATTTTGCTTTTATTACGCTTCTGTGTTTTCAGTTGGTTGGTGGGCGTGCCGTCATTAGTTACCACAGCCACAAAGTCATAAACCCCGCCCATTTCTACAATTTCTCGTCATTAAAATGTGATTTAACCAAACTGCTAACTGTATGCCCAACACTGACCTTCAAGTTCATACGGTTATGCCGTAGGCAAGCCAAAAATGTTTCTTTTTTTTGTGATATAGACATTTTGACTTTGTGTCTGGGCTATCTAGTGGAAACCATGCGGAAGCAATCCCGGAAGAACGATTACAAGTCACGTGGTTTACTGGACGACAGCTGTTATTTGATCTTTATTTAACTAGGCAAGTTAGTTAAGAACAAATTCATAATTACAACGACGATCTACCGGCGAACAGTGGGTTATGTGGACAGATTTTTACCTTGTCAGCTCGAGGATTCGATCCAGCAACTTTTCAGTTTTTGGCCCAACGCTGTAACCACTATGCTACCTGCCGCCCCATTCATACACGTACTAGATACACTTGACCATTGTAGTGTCTAGTTCCTTTGCTCTAGGGGCCTATTGACGCAGTACTGCCAAATATGTTTTAATAAATACTGTGTTCAAGTGCTAGTCGGAACCAGGAAACTCAGAAATGTCGCGGCGCGCGTGTATTACTACAAACAGTTAACAAATCTGAAATAACCGAGTTTCTAAATTCCGACTGGCACATGAACACGGCATAACCCTGTGGTACTACTGCGCTGTTTCTTTCTTACGTCATCCGTGAGGGATTTCCGATAACGCGCCACCCATGCACTCACAGTTTAAAATGCATCACAGTCAACAATTTGCTGCAACGTCGAAATGGGTTGTTTTGTTTGATTTAGGCTATTCGTTTTTTTCTATTTCTCAAAACGTCTTAACTTTTCAGTCAATCTGCAAATCTGTTACTTATAAACATCAGATATATGTAATACAATCTAAATGCTATCAAAAACAAAAGAGCTGCCTAAAAAACAATAATTGAATACACCTAAAAAATAACTACAGTTGTAGCTACACATTTACAGGAGCTCTCTGCTTAGGCTGCTACTAGGGCGCCATGGCAAATACAGTGCTGTGTAAAAGTATTTATCCCTGATTTCTTATTTTTTTACACATTTGTCACATTTAAATGTTTCAGATCATCAAACAAATTTTAATATTACACAAAGATAACCCAAGTAAACAAAATGCCGTTTTTAAGTGATAATTGTATTTATAAGGGAAAAAGCTATCCGAACCTTCATGGCCCTATGTGACAAAGTAATTGCCCCCCCCTTGTTAAATCATGAATTTACTGTGGTTAATCACATTTTTTGGAAAGCTGAGTTCAATTTCACTAGCCACACCCAGGCCTGATTACTGCCAGACCTGTTGAATCAAGAAATCACTTAAATAGAACCTGTCTGACAAAGTGAAGTAGGCCAAAAGATCTCAAAAAGCAAGACATGATGTGATCCAAAGAAATTCAGGAACAGATGAGAAACAAAGTAATTGACATCGATCAGTCTGGAAAGGGTTACAAAGCCATTTCTAAAGCTTTGGGACTCCAGCGAACCACGGTGAGAGCCATTATCCACAAATGGAGAACATTTGGAACAGTGGTGAACCTTCCAAGGAGTGACCGTCCTACCAAAATTACCCCAAGAGCGCAGCGACGACTCATCCAAGAGGTCACAAAAGAACAACATCTAAAGAACTGCAGGCCTCACTTGCCTCAGTTAAGGTCAGTGTTCATGTTCATGACTCAACCATAAGAAAGAGACTGGGCAAAAATGGCATCCATGGCAAAGTTCCAAGGCGAAAACCACTTCTGACCAAAAAGAACAAAGGCTCGTCTCACTTTTGGCAAAAAACATCTTGATGATCCCCAAGATTTTTGGGAAAATATTCTGTGGACTGGCGAGACAAAAGTTGAACTTTTTGGAAGGTGTGCGTCCCGTTACATCTGGTGTAAAAGTAACACAGCATTTCAGAAAAAGAACATCATACCAACAGTCAAATATGGTGGTGGTAGTGTGATGGTCTGGGGCTGCTTCAGGACCTGGATTACTTTCTGTGATTGATGGAACCATGAATTCTGCTCTCTACCAAAAAATCCTGAAGGAGAATGTCCGGCCATCAGTTCGTGACCTCAAGCTGAAGCACACCTGGGTTCTGCAGCAGGACAATGATCCAAAACACACCAGCAAGTTCATCTCTGAATGACTTAAAAAAAAAAAAAATTAAATGAAGGTTTTGGAGTGGCCTAGTCAGTCTGGACTTGAATCCAATTGAGATGGTGTGGCGTGACCTTAAAAAGGTGGTTCATGCTCGAAAACCCTCCAATGTGGCTGAATTAAAACAATTCTGCAAAGAAGAGTGGGCCAAATTCCTCCACAGCAATGTGAAAGGCTCATTGCCAGTTATCACAAACGCTTGATTGCAGTTGTTGCTGCTGAGGGTGCCACAACCAGTTATTAGGTTTAGGGGGCAATTACTTTTTCACATAGGGTTCGGATAGCTTTTTTCCCTTAAATAAAATCATCACTTAACTGCATTTTGTGTTTACTTGGGTTATCTTTGTGTAATATTTACATTTGTTTGATCTGAAACATTTTAAGTGTGACAAATGTGCAAAAAAAATCAGAAATCAGGAAGGGGGCAAATGCTTTTTCACAGCACTGTATATAATTGTGTGATGGTGTCTATTCCACAAATTACCACCTGCTAAATCTATGACATTAAAATGTCCTATTTACTATTTTCCATCTGACTGCCTCATCAGCCCAGGCAGGGAAGTTATAAATTTGATCTCCATCATAAACAGCATCTATACATTATCTCACATTTCTTTTAGACTAACTAATTTGTTTCAATATTCAAATTCGATCTCTAACTGTCCCATAGTAATGAATGTGTAGGGGTCGGGACGAGAGAGAGCGAGGCAGGCAGCGTTTCTCAGCCAGTCGAAATCATGAATCAACTGGCATACTTTTTATGGATATATACAAATGTCAATTGGAAAAAGGTAAAACAAAGTGCAGCTAAACTCAGCAAAAAAAGATACGTCCCTTTTTCAGGACCCTGTCTTTCAAAGATAATTTGTAAAAATCCAAATAACTTCACAGATCTTCATTGTAAAGGGTTTAAACACTGTTTTCCATGCTTGTTCAATGAACCATAAACAATTAATGAACATGGACCTGTGGAATGGTCGTTAAGACACTAACAGCTTACAGACGGTAGACAATTAAGGTCACAGTTATGAAAACTTAGGACCCTAAAGAGGCCTTTCTACTGACTCTGAAAAACACCAAAAGGAAGATGCCCAGAGTCCCTGCTCATCTGCATGAACTTGCCTTAGGCATGCTACAAGGAGGCATGAGGACTGCAGATGTGGCCAGGGCAATAAATTGCAATGTCCATACTGTGAGACGCATAAGACAGCTCTACAGGGAGACAGGATGGACAGCTGATCGTCCTCGCAGTGGCAGACCACGTGTAACAACACCTGCACAGGATCAGTATATACCCGAACATCACACCTGCAGGACAGGTACAGGATGGCAACAACAACTTCCCGAGTTACACCAGGAACGCACAATCCCTCCATCAGTGCTCAGAATGTCCGCAATAGGCTGAGAGAGGCTGGACTGAGGGCTTGTAAGCCTGTTGTAAGGCAGGTCCTCACCAAACATCACCGGCAACAACGTCGCCTATGGGCACAAACCCACCATCGCTGGACCAGACAGGACTGGCAAAAAGTGCTCTTCACTGACGTGTCGCGGTTTTGTCTCAGCAGGGGTGATGGTCGGATTCGCGTTTATCGTCGAAGGAATGAGCGTTACACCGAGGTCTGTATTCTGGATCGATTTGGAGGTGGAGGGTCTGTCATGGTCTGGGGCGGTGTCACATCATCGAACTGAGCTTGTTGTCATTGCAGGCAATCTCAATGCTGTGCGTTACAGGGAAGACATCCTTCTCCCTCATGTGGTACCCTTCCTGCAGGCTCATCCTGACATGACCCTCCAGCATGACAATGCCACCAGCCATACTGCTCGTTCTGTGCGTGATTTCCTGCAAGACAGGAATGTCAGTGTTCTGCCATGGCCAATGAAGAGCCCGGATCTCAATCCCATTGAGCACGTCTGGGACCTGTTGGATCGGAGAGTGAGGGCTAGGGCCATCTCCCCGAGAAATGTCTGGGAACTTGCAGGTGCCTTGGTGAAGAGTGGGGTAACATCTCACAACAAGAACTGGCAAATCTGGTGCAGTCCATGAGGAGATGCACTGCAGTACTTAATGCAGCTGGTGGCCACACCAAATACTGACTGTTACTTTTGATTTTGACCCCCCCCCCCCCCCCCCCCCCCCCCCCATTGTTCAGGGACACATTCTATTTCTGTTAGTCACATGTCTGTGGAACTTGTTCAGTTTATGTCTCAGTTGTTGAATCTTGTTATGTTCATACAAATATTTACACGTTAAGTTTGCTGAAAATAAACGCAGTTGACAGTGAGAGGACGTTTCTTCTTTTGCTGAGTTTAGTTTGCAGTCTTTCCAGCAGTGGTGTAAAGTATTTACGTAAAAATACTTTAAAGTACCACTTAAGTAGTTTTTTGGAGTATCTGTACTTTACTATACATATGTTTGACTACTTTTACTTTTACTTCACCACATTAATTAAGAAAATATTGTACTTTTTACTCCATACATTTTCCTTGACACCCAAAAGTACTCGTTACATTTTGAATGCTTAGCAGGACAGGAAAATAGTCCAATTCACACACTTATCAACCGAACATCCCTGGTCATCCCTACTGCCTCTGATCTGGTAGACTCACTAAATGCACATGTTTCGTTTGTAAATTATGTCTGAATTTTGGAGTGTGCCCATGGCTTTCTTTGGGGCTCTCGAGTGGTGCAACGGTCTAAGGCACTGCATCTCAGTGCTAGAGGCGTCGCTACAGACACCATGGTTCGAATTTAGGCTATGGGACTCCTGTGATTGGGAGTCCCATAGGGCGGTCCAAAATTGGCCCAGTGTCGTCTGGGTTTGGCAGGTGTAAGGCCGTCATTGTAAATAAGAATTTGTTCTTACCTGACTTGCCTATAAAGGTAATAAGAAAATGGTGCCATCTGGTTTGCTTAAAATAAGGAATTTTAAATGATTTATACATTTACTTTGATACTTAAGTATATTTTAAACCAAATATTTTTAGACTTACTCAAGTAGAATTTTACTGAATGACTTTTACTTTTGTCATTTTCTATTCAGGTATTTTTACTTTTACTCAAGTATGACAGTTGGATACTTTTGCTTTCCAGCTTCAGTTCTAAGTTATTGTGTTAGCTGTGTTGTTGGCTAGCTCCTCTGAACAACAGTGTCCTAACGAGAGAGCACATGTTCGATTCCAGGCGAAATTGTGGCTTATTATCTCATTGTTATGGATGTATCCAAATAAATGTCACTTGAAAACAGCTTAAACAAATTCAGCTACTTTGCTGTTATTTGGATAACTAGCAAGTAAGGGATAAGAACAGTCAGTATGGCAATGGAACATTTAGAATGAACGACTGGGTCGCGTCTATAGATACAGAATAAAAAGAACGAACAACTGGGTCACTTCTCTAGCAACCCTAGATTTGTGTCGGGACTATATCTTGTGGAAGGATGAAATAGTACGAATACATTAATCAAAATAACGTTTTTAATTAAAATATGTCGATCATTATTTGAATATGTTGGTAACCTGTTGTATAAAAGTGATAATACCCTTGAAGCCGGTGTTTGTTGGATATATTGGCACGGTTTGCCGGCCCTCGACTTCGTCTGGGGCCTAACAACACCCGTGCCAATATATCCAACAAACACCGGCTTCGAGGGCATTATCACTTGAGGATCGTACCTTTTTTTTCCATTTTCGCCTAAAATGACTTACCCAAATCTGCCTGTAGCTCAGGACCTGAAGCAAGGATATGCATATTATTGATACCATTTGAAAGGAAACACTTTGAAGTTTGTGGAAATGTGAAATTAATGTAGGAGAATATAACACATTAGATCTGGTAAAATATAATACAAACAAAAAAACCTGCGTTTTCTATTACATTTTTTTCGTAATCTTTGCAGTACTGTACTTAGAGTGCATCAAACATGATTTAGACCTTGTTTATGGAAAACTGTTTATAACTGTATTTCATGGTTGCAACTTGCTGAAAATTGACCACTGTGTTCCTATCATCTAGTTTAAACAGTACTGCAAAAAGAAAGCCATAATATAATATTACAGCTTAGGCATAATTTAGATTATGTAGGAACCCAGTTCCTACATTTGAATATAAAAATGGATTTCATCAAACAAAACTATGCTACATTTTATCTCTGGGACTCTCAGGATGACAAATCAGAGCAAGATTACTGAATGTAAGTACATTATTTACGTTCAGAGGTGAATGTATCAAACCAGTTTCTGTGATAAGTTTTTTGTTGTTGTGCACTCTCCTCAAACAATAGCATGGCATTTATTTTACTGTAAAGTGGACAGTGCCGTTATATTAACAAGAATTTAAGTTTCTGCCCATATAAGATATATCTATGTCCTGGAAAGTTTGCTGTTACTTACAACTGTCAGGATCAAAATAAATATGAAAGGAGCAAAGCCCAGGTAAAACGTTAGAGGAAAACTCCCTCAGTCTTCTGAAAACCTAACCCTGGGATAGAGGTTTATTTTTCAGCGAGACAATTACACAAAATGCAATGCCAAAGACACACGAGAAATGCTTTCCAAGAGGTGTTAAGTGTTCCTGAGTGGTCTAGTCTCAGTCCTGCTTAAAAAAATCAGCGAGGTTTAAATATCACTATCCATCAATGATCCCCAACCAAATTTACTGAGCCTGAGCAAATTTGACAAAAACTATTGATATATAATGCCCTAAGAGTTGTGCAAAGTTGGTCAAATCTTAATGAAAATGATTCACAGCTGTAATGGCTGCCAAAGGTGCTTCCACCAAGTATTAACTCAGGGGGATGGAGACTTATCCAATTATATATTTTTTCTTAATTTGGAAAATGTCTATAACTTTCTTTCCCTTTGAAAATGTGTAGGTTGTGTAGATTTGTAGAAGAAAATCTAATTGAATCCTTTTTAGATTGGATTTTAAGTCAGCAAAATGTGAAAGAAGTTCAAGGGGGTGTAGACTTTCTATTGGCACCGTACACAATTCTCTACAAACTAATGTGTTATCATAGCTAAAAGGAATTAGTCTATGTCAACTAAGATATATATTATAAATATAATACAGTATGTTTTTCATTTATAGAATCCCAGTCAAGTTTAAAAATGAAATCATTATTTTCTAAATTGAGGTACAGACATGACATGCATTTCAGACAGGATTGGCAGTATTTCACAACCAGCAGTAGTCCTACTTTGACCCTTCAGAAACAGAATTGCAGAGGCCTGGGTACATACTCATAAAGCGTCTCAGAGAAACAGTGCTGATCTCTGATCAGTTTAGCTTTTTAGATCATAATGAATACGATTCCATGGACATGGGGGGCCTGATCCTAGATCAGCACTCATACTCTATGAATGTGGGCCAAGGACTGTAAGAAGGATATCCAACAGCAGTCTTGAGAGAATTGATCAATGCATACCATTTAAAGTGACATCATTGTTCAAAGTATAGTGATTCTTGAATGAAATAAATAGACTCAACCAGGAATCTTCTTTATGCACAAACAATGGGGAGGATTTTATTGGTCAATCTGTTGCATGTAAAGGAAAACTTCACTCAAAGTTCTTGGTGCTTATTTTGAAAAGCAGTGCAGTGGTGCTAGAACGTTAGAATCATGATGTCATGTTGGTAGTCAGAGCAGAAGACGAGAGCAGAGTATGTCAGCAAACAGAACAGGTCTGCGTCCGAAACGGCACCCCAGTGTTCCCTATATACTGTAGTGTACTACTTTAACCATACCCTGGTCAAAAGTAGTGCACTATGTAGGGAACAGGGTGCCATTTCAGATACAGAGCCCACGGTTAGTCAGGCAGCAGTCAACAGACAGAACACAAGCCCATATGTACAGGAAATATATAATTTATATATGTATTCGTATGTACATTCAAACCATTTCAATAAATAACAGAGACACATTAAAATAAATGTATAAAACAAACA
Source organism: Salmo salar (assembly GCF_965601325.2). NCBI lineage: Eukaryota > Metazoa > Chordata > Actinopteri > Salmoniformes > Salmonidae > Salmo > Salmo salar. The sequence goes on from NC_138313.1 coordinate 3,451,486, forward strand.
AACAATATGGAAGATGCAGTCGATTTGTTTGTAATACTTTCCATGACAGGACATACCGAACTGTAGGAACTGGTAAAATGGATAATGTTTTCTTTTGGGAGGTAACACTACCTAGTGAGCAAAATTGGTCAAAATACATATTTTTTTGCTCATTGGGTTTAACATGAAGGCATAATTTATAATGGACTAGAGGGGGTCAGTTGCAAAAGTAAACACTAGAAGAAGATATCACATTTTTGGCTTAAATCATCACCAACTTGTCTTAACTCCAACACCTATCTCACTCACTCAAAGAGTATCTTCTCGAACTAAACTTTGTAATCGAGTGCAAATTATATTTTGTGGCAGTTTCAGTGACCTCTTTGTCAGATGAGGAACAGAAAAAAATTGCTCTGGTGTTGAATACGCATAAAAATAATCATAGGGCTCTATTCAATCTGTAAAGCTGAAGCGTTACAGATTCCGCTATAGAAATGTATAGGCAATTTCCGATTGAGTCGAAATATGCAGCGTTTACCGTCAATGCAGTCTCTGATAAAGCGGGAACATTGCCTTTAAATTTCAATAACGCTGAAAAGCTGAACTTCCGTGATGCAGATTGAATAGACCCCCTTAATCTTACATCTACCAAGATGTATATATTACCTCAATTACCTCGACTAAAGGGTGCCCCCGCACATTGATACTGTACAGGTACCCCCTGTATATAGCCTCGCTATTGTTATTTTACTGCTGCTCTTTAATGATGTTACTTTTATTTCTTATTTTTCTTTAGGTATTATTCTTAAAACTGCATTGTTATTTAAGGGCTTGTAAGTAAGCATTTCACTGTAAGATCTACACCTGTTGTATTGGGCGCATGTGACAAATACAATTTGGATTTGAACTGACATTTGTGAACATAATTCATTTTTTGGGAATGACATTTGATTTGTACGATCAACTCTACAGTTGATATCCCTTGTCGGACGCTTAGGTCTACTTTTTGGCATGGAAAATAATGTTGATCATACAATTTCCCAATCAATGTACCTTTAATCAGTGCCTTTAAATCAGTTATAAAGCAAGAATGAAAAAATAAATATCTATCATAACAAAACATTTCAAAATGTTAAAATCGAGCAGCTGATTTGGTTCTGGGTGCGGCGATTAACAAGTCCTCAATAAGCCATTTTAAATAGTACCATAACTGACCATTGTAAATAGTAACTCTAAGTTAAGTGTTACAGTGTTCCCAGGTTAATATCGGCCAATTGTCAAAAAGCCATTCTCTCATTCCCATCATGCAGCTATTCAGCAGAAAACAGCCTGATGCAGTAAGTATAGTCCAGCATATTATACAGTAGTCCCTCTGTGTTCACTTTTCTTCTATGAACCGGGAGAGATCTGAGACCAGGCTAGTAGAGTCACAACCCAAGGCTCCAAGTTACAACCCAAGGCAGTGGTCAAGTGTTCAAGGTCCGCTCACCTTGGGATTGAGTTTCAAGGACCACATTTCAACCCTCTTGACTTAGGCTTCGTCCCAAATGGCATTTATGACGCAACCTTAGATACAGTAGATAGCTACATTAGTGCCATTGCACACTGTGTCAACATGAGTAAACGACACCAAAACATAATTAAAATCACAAGTAAAACAAACACACAAAAAACTACAACTAAATAGTGGTTGAAAAATGTGAAAATTACTTCCCCACCACAACCACCCAATCCAACCTCATCAGTCCCTTCTCTCAGTGCATTGTCAATATGTTTCTTCTTCGGCCCTATCGCACAAATCCCTCAATGAATAAAGAGTACCACAGTTGCCAGTGCAATCTATGTCAAATTCCCCCCATACGGTTGAACACACTGCAACAATTTACTCTGTCTAAAACCTTCATAATCCTGCATTAGGTCATCTAGGAATCCCTTACATCAGCAGACTGTAGAGCGCCTGTAGAGCGCCTGTAGAGCGCCTGTAGAGCGCCTGTAGAGCGCCTGTAGATTCTAAAATGTGGTTACCCTGTTTAGCCTGCAGGAGACCTAATTCCACAACAGCCTTCCCTAACATTACAGAACCACGGTGACGATGGCAGTGTTCCTGATCATTATACCATGTTGATGGGGTTTCTGAGACATTAAACAGCTCTCCAGGCATCGTAAAGATCTGGTAAGCTGCACAGACCTACCCAGTCGTGTACTGAAGACTGCCTGCCAGCATTACTCAACTTGGGTGGGTGACTGGGACAGCACAGCTGCATCATTGTCCCATTTGAGTCTACTACCCCCCCCCCTCTCTCCCTCTATTAATCTCTCCAACATTCCATCTCTCTTTCTCTCCTCTTTTGATTGAAGTGGGGAGTGAGTACAAGAGGAATAAAAATGTCTACCAATACTAAGAAGTCACAATACATAAAAAAATATCAACATTAATAAATAAATAAATGCTTTGAATGAGAAAAACCTAAAATGACATTTACTCATCTACTATTATAAACTTGTCACATTTTGCGGTAAACCCCCTTCCTGTCCTCCCACATTAGTTTTCTAACAGGAGAAAAGTGAGAGAGGGAGAGAATTTCAGAGTGGAGAGAAGGCAGAACGAAGCAATACCAGAGGCGCCGGTGCGTGTTCCTCTGTCCTTTCCCAAGACAAGACTCACTCAATCGATCCAGAGTGGATCATTATGAATTACAAATAACACAGTACAAGGATCTCAAGTTGAAATACTGGTATTGTCTTCATCCCCCTTTTTGCAGTCACCAAAATCAACTGGTCACCAAATAATCATTTACTACATATTTCTATACGTTATATATTCATTTTGTATCCTTCCCTAATCTAGAACAGCAGTTGCATTTCTCTTTCAAGAGAAGAATACTTTTTATCTGTCCTTTTAACTCTGCATCCCTCTATCACTATTGATCTTCAATGTGTTCTCTCACCCTATCATCCTTTTGCTTTCAATTCATTCATTTTCCCCCCATTCAGTTTGAAATCAGTGTGTACAGACACGTAATATTTAAATACTTGCCATTTCACAAGTCTTTCTCCTGTCTATGCTTCTATCTCTCTCCCTTATCCATTTCTTTCTTTCTTTACCCTCTCCTCTTTCAGTCTCTCTCTCTCTTCTTCCAGAGGTCCATGTAACTCTGAAGGGGCACTAGAGGGAGGGAGAGAGGATGAGAAACAATTTCTCTCTCCCTCTCTTCTCTCTCCTAGGTTATAGTGTCATTGCAATACAGTACAATAGATTCCCTTGACAGACCTGTCTTCCCAGCCTGGTCTGGCTGTCCCCGTCCCCACAGTGATCCTTCTTCCTCTCCATCTCTCCCTCCCTCTTTCTCAGTGTGTGTCGGTCTCTCTGTCTGTCTGGTGGGGGACGGGACTGTAGCCGTTGGCCGGGGGAGGTAAAGGGGCTCCCTGGCCTGAAGTGGCCTGCCCTACTGCCTAAAGGCGACGCTGGCCATGTTCAAGAGCATCAAAACCGTGATGTATCATAAGTCAATTGTGACGGACTGACCTACAAATAATATTGAGCAGTTAATTATGATGCAAGGTTATTTGTATATCAGTCCGTTTTGACCCACCTTTAAAGTCGGCTGCAATGTTGAACACGCCCACTGACTGCCCACTGACCTCCTGACTCATTGAGATCCACCCAATCTCCTCCTCTGACTAGCCATCTTACCGTAAGTGGAATGCACTGACTGTAAGTCCCTCTGGATGAGTCTGTTAAATGCCCAAAATGTAAAATGTTTCTCCCCCCCTTCTTGCCTCTTTTCTTTCAGTGGTTCTGATCTGAAGGAGTTGACTAGGTGAAAGCTGATCCCCCATTAGGAATCCATTATCTAGCTCTCCTCTAAAGCAGCTTCTCTCTGCCATTTTGAAACACTTGTGTAAGAACATGTGCCAAGAATTCAATTGGCTTCAAGCCTACTTCTGGACTAAAAAGGTGTCCAATAGAGAAGTGCCTTTCAGACCAGGACAAGGCTTACTGTCACCTGTGCTGACTGTCACCTGTGGTGTAAAGTACTTAAGTAAAAATACTTGAAAAGTACTACTTAAGTCATTTTTGGGGGGGTATCTGTATTATATTTTTATAATGCTTTTACTTCACTTACATTCCTAAAGAAAATAATGTACTTCTTACACCATACATTTTCCCTGTCACCCAAAAGTACATTTTGAATGCTTAGCATGAGAGGAACATTGTCCAATTCACACACTTATCAAGAGAACATCCCTGGTCATCCCTACTGCCTCTGATCTGGCGGACTCACTAAACACACATGCTTCGTTTGTAAATTATGTCTGAATGTTGGAGTGTGCCCCTGGCTACACAAAAAAATAAAATGGTGCCATTTGGTTTGCTTAATATACGGAATTTTTAATAATTTACACTTAAGTATACTTGAGCAATTACATTTACTTTTGATACTTAAGTATATTTAAAACCAAATACTTTTACTCAAGTGGTATTTTACTGGGTAACTTTCACTTGAGTAATTTCTATGAAGGGATCTTTATTTTTACTCAAGTATGACAATTGGGTACTTTTTCCACCACTGTCTGCATTCAGGGGACTATTCTTTATACTATACTAGAGTGTATGCTATAACTAAAGAGAAAAGATTCCCATTAAACAGTGTCCTTTGACATGCTCGGACATGTGGGAGCGCTCCTGACTGGTGAGAGCAAATACACCTGACAATGACACTACATAACGACTGACGCAAACTGGCTGGACCAGGTAATAGTTACACAGGAGGGGAGGGGGGGGGGGGGGGGGGGGGCTTGAGAGAACAAAACTAAAGTACTACATGTTTATTTTTATAAGACAAAACTACAGACACTCCCACCATGTACACACATCTGTCATTTACACAAATCTGAGCCAAACATGTAAAATCGGTCATACAGGCACACACCTTCCACAAACCGGCACGCCCAATACTATTTCACTATACATTCCAGTGCCTCCACCCACTCAAGAACTATCAAGCAAGAGGGACAGTACACATACCTAATGTATTATAACGTGTACATTGAGTTATAAGGTGTGCGCTGTGTACTGTACTAGGTGTGAAGGTACAGTACAGTAACCATCGTCACCCACACCTTCTTACAGCAACAATCCCATCCATGACACCAAAAGCACATATGGAACACAAAATGTAAAGTGTAAGTGTTGGTTCAGGAAAGTTAGTGGTGGTGGACGCATAAATTCTGGCCTAATGACAATGGCTAAATGTCATTACACTTTTTGTTGATGTGTAACATATGTCTCTTTCCTTTCACCACTATTTGGAGGTTGGAAATATGTTTTGAGTGGATGAATGTGTGCGTGTAGTAAAGGAGCTCATTGAAGTGATTGACAATCAGATGACAACATAATGACTGGTTGTGTTTATGTCACAGTAAAAGGTAATACATTTCAAAAAAAGTTAAATGACAAATCTTTACGACTAGGCCCACAGAGATCCTATTGAACAAATCGGGATTCTATATGTAATTCTATGATTAGGCCCATACGCAAGCTTGTGCACACATACTGTAGAACGGTGTGTCAAACTTTGTGTGCTGCCATTTTGGCCAGGTCTTTCTTGTTAAAGGGATTTTTGATCCCAATGAGACTAACCTTGGTACTCCTGAGTGGCGCAGAAGTCTAAGGCACTGCATCTCAGTGCTAGAGGTGTCACCACAGACCCTGGTTCAATTCCAGGCTGTATCCCAACCAGCCGTGATTGGGAGTCCCATAAGGCAGCACACAATTGGCCCAGCATCGTCTGGGTTTGGCCAGGGTAGGCCGTAATTGTAAATAAATGTGTTCTTAACTGACTTGCCTAGTTAAATAAAGGTTAAATAAATAAAAAAAACTGGTAAAATAAATGTGTCCTAGTTATTGGACTGTAGGGGGTGTGGTTAAGTTAAGGAGGGTAAGATTTGTTTGTGCATTCTTGAGCGTAAGAGGTAGTGCTTTCTGTTGAAGTGGCTGTAACAAAACAAATTCTAGAAAAGTTGACAAATTGCAATTACCGCTTATGCTCTAAAACTCATCTGCCATGTGAAGTTTGCTGTCTCCACAGCAACATGTTTGGCATTGATAATGCCCTGTGTTTGAGAGGCAGAAATACAGATGTAAGTGTGCATATCGACAAAATAAATCTCTTTTTAAACTTGGGTAAAATCTAAGCCAGACATTCAACTTCCAGACCACAGAAAAGTTAGCCTGCCTTGTCCTACATTGAACACCACAGTGGAAAATATAAGGTTCCAGAAAGAGTCACAGAGCTTAACGTTCATCTTTGTAGTTTAGAGGGAGGGAGGAACCAAATAGATATAGCATTTACTATCAGTGGTGTGGGAGATATGGACATAATAAAGTTTCTATGAGGGGGCAAAGTGCATCCGTTTTGCAGTGAGTTCAGTACCAGGTGATATGGGTGTTTCCCTTATAGAATTAGGAAATAGAACACAAAACATTCTAGTAAGGGCTGGTTCCAATACTTTAACAGTACATTATTCAGTCCTCACTGATCCGGGCCCGGTTTCCAAAAATCATCTGAAGGCTAAATTTATCGATGAACATAGCCTTAAGATGTTTTTGTGAAACCGGGCCCTGTGTTTCCTCGTATTGCTGTCACCAATCAACTCCAAGGAAGGATGATGCATTTTCATTAGGAAGAGTAGTTCCGTTCTAGGCGTTTTATTAGCAACTTTTGAAATGTCTTGAGGGCAGATGTAAATGTAAACCATCGACCATGTTGAGGTGTAAATATATATATTTTTTTAAGTTGAAAGAGCAATCTTTTTTCACAACTAACCGTCATACAAATAAACGTTGTCATTTTTTAAAGTAGAAGTTTACTTATCCACTACCAGAGCTTTAAGGCAATCTACATTTATTAGGTCTACTTTATTGCCACTATTCAATGCATTTGAGAATGGCAACCAACCAATCTAGAGTTGGTAGCTATGAGAATTTCTTACCTTTGTTGAATAATTGGGCAGATTCTTCTCCTAGCTTGGCAGAGTCAAATGGTCAATGCGCTTCTCTTTTATTTTGCTTTTATTACGCTTCTGTGTTTTCAGTTGGTTGGTGGGCGTGCCGTCATTAGTTACCACAGCCACAAAGTCATAAACCCCGCCCATTTCTACAATTTCTCGTCATTAAAATGTGATTTAACCAAACTGCTAACTGTATGCCCAACACTGACCTTCAAGTTCATACGGTTATGCCGTAGGCAAGCCAAAAATGTTTCTTTTTTTTGTGATATAGACATTTTGACTTTGTGTCTGGGCTATCTAGTGGAAACCATGCGGAAGCAATCCCGGAAGAACGATTACAAGTCACGTGGTTTACTGGACGACAGCTGTTATTTGATCTTTATTTAACTAGGCAAGTTAGTTAAGAACAAATTCATAATTACAACGACGATCTACCGGCGAACAGTGGGTTATGTGGACAGATTTTTACCTTGTCAGCTCGAGGATTCGATCCAGCAACTTTTCAGTTTTTGGCCCAACGCTGTAACCACTATGCTACCTGCCGCCCCATTCATACACGTACTAGATACACTTGACCATTGTAGTGTCTAGTTCCTTTGCTCTAGGGGCCTATTGACGCAGTACTGCCAAATATGTTTTAATAAATACTGTGTTCAAGTGCTAGTCGGAACCAGGAAACTCAGAAATGTCGCGGCGCGCGTGTATTACTACAAACAGTTAACAAATCTGAAATAACCGAGTTTCTAAATTCCGACTGGCACATGAACACGGCATAACCCTGTGGTACTACTGCGCTGTTTCTTTCTTACGTCATCCGTGAGGGATTTCCGATAACGCGCCACCCATGCACTCACAGTTTAAAATGCATCACAGTCAACAATTTGCTGCAACGTCGAAATGGGTTGTTTTGTTTGATTTAGGCTATTCGTTTTTTTCTATTTCTCAAAACGTCTTAACTTTTCAGTCAATCTGCAAATCTGTTACTTATAAACATCAGATATATGTAATACAATCTAAATGCTATCAAAAACAAAAGAGCTGCCTAAAAAACAATAATTGAATACACCTAAAAAATAACTACAGTTGTAGCTACACATTTACAGGAGCTCTCTGCTTAGGCTGCTACTAGGGCGCCATGGCAAATACAGTGCTGTGTAAAAGTATTTATCCCTGATTTCTTATTTTTTTACACATTTGTCACATTTAAATGTTTCAGATCATCAAACAAATTTTAATATTACACAAAGATAACCCAAGTAAACAAAATGCCGTTTTTAAGTGATAATTGTATTTATAAGGGAAAAAGCTATCCGAACCTTCATGGCCCTATGTGACAAAGTAATTGCCCCCCCCTTGTTAAATCATGAATTTACTGTGGTTAATCACATTTTTTGGAAAGCTGAGTTCAATTTCACTAGCCACACCCAGGCCTGATTACTGCCAGACCTGTTGAATCAAGAAATCACTTAAATAGAACCTGTCTGACAAAGTGAAGTAGGCCAAAAGATCTCAAAAAGCAAGACATGATGTGATCCAAAGAAATTCAGGAACAGATGAGAAACAAAGTAATTGACATCGATCAGTCTGGAAAGGGTTACAAAGCCATTTCTAAAGCTTTGGGACTCCAGCGAACCACGGTGAGAGCCATTATCCACAAATGGAGAACATTTGGAACAGTGGTGAACCTTCCAAGGAGTGACCGTCCTACCAAAATTACCCCAAGAGCGCAGCGACGACTCATCCAAGAGGTCACAAAAGAACAACATCTAAAGAACTGCAGGCCTCACTTGCCTCAGTTAAGGTCAGTGTTCATGTTCATGACTCAACCATAAGAAAGAGACTGGGCAAAAATGGCATCCATGGCAAAGTTCCAAGGCGAAAACCACTTCTGACCAAAAAGAACAAAGGCTCGTCTCACTTTTGGCAAAAAACATCTTGATGATCCCCAAGATTTTTGGGAAAATATTCTGTGGACTGGCGAGACAAAAGTTGAACTTTTTGGAAGGTGTGCGTCCCGTTACATCTGGTGTAAAAGTAACACAGCATTTCAGAAAAAGAACATCATACCAACAGTCAAATATGGTGGTGGTAGTGTGATGGTCTGGGGCTGCTTCAGGACCTGGATTACTTTCTGTGATTGATGGAACCATGAATTCTGCTCTCTACCAAAAAATCCTGAAGGAGAATGTCCGGCCATCAGTTCGTGACCTCAAGCTGAAGCACACCTGGGTTCTGCAGCAGGACAATGATCCAAAACACACCAGCAAGTTCATCTCTGAATGACTTAAAAAAAAAAAAAATTAAATGAAGGTTTTGGAGTGGCCTAGTCAGTCTGGACTTGAATCCAATTGAGATGGTGTGGCGTGACCTTAAAAAGGTGGTTCATGCTCGAAAACCCTCCAATGTGGCTGAATTAAAACAATTCTGCAAAGAAGAGTGGGCCAAATTCCTCCACAGCAATGTGAAAGGCTCATTGCCAGTTATCACAAACGCTTGATTGCAGTTGTTGCTGCTGAGGGTGCCACAACCAGTTATTAGGTTTAGGGGGCAATTACTTTTTCACATAGGGTTCGGATAGCTTTTTTCCCTTAAATAAAATCATCACTTAACTGCATTTTGTGTTTACTTGGGTTATCTTTGTGTAATATTTACATTTGTTTGATCTGAAACATTTTAAGTGTGACAAATGTGCAAAAAAAATCAGAAATCAGGAAGGGGGCAAATGCTTTTTCACAGCACTGTATATAATTGTGTGATGGTGTCTATTCCACAAATTACCACCTGCTAAATCTATGACATTAAAATGTCCTATTTACTATTTTCCATCTGACTGCCTCATCAGCCCAGGCAGGGAAGTTATAAATTTGATCTCCATCATAAACAGCATCTATACATTATCTCACATTTCTTTTAGACTAACTAATTTGTTTCAATATTCAAATTCGATCTCTAACTGTCCCATAGTAATGAATGTGTAGGGGTCGGGACGAGAGAGAGCGAGGCAGGCAGCGTTTCTCAGCCAGTCGAAATCATGAATCAACTGGCATACTTTTTATGGATATATACAAATGTCAATTGGAAAAAGGTAAAACAAAGTGCAGCTAAACTCAGCAAAAAAAGATACGTCCCTTTTTCAGGACCCTGTCTTTCAAAGATAATTTGTAAAAATCCAAATAACTTCACAGATCTTCATTGTAAAGGGTTTAAACACTGTTTTCCATGCTTGTTCAATGAACCATAAACAATTAATGAACATGGACCTGTGGAATGGTCGTTAAGACACTAACAGCTTACAGACGGTAGACAATTAAGGTCACAGTTATGAAAACTTAGGACCCTAAAGAGGCCTTTCTACTGACTCTGAAAAACACCAAAAGGAAGATGCCCAGAGTCCCTGCTCATCTGCATGAACTTGCCTTAGGCATGCTACAAGGAGGCATGAGGACTGCAGATGTGGCCAGGGCAATAAATTGCAATGTCCGTACTGTGAGACGCATAAGACAGCTCTACAGGGAGACAGGATGGACAGCTGATCGTCCTCGCAGTGGCAGACCACGTGTAACAACACCTGCACAGGATCAGTATATACCCGAACATCACACCTGCAGGACAGGTACAGGATGGCAACAACAACTTCCCGAGTTACACCAGGAACGCACAATCCCTCCATCAGTGCTCAGAATGTCCGCAATAGGCTGAGAGAGGCTGGACTGAGGGCTTGTAAGCCTGTTGTAAGGCAGGTCCTCACCAAACATCACCGGCAACAACGTCGCCTATGGGCACAAACCCACCATCGCTGGACCAGACAGGACTGGCAAAAAGTGCTCTTCACTGACGTGTCGCGGTTTTGTCTCAGCAGGGGTGATGGTCGGATTCGCGTTTATCGTCGAAGGAATGAGCGTTACACCGAGGTCTGTATTCTGTATCGATTTGGAGGTGGAGGGTCTGTCATGGTCTGGGGCGGTGTCACATCATCGAACTGAGCTTGTTGTCATTGCAGGCAATCTCAATGCTGTGCGTTACAGGGAAGACATCCTTCTCCCTCATGTGGTACCCTTCCTGCAGGCTCATCCTGACATGACCCTCCAGCATGACAATGCCACCAGCCATACTGCTCGTTCTGTGCGTGATTTCCTGCAAGACAGGAATGTCAGTGTTCTGCCATGGCCAATGAAGAGCCCGGATCTCAATCCCATTGAGCACGTCTGGGACCTGTTGGATCGGAGAGTGAGGGCTAGGGCCATCTCCCCGAGAAATGTCTGGGAACTTGCAGGTGCCTTGGTGAAGAGTGGGGTAACATCTCACAACAAGAACTGGCAAATCTGGTGCAGTCCATGAGGAGATGCACTGCAGTACTTAATGCAGCTGGTGGCCACACCAAATACTGACTGTTACTTTTGAATTTGACCCCCCCCCCCCCCCCCCCCATTGTTCAGGGACACATTCTATTTCTGTTAGTCACATGTCTGTGGAACTTGTTCAGTTTATGTCTCAGTTGTTGAATCTTGTTATGTTCATACAAATATTTACACGTTAAGTTTGCTGAAAATAAACGCAGTTGACAGTGAGAGGACGTTTCTTCTTTTGCTGAGTTTAGTTTGCAGTCTTTCCAGCAGTGGTGTAAAGTATTTACGTAAAAATACTTTAAAGTACCACTTAAGTAGTTTTTTGGAGTATCTGTACTTTACTATACATATGTTTGACTACTTTTACTTTTACTTCACCACATTAATTAAGAAAATATTGTACTTTTTACTCCATACATTTTCCTTGACACCCAAAAGTACTCGTTACATTTTGAATGCTTAGCAGGACAGGAAAATAGTCCAATTCACACACTTATCAACCGAACATCCCTGGTCATCCCTACTGCCTCTGATCTGGTAGACTCACTAAATGCACATGTTTCGTTTGTAAATTATGTCTGAATTTTGGAGTGTGCCCATGGCTTTCTTTGGGGCTCTCGAGTGGTGCAACGGTCTAAGGCACTGCATCTCAGTGCTAGAGGCGTCGCTACAGACACCATGGTTCGAATTTAGGCTATGGGACTCCTGTGATTGGGAGTCCCATAGGGCGGTCCAAAATTGGCCCAGTGTCGTCTGGGTTTGGCAGGTGTAAGGCCGTCATTGTAAATAAGAATTTGTTCTTACCTGACTTGCCTATAAAGGTAATAAGAAAATGGTGCCATCTGGTTTGCTTAAAATAAGGAATTTTAAATGATTTATACATTTACTTTGATACTTAAGTATATTTTAAACCAAATATTTTTAGACTTACTCAAGTAGAATTTTACTGAATGACTTTTACTTTTGTCATTTTCTATTCAGGTATTTTTACTTTTACTCAAGTATGACAGTTGGATACTTTTGCTTTCCAGCTTCAGTTCTAAGTTATTGTGTTAGCTGTGTTGTTGGCTAGCTCCTCTGAACAACAGTGTCCTAACGAGAGAGCACATGTTCGATTCCAGGCGAAATTGTGGCTTATTATCTCATTGTTATGGATGTATCCAAATAAATGTCACTTGAAAACAGCTTAAACAAATTCAGCTACTTTGCTGTTATTTGGATAACTAGCAAGTAAGGGATAAGAACGGTCAGTATGGCAATGGAACATTTAGAATGAACGACTGGGTCGCGTCTATAGATACAGAATAAAAAGAACGAACAACTGGGTCACTTCTCTAGCAACCCTAGATTTGTGTCGGGACTATATCTTGTGGAAGGATGAAATAGTACGAATACATTAATCAAAATAACGTTTTTAATTAAAATATGTCGATCATTATTTGAATATGTTGGTAACCTGTTGTATAAAAGTGATAATACCCTTGAAGCCGGTGTTTGTTGGATATATTGGCACGGTTTGCCGGCCCTCGACTTCGTCTGGGGCCTAACAACACCCGTGCCAATATATCCAACAAACACCGGCTTCGAGGGCATTATCACTTGAGGATCGTACCTTTTTTTTCAATTTTCGCCTAAAATGACTTACCCAAATCTGCCTGTAGCTCAGGACCTGAAGCAAGGATATGCATATTATTGATACCATTTGAAAGGAAACACTTTGAAGTTTGTGGAAATGTGAAATTAATGTAGGAGAATATAACACATTAGATCTGGTAAAATATAATACAAACAAAAAAACCTGCGTTTTCTATTACATTTTTTTCGTAATCTTTGCAGTACTGTACTTAGAGTGCATCAAACATGATTTAGACCTTGTTTATGGAAAACTGTTTATAACTGTATTTCATGGTTGCAACTTGCTGAAAATTGACCACTGTGTTCCTATCATCTAGTTTAAACAGTACTGCAAAAAGAAAGCCATAATATAATATTACAGCTTAGGCATAATTTAGATTATGTAGGAACCCAGTTCCTACATTTGAATATAAAAATGGATTTCATCAAACAAAACTATGCTACATTTTATCTCTGGGACTCTCAGGATGACAAATCAGAGCAAGATTACTGAATGTAAGTACATTATTTACGTTCAGAGGTGAATGTATCAAACCAGTTTCTGTGATAAGTTTTTTGTTGTTGTGCACTCTCCTCAAACAATAGCATGGCATTTATTTTACTGTAAAGTGGACAGTGCCGTTATATTAACAAGAATTTAAGTTTCTGCCCATATAAGATATATCTATGTCCTGGAAAGTTTGCTGTTACTTACAACTGTCAGGATCAAAATAAATATGAAAGGAGCAAAGCCCAGGTAAAACGTTAGAGGAAAACTCCCTCAGTCTTCTGAAAACCTAACCCTGGGATAGAGGTTTATTTTTCAGCGAGACAATTACACAAAATGCAATGCCAAAGACACACGAGAAATGCTTTCCAAGAGGTGTTAAGTGTTCCTGAGTGGTCTAGTCTCAGTCCTGCTTAAAAAAATCAGCGAGGTTTAAATATCACTATCCATCAATGATCCCCAACCAAATTTACTGAGCCTGAGCAAATTTGACAAAAACTATTGATATATAATGCCCTAAGAGTTGTGCAAAGTTGGTCAAATCTTAATGAAAATGATTCACAGCTGTAATGGCTGCCAAAGGTGCTTCCACCAAGTATTAACTCAGGGGGATGGAGACTTATCCAATTATATATTTTTTCTTAATTTGGAAAATGTCTATAACTTTCTTTCCCTTTGAAAATGTGTAGGTTGTGTAGATTTGTAGAAGAAAATCTAATTGAATCCTTTTTAGATTGGATTTTAAGTCAGCAAAATGTGAAAGAAGTTCAAGGGGGTGTAGACTTTCTATTGGCACCGTACACAATTCTCTACAAACTAATGTGTTATCATAGCTAAAAGGAATTAGTCTATGTCAACTAAGATAGATATATATTATAAATATAATACAGTATATGTTTTTCATTTATAGAATCCCAGTCAAGTTTAAAAATGAAATCATTATTTTCTAAATTGAGGTACAGACATGACATGCATTTCAGACAGGATTGGCAGTATTTCACAACCAGCAGTAGTCCTACTTTGACCCTTCAGAAACAGAATTGCAGAGGCCTGGGTACATACTCATAAAGCGTCTCAGAGAAACAGTGCTGATCTCTGATCAGTTTAGCTTTTTAGATCATAATGAATACGATTCCATGGACATGGGGGGCCTGATCCTAGATCAGCACTCATACTCTATGAATGTGGGCCAAGGACTGTAAGAAGGATATCCAACAGCAGTCTTGAGAGAATTGATCAATGCATACCATTTAAAGTGACATCATTGTTCAAAGTATAGTGATTCTTGAATGAAATAAATAGACTCAACCAGGAATCTTCTTTATGCACAAACAATGGGGAGGATTTTATTGGTCAATCTGTTGCATGTAAAGGAAAACTTCACTCAAAGTTCTTGGTGCTTATTTTGAAAAGCAGTGCAGTGGTGCTAGAACGTTAGAATCATGATGTCATGTTGGTAGTCAGAGCAGAAGACGAGAGCAGAGTATGTCAGCAAACAGAACAGGTCTGCGTCCGAAACGGCACCCCAGTGTTCCCTATATACTGTAGTGTACTACTTTAACCATACCCTGGTCAAAAGTAGTGCACTATGTAGGGAACAGGGTGCCATTTCAGATACAGAGCCCACGGTTAGTCAGGCAGCAGTCAACAGACAGAACACAAGCCCATATGTACAGGAAATATATAATTTATATATGTATTCGTATGTACATTCAAACCATTTCAATAAATAACAGAGACACATTAAAATAAATGTATAAAACAAACAAACAATATGGAAGATGCAGTCGATTTGTTTGTAATACTTTCCATGACAGGACATACCGAACTGTAGGAACTGGTAAAATGGATAATGTTTTCTTTTGGGAGGTAACACTACCTAGTGAGCAAAATTGGTCAAAAGACATATTTTTTTGCTCATTGGGTTTAACATGAAGGCATAATTTATAATGGACTAGAGGGGGTCAGTTGCAAAAGTAAACACTAGAAGAAGATATCACATTTTTGGCTTAAATCATCACCAACTTGTCTTAACTCCAACACCTATCTCACTCACTCAAAGAGTATCTTCTCGAACTAAACTTTGTAATCGAGTGCAAATTTATATTTTGTGGCAGTTTCAGTGACCTCTTTGTCAGATGAGGAACAGAAAAAAATTGCTCTGGTGTTGAATACGCATAAAAATAATCATAGGGCTCTATTCAATCTGTAAAGCTGAAGCGTTACAGATTCCGCTATAGAAATGTATAGGCAATTTCCGATTGAGTCGAAATATGCAGCGTTTACCGTCAATGCAGTCTCTGATAAAGCGGGAACATTGCCTTTAAATTTCAATAACGCTGAAAAGCTGAACTTCCGTGATGCAGATTGAATAGACCCCCTTAATCTTACATCTACCAAGATGTATATATTACCTCAATTACCTCGACTAAAGGGTGCCCCCGCACATTGATACTGTACAGGTACCCCCTGTATATAGCCTCGCTATTGTTATTTTACTGCTGCTCTTTAATGATGTTACTTTTATTTCTTATTTTTCTTTAGGTATTATTCTTAAAACTGCATTGTTATTTAAGGGCTTGTAAGTAAGCATTTCACTGTAAGATCTACACCTGTTGTATTGGGCGCATGTGACAAATACAATTTGGATTTGAACTGACATTTGTGAACATAATTCATTTTTTGGGAATGACATTTGATTTGTACGATCAACTCTACAGTTGATATCCCTTGTCGGACGCTTAGGTCTACTTTTTGGCATGGAAAATAATGTTGATCATACAATTTCCCAATCAATGTACCTTTAATCAGTGCCTTTAAATCAGTTATAAAGCAAGAATGAAAAAATAAATATCTATCATAACAAAACATTTCAAAATGTTAAAATCGAGCAGCTGATTTGGTTCTGGGTGCGGCGATTAACAAGTCCTCAATAAGCCATTTTAAATAGTACCATAACTGACCATTGTAAATAGTAACTCTAAGTTAAGTGTTACAGTGTTCCCAGGTTAATATCGGCCAATTGTCAAAAAGCCATTCTCTCATTCCCATCATGCAGCTATTCAGCAGAAAACAGCCTGATGCAGTAAGTATAGTCCAGCATATTATACAGTAGTCCCTCTGTGTTCACTTTTCTTCTATGAACCGGGAGAGATCTGAGACCAGGCTAGTAGAGTCACAACCCAAGGCTCCAAGTTACAACCCAAGGCAGTGGTCAAGTGTTCAAGGTCCGCTCACCTTGGGATTGAGTTTCAAGGACCACATTTCAACCCTCTTGACTTAGGCTTCGTCCCAAATGGCATTTATGACGCAACCTTAGATACAGTAGATAGCTACATTAGTGCCATTGCACACTGTGTCAACATGAGTAAACGACACCAAAACATAATTAAAATCACAAGTAAAACAAACACACAAAAAACTACAACTAAATAGTGGTTGAAAAATGTGAAAATTACTTCCCCACCACAACCACCCAATCCAACCTCATCAGTCCCTTCTCTCAGTGCATTGTCAATATGTTTCTTCTTCGGCCCTATCGCACAAATCCCTCAATGAATAAAGAGTACCACAGTTGCCAGTGCAATCTATGTCAAATTCCCCCCATACGGTTGAACACACTGCAACAACTTACTCTGTCTAAAACCTTCATAATCCTGCATTAGGTCATCTAGGAATCCCTTACATCAGCAGACTGTAGAGCGCCTGTAGAGCGCCTGTAGAGCGCCTGTAGAGCGCCTGTAGAGCGCCTGTAGAGCGCCTGTAGAGCGCCTGTAGATTCTAAAATGTGGTTACCCTGTTTAGCCTGCAGGAGACCTAATTCCACAACAGCCTTCCCTAACATTACAGAACCACGGTGACGATGGCAGTGTTCCTGATCATTATACCATGTTGATGGGGTTTCTGAGACATTAAACAGCTCTCCAGGCATCGTAAAGATCTGGTAAGCTGCACAGACCTACCCAGTCGTGTACTGAAGACTGCCTGCCAGCATTACTCAACTTGGGTGGGTGACTGGGACAGCACAGCTGCATCATTGTCCCATTTGAGTCTACTACCCCCCCCCCTCTCTCCCTCTATTAATCTCTCCAACATTCCATCTCTCTTTCTCTCCTCTTTTGATTGAAGTGGGGAGTGAGTACAAGAGGAATAAAAATGTCTACCAATACTAAGAAGTCACAATACATAAAAAAATATCAACATTAATAAATAAATAAATGCTTTGAATGAGAAAAACCTAAAATGACATTTACTCATCTACTATTATAAACTTGTCACATTTTGCGGTAAACCCCCTTCCTGTCCTCCCACATTAGTTTTCTAACAGGAGAAAAGTGAGAGAGGGAGAGAATTTCAGAGTGGAGAGAAGGCAGAACGAAGCAATACCAGAGGCGCCGGTGCGTGTTCCTCTGTCCTTTCCCAAGACAAGACTCACTCAATCGATCCAGAGTGGATCATTATGAATTACAAATAACACAGTACAAGGATCTCAAGTTGAAATACTGGTATTGTCTTCATCCCCCTTTTTGCAGTCACCAAAATCAACTGGTCACCAAATAATCATTTACTACATATTTCTATACGTTATATATTCATTTTGTATCCTTCCCTAATCTAGAACAGCAGTTGCATTTCTCTTTCAAGAGAAGAATACTTTTTATCTGTCCTTTTAACTCTGCATCCCTCTATCACTATTGATCTTCAATGTGTTCTCTCACCCTATCATCCTTTTGCTTTCAATTCATTCATTTTCCCCCCATTCAGTTTGAAATCAGTGTGTACAGACACGTAATATTTAAATACTTGCCATTTCACAAGTCTTTCTCCTGTCTATGCTTCTATCTCTCTCCCTTATCCATTTCTTTCTTTCTTTACCCTCTCCTCTTTCAGTCTCTCTCTCTTCTTCCAGAGGTCCATGTAACTCTGAAGGGGCACTAGAGGGAGGGAGAGAGGATGAGAAACAATTTCTCTCTCCCTCTCTTCTCTCTCCTAGGTTATAGTGTCATTGCAATACAGTACAATAGATTCCCTTGACAGACCTGTCTTCCCAGCCTGGTCTGGCTGTCCCCGTCCCCACAGTGATCCTTCTTCCTCTCCATCTCTCCCTCCCTCTTTCTCAGTGTGTGTCGGTCTCTCTGTCTGTCTGGTGGGGGACGGGACTGTAGCCGTTGGCCGGGGGAGGTAAAGGGGCTCCCTGGCCGGGGCAGCAGCCCCCATCAGGCTTGTTGAGGGTGGCCGGGGGCCGGGAGCGCGAGGCCCCGGTGAAGAGGCGGAAGGCGCCCCTGCAGATGAGGGTGAACCAGTAGACCTGTGGGGCCATGAGGCAGAAGGCCCCCACGTTGCACTGCCAGGGAGCCACAAGGGGCACTGTGTAGAGGGGGATGGAGGCATACCTGCAACACGAGGAGGTGAGGTGTAGGGGGGAAATTAGGGTTAATGTTTGCTTAATGTTGCTAGCTAACAAGCTTACCCAGATTTTTTAAACTTACTTAGCGCAAACTTGTTCATTTGAACAAGTTCTAAAATAAGACACCTTGTCACAAGCTAGCTACTGTCAAGGATTTTGGTTTATGGCTAATGACTTTAAACTGAACAATCTGATTTAATACAATAATCAAGGAAGAATGCTTCCCTTATGGAAAAAAACAAGAATTTCACATTGTGATCACATCCTTTTATGTTAAATTGATGTGATAACATGTGAAGCAACATGTGATAACATGAAACTACACGTGACAACATGTGAAAACGTGTTTTTGGATTAATTCACATGTGAAATCATTTGCAAATATGTTTTTGGAACACTTCACATGAGATCATGATTTCACATGTGCTGACATGTTGTCATGTGCATAGTTTCATATTTGTATCCCCATGTTTCACATTTATTTCACAAGATCATGTTTTCACGTGTGCTCACATGTTGTAAAATATGTTTCATGTTATCACGTTCCTTTACATGTTGTCACATTAACTTTACATAAGATCATGTGAAATTCAAGTTGTTTTTCCGTAAAGGACCATGTTAAGGTGTTTATAAGGCATTTGTTTTACCAGTTGTCAGGACATCACGTGATGGTCCCAGATTGTCCCAAACCATCAAACTATTATAAGTAAAGTAATGAAATGGAATGGTGGTTTTTAGGGCTGACCCCATTTAGTCGACTGATCGATTGTTTGGTCGATAGGCTGTTGGTCTACCGAGATCTCTTTAGTCAAGCAGTAGCAAAAAAAAAAAGATGTATATATCATGGTGTACAAGACACCTGTCTGATTCGCGCCTGTCTGAGTGGACTAATCCATTGTGGAGGCCTACGAGTCCATCACTCTGACATGTGCTACTGAAATTGTATATGGTTATATTACATAAGAACAATGGTGCAACTCTAATAAAAATGAGATTATTTTATAACAAATGTGCTTCCTCCCGCATTGGATAGTGGTCGCTGCCCGCGGTTCTGAAACACAGTGCGCTGTTGAATTGGCCTCTTTTCCTAGACCACGTTGATATGTGCATAATAGCCAAGTTTACCAGCATATTGGTGTTGAGAACAATTTTTTATTTATTTATTTTATTTCACCTATATTTAACTAGGCAAGTCAGTTAAGAACTAATTCTTATTTTCAATGATGTCCAAGGAACAGTGGGTTAACTGTCTTGTTCAGGGGCAGAACGACAGATTTTTACCTTGTCAGCTCAGGGATTCGATCTTGCAACCTTTCGGTTACTAGTCCAACACTCTAATCACTAGGCTACATGCCACCCCGTTGAGAACAATGCGGTGGAAGCAGTAGCAGAAAACAGACCTTGCCTTAATTGTCTAAGAAAAGTGAGGAAACCCCAACTTAATTAAGTCTATAATCAATAGCCTAACTGTTAAATGTGCCTTACCAAGTCATCAATATACATCTACAGAAATAAGACAGATCCTACTTCTGTTGCCTGTTTGAGTGTTTAATAGCCTACTGATTCCGTGAGCACGAAACCTCACGCGATAAATTCACAAATTCGGCTGTTTTGTCATTACTATTGGTATGCTTAGTATAGCAGCCTTGAATAACCCCCATTGAGCTGTATGCCAAAGAGCGCATCCTGTTTAGTCTTCATACCGTAACTTACTTAGGCCTATATTTCAAAACTTATCTAGGCTACTGTATCATTCATTCATTCATTCATTCATTCATGCATTCATTCATGTCATCACAGAGCATGAGTCATTCATGATTTGAAATGCATTTTAGATTTAAAATAAAATAAAGCAAGCCTTGAATAATTAGCTTAAACAATAAATAAACCATTCCATTTCAGAAATTGCATTCATGAATGAATGTGACTGTTTTTAGTATTTGCTGTAAAGGATTAACAAAAATCTCTCTGGTACGCTTATAATGTATTTAGTCTTCTTTACATTGTTCCAAAGAGTCAAAAAAAGAATATTGTAATCTAACAGCACCTGTTTGGCACGCATAATATGCACGCAGCGCTTGCTCCTTACCTTATTGTTCTTGATCTCCAGTATTTCTCCACATCTAGTCACATTTATTCCACACATCTGACTTCCCCTTTACCTTATGAGCAACCAATAGCCTAAACATTCTCCCCTTTCGAGCTTATTTGTCAGGTCCTCTGCATCCATTTTGCGGTTACATGTTTGGAGTTTGTTATAACCAATTTATTGATGTGATTATGGTATGCTATAGGTCAGGCTCTGTTGGTCACATGCATACATGTGTCAGGTAAGAGAGCAAGGTTTGAGGTAATAGGGAATGTTTTTCCTAAACAAATTATGGAATTCGGTAAATGAACCTTTCAGTCAGAAATGGCTGTAATTATGTTGCAGCTTCAGCAACACGGACAGCATGATATACACTGTGGTGGTCTCTGCAGCAGGGAGGAGAGAGACAACGGGTGCTAGTCACAGTCACTCGCTGTCTATTTTATTTTTTAAACACAGCACAGCAAGTCTAAGCCCGGCAAAATCAAATCAATTGCTGGTCGGACTCCCTCTAAATAATTAATAACAAAATGACTCAAACAGTGTGCTTAAAGCATCAGACAAGCTCAGTGAAAATAGTTGACTTGATTAAAACACAGAATGCATCTATATATGGAAGAACACAAGATTTAAAATTTAGACCAATCGATTGGTCGAAAGAACAGACAACTCTTGGTCGACCAAGATTTTTTTTAGTCGGGGACAGCCCTAGTGGTTTTAAAGTAAGTGGTACACTGTTCTGCTAAAATATGACCCCACCTAGGATTTAAACTCACAACCTCTGGATTTGAGGTACACTGATTTATCTGCTGCGCCAGTCTGCACTTCCCTACCCATTAATTACCTATAATAAAGTACATCTGTCACGGATCCCTCCGGAACTTTCATTGCGCACACCTGGCCCCTATTCCCACTGATTGTATTTGTATATATGTGCCCTTTGGTTCAATTGGGCAGTCAATTATTGTTACAATGTCCGTTGGTGAGTGTGAGTCCCTGTGCTGTGTGTTTTGGGCTTTCGTGCCCTTGTGGATTGCGCAGATGATTACGGGTCTCGTCCCATGTGTTAATCATTGTGCACTTTATTCTAAGTACTCCTCACTCTTTTGTTTTGGGTTTCTACCCTGTGTTTTGTTACGTGTTTGTTTGGTCTTCGTCCCTGTGCCTTTACATGGCACCCCGTAATTTGGGCTTAATATAAACCCTTATTACGCAATCCTGTGCCTGTCTCCCGAATCTCTTTATACCAACGTGACAGAATAATCTACCATTAAGGGAGACAGTGGGAATGGCCCGTCCGACGACGCTGCGACTGGTCCGTCTGGCGCCACCAGAAATTCGGCAGCTGCAACTGCCCCGTCCGACGCCCCACAACCAGTCCGTCCGACGCTACTGGTCCGTCTGCCGCAACTTCGGCAGCGGCAACAGGCCCATCCGACGACGACAACTTCGGCAGCTGCATCGGGTCCTGATCGACCTGCACTGCGTTCCTGTTGCGCTGTAATTTGTGATTAATAAAAAAACTATTACGCATTCCTGCGTCTGTCTCCCGATCCTTCATGCCAACATCTCTGCACTTAGCTAGAGTGCCATCTGCACTGCTATTTTAGTTATCATTTAATCTGGCTATTCTCTCATCATTGATTTAATTTACTTATATCAGTAATTGGAGGTTTTTCTGTATAGTTGTCTAATGTTGGTGGGAAATATTATTTAGTTTTAATGTCATTCCTGAATAACAATGATAAATATAATAGTTTTTCTTAAGTGTATTTTTAACAAAGCTGAGATTCACTTTAATGTCCAAAGTGTAGAAATACAGGTGAAATCAGTTATTGACACCGACATAATGACGTAGCAGAAAGATCGGAATGTCGTGAACCAAGAGGTTGTGAGTTCAAATCCCAGGTTAGGACACGTTGAATAATAATTACTGTATCAATAAACATACACAACGTAGTCCTGTACACCGGGTGTACAAAACAGTAGGGACACCTGCTCTTATGTCACTTGTTAAATCCACTTCACTTACTGTAGATGAAGAGGAGGAGACCGGTTAAAGAAGGATTTTTAAGCCTTGAGACAATTGAGACATAGAACTGGCCCGTCCGACGCCGCCACAACCAGTCCGTCCGACGCCACTGTGTGTGTGTGTGCCATTCAGAGGGTGAATGGGCACGAAAAAAGATTTAAGTGCCTTTGAACGGGGTATGATATTAGGTACCAAGCACACCGGTTTGAGTGTGTCAAGAACTGCAATGCTGCTGGATTTGTCACGCATAAAAATTTTCCGTGTATCAAGAATGGTCCACCATCCAAAGGACATCCAGCCAACTTGACAACTGTGGGAAGCATTGGAGTCAACATGGACCAGCATCCCTGTGGAACGCTTTTGACACCATGCAGAGTCCATGCCCCAACAAATTTAGTCTGTTCTGAGGACAAAAGGGGGGGACAACTTAATATTAGGAAGGTGTTCCTAATGTTTTGTACACTCAGTGTTTTCAACTTACAAACTTGACATACTCCATGTTAAAAGCACTGTGTGAAACATAACGACTCATGTTCCAAAAACACGTGTTTTTACATAATTTCACGTGTGATTTTCCACATGTGAAATCAGGGTTGATAGAACTAGATAACAAAAAAAATGGTGACATGGTGCTGAGTAGCTAGATAGCTTCATACAAGCAAGATATTTTTCAATCAAACAATGAGATAATATCATTCATAAATAAGCAATATTCTATCTGCTAGCTTAGTAGCTAGGCCAGAAGCCTGCAAACTTAAACTTGTAACCTACCATCGTAGATCTTAAGAACGTGATATAAAAAAAAAATGCATGGATGAAGTTGGGGACAGACAGACAAGCACACAGACAGAAAGACACAGCTAGACAGAGAGAGACAAACAGGCAGAAAGAGAGACAGACAGACAGAGAGGCAAGCTGGCAGGCAGGCAGACAGACAGAGACAGACAGCAGAAAGAGAGACAGACAGACACAGACAGACAGACAGACAGACAGACAGACAGACAGACAGACAGACAGACAGACAGACAGACAGTGTTCAGTATGTTACCTGCTGTAGGCGTAGTAGAGGTAGGGGAAGAGCAGAACTCGACAGATGAAGAAAGTGACCAGCATGAGAGCGCCATTCACTTTATGAAGAAGAGTGTGCTGCTTCTTGAACTGAGGGGGACAAAGAGAGATAGAGAGGGCAGCAGCAAGGGAGGGGAAAACGAGAGCAGGGTGAAGGACCGAGAAAGAGAACTTGGGTAAATGTTAACCCAAAATCACAGGAGACAAGAATGTTAACATGAAAGCTAGTAAGTGAGCACTTCAGAATCAGAAAGACTCAAGTTCTTAGACTGCTGCAAGGAGAGTAAGAGACTGAGGAAGAAAGGTAGAAGGAAGAAGAGGTGTAGAGAGAGAAAGCAGGAGGAAAGAGAAAGAAAGAGCGAGGGAAGGAGAGAGGGAGAGAAAGATTGAGAACGAGACAGCAAAAGGACAAAAGAAAGAGGGAGAAGAGGGGTTAAAAGAGAGGAGGAGAGGAGTATTACCTGGATGAGGATTTTTCCCAGGCAGACGGACGGAGTGCTGAGTTCAGCCATGAACATGACACCCTGGAAGTAATCCCCCTTTCCCTGCCTCCAGAACTGAGAGAGAGAGAGTAGAGAGAGATGAGATGGAGGGCCATGATATGGCTGATAAAGTATTTAGACAGATCATTGAAAAAAAAGCTCACAAACACGCACACCTTATCTCCCCGTAAAAACACATGTCCATAGAAGGGATGTTAACATTGGCTGCCAGTAGCAACAGGAGGCAGATGGGGATTGGAGCAGGAATGTCTAGTCTGCAGATGGCAGCCCGTTAGGGACAATTTTAGGGATCAGAAGCCAAGGGTTAGTGTGTGTGTACATGTGCATCATTTATCATGAGCTTTCCCCCCCCCCCCCCCCCCCTTTAGACATAAGACAGACCGTGGCACGGTAGACTAATAAAAGAGTCCACTAGAGCCACCATAGTTACAGCAATAGTTACCACGGAGACGGGGAAGCAGATGGTCACCATGACGACGTGGTGCAGCACCATGAGGAACTCTCTGCGCAGGTAGCTGGCCACTGCCGAGCCCATTGGCTTTGGCCTGCCGCCCTCTTCCTCATGCCCTTTAACCTGCAGCTTGTGCCAGTAGCACAGGAACATGGCGTAGATGTCGTACACAAAGTAGGGCACCGCAAACAGGATGTAGGTACTGGTAAGCCAGTGTCTGGAGAGGTGTGGCGCAAGGGGGGGAAGAGAGGGTGTGGGGGTGAGAGACAGAAAGTGAGAAAGGAGAGAGCGAGAGAGAGAAAGAGGTGTAATAGTTTAAGTTCTATGTAACAATGTGTACCTACATGTACACTGTAGCTGCCTATGTGACTACCATATAAATACGCTATTGCCTATTTCAGTGCGATGCATCCTGTATGTGAGGCTCTAGCCTAGACGTCAGGGGGTTAAGTGACTGGCCAGGATGCACTGCTCTGGGGCACGTGCGTGATTTGGACAGGTTCATGATTTGGTATTCAAATGGGCCGGCACGAGCGCCTCCCGACTTTGACTGGCAAATGAGGCCAAGGGGGAGGGAGGGAGTCGGTGGCTGGCAGTATCTCTCCCCCTCTCCATTTTTCCTCTCCCTTTTTCTCCCCCGCCTCCTAATTGATGGAGAGACGAGGGGGAAGAGGAGAGGGAGGGGGAAGAGGTGCAGCTGTGTCACATTGCGAGTTATCTTAAGACAACAGTGTCTGACTCACAGCATCTCACTAGTCTAAAGTATCTTCCTTTCTTCCTCTCCTCCTCCAACCCAAAACAAACCTTCCACTTTCAGTGTGCATTTTAGTTTTATGTAGTCCACTGTTAACAAAGTTGCAGTTGTAAAACCAGTGGAGACATGTTTGAGTAGCTACTCCTACAGATCCATAGGAGCATGCTGCAGTCTAGGTTTATGGCTTCTGTGTGACTGCATTACAGATACTAAAATAGTGCTGCTGGCTTTGGGACAAATAGAGGTTAATTGGGTTGAAATACTAATTAGGTTAACAGGGACAAGGTGAGCAGGGAGAGAATGACAGATTATTACGCACACACACTTGAATACTTTATTTGGATCGAAAGTTAAACATACACAGCAAATTGGCCAGTGTTAACTTGTGTTGATTTTTCAATGTCACATTTCTAGTGTTGATTCAGGAGTTAAATTAACTCTGTAAGATTGAAATTAACACTTAGTGGTGTAAAATAACCCCAATGTGGGGGTTAATAACAAGTGTTGAGTGTGAGTGTGATTGTGTCAGTTTTACTCTGTGGAGAGTAAAACATTCCCATCAAAACCACCCCCACCATTATCAGATTTCCCAGCATGCTCTACTACCAGGTAAACCTTTTTAGGATTGTTTTTAATATCTGTATTTTTGCATGTACATTGACTGATTAATCTCATGCTACACAAAGATAAATTCTAAACTAATCCAATCAGATTTATTGCACCATTTACTGAAATGGTTGTTCCAGTTCAAAATGGTTTTGGTCGCGAAAGAAACTCTGGGGAAAAAAATTGCGCTTGGTTCATAGAACCGGGGTTACGCGAGTGACCTCCGGTAGCCACTAAATGCGGGTGTAAGTTTCCGTTTTCTTCCAAAAAATGTTGCTCTAACTTTTAAACATTAGAAGCCACAAAATATTATGACCCCTGAAAATATAAGACTTTCAGAAACACACCTGTCTTCTGTTTCCCTCAGAACAGAGTGGACAGGACCAGGCAATAAATCAGACTGGTGAAGAAAAAAAAATAACATGATCAATTATGGTTCTTTTCTACACAAAAAATCATACACAATTATTGCCTGATGTTTTCCTAAATCCTGAACTTCCCAAATCCTTTCTGATGTATTTCAAACCATACTTCTGACTGAAATAGTATTACAAATCAGTCTAAAACAATGTTTGACAAGCCGTCATAGCTCCAATTAAAAAAGTAAAAACATTGTTTGTTGATTACGGCACTTTTTTACATGGTGGGGTTACGAAACATTTTTTATATCAAAATGGGGTCACGGACCAATAAAGTTTGGGAACCCCTGCTTTAGGTAGTCTCCTCACAATGTTACTAACCCTAACAGTCATTCTGAATGCAGATGCGGGTGAATAAAAATTCCAACTGGTGGATGTCCTAACTGGCTGAATTCCAATAGGAATCATACATCACTTTGCAAGTCAGCAGAATGTGACTTGCAGGCCTGATGTGGCCTGTAAACCAGGAGGTTTCTAACACCACCGTGGTAGGGTAAAACTTGGCCATCAAACTAAGGCTTTATGATATATTAAATGTATTGCCCTAAAGAGCTTAATTTTAATGATAACATTTGTCTACAGTAGGAACTCATTTGGTGGTCCACAGGACTAAAAATGAACAAATTCAACAACCATGTCTCTGTCACCAACAAATACAGTCATGGGTGGTAAACTCCACAATTTACTCGAAAAAGCAAGACACACTGGGAAATTATATTGGAGGAGTGGCTTAGTGGGGGTGTGGCTTTCAATGAGTTGTTTTTGGCAAGTAAAGTCATACCGTATAAAATAAAAAAAATCAAGATAGCTGTGATGGAAATAGGTAGTTTAGGTACAATTTTATAAATGCCAACAGATAATTTGTTCGTTGGACATGGTGTGATTTTTTTGTGTTGGTAAAATTAATTATTTGAGAAAGTGTGGTGGAAATGCCTTTATGCGCAAATATTTATATAATAACCATCATATCAAAGTAAACTTGGAGTCACGAGATGATATGGTGTGCGGTCCTCCCACTATGACTCGGGAAAACATGCAGTTAATTAAGCTTCAGATTAAGTAAATTATGATTAACTTCACAGGGTGGTGAAAGTGCATGGTGATTTTGATGCTGCTTTCCAATAAATATTGTGGGTCTTATTCTGGTGACACAACACCATTTGACAAATAAAAATATTTATTACATTTATTATCAATAATAATCTCATCATGTAGACTAGCCTACCCACACTGTATCTGCAAGCTGTTGGCTAGAGCGCACATGCCAAGACCAGAGTAGTTTGTGACAAAACTATCCGCAGAGTTTAAAATACGATGGAAAAACATTGAACTTTAGACTTTTATTTGGTACATGAAAACTTAAGTGAAAAAGCACATTGTGTGCACTACGTCATCACACAATGACTTTTATCTGCAACAAGGTCATTTAGTGGGAACCCACCGCTGGTGGGAAAATATGCAGATTTTCTTTATGCAGATTTTAGAATATTTGCATGAAAATCTGTCGCCAATTGGATGGAAACCTAGGTAGTGTTGATTTAACACTGGAAAATTTGCTGTGTAGTTAAGGACCAAAATATTTTAGACACACCTCTTCGACGCACACAGTCACACACACACACAGGGCCATGCACAGACTTTTTGGGGGGCATGTGCTCAAACAAAAAAATATTTGTAACTGCGGTTAATGACTCGTTGAGCAATGACTGATTATTTAGTTACATAAAAGCAATTGATGGCAACATCTTAATGGCTAATTAAATTACACATATTTAACAACGACTTGCGGGCAATTGGTTCAGAACAACAATGACAAAAACTGTATACCCAAAACAAAAGGGCACTTTAGAGACTGGAAGGGCAAAGAGGCATAGGCTCTTCCTGTACAGAGCACATCTGTGCAGGTGCCTGCAAACATACATACACACACACAACTTTACAGCAACTACTACTGCATTATCATTATTTTGTAATTACTGATCCTCGACGATGTCCTCACAGGAGGATGCGATGATGTAGCCAGCTGAGGAAGCCATGATGGCTTGGATGGATGACACCAGCCTAGTGGGGAGAGAGAGGGCAGAGAGTGGGGTTTCAATGTACATATTTATACCCATAACTCCATAGAAAAAAAGTATTGACATTCAACAATGTAAACCATAGCAGAATAGTATAAAATGTCAAGCAAAGCAGAATAGCATAAGATAAGGTATGATAGGTCTGCATAGTCCTCACATTGACTCATCTGACTTGTGTGTATGTGTATCTGACTTGTAAGTGTGTGTGTGTACCTGGCAGACACAATGGTGGCCTCTCCCTCGCTCAAGGCCAGGCCTGGGTTGTGTTTCAGGCATCTCTTAGACAGCAGGAACAGGCCCGGGAAGAAGATGGAGCCAGCAGCCAGGATGCTCAGCATGGTCCCTGAGTGTGTGGGTGTGTGTGTGTGTGTGTGTGTCTCAACAGGTACCTCACCACTGCCCTCAAACCACTTGACAAGTGGGAAAGGTTGAATGACTGATCTATGCAGGGTACTCTCAAAGCTATGGTAGCAGTTTCCAATTATCATTTGCTGCTAGATGTTTGAAGGTATTGATAGCTATATCGTTAGAATGAGTGGCAGCGTGTAAGTACTGTCAATAGAACACTAGTACAGAATTCTAGTAGTGTTATCCTAGTTATGTTATGCTAGTAGTAATGTTATGCTAGTGTTTTGCTAATGCAGTATGTAGTAAAATGCTGTATTTGTTATTAGTAGGCTAGTTTTGGGGATATTTGGGGAATGAAAATGGACTTGCTAGTGGTTACGGTTAATGTTAATAAAATAGATGCATCAGGAAAGAGAAGGCTACGATAAAGCTGTGGGTGGTATGTTTGTTAACTCCCCACACCTCCCTCCCAACCCCCTGCTCATAACCAGCAGAGGCCTGGTGGCTTCTGGGTCTACACACACACAAAGACAGACAGAGAGACAACAAACAGAAGATGGGGGGGGGGGGGCAAAGAGAAAAAAATATTAATTACATCTATTTCACACACTTTGATTAAGAGTTCAGTAAATGTACAATAAATGAGTTATATGCACATAAAACTGTTCAACTGTCAGCATATAGTTTCTACGAATGTCACATTTATTCAGTGTCATCATGCAGCCTTTAAAACATGATCAAAATCGTATCCACTCAAGTGTGTAGACAGCCCTACACTACACTCTAATCTCACAAATGCTGACAAATCCATTGACTACACTGTAGGTGTCATGTATCGCTGGCTGTACCAGTTGTGCTACATGACTCCGGTGGGGAATGAATCAATTTAGGTTTTCCACTGTCATTGCTCTCTAGGTAAATGCATGTACTCAGTGGGACTGGAGAGACAGGATGAATAGGTGGAGAGGGAAAGGTGGCTGAAACCAAAATAGATTTAGAAAAGGATTAGAAAAGCAGGAGATTTAGACAGAGTACAGCTGGGAGAGAGGGAATTAGAGAGAGAGAGAGAGAGAGGGAGATGGGGTGACAGTTGACAAAGGGGAGTACCTACAGTACAGATGAGAATTGATGAGGGGTGGGGTGGAGGAGGATGTTGTTGGGGCGGGGCCCATTGTTTCATCCTAGTCTATGTTGGACAATAGGGGTTAGGTGATGCACCATCACAATATAACAACAGGTTCATCCAACAACCAACAAACGGTTTTGATTGACGGGCTAAAGGCCTATCTGGACATAATATAAATACTTGCAGATTTATCTTGGCTAGCTGAATTTTTTTGGTCAGCACAGCAGTACATAGGCTACACCTCCTAACTGTAGGCGACCAACAATTTACAGGGTGGAATAAAAAAGAAAACAAAAATAGTCCCCCTCCATAACCCCGTCCCCTATGATGCCAAGCATATCTTGACGTTGTTATATACAGGCTCACTTCACTCAAAACCTAGCTGGCAAGCCCGTGCAACAACGTGTCTCAGACTCAATTATCAAAATACGCAATGCGAGTAAGTAACACGGTCCTCCTCTATTAAAAAATTAAAACGGGGACAAGTCTGTGTTGCACTAAATAGCAGTTATCACGACCCATTAAGTCAACTCAACAACACATTATTTTGAAAATGGCTTGTGCCGGTCTTTGGAACGGCTCCAAATCTGCATAGGCTAACCTTTGTCATATGTTGCCTACTGTAGTCCAGTGTAGACTACAAACTGGACAAATCAATGTAACTATTTGTGTGTGACTGCGAGCTCGCTTATATTTGCATTCAATACATTTTTTTTTACCTGGAGTCGTTTCATGCACAAGAGTGATTGAAGGTTGTGGGCACGCGGTTTGCCTAGTATGAACACATGCAAGGGATAGCCTATTTTCAGTTTTTACAGACAATGCATGCTTGCTAAGGGTGACAGATTATTCAGGCCTGTATAAACTAAAGCGTGACTGTTTGCGACAGACACAACATTTATTACAGACATATTGAGTTTCTTGCCTAACCTCGGAGCAGGATGGTGAGAACGAAGAAGACTTGGGTGTTGAGGTAATAAAAGGGAGAGTAAAAAAGAAAAGGGATGGATAAGCTAAATTTACATTCGGGTGGTGAGGCGTCCCGTTCTGCGGCCCGGTCGGTCGGATCAAGGGGAAATCAGTGTGTTGGGTCCTGGTTGTAGCCTACACGTCGAGAATTGTTCCACATTATTATTGTGTTTTGTTGCCTTATTCCGTGTTCTGGATATCTGCAAGAAATCAGACACAAATTGATGTGTGTGTCCTCCCCGCTTCTGGCGTGTGCTTTCTGTATTGGTCCGAATCAGAATATGACTCCCTCCCCGACGTGCTGCCTTCGGATCGTTGCTTCAATAATTGTATTTCTGAGCGGCAAAATGCTTTTGAAGTCGATGGCTCTCTCGAGTGTTTTGATTTATATTGCGAGGGCACAGCTCTTCTCGCGTTTGGCCGCCGCACTAGCCTACTGATATCTGAACAGTTATGCCATATCAACCGACCTTATTGCTTGCCCGATACATTCACTGTGAAGTCTTCAGCTGCATATTATTTTATGACCTGTCGCACTGGATCCGTTGTCGTAGAACTAATTTCAGCAAACAGTCTAGGAAAAAAAATCCTAGTGTATGCATGATACAGTCCCGCTGTGGATAAAGTGTAGCCATTAAGCCGGATACATAACCAGCTCGCTGTCACCTCTATCTCCTCCCCCTTGCTCCCGGGTATGGTAGGCTTTGAGGTCGCCCCATAGGCTATGACTCCTAGGACTAGCCGTGCTGTGATAGCCTACTGCTGTCCCTGGATAAAGTATTTTATTTTATTTTCAAGGGCAAAGGTCTTTAATAGCCTACCCGAAGTTATTTTCAGATAAAGCTGGCTAGGAAAAACTCCTTAGGTTTTACAAGACATCAAACTGCAAGCTGACAAACCGTTGGTTGAATTATTCATTTGACTATTTTGAGAAAGTCAGATAAAACTGTAAAAGTTCCAGAAACAGTGGGGTCCGCTAAACTACCCAGTCTACAGTGGTTAATTAGGTCTATAGGCCTACAGCTCTCTAAACATTTCTGATCTTGGAAATTATGTTTAGCACCTGGATAGAACATATAAAAGCAATCTAATGTGCACAACCTCTGCAGGTCAACCTGATAACCTGTACAATAATGTGTGATAAATTGGGTAACACTTTACTGAAAGATAGACACTTGTCAAATGTATAAACTGATTATATCTCAGTATCATATATAGGATATAATGCAATAGGCATAATAACCAGAGTTATCAGACATGTTGGAAAATTGCCATATAGAAAGAGAACATATAACTTTCTGAACACAAGAAAAAGTATACAACCAAAAAATAAAAACATTGTATGGGGCAAAAATAACTTGTAATTTGAGGCAGCAGCCCTTAAGTCAACAACCTGATACAGTACAATTTAACCCCCTCCCCATTGATAAGCGGACAGACACCACACAGGAATATTATCCAGTGACTATGCATTTATTCATTCACTACTTTACTCTTGTCGTTTTTTTTTAAGAAATTCAAGTATTTGTTGGGAGCACAAGTCCAAAACGTTTCCTAAACATCATGACAAAAAAAACAAACCAACCAACAGAATTTTAACATTTTCAAAACAGCAGTATTCAACATCGGTTTCATATTCAGAATAATCAAAAAACACAAGTATCACTTTTTTTCTTATCATCAGAAACATTTCTAACATCTACATTCCCAGGTGTAGTCTTCTCTCCAGTGCCTATTGAGCTCATGAACAAAGGATATAGACCTGCTTCTTTTTCCTTCAGTAGATGCATCCCAAATGGCACCCTATTCCCTATATAGTGCACTACTTTTGACCAGACCCTCATTAGTAGTGCACTACAAAGGGAATAGGGTGTCATTTGGGATGGATCATAGATCTGATCTGAAGAGAACTGGACATCTGAAAGAAAATCCCTAACGGTGCTTCTCTCTGATACATTGCTTTAACCATTGCTTTAGCTGGGTCATACTCCTTAGTGCACACTGTAGGAAAACATTTTGCAACAAGTTTCTTATTGGACAAGTTCAAATAGTCCCTCCCAGTTTTAGTCAGTTTTATTTTTTTGGTGCCTAATGAATATGACCCTGCTATAAAAGGCGAACAGAGACGAGACGACAGTGTGAGGGGGATAGAGAGAAGAAAGGAGTGTGTGAGGGAAAGAGACGGACCCTGGTGAGCTCTTCTAAAACTCAGCCTGCTTGTGCTCTCTACTAAAGACAATAGCAAAGTTGTGAAACCAAAAAATAACTTTTTAAATGGATCACATCACAAAACATAAAAATATGAATCATATTTCCTAAAATCTAATTAATTAACATCACCACAAGGAAGGCTTGTCCATGGCGACAACTCCCATTGCACTGCATTCAAATCCAAAAGCCTCCTCCTTTTTTTTTATTTTTATATATCATAAATACAGACATGCAGGTTTAAGTGAAACATTCTGGCAATCCCCCGTCAACCCCTTAGCCTACACTTAGCACACAATAGCACCATCAGGTGGCGGGACAAGGGCCTGACCACTGCCATGATGGCAATGCCAACTAGCACAGTACAGCGTCTTCAGGAGCCTTATTTTAGTTAGTACTAGCTCCAGTCAGAGCTTCAGCGCACAGAGCTTTGCAGTTCCTCTTTGTGGAGAAAAAAAAGAGTTGAGGCACACTGTTATTGGTGAATAATATCTGTGTGTATTTGCGTGGTCGGGTCCACAGTCTTTGCAATGGAACACCTGAGCCGTGAACTCAACTGGAAATGAACCAAAAACCAATAAAGGAAAAACAAAATACAGCAGCATTTCACCAATACATTTCAACAAGCTGTTCTTCCTGTCATCTGTCCCTCATCCTCCATCCCTCTCTCCAAGAGGGAGCGACAGAGGTTAAGGAGGACAGTGATTTAGTACAAAGGAATGACATCACGTTACAGTGCGTAGTAGTTGAGTTGGGTCTATGTACACTTTACCCAGTAGACTCTCTCTGGGTTCCCTTTTTGACTCCAACATTTTTTGAGGTAATGAAATCATTGAAGCCGAAAACTGCACTTTCCCTTAAACTCTACACACAGACACACGTGAGTTCGCGCACACACACACACACACATACTGAAAGGGCTGACTACTCAGTACATGGGGACAACACGTGCTTTAGCTCGAACCGCCACTCACAGAGAAGCTAAAAAAATTAAAAAAAACACAAATTAAAATATAAAATAATATGATTTTAAAAACATGAGCGAGGCTCCATCTGCCTCAGAAGCCGTGGCCCCACCCAATCAAAGAATGCGGTCAATTTGTTGTCTAGGAAATGGTTTGATCTTATGGACGAGGGCAGATTGGGAGGGAAGATTCACAAGTAGCACGGAGTGAACCTCAAGGCCAGAGGTTGCATTGTAGCGCAGATCTAAAACCAGTTTACCGAAGATATTGAGAATGGGTCCAGTGAAACTATCAAACCAAATTTTATGGAATCGATGATAAAGGTAGGGTCATCAATGTAACATTAACATGACTAAGTCACTGAGAGCACAGGTAAGAGAGTATGGTGTCGCCAGGAGCACGTTGCTTAGACACTTTATCATATTGCACGAGGCTGGAATGACTTCAAAATTAACAGAGCAGAACAATTATTCAACATAAATTAATTAAACAGTTATTCCTTTGTCTCTACCTTCAACCACATTTGGAGCACAACACAACCAACTTCAACTCTTCTAGTAATAAATGTTTCCAATTTCCCTCTTCTACCACTCTTCCTCTTTATTCCTTTTTTAAAATTCAGCAGCACATTTTAGTTTTCAGCATTGGGGAAATGCCTATAGCGTTGGTGTAGTCAAGTCTTCACCAGTGTCAATAGTCGTTTTCATAGTTGGGAACTGTAGTTTTCATTGAAGGGAAATGTACTCTTTAGTAAAAAATGAGCATTTCCTCTGACACTGTTCTTCTCTCTGAGAGGCTGGCGTACTGTTTCATTCACACCTCCCCTCCATCCAGAGAAACCCAAACCTATCTCTATTATATTGACCAAAGCAAGTCTTGTTCTTTTTTATCAAACTGAATTTCCCATGATTGTTCTTGAACATGAACGATACTCCCCTTCATCTCTCCTCCTTCCTGGAGACTTTGGAGGAATGCCACGCAGTAGACCTGCGAGATCGAGAAAGATAAACAAAGAAAGAGAGATGTAGATAGTGCATGGCAAAATAGTATTTTAAGCTGTATGTATATTAGTTGTGTTCATCCCTCCCTTGGTGTTCCTCACCTGATGAAGGTCTTGAAGGCGGCACTCTGGGGGTTGATGCACAGCGGCACTCGTTTCCCCTGCTGGTGCTCTGTTATGAAGCGATGGATGAGCTCTGATAGAGCGAGAGAGAGAGGAGAGATTGCGAGAACGAGATCGCAACAGGCCATCAATTTCAATAACAAGCTGGGTTGGAAAAAAGTCAAAGAGAAGAGAATTGAAGAGAAAGAGGAGTAGAGGGAAGAGCACCAGATAGCTCCTACCTTTGCCCTGCCAGACAGAGAGCAGGCTGTTATCGTAGCTGTGGCTGAAGTTGCGGTCGGCGGGCGGTTCAAAGTCCCGCGTGTACACACGCCCACTGGGCACCGAGTAGCAGCACTGACACATGCACGTGTGGTAGCGCAGACGGCCCTCGTCCAGGTAGGGGTGGGAGAGGGCGTCGCTGCCCGAGATCCGTTTGGCCTGAGTCACACACATGGAAAGAAAGTTGGTCCCTCTCTAATCTTGTATTTTCTCCCTTACTGTAGCTAGCTTTTCCTTCTCAGGAGGTTGCTAGCAACATTTTCAGCTTTTGTTGCTTAAAGTTAAAACTTCCCTATCAGAGAGGTAGCCAATTGTGTGACAATAGACTTCTGTCTGTACTCACCGGATCAAACACCAGCATACGACACAACAGGTGCACGGCCTCGTGGGTCGCCCCGTCCGACAGCATATATAACACAGACAGCGACGGCTGAGGGGGAAGGGAGGGGGAGAGATTTTACATCATGAACTGCTGCACCTGGTTTTAAATAAGGATTGTGGGTGGGGTATAGATTAGATAATATCTGGGCCCAGTTTCACAAAAGCATCTTAAGGCTAAGTTCACCAATTAACTTAGTCTTCCAAGATGCTTTTGGGAAACAGGGCCATGAGCAGTAATATTTTGGCACCCTTGCACGATTCTCTATTTCTTCAAAAATATATATTTTTTGGGGGGGGGGTATTAACCTTAACACAAACACGTTTGGCAGGAAATGCCAAACGTGTGTTTGTGTTTAATACCCCCCAAATAAATTTTTTAAGAAAGAGAGAATCGTGCAAGGGTGCCAAAATAGTGTCAATTTTCTATGCATAGCCTACAATCCAAGTATAAAAACTATAAGAAATTAATTTTATATAGCATACACCATCCCAATAAATCCATTATTTATTTTAGACAGGTCTAAAGAAACATGATGAAGAAAATGTAGGCTATTTCAGAAAAACAGAATAGCATATTCTGAGTTGTCCTTATGTTAGGTCCTGATCTGGCTATGCCATATGGCTGTGAACTACACTAGTTAATTTAGCAGACAGGATTTGCTTAGAATTCCGTGGCATTCTTTTATAGTATGAAGAATACAATTGAACATAGCTGAATAAAATAGAAAGCATATTTTCCACCAAACGATTTCAGAGGAAGTGAAACATGTAAGCTATTCAGTGTTGAGCGGTTAACAAAGAAACAGGGGCTCCTATATGTTTCATTTGTAGTTCTTTTTGCAACTTTAGTTGTGATACAAACTTAGAATGCATTAAAAATCTAAACATATAGCTTAAGGCTGCATGATGAGACAAATGACTTAAAAAAGTCACATGAAAGACATGAGCTCTTCTCCTTGCAGGCTGCATTCTCTCATTCACAATTTGACAAGCACTTGATAATATTCTGACCCATCAAACTATTCTTCATTTAAATCTGGTCTTTACATATGGCAATATACAATATACACTACAAGACCAAAAGTATGTGGACACCTGTTCGTCGAACATCTCATTCCAAAACCAGGGGCATTAATATTGAGTTGGTCCCCCCTTTGCTGCTCTAACAGCCTCAACTCTTCTGGGATGGCTTTCCACTAGATGTTGGAACATTGCTGGTGGGACTTGCTTCCATTCAGCCACAAGAGCATTAGTGAGGTCGGGCACGGATGTTGGATGATTAGGCCTGGCTCGCAGTCGGCGTTCCAATTCATCCCAAAGGTGTTCGATGGGGTTGAAGTTCTTCCACACTGATCTCGACAAACCATTTCTGTATGGACCTCGCTTTGTGCATGGGGGCATTGTCATGCTGAAACAGGAAAGGGCCTTCTCCTAAACTGTTGCCACAAAGTTGGAAGCACAGAATCTTCAAGAATGTCATTGTATGCTGTAGCGTTAGATTCGTCCGTCCGACTGCCAGATGGTGAAGCGTGATTCATCACTCCAGAGTACGCATTTCCACTGTTCCAGAGTCCAATGGCAGTCACTCCAGCCGACGCTTGGCATTGGTGATTTTAGGCTTGTGTGCGGCTGCTTGGCCATGGAAACCCATTTCATTAAGCTCCCGAAGAACAGTTCTTGTGCTGACGTTGCTTCCAGAGTTTGGAACTTGGTAGTGAGTGTTGCAACCGAGGACAAATGATTTTTACACGCTTCAGCACTAGGCAGTCCAGTTCTGTGAGCTTGTGTAGCCAACCACTTCGCGGCTGAGCCGTTGTTGCTCCTAGACATTTCCACTTTACAATAACAGCATTTACAGTTGACTGAGGCAGCTCTGGTAGGGCAGACATTTTACGAACTGACTAGATGGCAAGGTGGCATCCTGAAGGTGCCACGTTGAAAGTCACTCAACACTTCAGTAAGGCCATTCTATTGCCAATGTTTAACTATGGAGATTGCATGGCGGTGTGCTTGATTTTATACACCTATCAGCAACAGGTGGCTGAAATAGCCAAATTCACTAATTTGAAAGGGTGTCCACATACTTTTGCATATATAGTGTATGTGCGGAATTATTTTTGATTTAGAACAGCCCACAAAAAAAAAAGTAATACGTAGCCTGCACTCGAATAGCAAACGGCGGTTACGTTTTTTAATATGCAAGCATATACGGCGTGTCCATTAGGCTAGGGGAAGCTTTCCCGAAAGTAAATTGAATTAAATTGCCAAAATTAATTATATAGGAGAAATAAATAAAATCATTCAAAATAGAATACTAAAGCATGATTTAGCCACGGAAGATCATTAGCTTCTTTAAAAAAAAATAAGTTGTGGATTGTTTTAAATCGCATTGCCTACAGTCGGAAGGAAAGACAGCTTGCGCAATATGGGCAGATTCATTGTTGAGTTGCGACGGACTGTGAAAAGTGGGGAGACCAAGCCAGGCATATCGCAATTTAAAAATACAACCGCGGGGAAAAAAGGCAACGAAAGAAGAAACATATCTGATAAAGCTGGTAAACTAGACCTACTCTAGGTTAGACGCACTCAGCCACGCATTGAACGTTCTTTTTTGCTAACACTGATTGAGTTATATTATGACTATCCAACCTATTCATCACACTACGAATAGTAAGTAGGCTCTTACATAAGTCAGCAAATGCGATTATGCATGTAATGTTTTTATTATAAAGGCGCATTTTTAATGGGGAAAATGATCTTCCCCAAACTTAACTCACGCGCTGTCTATGTATGCCTGGTAGGCTACACTGCTTGTAAAGCGGATTTATGTGCTTAATTTTAAGAAATGAGCAGGGAAAAAAATCAATAATACATGTCATCATATACACAAATAGCAAATTGAGGACACTTTTCCTGCGGTTCATTTTCATACCAGCCAGGCTGCTCCTGTTGTAAAAGTGAAGCAATGTGCTTAATATTAAGAAAGTTGAGAAATAAATAGTAGACCTAGCCTAGAGAAATCGGATGGGATCCTCCCTCCTCGTTTTTAATAGAGACCTTCAAAACTCTTATTTTCTCACACAAATGCATAGCATATAGAAGTGTTCATGGGCTCTCATGATGTGTTCAATTTGATTTTCGATTGCATTTGCATTGATGTCAGAGTGATTAGAGGGGCAATAAGTACCAGGTCATTAGTGACTGGCAGTTAGCAAGTTTGGTGGGATACTAATGACCATCAGCGGCATCAGAGCGCAGTTTTGGAGAAGCCTAGTTACCGTGACTAAACGGTCACATGGAATTTGATTGCGGTCATGACTCGGGACGCAGGTGTGGTGGTAAAACCGTTACCGTAACAACCCTAGTTGGAAGTAAGGTATTTCCGTTTGTATAGTGCAAGGGGGACAATATTTGACCACATGTGTCTCATAGTAATACAAAGGAAGTTCTGATCAGTCAGTGAGTAGTTCATAGGTTCAGTGAGGAGGAAGTACCGGTTTGTGAGGTCCTCTCAGGATGTGAGCTCTGGCCCCCTCACAGGCAGATGCCATGGCAGAGAGAGGAGGGGTACCCAGCAGATCAGTGATCAGATCCAACTGAGGGGTAGAGGGAGAGAGAGAGAGAGAATATAGAGAGTGAGGAGATTTAATTTGACAACAAACCAACAAAAAAAAATTATACATTTGATTAATAATTGATAGACAAAAGTTACAATTATTGCCCAGACAGATTACACCTTCAGATGGCTTTCCCTATTTCCTCCCTCCCAACCTGTTGAATAGGGTTCTGTGCCTCCCACCCCTCTACGAGAGCTGTGGTGGGCACACAATTTCGTCAGTAGGTGATTGTCAAGCAAATAACTGTCGGTCTCACGGTAATTGACCGTTAATTAACAAACACATTTAGCATCTCCTGGCTTCCACACACAGCCTACAAGCCACTGATGCAGACCTTTGGAACATCCACATTTCAAAAAGTTTAATAAATCCATGTAATATAGCCTACACCTTGACAATAAATCAATTATTTATTTTAGACAGGTCTAAAGAAGCATGATATGAAGAAAATGTAGTCTATTTCAGGAGAACAGAATAACATACTCTGAGTTGTCCTTATGTTAGGTCCTGATCTGGCTTTGCCAAATGGCTGTGGGCTACACTAGTTAATTTAGCAGACAAGATTTACTCAGAATTTCATGGCATTATTTTATATTATGAAGAATACAATTGAACAAAGCTGAATAAAATAGAAAGGATATTTTCTCCAAAAGATTTGAGGGAGTGTGCACATGCGGCTATTCTGTGTTGAGCGGTTAACAAAGAAACAGGGGCTCCTATAAGTTTCATTTGTAGTTATTAATGTAACTTTAGTTGTTCTACAAACGTTGGGCTATATATTTTGATTTTTAATACATTATAAGGCTGCATGATGCGACTAATGGTGATTTTTAAAAAGTAACTTGAAAGGCATGAGCTCTACTTTTTTTTGCGCAGGCTATAAACACTTCATCAGTCTCTCATTCACAATTTTACAAGCACTTAATAATGCCTCGAATTTCATAGCGGCATCCCCTTTGTGTGGCCGTAATGCACCCTAAAAAAATCCATGCCTTTTGCTGGCCAGTGGCCGATGTGCCCTTGGCCCAGAGTGCTGCGTTGTGCCCTTTTCCCTGAGTGCTGCTTGCTCCGAAGCAACTCTCACTCACATGGCTCTCCATCACAGGCTACAAGTGAAGACAGACACATTGGGGACGCAACTGCGCAAGTTCTTATCCAATTCCGAGGTGCATATTGAAAATATTGGAAGAACTGTCCACATTTACTTAGTCAGCAAACAAGATGAGTAGGCCTTATGAACAGCAAAATATCTTATTCTATGTGAGAAATACATATTCCCCCCCAAAAAATGTACGCAATGTGGCTGACGCAACAGATCAGAGTGTTTAGCTTAAAATGTTGATAAACTATTTGGTTATTTCTTCACATTATAAGCGCAGCAATACGCACACGGCAGTAGGTTATAAGAGTGAATGTTCCATTAGCGGGAAAACTAGAGACTAAAAAACAGCTTCTATCTCAAGGCCATCAGACTGTTAAATAGCCATCACTAGCACAGATAGGCTGCTGCCAACATACACAGAATTTAAATCATTGGCCACTTCAAAAAAATGGAACACTAGTCATTTTAATAATGTTTACATATCTTGCATTACTCAACTCATATGTATATACTGTATTCTATACTATCTACTGTATCTTAGTCTATGCCGCTCTGACATAGTGTAACCGATGTGAAATGGCTAGTTAGTTAGCGGTGGTTCGCGCTAATAGCGTTTCAATCGGTGACGTCACTCGCTCTGAGACTTGAAGTAGGGTTGCCCCTTGCGTTGCAAGGGCCGCGGCTTTTGTGGCGCGATGGGTAACGATGCTTCGTGGGGTGTCAGTTGTTGATGTGTGCAAGGGTCCCTGGTTCGAGCCCAGGTTGGGGCGAAGAGAGGGACGGAACCTACACTGTTACATTGATGCTGTTGACCCGGATCATTGGTTGCTGCGGAAAAGGAGGAGGTCAAAGGGGGGGTGAGTGTAACCGATGTGAAATGGCTAGTTAGTTAGCGGTGGTGCGCGCTAATAGCGTTTCAATCGGTGACGTCACTCGCTCTGAGACTTGAAGTAGGGTTGCCCCTTGCGTTGCAAGGGCCGCGGCTTTTGTGGCGCGATGGGTAACGATGCTTCGTGGGGTGTCAGTTGTTGATGTGTGCAAGGGTCCCTGGTTCGAGCCCAGGTTGGGGCGAAGAGAGGGACGGAACCTACACTGTTACATTGATGCTGTTGACCCGGATCATTGGTTGCTGCGGAAAAGGAGGAGGTCAAAGGGGGGGTGAGTGTAACCGATGTGAAATGGCTAGTTAGTTAGCGGTGGTGCGCGCTAATAGCGTTTCAATCGGTGACGTCACTCGCTCTGAGACTTGAAGTAGGGTTGCCCCTTGCGTTGCAAGGGCCGCGGCTTTTGTGGCGCGATGGGTAACGATGCTTCGTGGGGTGTCAGTTGTTGATGTGTGCAAGGGTCCCTGGTTCGAGCCCAGGTTGGGGCGAAGAGAGGGACGGAACCTACACTGTTACAATTGCTCATCCATATATTTATACATTCTTAATTCCATTCCTTTACTTAGATTTGTGTGTATTAGGTATTTGTTGTGAAATTGTTAGATATTACTTGTTAGTTATTGCTGCACTGTTGGAACTAGAAGCACAAGCTAGACCCGCAGTAACATCTGCTAAACACGTGTATGTGACAAATACATTTGATTTGAACACCATTATCAAGTGACCGCAAATGCAATTATGCATGTAATGCTTTCATGTATGCCAGTTAGGCTCTTCACCCCTTGTAAGAAGATATTTTGCCACTTTAGTTGTGATGCAAACCTCAAAACATAAAGGCCTATGGGCTAGGCTACATGAGGTGTGCAACTATCATTCGTAAAAACCTAAAAAAAAAAGGCATTATTTCTTGCCTTACGCGGGGCATCAGTGATAATATATAATTCACAAGTGATAGGCTAATATTGTCACCCATCAGACTATTCTTCATTAAATATTGTCTTTACATATACTAAATAATATACAGTAACAGTCAAAAGGTAGAACACCTACTCATTCCAGGGTTTTTCTTTATTTTTACTATTTTCTACATTGTAGAATAATAGTGAAGACATCAAAACTATGAAATAACACATATGGAATCATGTAGTAACCAAAAAAGTGTTTAACAAATCAAAATATATTTAGATGTATAAGATTCTTCAAAGTAGCCACCCTTTGCCTAGATGACAGCTTTGCACACTCTTGGCATTCACTCAACCAGCTTCATGGAGGTACAGTAGTCATTACTTTAAGACATGAAGGTCAGTCAATCTGGAAAATGTCAAGAACTTTGAACGTTTCTTCAAGTGCAGTCGCAAATACCGTCAAGCGCTATGATGAAACTGGCTCTCATGTGGACCGTCACAGGAAAGGAAGACCCAGAGTTAGCTCTGCGGCAGAGGATAAGTTCATTAGAGTTAACTGAACCACAGATTGCAGCACAAATAAATGCTTCACAGTTCAAGTAACAGACATCTCAACATCAACTGTTCAGAGGAGACTGCTTGAATCAGGCCTTCATGGTCAAATTGCTGCAAAGAAACCACTACTAAAGGACACCAATAAGAAAAAGAGACTTGCTTGGGCCAAGAAACACGAGCAATGGACATTAGACCGGTGGAAATCTGTCCTTTGGTCTGATGAGTCCAAATTTGCGATTTTTGCTTCCAACCGCCGTGTCTTTGTGAGACGCAGAGTAGGTGAACGGATTATCTCCGCTTATGTAGTTCCCACCATGAAGCATGGAGGTGTGATGGTGCTTTGCTGGTGACACTGTCAATGATTTATTTAGAATTCAAGGCACACTTAACCAGCATGGCTACCACAGAATTCTGCAGCGATACACCATCCCATCTGGTTTGCGCTTAGTGGGACTCATTTGTTTT
This sequence comes from Salmo salar, assembly GCF_965601325.2. Lineage (NCBI taxonomy): Eukaryota > Metazoa > Chordata > Actinopteri > Salmoniformes > Salmonidae > Salmo > Salmo salar. The sequence goes on from NC_138313.1 coordinate 3,495,263, forward strand.
TCAACAGGACAATGACCCACACCTCCAGGCTATGTAAGGGCTATTTGACCAAGGAGGAGAGTGCTGCATCAGATGACCTGGCTTCCACAATCACCCAACTTCAACTGAATTGAGATGCTCTGGGATGAGTTGGACCGCAGAGTGAAGAAAAAGCAGCCAACGAGTGCTCAGCACATGTGGGAACTCCTTCAAGACTTTTGGAAAAGCATTCCAGGTGAAGCTGGTTGAGAGAATGCCAAGAGTATGCAAAGCTGTCATCAAGGCAAAGGGTGGCTACATTGAAGAATCTAAAATAGAAAATCTATTTTGATTTGTTTAACACTTATTTGGTTACTACACGATTCAATGTGTGTTATTTCATAGTTGATGTCTTCACTATTATTCTACAATGTAGAAAATAGTTATTTTTTTTAAAAACCTTGAATGAGTAGGAGCGATCAACAGGTGAAGTTGCCGATCCTATCCTCGTCGCCAAAAATGTAGTGGAAATTCAGTACTGAGATAGACTTGGTAATTTCTCCAAACAACCATCTTTATTTAATATCAATTAATTATTGCAGTAATGAAACCAACGACCCCACGCTCTGAAGTGTGTTGCCGAGTGCTTAACTGATAATGAAAAAAACAGATCTTATATAGGACCTAAAACAATGCTTAGTCAGGCTGGTTCCAACCCCTCCCATGCAGAGTGGGGGCACCATAAGCTACTTTGGGTTCATCCTGTGGTCATCTGCATGGTTGTTGTTCTAACCCTCCAGGCTAAGTTTCCCAGATGCCAGGATGATGAGACAATGAGGGTTTTGTTCTGTTCCTCCAGGCTCTCTTTATCTCTGCTACACCCACCACATCTTATCTATGGAATGCCAGCTGTAGGTTTTTACCTAGACATCACTTAATCAGTTGCCAGCCCAAGCTTCAAAAGACTCCTCTCAGTTCACTCAGAATGAAGAGAGAGAAGTGTCTTACTATTAGTTATGTATTTAATCATTAACTATTAATATCAAACAAATCAGGTGAATATGAAAATGTTCTATCACAGTAGGTGTGTGCAACCTGTTGACTGGTACTGTATGTGTGAAATTTGTTTTGATTTAGGATGAAACGTCATCATGCACCTGTATCGAAACAGGGGCAGGGGGAAAAATACATGTCATCTATGCATTTAAATAGCAAATGGAGGACGCTTTTCCCGTGGTTCATTTTCACGCCAGCCAGGCTATACTCCCGTTGCAAAGATAAGCAATGTGCTTCATATTAGGAAAGTTGAGAAATAAATAGAAGGCCTAGCCTATAGAAAGCTGATGGGATCCTCCTCTTTTTAATAGAGACCAACACCCTGTTTTATTGCGCAATTGCATAGCCTATAGAAATGTTTCGCAACATAAGCTCATGGGCTCTCATGAAATGTTTGATTTGATTTTTGATTACATTTGCATTGATGTCAGAGTGATTAGAGGGACGATAGAGTGCTGAGTACCAGTCAGTTAGCAAGTTTGGTAGGCTACTAATGACCAGCAGCATCAGAGCATGGAGGAGCCTAATTACCGTGACCGTGGAATTTGACTGCCTTCATGACTTGTGACCGCCGGTGTGACGGTAATACGGTCACTGCAACAGCCCTACCCTCTACCTGTTGTATGGGGCTCTGGGCCTGGAACAGGATGCGTCGACCCAGTAGTTCAGCAAAGATGCAGCCCACCGACCAGACATCTATGGCAGAGCCGTAATGGCGGCTGCCCATCAGCACCTCAGGAGCCCGGTAGTACTGAGTCACCACCTCCTGGGTCATGTGACGAGACGGGTCCGGCTCCTCCACACGTGCCAGCCCAAAGTCACAGATCTGAGAGAGAGAGAGAAGGAGAGGGAAGAGGGAGAAAGAAAGAGGTGAGTTACATGATAACACTGAGTATACAAAACATTAAGAACACCTGCTCTTTCCATGACAGACTGACCAGGTGAAAGCTACCCTTTTGATGTCACTTGTTAAATCCACTTCAATCAGTGTAGATGGAGGGCATTTTTAAGCCTTGAGACAATTGAGACATGGATTGTGTATGTGTGCCATTCAGAGGCTGAAAAATGGGCAAGACAAAAGATTTAAGTGCCTTTGAACAGAGTATGGTAGTAGGGGCCAGGTGCACCAGTTTCACTGTGTCAAGAACTGCAACGATGCTGGGTTTTTTCACGCTCAACAGTGATGGGTTCGGATTTCTAAACTTGAAATATAGTTAATCATCAGTTATACTAGAGACATGAGGGGTGCCATAGTCTAGGGTCTACACTAGAAGTTAATGGTTATCTGTAGGAGGAATGTATATGGTGGATGCAATTAAGCTTGGAATGTACTGAGTGGATGGAAGACTGGGTGGAGAGCGGTGGATTAGTGAGGAAGGGGGTCGAGGTCAGGTCACATTAAGGGAGAAGGAACAGTTTATTGCCCGTATCACTTAACTTCCTGTCTAGCAATAAATATGTAATGTTTAGAGAGAAGGAGGAGACTCCATCCAAATTAGGGTATATATACTACCACTGGTGGAAATATGCTTTTGTCTTATGCAGCTGTATGACCAAATGGGTGAATAAACTTGGTCTAAGCTTTACTAATCGTCCATGAGTTTTAATAGGTTCATTTAGAACCTAACAACAGTTTCCCATGTGTATCAAGAATGGTCGACCACCCAAAGGACATCCAGCCAACTTGACACAACTGTGGGAAGCACTGGAGTCAACACGGGCCAGCATCCCTGTGGAACGCTTTCGATACCTTGTAGATTCCATGCCCCAATGAATTGAGGCTGTTCTGGGGGGCAACAGGTGTGGGGGGGGGGGGGGGGGGTGCAACTCAATATTAGGAAGGTGTTTGTAATGTTTGGTATAATCAGTGTAGGTTGACGAGTGTAATTACAGCATAATATACGTGTATGTTTGTCAAAATGTGTATAGATGAAATTCTTCAGCCCATATTGACCTCTACTAAGTTATTTTCTTCTTGGCCAGCATAATGCTTTCTTGTCATGTCTTTTGAGGAAGTTCACACAGATTCACACATTCATGCATGCGGACACACGCCAAAACAAACATGTACACACACACAGTTACCTTGAGCAGGCAGTTACTGTTGACTAACAGGTTCCCAGGTTTGATGTCCCTGTGCAGGATGCCAGCAGAATGCAGGTACTTCAGCCCTGAGAGGAGGAGAATCGCTGTTACTCATAACGGTTCAAATACAGCCCCGAGCCAATTCCCCTTCAGTGTTTGCAGTCAATGACAACATGAATCCATCAATATGGCTCCATCACATGAAACAAGCTGGCTCCTTTAAACCTGCAAACCCAGAAAGGCTAGGAGGCAAACTCACAAATGGCTTGTTTTGGGGCTCAGGAGTCAACCTTTAACTTTGACTTCCAACTCCATTTCAACCTTCAACTTTGCCCCTTTCCCTACTCCTCCGCCGTCCCACTCACCTCTGAGGATCTGGTAGAGGAACACCTTGATGTGGTCGGTGGTGAGGGGCTGGGGAGACACAATGACTTTGTGGAGGTCACTCTGCATCAGCTCAGTGATCACATAGCTACAGTCAGGCATGGCCCACGGTCAAGGAAACAGAAGCCTATAGGATGTGGATGGACCACATAGAAGAAAGCGTAATACTACATCTATCTATATTAAAGTTAAATGTATCTATCATAACACAAGACTATCACTAATGGTATCATCTCTGTTGAGGTTTATCTTGATTTAGATTGTACTATGTAGATTCAGACTGTTTTGAAAGGAGGAGGACATGATAATAGAGAGAGGAAGTGCAGGAGTGAACAATGGCTGACACATAACAGTCATGTGTGCAAGTGTGTGTGTGCACATGAATGTGCGTGTGAAGGATACATTTCCTCGAAGCAGTCCATCTGTGGAGGCTGCAGAATGTCCAGCGCTGACAACACCTGTAAACACACATCATCATCATCACCCTTCTCGTTGTTTTAATGATTAGAGATCTAAAGGACAAAACAGACAGACGAATGGTTAAAAGCAGTGAGTGGCCATCCTATCGCCTTTGACCACAGAACATTGGCCGTCATTTCGTGTTCATTTTCTGACGATTATACATCGCCACCATTCATCAACACTCAGCAAGTGATCTACCATTCACAGCCAACGTTTGTTATGGCACTTCTTGTCCTTAAGTGTCTAAACTATAACAAACCTCTAACTTCACAGTGATATTTGTAAAGCTAGCCTCTGTATGAAAACATATCAATGAGCAGTGTGAAGACGCATCGCTATGTCTTATGTTATGGATGCAATACTGTATGAAAATGTCTCAAATGGCACCTTTTTCCTATAGCAAGTCCACTATTTCTTTTTACCAGTGTATAGGAAATAGGGTGCCATTTAGGACGCTGCCTATGTGTGTTGTGCAGTCCTGTGTATAGATGTATCGCTATCCATTCTTACATTGTCGTGTTTGAAGAAGCAGAGCATCCTCAGCTCTCTGAAGACCCTCTTACAGGAGACTAGGTTCTGGAAGACATTGGGCATCTTCTTCAGGGCTACCTTACGCCCGTCACGAGGGTCTGTCACTGACCTGCAGGAGCAATATGAAGAGGGGCATCTGTTAGCACTGGTCAACAATGGGGAGTGCACGTGCACAGTATGTCTATCTCATTCCCTTGTCAGATACACACCCTTTTTTTGGAAAGGAAAAACACCATGCAAAAACTCACATGGAAATCAGTCTTAATTCTCATTTGAAATGGCACAACTTACCAGACCACACCAAATGCGCCATAACCGATAGGTCGATCAGGCTCCATCTCAGCAGGGCTTGGTACTTCACTGGCAGGACTACTATGAGGCTGTGGTACAGCGGCCCCGCCGCCTATGCTTCCCCCAAGAGATGTTGGATGTCGTGGCGTCCCCGCTGGGGCAGTGGGTCCAGTTAGACTCGGTGTTGCACTGAGGCCCGTGGAAGTGGCTCCAGTTGAGGTGTTGACGCAAAAATACTTATGGCCTAACTCAGATCCGGGGAACAGGTTACCACATACTGTCTGCTGCCGGCCTGTACCATGGAATGCCATTCTAATTCAAACCCCTATCAGAAGAATTAATTTGGGAGCCATGTCTAATACTGTACTCACTTTGAACGTTGCATACATTACATATACATGATCCGAGAGCTTCACTTCAATGTTCTATGCAGGCATGATTGTGACTATGTTTCTTGCTTGTAGAACATGCAACGGAAAATGTAAACAATGTCTGATATGGTTGGCAGCTATCTTGATAGCTATATAATAACAGGAGCAGTGCTGTTAAGCTTGCTATTAGACTCGTCGTGGAATCACCAGTATTGGCTTCAGTGAGGTAGGTAGGTCACGACAAAAAAACTAAAGTATAATTAGCAGTGCGTGTTCCTGAGCTAACGTTATATAGACACAAACGCTATCTAATTGGCCAGTGATCACATAATCAATGCAAGCCTGGTTGGGGAAAACAATGCCTGTCACTGTCAATACATTTTGTGGCCTAATTTTACGACGAGAAAGAAGTCTCCCCTTAGCTAACAATGCTATGTTACATTACCTGGCTACCAGCTCACGCTACATTAGTTTATTGCCCGGGCTCAGCTAGCTACTGTAGCTACCTTTGTCTGGTTGAAGTTAACTAACGAACTAGCTAGCTAAACCTTAAAGTAGACACACCTGTGTTTGCATATAGTTAGCTGAGTAATTACACTAGCTTATTATATAGCTAACCAGTTGCACTGTGTTGCAGAGGTAGCTAAATAGAGGTAGCAAACGCCCATTTCATCCACTTCAGATGTCGGTCAATGACATTAAGATTCGTAGAACGTTAGCTAGCTGGCATCAGTCCGATTGCTAACCAGCTGTTCCATGCCCCTTACAGATAGCCGGTATTTAGCTAGTAGACTATCGTGACATATATATTTGCTTTGAGCAAAAGCACTTTCAGTAGACGAAACGGTTCCAGGAAAATGAACGAAAAACAAACCAGCAAACGTTGTTCGCAGCGCGAGGAAATCCTATTTGATTTTACACAACGAAAGTCAGTTTTGCATCGCTAGCTGCGTTAACCGGGGTTGTCAGCTAGCTAAATTGCTAACAAGCTAGCCATATATCATACCCAATGCTAAAAATGAAAAGTGCCAAGAGAGATTAAACCAGCTGCTATGTGATATATTCCATCGCTCTTCTCTATATCATCTGCTAAACATGTCTTCCGAATTATCCCTTTCTTTCTTGGAAATCAGCTGTTTGAAAGAGTGGGATAGTGAGTGAGTTGGGGGATGGATAGAAAAGGTGGGGGAGGGTTAGACCACTAGTGTAAACAATGCCATGGACAATAGATATACGGCTCATATAATCACTATTCAGATTATCATAACTACATTTTATAGAGATAAAAAATAATATTAATAGTTCAATAATAATTACATTTTTCTCCATTCAGAGAAATACTCATTTTCTATTCTACTGCATCTCTGATATCAGATGCTGTACATGTTCACAGATAAAGTGCATATAGGTTATACATACTACCGCTTTAATACAGTGACGTTAACAGAGGAGATTCTACACCAACAGATGAACAGTCAAGAATACAGTCTCACAAAAACGTGTCACAAAAGTACAAATACTTTTCAGACCAATGCAACTTTGAGAGAATAAAAAAATCAGAGCATCCAGAATAATAACAAGATCATAGAAAGCAAAGAAAGACGAGCATTCAGTGGCCAAATATACAAATAAATACCCATTTTGATGCCACCTGTCTATCAGTCATAGGGTAAAGTTACATGGTGATGACATATTTCTGATGAAAAGGCAACAGTCCTTTCTTGGAGACAGTTCATTTGAAAAAGCTAAAAGCCAATGTAGGACCACAGCTCATACTGCGTCTGGGTGATCATATACTGTATAATCAATATTTCCAAGGAAAATAAATGGCGATGTATTTCTAAAATCCCAAACATTGTTATGGGAGTTTGTGTTCTGTGTGAATGGAAAAGTGGCATATTGCACCGGAAAACTTTATATTTCGTTCAGTAGGATTTAATTGAAAAAAAAAACAGGGATTCCATGGTCTCTCCTTTCCTCCCCTCTCTCGTGTCCACCAATGGCAGTTGAGAAAGTGACTGTTGCGTAAACAACAGCAACATTTTAAATAGGATCAAATACAAAGGGGACCTGGTTTGCCGCATACTTTGGCCTTCATAACATACATAGACATCCACTGGAGGGTAAATGCCCCTATATGCTGATCCTGGGTCAGTTTTTCAGTTTCCCCACTAATGGTTAAGGTTAGGATTGGGGGAGGGGAAGCTGATCCTACATCTGTACTTAGGGGAAACTTCATCCCGGAGCCACATCCAGTCCTCTCTCACTTGTCCTGACTGCAGTCTCCACGAAACCCCTCTACCTCCATCCTCTCTCCCCCTTCCCCCTCCCTCCAATAGGCCTGGCTGCTAGCTGAGAGGCTGGGGGGCGATGCTGGAGCAGTCAGTGACCAGCAGGCCCACGGTTGAGCTGCCTGACAGAGACACGGCCACAGCCATGGTACCGGTCCCCGCGAGGCTACTGCTGGGGCTGGGGGCGCCCTGGACCTGGGTGACGGTGTGGGTGCCCATGTGGCCCTGGAGCTGGGTGGGTGTCTTGCACTGCACCCCACACAGTTGGCACAGCAGCACCCCGCCGGCACCGGCCCCGCCGAACATGCCCCGTGTCCCGCCGCTCTCCTTCCACTCCTGGCCATGGTGTTTCTGAGCGTGGACACGCAGGTAGGTGAGGGTGGTGAAGCCTGGAGGGAGACGAGAGGGAGGAAGAGAGCGGGAGAGAGAGCATTGAGAAATAAGAAAAGGTGTGGAACAAAAGATGACGAACAAAAGATAAGGACATGAGTAATGAGAGAGGGATAACTGTGTAACCACCTCCGTTACACAGGTATTTTCCTCTCCTTTCACACATTTAAAAAATAACATGGAAGTCCACTCACTGCGGTTGCACAGGTGGCAGGCATGGTGCTGTGATTGGTTGTGGACCCTCATGTGATCGGTGATGTAGGCGGCAGAGAGGAGCTTGCCACAGATGTGACACGGCACCTTCTCCTCATGGCGAATCAGGTGGGCACGGAGACGGTCCCTCGTGGCGAAGGCAGACGTGCAGGTCTGTGTAGCGCGCGCGCCCGCCCGCACACAGACACACACAAAACCATTGGTGTATCTTGGACATTTGGAAATGTTTCTTTGCCATTATATTTTAGAAGCTAGGCAGGTCAATGTCATTAAATTGCCTATAAAATAATTCATACAGTGCATACAGAGAAGCAAGGGACATACGACAGGAAACAAGGTTGAAAATAGGGAGAAAGAACAAGGCAAGAGTTAAAATGTCGTCCCCCCGAATTATGCAGTTTCGCGCAGATAGGTCATTCGGTGCCAGGAGTTACGTTTTTCACAAAATCCAAAATAGTGTAAAATCCATCATGGCGGACCTTATGGGTCCCTGAGTAAAATGTCTTCCTTGTGAGGAGGGACCTATGTACCGAATTTCATGACTTTAGGTCAAACGGGTTGAGGGGCGTGACCTTTCAAAGTTAGCATTTGAATCGCTGGTTATAGCGCCACCATCTGGCCATTCAGTGTAATTTTGTAAATTACTGATCTTTATGGCAAGACCCATCTGAGATATCGCGTGTGACTTACTAACTAACAGACAAATGGACCGAGAGAGATTCATCGTGGGGGTCAAATATACATGCAGAGAGTAGAAAAAGAGAGAGTGAAAGAGTTAAAGTGAGTTATAAAAAAGAGGATTACCGGGCATTTGAAGGGTCTCTCAGTGGAGTGCACCTGTCTGACGTGACTGTTGAGGTGGTCAGGTCTGGAACAGACAGGAGAAGGGATTAAGACCCCACGTGTGTCTTATCGTAATTTCTCGTCGATAGTGCTACCCATGCACTACAGACGTCAGTTAGAACTGAATTCTATTAGAACTCCAGACTAGTTTCACAAAAATCTGCATGTACATATACAGTACCAGTCAAAAGTTTGGACACACCTACTAATTCAAGGGTTTTTCTTTATTTTTACAGTTTTCTACATTGTAGAATAATAGTGAAGACATCAAACTATGAACACATATGGAATCATGTAGTAACCAAAAAAAGTGTTCAACAAATCTATGTATATTTTAGATTTTAGATTCTTCAAAATAGCCACCCTTTGCCTTGATGACAGCTTTGTACACTCTTGGCATTCTCTCAACCAGCTTCACCTGGAATGCCTTTCCAACAGTCTTGAAGAAGTTCCCACATATGCTGAGCATTTGTTGGCTGCTTTTCCTTGACTCTGCGGTCCAACTCATCCCAAACCATTGAGGTTGTGTGATTGTGGAGGCCAGGTCATCTGATGCAGCACTCCATCACTCTCCTTCTTAGTCAAATAACCCTTACACAGCCTGAAGGTGTGTTGGGTCATTGTCCTGTTGAAAAACAAATGATAGTGCCACTAAGCACAAACCAGATGGGATGACGTATCACTGCAGAATGCTGTGGTAGCCATGCTGGTTAAGTCTGCCTTGAATTCAAATAAATCACAGACAGTGTCACCAGCAAAGCATCCCCACACCATCACACCGCCATGCTTCACGGTGGGAACCACACATTGCGGAGATCACCTGTTCACCTACTCTGCGTCTCACAAAGACACGTGGTCGGAACCTTAAATCTCAAATTTGGACTCATTAGATCAAAGGACAGATTTCCACTGGTCTAATGTCCATTGCTCATGATTCTTGGCCCAAGCAAGTCTCTTCTTCTTATTGGTGTCCTTTAGTAGTGGTTTCTTTGCAGCAATTTGACCACGAAAGCCTGATTCACGCAGTCTCCTCTGAACAGTTTATGTTGAGATGTGTCTGTTACTTGACCTCTGTGAAGCATTTATTTGGGCTGCAATTTCCGAGGCTGGTAACTTTAATGAACCTATCCTCTGCAGCAAAGGTAACTCCGGGTCTTCCTTTCCTGTGGCGGTCTTCATGAGAGCCAGTTTCATCATAGCACTTGATGTTTTTTGCGACTGCACTTGAAGAAACTTTCAAAGTTCTTGAAATTTTCCAGATTAAGACATGAAGGTCAGTCAAAGTAATAATGGATTGTCATTTCTTGCCATAATATGGACTTGGTCTGTTACCAAATAGGGCCATGTTCTGTTATACACCCCTACCTTGTAACAAAACAATTGACAGGCTCATACACATTAGTGAGGAAAGAAATTCCACAAATTAACTTTTAACAAGGCACACTTGTTAATTGAGATGAATTCCAGGTGACTACCTCATGAAGCTGGTTGAGAGAATGCCAAGTGTGCAAAGCTGTCAACAATGCAAGGGGTGCTACTTTGAAGAATCTCAAATATAAAATATATTTTGATTTGTTTAACACTTTTTTACTTACTACATGATTCCATATGTGTTATTTCATAGTTTTGATGTCTTCACTATTATTCTACAATGTAGAAAATAGTAAAAATAAAGAAAAACCCTGGAATGAGTAGGTGTGTCCAAACTTTTGACTGGTACTGTATGTGCATGTGTGTATACTTGTCTCACAATTGAACCCCCCCCCAGTCATCCCCCTTCTCACCGTGAGAATCCCTTGGCGCAGTGGGGGCAGACGTAAGGTTTCTCCACCCCTCCTTGGTGTGAGCGTACATGGTAGCTCATGCGGTCTTTCCTCTTGAAGCGCTGCTGGCAGATGGGGCAGTGGTAGGGCTTTTCGTCCGAGTGTGAAAGCCGGTGGCGGTTCAGGTGGTACACGTCTCGGAAGGCCTTCCCACAGGCCTCACATGCATGGTTCTTCCTCACCTGGTTGGGGCTAGGGTTGGGGTTGGGTTGAGGCCCCAGGTTCTGGTTCTAGGTTTGATGAGAAGAAAGGGACAGTTGGCTAGTGTTGGCTGTGGGGTCAGTGTAGCTACTCTGGTTACATTGCACAATAAAGCAGACGAGGAAAGAGAGAAAGGCAAAGGGAGCAACAAATTATTCTTCAACAATTATGACAAAACAGGCTCCAACCAACCTGTACCATTGTCCCGGCAACCACAACTGAAGCTTGGAGCACCTGGGGTGCAGCCATGGTGATGGTAGCTGGGGCGATGGACACCGCAACAGGTTGGCCCTCCTGGTTTCCAAGTGGGGAGGGTTGGGGGAGGGATTCTGCGGGAGGAGGATGAGAGGGCAGAGAAAGGTGGAGGAGGGAGAGAGGGATTGTTTGCCGTCCTCCTCTTCCCTTGCTCTCGTCCTCCCTCTCTCTGGCTGCTCTGTCCTTCATTTTGATGCCAGTGTGCACCGACTGATGGCGCCGGAGGTTGTAGTTGTTTTTAAACTGCTTGTTACATGTGTTGCAGATGTGTGTCGGCCGGCCAGGCTTGGAGACGGCCTTCTCTAAAGGAGAGAGGGGAAAGAGAGAGAGAAAGAGAGAAGTGAAAGGGAAAGAGGGAAAACAGAAGTGTGAGAGAAGGTAACTCCTGAAAGGGAACTACGGGTAGAGTTTGTGGGTTGGATTCCTACATGGGCCCCACATACTGAATAAGTAAGCTATTGGGCTCCTCTAGGTCCAAGAGGCTAGGTCCAAGAGGGTTCTAAACCGCTTCTACCCCCCAAGCCATAAGACTCCTGAACATCTAATGGCTACCCAGACTATTTGCATTGCCCCCCCCCCCCCCTCTCTTTTATGCTGCTACTACTCTCAGTTATTATCTATGCATAGTCACATTAATAACTCTACCTACATGTACATATTACCTCAATTACCTCGACTAACGCGGTGCCCCCGCACATTAACGATGTACCGGTACCCCCTGTATATAGCCTCTCTATTGTTATTTTACTGCTGCTCTTTAATTATTTGTTACTTTTATTTCTTTTTTTAGGTATTTTACTTAAATCTGCATTGTTGGTTAAGGGCTTGTAAGTAAGCATTTCACTGTAAGGTCTACACCTGTTGTATTCGGCGCAAGTGACAAATAAAATTTGATATGAAATGTTTTGGAGCCTTTTTGTCCCATTTCAACAGAAGTAAATGAACTTAGCTAGCTTTCGCCAGTTGATGTACCATCAGAGAGCGAGCTGGCCAAAAACAGGTATTATTTTTGCCTCATTCACATTAGACCTGAATCAAACTATGAAACCAGCGGCCAAATGATTGAAGACTGATAATGCTGATGTTTTTTGTTGTTGTATAATGTGAGTTTTTATTAGAGTCAGTATAGTAATGTAATGTTATTGATTTGTCAGTTTCCCTAGCTAATTCCCTACTTTTAAAAATGACAGTAATAAACAGCTCTACAGGCTTCACTGTCATGGTGCACCGTCAGTACACAACACTATGATCATCATGTCTTAGCAGGATCAGATGGTGATAGCTGTCCCAGTAGGGTCAGACCGCCAGGAAAGACCAGTCTACAGAGCTCAGGTGAATTTTGCAGTATATTAACAACATCAGTGAATGATACAAAGTTCCATCTTGAGTTGATGGGTAGACCTACAGTAGCTACAGGACAGCATTTTAAGATTAAGGTTACAGTCTGGGATCTGGGAATAATGGTCATTTCAATTATTGAACCATTATATTATCCAAGAATAGAATCAATGTATAAATGTACACCAAGGTAATTCGTTGTCATGCCTCATCTTAGGATGGTGACCGGTCTCAGCAGGGTCAGGCAGCCAGGGAAGACCAGTCTGTGACACAGCTGAGGTGAATTTTAGCAGATACGACACTTTATTCCCTCTGTGCAGCAAACACTGGACAAGCCAGATACTTCAAAGATTGAAACTATTTTAAGGCAGTCTGGAAATCAACTTTGGAGGTTTGTCAAACTGTAACAAGGGTTGATAGAGGCTTTTCCTGATTACACAAACCATGTAAAACAAAAATGTGAGGAAGACCTGGTAGAAGATATTGATGATGATGAATGGATACAGATATGTTTGAATGCCCAGTCATGTTCATATAATCTTAGACATCAATTATTGCAGTTTAAGACCATCCATAGAACATACTAGATGCCAGTGTAACTGAATAACATGCACTCAGAAATGTCCTTCCTCTGCTGGATGTGTAAAAAACAAAATGGGACATATTTGCATATGTTATGGTCTTGTGAAGGCTGGCTGAATTCTGGCAGAGTATGGTATTTTATCTCAGCATGTCTACAGATTCTCCTTTCTCTGTTTTTGTTTGCTTGTAAATGTTGATACTGGAGACTGTTATCAAATGAAACTGTAACTAAGCATTTAAGAAATGCATTGCCATTAATAAAAATATGACAATTTTTCTTTATTGAATATTTAAAACATGCAGTGAAGCCGCTCAACAACTACATCACATTAGTCATCTAACAGACTCCCATCCAGAGCGACACACAGAAGCAACCAGGGTCAACACCCTGCTCAAGGGCACGTCGACAGATCTCCCACAAGGTCAAAAATGGGAACCCGAACCAGTTATCCATCAGAAACCGGCCAAAGCTCCCAACCGCCAGGCCACCAGCCCTCCAAGATCCCCCCCCCCCCCCAGTTCCCCAAGAGCTGCCCCTCAACCATCCGAGACCCCCCCAACAGTCCCCCAACAAAAAATTATAATAATAATAATAATAACAACACTCCCCACCCCCAAGACACCCCCCCATGCATCTACAACCAACAAAATGAACAAAAGAGAAAGACAAAGGAAAACAGAAAATAACTATGCAAAAAACTAAAGAAATCAAGGACAACAAAATCACAACAGCAAAGCCAACTGAATATGTTGGAGTGCATGTATGGCACTATTTATTAAATCATCTATTTACATGTGTGTGTGTCCATGTGAGCATTTGAATGAGAGTGTGTTCATATGCATGTGTACAAACACCTGCACGTTGCTATTCACTGGAAGGTTGGTTATCCACGATGTCACAATGCATGGCAGAAATGTCAAGTTATGTATTACTAGATTTATTCCAATATTAATGGTATACTGGGCAACTTTCATAAGGTCTGCATGCCGTACATGGAATACAGTATGACAAAATGAGACTGTATTGAAAACATGCCCACGTCAGGGGAGATACCTATTTAGGTAATTTTTAGCTGCTGGACGGCTCAGTCCTGGCCCTGGGGGTCGACCGTCCAGTGGGTTGTCACTCTGGCCTTGGCATAACACACCCAAAACCAATAATGAATGGGTCATATTGGATTGTGTAAAAATGCAGGAAATTAGCCTTAGATGCCCCCGAAAAATATGGGAGAGGACCCCCAGACCCCCCGCCAGGTTATGCCCCCCCACTTCTAAAACCAAAGTTGTGCCCCTGGTTAAAGTAATGAAATACCAAGAAAATTGTCAAGTTCCTTAAACGTGCTGAGAATGTTCCAAAGCCAAGCAACTATCCTGCACTATTCCCAGAAAGCTGTAGGAAGGTTACATGCAAAATAACCACAGGACAAAAAATATATGGTTCTCAGAACATTATGTGCGTGCTGGGCAGAAACTATAATCTAGCACTGTTGCACTGCTCTCACCATCACAGATGTAGACAATCCAGTCATAATTTTTTTTAAATTACATTTCTTTATCTTTTTATCTCTCACAACCTCTCTCTTTAGTCCTTCTCTCTCTCTCTTTCTCCACCCCTCTCTGTCTGTCACAAACATATGCAACAGACACAGGGAGTGTGAAAAGGACATTGTTTCCTCAGGTAAGAAATCCCATGGTTCAGGGTGGGGCTGAAGAGATATCGGATTGTGTGTGTGTTTTCAGCTTTTTATATGTAAAGGTCAAGGTGCATCCGCTGAGTCTGCAGCAGCTGTGACTCTTGACAACAAGAAAACCTCTCTCTGCCCCTCCACCCCCCTCCTATCTAGTTGTTTATTGGGGATTCCATATGTGTTTATTGAATTGGAATAATATTGAATAAACATTGTGGTCCTCTGTGGCTCAGTCAGTAGAGCATGTAGCTTGCAATGCCAGGATTCGATTTCCGCTGGGACCACGCATACAAAAATGTATGTATGTCGCTTTGGTTAAAAGTGTCTCATAAGTGGCATATATTATTATTCTAATATTATTATAGACTGTGTAGAATTGATTAATTGAGTAAATTGTACCTGATCCTGGCTGTCTCAAATGGCACCCCCCACCCTATTCCATACACAGTGCACTACTTTTGTAGTGTACTATATAAGGAATAGGGTGCCTTTTGGGACACAAAACATGCATTCTCACCAGGTAAAGGCTCTTCATTCAGGGCGGCTGTGTCCACTGTGGATGGGGGAGGGGCTATGTGCTCTGTAGGGGGGCTCTGGGCAGAGCCAGTCATGTCCGGAAGCAGCTCTGATTGGAGGGCTGTCTCAGACTGGGTCTGTGAGAGAGGAGTCTGGGGAAATGAGAGCAATAATTAGCTGCTGAGGACTTGAAAGTGGGATACCTAGTCAGTTGTACAACTGAATGCAAAAAACTGAAATGTGTCTTCTGCATTTAACCTAACCCCTCTGAATCAACATCCACATCTTCCACGCCCAGGGAACAGTGGGTTAACTGCCTTGCTCAGGGGCAGAACAACAGATTTTTACCTTGTCGGCTCGGGGATTCGATCCAGCAACCTTTCGGTTACTAGCTCAATGCTCTAACCACTAGGCTACCTGAAACATCAATGGGGGATCATACCACCTTTGAACCCAGTCACCACACACACAAGCTCTTACTCTTGCCCTCATCAGCAGTACTACAACAAATCTGTAAGGGGCACAGTTAACAAGCTGTCAGTTTAAGACTTATATGACATCACAAACATAAGCATGTGTATGATCCCAGGATCCCAAGTGCATTCACTTCTGCAGCCATAGCACTCTGATGAGTGAGACACTAAACAGAATTTGTATGTTTCTTTCTCTGACACACACACAAACTTACCTGAAACAGAAAATTACTCCAAGAAGAATCCATTTTGAAGCACGATGATGTCAGATACTTTTATTCCAGGTGTCAAAACTAGAAATATGTATCCCCCTGAGACTCGGGGCCAACCAACCATAGGCTGGGGCCAACTGATGAATCACTCCACCTGCTGTAATAGCCTACCTAGTTCCTCTCTGCAGTTTCAAATATCAAAGGTGAATATTTATGTGTGAAAGTTTAAATCGCGGTGCATTCAATAGCTGAAATTATTATTGAAGATGAATGATCAATTTAGAAAGGCTGTCAGTTATATGACAATATTATTTACAGTAATGATGTTAGACTAAAATGTTGTTATATGGTTTGGGACGAAAGGATGCAACATGACTAAAATGCGACAAAATGGTTGATGCATGCTTTTTAATTATGCATTTACAATGCAATTTACATTGTATATTTATATTATAGCCCAAGGAAAAAGTATATTCTCAAATCGCTGCATAAATGTGGCTATTGAAAATAAGGAAAAATATATAAAAAGTAATAATAAGTCCGCAGTTGTTTGTAAATGCGTGGAGGAAGAGTCATTTATTTCGATAGCTCCGAGAGGCCAAAGCGGTGGTGGATTCCAAAGCCTCGGTGTTGCGTAAAATCGTGTCCCTAGCTAGAGAGTCCCTGATCGGCCGCAATCCAAGCTTCGCCTCGGCTTTTCAAACGAGAGGATGACATCTTTCTTTTTTTCTATTTCTCTCTCCCTCCCACCCTCGCTGTCTTTCTTCCTTTTATTTATTTTTTTAAAATCTCTTCCCTCTCCCCTCTCTATCTATCCCCCGCCGCCGTGTCCCCTGTTTAAAGGGAAAGTATTTTGTGTAGCTTCTGCACCCTCCTCTCTGTTCTCGTCTCCTCCGTGGCGTACGCTGTTTTCAATAGACCCGTGCATCCGCCTTCTTGCCTCCGTCAGTTCGGCCGACAGAAATACATATTTTATTAACAGCTAGTAATGCAATAGAATTGCACAACTCCAAACTTACATATCACAACATCCTTATAGTGAGATAATATTGAGAATACCCAACTAGCTGACACCAAGAGAAACGTATGAGAGCAATAAAACAAGATCACACGCACCTTAAAGGTAAATATACACGCTGCAGGTGCAACAGCTTCATAACAATAGGAATATATACAGTTGAAGTCGGAAGTTTAAATACACCTTAACCAAATACATTTCAATTCAGTTTCACAATTCCTGACATTTAATCCTAGTAAAAAATCCCTGTCTTAGGTCAGTTAGGATCACCACTGTATTTTAAGAATGTGAAATGTCAGAATAATAGTAGAGAGAATTATTTATTTCAACTTTTATTTATTTCATCAAATTCCCAGTGGGTCAGAAGTTTACATACACTCAATTAGTATTTGGTAGCATTGCCTTTAAATTGTTTAACTTGGGTCAAACGTTTCGGGTAGCATTCCACAAGTGTCCCAAAATAAGTTGGGTGAATTTTGGTCCATTCCTCCTGATAGAGCTGTTGTAACTGAGTCAGGTTTGTAGGCCTCCATGCTCACACAAACTTTTTCAGTTCTGCCCATAAATGTTCTATAGGATTGAGGTCAGGGCTTTGTGATGGCAACTCCAATACCTTGACTTTGTTGTCCTTAAGCCATTTTGCCACAACTTTGGAAGTGTGCTTGGGGTCATTGACCATTTGGAAGACCCATTTGCGACCAAGCTTTAACTTCCTGACTGATGTTTTGAGATGTTGCTTCAATATATCCACATCATTTTCCTACTTCATGATGCCATCTATTTTGTGAAGTGCACCAGTCCCTCCTGCAGCAAAGCACCCCCACAACATGATGCTGCCACCCCTGTGCTTCACGGTTGGGATGGTGTTCTTCGGCTTGTAAGCCTCCCCCTTTTTCCTCCAAACATAACGATGGTCATTATGGCCAAACAGTTCTATTTTTGTTTCATCAGACCAGAGGACATTTCTCCAAAAAGTACAATCTTTGTCCCCATGTGCAGTTGCAAACCGTAGTCCGGCTTTTTTATGGCGGTTTTGGAGCAGTGGCTTCTTCCTTGCTGAGCGGCCTTTCAGGTTATGTCGTTATAGGACTCATTTTACTGTGGATATAGATAATTTTGTGCCTGTTTCCTCCAGCATCTTCACAAGGTCCTTTGCTGCTGTTCTGGGATTGATTTGGACTTTTCGCACCAAAGTACGTTCATCTCTGGGAGAGAGAACGCGTCTCCTTCCTGAGCGGTATGACGGCTACGTGGTCCCATGGTGTTTATACTTGCATACTATTGTTTGTACAGATGAACGTGGTACCTTCAGGAATTTGGAAATTGCTCCCAAGGATGAACCAGACTTGTAGAGGTCTACAATTTTTTTTCTGAGGTCTTGGCTAATTTCATTAGATTTTCCCATGATGTCAAGCAAAGAGGCACTGAGTTTGAAGGTAGGCCTTGAAATACATCCACAGGTACACCTCCAATTGACTCAAATGATGTCAATTAGCATATCAGAAGCTTCTAAAGCCATGACATACTTTTCTTGAATTGTCTAAGCTGTTTAAAGGCACAGTCAATTTAGTGTATGTAAACTTCTGAGCCACTGGAATTGTGATACAGTGAATATATAAGTGAAATAATCTGTCTAAACAATCTTTGGAAAAATTACTTGTGTCATGCACACAGTAGATGTCCTAACCGACTTGCCAAAACTATAGTTTGTTAACAAGAAATTTGTGGAGTGGTTGAAAAAACGAGTTTTAATGACTCCAACCTAAGTGTATGTAAACTTCCAACTTCAACTGTACATCAAAATAACATTTTTTTTTTGTTTTCACTAGATTGTTAATGCTAGAATGCACCACATTGAGGTAGGCTAATGCTCCAAAGATAGATATGCAGATAGGAGTAAGAAATCTGTCTGTAAAAGAATGCTGCTGCGAATTTGACTATTGTAGGAGAGTTACAATAGTTATTCCATTCAACTTTAAATTACTGGAACAGTACACAAGGCAGAACAGAACACATCCAGGTTAATGGTCAGTGGCCCAAGCCCAGTTCAGACAGAAAGTGGAATCAGATCGCTATCATCTCCAGGAACTTTACTTTTGGTTTATATTTTCATTTGTTGCGCTACTAGTACTGCCTATTGATGTTTAGGAGGCAGCTACAGTAGCTGGAAGATACCATCTTCTGTTTTTATTTCATTGAATGCATTTTATTTAATCTGGGTGCTTACATCACCTGCTAGCACTATGGTACTACTCGTAGCCTCCTTTCTTCTCAGTCCCTGAAAACACTGAGTGAGAAAGAACAACTTGTGCATTGGAGACCGATGTGCTCCTGTCCTGTCTTTTCATAATATCATTGCAGAGCTACATAAAAGCCCCAAAAGACAGCCTTGGTGTCGCTCTTCATTTCTTGGTGGTTCTGTGATTTGTACACTGAGTGTACAATAATGGGCAAGAGAAAATATTTAAGTTCCTTTGAACAGGGTATGGTAGTAGGTGCCAGGTGCACCGGTTTGTGTCAAAACCTGCAACGCTGCTAGGTTTTTCACACTCAACAGTTTCCAGTGTGTATCAAGAAGGGTCCACCATCCAAAGGACATCCAGCCAACTTGACACAACAGTGGGAAGCATTGGAGTCAACATGGACCAGCATCCCTGTGGAACGCTTTCGTTACTTTGTAGAGTCCATGCCCCACAGAATTGAGGGTGTTCTGCTGTGCGAATTTGCTGGATATTGGCGGGAACTGGAACATGCTGTCGTGCACGTCAACCCAGAGCATCCCAAACATGCTCAATTGATAACATATCTGGTGAGAATGCAGGCCGTGAAAGAACTGGGACGATTTCAGCTTCCAGGAATTGTGTACAGATCCTTGCGACATGGGGCCGTGCATTATCATGCTGAAACATGAACTGATGGCGGTGGATGGATGGTACGACAATGGGTCTCAGGATCTCGTCACGGTATCTCTGTGCAATCAACTTGTAATTGTGTTCTTTTTCCATAGTTTAAACCTGTCCATACCATAACCCCACCGCCACTATGGGGCACTCTGTACACAACGCCATACATGTGTTCTGCGGTTGTGAGGCCGATTGGACGTACTGCCAAATTCTCTAAAACAACATTGGAGAGAGAAATTAACATTGCATTTCTCTGGCAACAGCTCTGGTAGACATTCCTGCATTTGGCATGCCAATTTCACGCTCCCTCAAAATTTGAGATATCTGGTGCACCTGTGTAATGATCATGCTGTTTAACCAGCTTCTTGATATGCCACACCTGTCAGGTGATCTCAGACCAGTCCTGGACCTGGGTGAGTGGGGGGGGGGCGCAGAGATGGCAAGTTCTGTAGGAGGTGGTCCCCAGTGTGAACTGTTCCAGCTCAGTGCATCTCCTCTGTAGCTCAGTGATTTCCTGCTCCAGCTCTTCGATACCCGCTCTACTCCACCTCTCTGCACTTTTCTTCTTCTTGTTTATAAATGTAGTACCTGAGAGCAGTTAAGACCTGCACGCCATCTGCTATGTCAAATCAAATTTGATTTATCACGTGCCAAATACAACAGGTGTATACCTTACAAGCCCTTAATCAACAATGCAGTTTTAAGAAAAAACGTTAAAAAAGTAAGAAAATAACAATAGCGAGGCTATATACTGGGGGTACCGGTACAGAGTCAATGTGCAGGGGCAACAGTTAGTCGACATAGTATGGACATGTAGGTAGAGTTATAAAAGTGACTATGCATAGATAACAGCGAGTAGCAGCAGCATAGAAAAGGGGGGGGGGGGGGCAATGCAAAAAGTCTGGGTAGCCATTTGATTAGATGTTCAGGAGTCTTATGGCTTGGGGGTCGAAGCTGTTTAGAAGCCTCTTGGGCCTAGACTTGGCGCTCCAGTACTGCTTGCCACGCGGTAGCAGAGAGAACAGTCTATGACTAGGGTGTCTGGAGTCTTTGCCAATTTTTAGGGCCTTCCTCTGACACCGCCTGGTATAGAGGTCCTGGATGGCAGGAAGCTTGGCCCCGGTGATGTACTGGGCTGTACGCACTACCCTCTAATGCCTTGCGGTCGGAGGCCGAGCATTTGCCATACCAGGTAGTGATGCAACCCGTCAGGATGCTCTCAATGGTGCAGCTGTAAAACCTTTTGAGGATCCGAGGACCCATGCCAAATCTTTTCAGTCTCCTGAGGGGGGATAGGTTTTGTCATGCCCTCTTCACGACTGTCTTGGTGGATCATGTTAGTTTGTTGGTGATGTGGACGCCAAGGAACTTGAAGCTCTCAACCTGCTCCACTACAGCCCATCGATGAGAATGGGGGCGTGCTCGGTCCTCCTTTTCCTGTAGTCCACAATCATCTCCTTTGTCTTGATCACGTTGAGGGAGAGGTTGTTGTCCTTGCACCACACGTTCAGGTCTCTGACGACCTCCCTATAGGCTGTCTTGTCGTTGATCAGGCCTACGACTGTTGTGTCATCGGCAAACAATGATGGTGTTGGAGTCGTGCCTGGCCCATCAAGAAGTCCAGGATCCAGTTGCAGAGGGAGGTGTTTAGTCCCAGGGTCCTTAGCTTAGTGATGAGCTTTGAGGGCACTATGGTGTTGAACGCTGAGCTGTAGTCAATGAATAGCATTCTGACATAGGTGTTCCCTTTGTCCAGGTGTGACAGGGCAGTGTGGAGAGCAATAGAGATTGCATCATCTGTGGATCTGTTGGGGCGGTATGCAAATTGGAGTGGGTCTAGGGTTTCTGGGATAATGGTGTTGATGTGAGCAATGACCAGCCTTTCAAAGCACTTCATGGCTACAGATGTGAGTGCTACGGGTCAGTAGTCATTTAGGCAGGTTACCTTAGTGTTCTTGGGCACAGGGACTCTGCTTGAAACATGTTGGTATTACAGACTCCGACAGGGAAAGGTTGAAAATGTCAGTGAAGACACTTGCCAGTTGGTCAGCATATGCTCAGAGTACCCGTCCTGGTAATCCGTCGGGCTCTGCGGCCTTGTGAATGTTGACCTGTTTAAAGGTCTTACTCACATTGGCTGCGGCGAGCGTGATCACACAGTCGTCCGGAACAGCTGATGCTCTCATGCACGTTTCAGTGTTACTTGCCTCAAAGTGAGCATAGAAGTTATTTGGCTCGTCTGGTAGGCTCGTGTCACTGGGCAGCTCTCGGCTGTGCTTCCCTTTGTAGTCTAATAGTTTGCAAGCCCTACCACATCCAACGAGCTTCGGAGCCGGTGTGGTACGATTTGATCTCATGCCTGTATTGACGCTTTGCTTGTTTGATGGTTTGTCGGAGGGCATAGTGGGATTTCTTATAAGCTTCCGGGTTAGAGTCCCCCTCCTTGAAAGCGGCAGCTCTACCCTTTCGCTCAGTGCGGATGTTGCCTGTAATCCATGGCTTCTGGTTGGTGTATGTACGTACAGTCACTGTGGGGACGACGTCATCGATGCACTTATTGATGAAGCAGTGACTGATATGGTGTACTCCTCAATGCCATCGGAAGAATCCCGGAACATATTCCAGTCTGTGCTAGCAAAACAGACCTGTAGTTTAGCATTATCTGACCACTTTTGTATTGACTGAATCACTGGTGTTTCCTGCTTTAATTTTAGCTTGTAAGCAGGAATCAGGAGGATAGAATTATGGTCAGATTTGCCAAATGGAAGGCAGAGGAGAGCTTTGTACGCGTCTCTGCGTGAGTAGTAAAGGTGACCTAGAGTTTTTTTCCCTTTGGTTGTACATTTAACATGCTGATAGAAATGAGGTCAAACGGATTAAAGTTTCCCTGCATTAAAGTCCCCGGCCACTAGGAGCGCCACCTCTGGATGAGCGTTTTCCTGTTTTCTTATGGCGGTATACAGCTCATTGAGTGCGGTCTTAGTGCCAGCATCAGTCTGTTGTGGTATGTAGACAGCTACGAAAAATACATATGAACATTCTCTAGGTAGATAGTGTGGTCTACAGCTTATCATGAGACTATTTCAGGCGAGCAAAACCTTGAGACTTCCTTAGATATCGTGCACCAGCTGTTGTTTACAAATATACATAGACCGCCACCCCTCGTCTTACCAGAGGCTGCGGTTCTATCCTTCCGGTAGAGTGTGTAACCCGCCAGCTGTGTTATTCATGTCGTCGTTCAGCCGCGACTCGGTGAAACATAAGATATTACAGTTTTAAATGTCCCGTTGGTAGGATATACGTGCTTTTATTTCGTCCAATTTATTTTCCAGTGATTGCACGTTGGCTAATAGTACGGATAGCAAAGGCAGATTAGCCACTTGTCGCCTGATCCTCACAAGGCACCCCGATCTCCTTCCGCGAAATCGCGGTCTCTTTCTCCTGCGAATGACGGGTATGAGGGCCTGTTCGGGTGTCTGGAATAAATCCCTCTCGTCCGACTCATTACAGAAAAATTCTTAGTCCAATTCAAGGTGATTAATCGCTGTTCTGATGTCCAGAAGCTCTTTTCGGTCATAAGAGACGGTACCAGCAACATTATGTGCAAACTAAGTTACAAAATGCAAAAAAACGAACAAAATAGCACGGTTGGTTAAGAGCCAATAAAATGGCAGCAATCCTCTCCAGCACCATTATATTTCTGTGTCTCTGTTTATCACGCTTGTCTGAAGAATGGGACCAAGGCACAGCGTGTGTATCGTTCCATATTTTAACTGTGAAACTATACAATACATACAAATAAACTAATAAACAAAACAACAAACCGTGACGAAGAGGTGCAACATACACTAACTCAAAATAATCTCCCACAAAACCTAGTGGGAAAAACAACAACTTAAATATGATCCCCAATTAGAGACAACGATGACCAGCTGCCTCTAATTGGAGATCATCCCAAAACAACAACATAGAAATACAGAAACTAGAACCCCACATAGAAATACATAAACGAGATAAAAACCCAACATAGAAAAAAGAAACTAGAACCAACAGACATAAATAAACTAGACAAAACCCCCTGTCACGCCCTGACCTACTCTACCATAGAAAAATAATAGCTTTCTATGGTCAGGACGTGACAGTACCCCCCCAAAGGTGCGGACTCCGAACGCACAACCTTAAACAACAAAAAAAAACAGGGAGGGTTAGGGTGGGTGTCTAATGTCTGTGGCGGCTCTGGTGCAGGACGAAGAACCTTCACATCCCGCGGATCCTCCTGCATCGGAGGTGGTTCTGGTGCGGGACGAAGAACCCTTACATCCTGCTTATCCGCCAACATAGGAGGCGGCTCCGTTTCGGGGCGTAGCCCCCGCTCCGCCAGCTGATCGCTTTCGTGTCACCGGACAGTGGGCCATCTCAGGAGGCTCCGGACAGTGGGCCGTCGCCGGAGGCTCCGGACAGGGAACTGTCGCCGGAAGCTCCGGACAGGGAACTGTCGCCGGAAGCTCCGGACAGGGAACTGTCGCCGGAAGCTCCGGACAGGGAACTGTCGCCGGAAGCTCCGGACAGGGAACTGTCGCCGGAAGCTCCGGACAGGGAACTGTCGCCGGAAGCTCCGGACTGGGAAGGCGCACTGGAGGCCTGATGCGTGGGGCTGGCACAGGTGGCGCCAGACTGGTAACACGCACCTCAGGGCAAGTACAGAGAGCAGGAACAGGACACACTGGACTGGGCAGGCGCACTGAAGGCCTAGTGCGTGGGGCTGGCACAGGTGGCGTCAGACTGGTGACACGCACCTCAGGGCAAGTGCAATGAGCAGGCATAGGGCATACCAGACTGGATAGACTCATTGGAGGCCGGGTGCGTGGGGCAGGTACAGGATATACTGGGCCCTGTAGGCGCACCGGAGGTCTCAACCCGTCCTGGCTGGATGCTTACTTTCGCCCGGCAAATGCGGGGCGCTGGCACAGGACGCACTGGGCTGTAAATGCGCATTGGCGACACAGTGCGTGGAGCCGGCGCAGGATATCCTGGACCGAGGAGGCGTACTGGAGACCAGGAGCGCTGAGCTGGCACCACCCTTCCTGGCTGAATGCTCACTCTAGCCCGGCAAATGCGGGGCGCTGGCAACGAGCGCACCGGGCTGTGAATGCGCACTGGAGATACAGTGCGCATCACCGCATAACACGGTGCCCGACTGGTCACATGCTCCCCACGATAAGCACTGGGAGTTGGCTCAGGTCTCCACCCTGACTCTGCCAATCTACCAGTGTCTACCCAATCTCACTGCCTCCAACTCCTCCTTCGGACGGCGATTCTTCCCGGGCCTTGTCCAGGGTCCTGCTCCATCCAGGATTTCCTGCCATGTCCAACTCATCTTCCCCGTAAACGCACGCTGCTTGGTCTTTTTGTGGTGGAAGATTCTTTCACGTTTGTCGTACGATGAAGACCAAGGGGCAGCGTGTGTATCGTTCCACATTTTATTTTAACTGTGAAACTATGCAAGACATACTAATAAACAAAACAACAAACCGTGACGAATAGGTGCAACATACACTAACTCAAAATAATCTCCCACAAAACCTAGTGGGAAAAACAACTTAAATATGATCCCCAATTAGAGACAACGATAACCAGCTGCCTCTAATTGGAGATCCAAAAAAACAACATAGAAATACAGAAACTAGAACCCCACATAGAAATACATAAACGAGACAAAAACCCCAACATAGAAAAAAGAAACTAGAACCAACATAGACATAAATAAACTAGACAAAACCCCGTCACGCCCTGACCTACTCTACCATAGAAAAATAAAAGCTTTCTATGGTCAGGACGTGACACTGTTGCTGAGCTCTACAGAGTGTTTGAGCTCCTCAACCTTCAGCTGTCGCTCCTGGATCATCTTCTGCACCTGTGCTTCCAGCTAAGCCTTCCTTTCTCCATACTTTTCCTAGAGAGACGGTGTGTTGATCCTTGTAGTGTGTCTCAGTGCAGAACTGACTCACATATGCCTTCAGAACATCTCCAGGAGTCTGTCATGCTTCTTACACATCCTGTCGTCCAGGCTCTCCATGGGGTCGATCAGCATGTGTCTCTTCAGGGCTGGGGCTGAGGCTGCAGGTGAGTCTCACAGAAAGCGGTTAGACACACCAGGAAAGAAAGTAGTGCCTTGCGCTTCGTCCCAGTGCAGACGTCACAGGCCACTTCTCCAGGCTTAGTAGGGTGCTGGCCTGGGCTGCTGGTAGCTTTCCCTTAAATTGATTTCCTGAAATAAAGTATCAACACAGATCTGGTCTCCTATCAAAAGTAATTTTACACAGTGGACACTGGCACATGCAATTGCTATCCCAGTACTTTCTGATGCAGGTCTTGCAGAAGTTGTGGTGGCTGGCTCAGTAAACACGTCCAGATAGATAGAGCACTGGAACTGCTCTTCAGACAGCAGACTGCTGCAGGTAGCCATGTCTAGACAGAGACCAAAGATGAAATTATAAAGCTATATTACACAATTATAATGCATTTACTGGAATTATTGGTATAACTTGTGATAATACTTTATGAATAAACACATCCAGCCTAGTTGAAGTGATCAATATACTAAACTGGATACCAGTGGAGGCTGCTGAGGGGAGGAAGGCTCATAATAATGGCTGAAACGGAGTGTAATTGCAGGAATGGAGTGAATGGAATGATAAACCCATGAACCCCTCCCCCCACAATTTTTTATTTATTTGGGTTTGATACCATTACATTCCAGCCATTATTATGAACATTCCTCCCCTCAGTAGCCTCCACTGCTGGATACCAACATTTCGGTGAAGTTCATTTAGTTTAGTAAAAAAAATTGCCTGCTTGACATTTCAAACTGAATAGGGACCAAACTTGAAATGGCATTTTATATTCAACACTCCTTGGCTACTTTAAAGTTTCCGATGTTCGATCTACTGAACAAAATAAATGCAACATGCAACAATTTCAAAGATTTTACTGAGTTACAGTTCATATAAGGATATCAGTCAATTTAAATAAATCTATTAGGCCCTAATGTATGGATTTCACATGACTGGGCAGGGGTCCAGCCATGGGTGGGCCTTAGAGGGCATAGGCCCACCCACTTGGCAGCCAGGCCTACACACTGGGGAGCCAAGCCCAGCCAATAAGGTGGTGGTGGAGGTCCTGGGCCGGCGTGGTTACATGTGGTCTGTGGTTGCGAGGCTGGTTGGATGTACTACCAAATTCTCAAAAATGATGTTGGAGACAGCTTAAAGTGCATTCGGAAAGTATTCAGACTCCTTGACTTTTTCCACATTTTGTTACAGCTTTATTTTCCCCCTCATTAATCTACACACAATAACAAAGCAAAAACTGGTTTTTAGAAAAGTTTGCAAGTGTATTCAAAATAAAAAACAGAAAGATCACATTTACGTAAGTATTCAGACCCTTTACTCAGTACTTTGTTGAAGCACAATTAGCAGCGATTACAGCCTAGAGTCTTCTTGGGTATGAAGCTACAAGCTTGGCACACCTGCATTTGGGGAGTTTCTCCCATTCTTCTCTGCAGATCCTCTCAAACTCTGTCAGGTTGGATGAGGAGCGTTGCTGCACAGCTATTTTCAGGTCTCTCCAGAGATGTTCAATTGGGCTCAAGTCGTGGTTCTGGCTGGGCCATTCAAGGACATTCAGAGACTTGTCCCGAAAGCTCTCCTGCATTGTCTTGGCTGTGTGCTTAGGGTTGTTGTCCTGTTGGAAGGTGAACCTTCGGCCCAGTCTGAGGTCCTAAGCGCTCTGGAGCAGGTTTTCATCAAGGATCTCTCTGTACTTTGCTCCATTCATCTTTCCCTCAACCCTGACTAGTCTCCCAGTCCCTGTCACTGAAAAACATCCACACAGCATGATGCTGCCACCACCATGCTTCACGGTAGGGATGGTGCCAGGTTTCCTCCATACGTGACGCTTGGCATTCAGGCCAAAGAGTTCAATCTTGGTTTCATCAGACCACAGAATCTTGTTTCTCATGGTCTTGAGTCTTTAAGGTGCCTTTTGTCAAACTCCAAGCAGGCTGTCTTGTGCTTTTTACTGAGGGGCTTCTGTCTGGCCACTCTACCATAAAGGCCTGATTGGTGGAGTGCTGCAGAGATGGTTGTCCTTCAGGAAGGTTCTCCCATTTCTACAGAGGAACTCTGGCGCTCTGTCAAAGTAACCATTGGGTTCTTGGTCACCTCCCTAACCAAGGCCCTTCTCCCCCGATTGCTCAGTTTGGCCGGGCGGCCAGCTCTAGGAAGAGTCTTGGTGGTTCCAAACTTCTTCCATTTAAGAATGATGGAGGCTATTTGGTTCTTGGGGTCCTTCAATGCAGCAGAACTTTTTGGGTTCCCAAGATCTTTGCCTCGACACAATCCTGTCTCGGAGCTCTACGGCCAATTCCTTCGACCTCATGGCTTGGTTCTTGCTCTGACATGCACTTTCAACTGTGGGATCTTATATAGACAGGTGTGTGCCTTTGCAAATCATGTTCAATCAATTCAATTTACCATAGGTGGACTTCAATCAAGTTGTAGAAACATCAAGGATGATCAATGGAAACAGGATGCACCTGAGGTAAATTTTGAATCTCAGAGCAAAGAGGCTGAAAAGTTATATAAATAAGGTATTTCTGTTTTATTTATATACACTATCATTCAAAAGTTTGGGGTCACTTAGAAATGTCCTTGTTTTTTAAAATACCTTCTTTTGTCTATTAAAATAATATCAAATTGATCATAAATACAGTGTAGACATTGTTAATGTTGTAAATGACTGTCGTAGCTGGAATATCTACATAGGCGTACAGAGGCCCATTATCAGCAACCAGGAGTGATGTGTTCCAATGGCACGTTGTGTTAGCTAATCCAAGTTAATAATTTTAAAAGGCTAATTTATCATTGGAAAACCCTTTTGCAATTATGTTAGCACAGCTGAAAACTGTTGTGCTGATTGATTAAAGAAGCAATAAAAATGTCCGCCTTTAGACTAGTTGAGTATCTGGAGCGTCAGCATTTGTGGGTTCGATTACAGGCTCAAAATGGCCAGAAACCAAAAAGCCTTCTGAAACTCATCAGTCTATTCTTGTTCTAAGAAATAAAGGCTATTTAATGCGAGAAATTGGCAAGAAACTGAAGATCTCATACAACTTTGTGTACTACTCCCTTCACAGAACAGCGCAAACTGGCTCTAACCAGAATAGAAAGAGTGGGAGGCCCCGGTGCACAACTGAGCAAGAGGACAAGTACATTATATTGTCTAGTTTGAGAAACAGATGCCTCACAAGTCCTCAACTGGCAGCTTTATTAAATAGTACCCGCAAACGACTAAATAAACATTTACAAGCAACTCAAAAATGTTCCAAGTATTGTTTTTGACCGAAAGAGTCACCTCTTCCATGTGACTAACGTACGTAAAGTTGATTACTATAGGCCCCTTGGGCCAATGTTTAATTTAGTAAATGGCGAATCTCTGTGTCAAGACATCATTCACCCAAGTTCTTTCAAAATTGGGCCAGTGATATCAGATATCGCGTGGGTTAGCTAGACATATACCTGAGAATGTCTTCCAAATTGTATCACTCTGAGTCAAACAGATAAACATGTTCCTGTTATAGCACCACCTTGTGGTCAATATGATTTTTCTTACATATATGGAGTCTTGACAGTGTTTTCAACGTGTACCAAACCTTGTTACAATACAAATATCCTTAAATGATTTATAAGCTTATATTTATGTGCCAGACCACACCCAAGTGATTTGGTCAATAGTCTGGAAAAATGAGAGACCTTAGTTATTAGATGCCATCTATCAAGTTTCGTACAGATTGGTCATTCGGTGCCGGAGGAGTAGCGTTTAAGAGTTTTTCACAAAATCCCAAATGGCAGAAAATCCATCTTGACTGACCTTATGGCTCCCTGAGGCAAATTTGTTCCTTGTGAGGGACCTATGTACCGAATTTCATGACTTTAAGGGCGTGACCTTTCATAGTTTGCGTTTTCAAATTGCTTGTTATAGCGCCACCATCTGGCCAATTTTGTAAATGCCGGATCTCTATTGTGTGCCGCCTCATTCACCAAAGTTGTCAAAATCAGGCCAGTGGGGTCAGATATCGCGTGTGACGTAAAAATGTACGCACGGAACCGATACAGTCCCCTCCCAGATTTCATCGTGGAGGACAATGACGACGTTGCTAATGCTTCGAGTTATCTTCAAAGCAGCATCAGAACTCAGAGTGAGTCATAAGAAGCCACACATCAGAAGCCCTAGACCTGACTCTTATGTTTGTTCCTTGTATAATGACAAACCGGGGCATAAGTTTAAGTACTTTTTTTAATGAACATATACTTCAGCTAGAAAACTCCTTGTTTAGCCATGCAAGGAATTCTTCAACCACCTGCCCCCCCCGCATAGCCTGCTGGGTAACGTAGTCTAAATGTTATTAACGCATAACACATCTTCCTTCCTTTAAAATAAAACTACTTTTCTATGTAACTACACGTCACATTTGTTTACTCAACCTGCATAACACGCAATTTTCAATAACACACATTTCTTTCCCCCAATTTTTTTATATTGCTCTCATCACTTATTAAGAGGCAATAAACATATTCTAATGTATTCTTTTTTCCCCCAACTAAATATAGTCTGTCCAACAATACTCTATTGTGGCTCTATTTATTTTCACATAAACAAAACATTCAGTCCAGGTGCCCCTTTTAATATTTTTATTTTTTTTAGCAATTCTCAATAAACCTTTCAGGGGCTCTGACAGTCCTTTTTGGTCGTTCTGCTGAAGTGCTTCCTGAAACAGTTGGACAGCGTTCGTTGTCAGTCAGGGTGTTCTGACTGAATTTTCCATTGCTAAAGGCATTTGACGCTTCAGCAGTATCCTCCTGATGATCCTCAGTCCCTTGACAGAATGGCTGAAGCCTTAGATCCACTCTGTTTCGTCTCAGTTGTGATCCATGCTCCGTTTGGATCTCATAGGATCGCGGTGCAACTTCTCTCTGCACACACCCTTGCTGCATCCAGGTACCTGTAGTGATGTCTCGGA
This sequence comes from Salmo salar, assembly GCF_965601325.2. Classification (NCBI taxonomy): domain Eukaryota; kingdom Metazoa; phylum Chordata; class Actinopteri; order Salmoniformes; family Salmonidae; genus Salmo; species Salmo salar. The sequence continues at coordinate 3,526,227 of NC_138313.1, forward strand.
GTCGTACATGATCTCCAGGTTTCAGTTCAGTTGAGTGTCTTGGACTTTTGTTGTGTCGCTGTTTTTGTTTGTCTTTCCTTTGCGAGTTTGACTTTGTGAGGACCTCTGGGTGTTAGCAAGTCCTCGTGGATGTGTAGGTTGGTTCTGATGCGACGTCCCATCAACATTTGTGCAGGTTAAAGTCCGTTCTGCAGCGGTGCGCTGCGGTAGATCACATTTTTTAGGAAATCCTCCTTTCCATCGTGTGCCTTTTTCATCAGACCTTTGACTATTTCGACTGAACTCTCTGCCAAGCCGTTGGACCTTGCGTAGTTGGGGCTGGAGGTGTTGTGTCGGAATCCCCAGTCGTTAGCGAACGATTGAAATTCGGAACTTGAGAACTGCGGGCCATTTTCTGAGTACAGTTCAGACCCAACCCCATGTCTTGCAAATACTGATTTCAGGTAGATGATTACAGCTTTGCTGGGAGGTAGTTGGCAGTGTTGCTACTTCAGGGTAGTTTGAGTAGTAGTCCGTAACAACAATGTGACTTTTGCCGTTGCAGTCAAAAAGGTAATCTCCAACTTTGTAGTAGGGTCTGTTGGGTACTGGATGTGGCATTAGCAGCGCTGCTTGCTGCTTTGGCCTGTAGGTCAAACACAGTTCACATTAAGCAGTGGTCTGGCTGATTTCCTGGTTCATTCCTGGCCAGTACATTACTTCTCGTGCTCGTCGTTTGCATTTTTCCTCACCCAAGTGGTCCTCGTGTATTTTCTGTAGCATTTCTTTGCGTAGTGTCGTGGGAATGACAATCTTGTTGCCTTTGAACACTATGTCATCTACAATGGTGAGCTCTGCTCTGCACATCCAGTAATCCTGTATTCTCCTTGGACAGTTGTTTTTCTGTGCGGGCCATCCTATCAGTGTTGTTTCTTTCAACTCTGTCATTGTTCGGTCAGCTGTGGTCTCTTTTGATCTGCTCCATTCTCTCAGAAGACACAGGAAGTAATGCTACGATCATGTCGACGTAGGCCTGAATCTGTGTTTTTCTGAGTGTCGAAGCTCTCTTGTCGACTGCTCGAGAAAGAGTGTCGGCGGCGAACATGAACTTTCCCGGGGTATAGAGCATCTTCACATCATACTTTTTCAGTCTGATCAACACTCTCTGGATTCTCATTGGACAATCATTCAGTGACTTAGACATGATTGACACCAATCATGTGGTCGGTTTCTACTTCGAAGTCTCGTCCGTAAACGTATTGGTGAAACCTTTCGCAAGCGTATGTGCTCGCCAGTAGTTCTTTCTCTATTTGTGCATACCTTGTCTCTGCACCTGTCAAGGCTCTGGACGCATAAGCGACGGGTTGCCATGTGTTGTCATGCTGTTGCAGAAGAACTGCTCCCAGACCAAACTTTGACATGTCTGCAGAAATCCTTGTGCTTTTCTCTGGATCATATAACCTGAGCACTGGCTCTTCTGTGATTGTCTTCTTTAGGTTTTTGAAGCAGTTCTCCTGTTCATGGGACCATTCCCATTCATTTTTCTATTCCAGAAGACATCTGAGTGGAACTGACTGTGCTGGCAGTTGAGGTATGAACTTTGCAAGGTAGGTGATCACGCACATGAAACCTCTCACGTCGTCCTTGTTCTTCGGGCGCTCCATGTTGTTGATGGCTGATGTTTTCCTTGGGTCTGGTTTGACTCCATCCTCTGAAAGTACGTCTCCCACGAAGGTAAGTGTTTTCACACCAAACTCCTTGTTTAGTTTTAGGTTGACTTTCCTTGTCAGATCCAGCACTTGTCTCACTCTCGCGTCGTGTTCTCCTTTGTGGACCCCCAGCCGATGATGTCATCTATCATGGTCTCCACTCCTGGAATGTGCTTGAAGATCATGTGGATTGTCTTGTGGTAGACCTCTGGTGCCGAGAGAATCCCATATGGTAGACGAAGAAATCTGTACCTGCCTTCAGGTGTGTTGAATGTGCATAGACTTGAAATGCTCTCTCTTGATTGCTTTGTTGAGATCTCTCGGGTCTAGACATATCCTGAGATCGCCGTTCTTTTTCATCACAATAACCAGTGAGCTTACCCAGTCTAGGTTCATCCATTTTTGTGATGACGTCCATCTTTTCTATGCTTCCAAGTTCCTCTTTGAGCTTTTTCCTCAGTGCAAATTTAACTTTTCTGCATGCATGCACAACTGGGGTAATTTTGTCATCAGTACATATTTTGTGTTCTCCTGGTAAACATCCAAGACCCTCAAACACATCCTCATACTCAGCCAGTAGTGATTCTTGGTCATTTTCAGTCTGTGATGTCACTACATACACTCTTTTCACCAAATTGAGCTTTTCACATGCATTGATCACTAGAATAGGCTGTACACTCTTTTCGACGATCAGCAGCTGTGCTTTGAACTGTTTTCCTTTGTGCTGTAAAGTTACTATGCAGCTTCCTTTGACTGGTACTTTCTCCAGAGTATAACCACTAACCTTCATTTTCACTGGGTGATTTGCTCTTCACTTTCAGTGTTTTGTAGTCATCCGCAACAGGTTTACCTGTGCTCCAGTATCAAGCTTGAATGGTATTATAGTTTCATTCACAGTCAATGGCACAATCATTCAATTTTTTGGTGCATTGCATATTTCCACAGAATCAACAAAGAATTATTCAATCTCCTCGACTGTGTGAACCTTTTTCTTTGTAGCCTCAGCTTTGCAGCATTTTGAGAAACGTAGTCTAAATGTTATTAACACACTGACAGGACGGATATGTAGAGGCCCCCATCCGATTTGGGATTAAATTATAGACTTTAAATAGTGTTTTAGCATTTGTTTGCCTGGCGTGGCACAGGAGCGAGATGTTTACTTTTCCAATTTTTGGTTCCATTTTTCCAGTCAAGCTCAAATAAAGTATTTGAAATTAATTCAAATAATATTTAACCAACCCTGGTCTGGCACACAATACAACCATTACATAGTTTAGATGATGATACAGGTGGCTGGTACTAGCTCCCTCACTACAGTACTAGTTAATCTCTAGCTACTTGTATTGTGAACATAATACCCAATTCATGATGGCAAAACTGGCTAAAATCAAACAAACACAATTATACTATTGACTAGGCTGTTTACACGCTGCTAATTTGCTATCGTACTCTAGTACATTTTAGCCAGTTTTCATTGGATTTGAACCATCCATGTCAACCGAAACTCACTGACAAATTCAGAACGAAAAGGAAGCTGTTTTCCTCGGCCATTGCAGTGGTCTTCAAGGGTTTTCGATAGAGTTTAACATATTTTCGACAAATGGCAATATTTGTCTTATTCTACTCTTCTAGTTTTAGCTACCCTTCTGACTGATTTCTTTTCTGATAATACTGTGCGACGTCAGACTTCTGATGAGACGCACAACTAGGAACCTCCCCTTCAATTGTCATTCGTGTCGTCCCAAATGGCACCCTATTCCCCTGTGTAGTGAACTACATTTGACCAGAGCCCTATAGACCTTGGTCAAAAGTAGTGCACTAAACAGGGAATAAGGTGCCATTTGGGGTTTATTTTCGGTCTCCATCATCAAGGACAGGGGAAAAGAAATCAAGCAATATCTGGCTTATGAGGGCACATCGTATGCATGCATGAGTGTCCTACTTGCTGTTACTGTATGAATGATCCATGTACATACGGTAAATGACTGCAACCTCACTTTGCACTGCAAATAACACCTGGCAATGACCATGTTCTCAGTCAAAATAAGTAAGAAAATTACCACTCTTGGCTATTTAATAATTATTGTAAATCTCTACAATGTGTGGCCATATCCCCTTGGCCTAGAATACGACCTGGTCTGTCAGTGGCCTGTACACCTGTGCCTGAAATCAATTACTGTACTAGTTATAAAACCTGAAAAGGATCTGGATGACCTCTGCTAAACACTATGCTGACTCGGGGATGTGTGAAGGACCACAGGGATGTCCGGCAAGAACAAAGCCAAAGGATGTCAAGGCAAAGGGGTTTTATTGTCACCAAAACACACTCCCAGTGGTGTAGTGGAGGTACTGTAGTGGAGGTATATGCCATATCAATTAATAGGGCTGGAACAGATCGGAATGTTTATTTTCAAGTGTATATAAATGATCATTTCTTCACAATTTAGGCGCAGCAATGTACACATGGCTGTAGGCTTACAGCCTGACTACACCGCTTTGCTAAATAAATGTAGAAATCTATATTATTAAATTATTGCCCGCGGGCCAACGAGCGTCTGCGTTGCCAAGGGCTAAAATAGAAGTCAGTTCTATTTGTGACGCAGATCGCGCTGCAAGTCCTGCCTCTCCCATCTGCTCATTGGTTTATAGAAGCAGGTGCCCACGTGCCATCTCCTCATTGGTTATACCCACGTGGGTGACTGAAAGACGAACGAGGTCAGTGGTGGTAAAACACCTAATTTATGAAATTTGCCGATCGCAATATAAAGTCAAGAGAAGAAAAAGCCTAGGAGGAGGAGAGATGACTAGAAACGATTCGGTTTTATGTGTGGATTAATTGTCGGAGTGGAGGACCTTGTGCATTTCAGGTAAAATAACAACTCAATGTTTACATCCCAGGACAAATTAGCTAGCAACAGTAAGCCAGCTAAATAGGATGAATTAGCTAGCAAGTGCAAGCTAGCTAGCTAAATTGCCATAAATGTTTAATACTTTCCGACCTGTCCCCAAATTAATGTAATTGGTTCAGAGTTTGTTTTGATATTTTAACCTGCGTGTCGTGATCGCGTTTGGTGTGGGGGAGACAAAATAAATGTATGCACGATGGCGCACGCACGCAGCCAGTTAGGGTTCCGTGTTACCCGTGAATGTTCCAAAATGCAATTTGCCGGAAAACATAGTTCTAAAATGCGCAACGCACAGGCAAGTGGTTTCATGGACAGATAAGGAAATATTTGTTAGAAATAGGGAGGATTGAAAGATGCAACAAATTCTTCGGTTGTTAATATGATTAGGATAATGTCTTTGGCTGCTAAAACAATTAAATAAAGTTGAAAGACAAATTGAGCAGGAGAAGGCATATGAATAAGTCTTTATAAAAATAATTGCCTCCACGTTTCTAAAGTGGGATTTTGGTTATAGGCTACTTTAAAGCAAGGTAAGATATGCCTCATAATATGAAGTAAAACGTCCAGGTTTCAAACAATTAAGGGACAGAAAAAATATAGCGAGGATAATGATAAGTCTTCTGGTAGATGAAAATAAAAAAACGTTCTCTATTAAATGTTAACTAGCTACAAAGTACTGATTATCATGATTATTGGTGTCAATCCAGTGGCCATTTATTTTGTAAACTCCATCTCATGTGCTACAGAAACATCTCTAGTCAAGCAATAGTACTTGCACAAAATGTATTAGATTTTTCCCAGACCTCAAAAGTGGTCTCCTGATGTGGTTTAAGCATAGTTATGGACTTAGAACAACTTATTTTATTTCACCTTTATTTAACCAGGTAGGCCAGTTGAGAACAAGTTCTCATTTACAACTGCGACCTGGCCAAGATAAAGCAAAGCAGTGCGACAAAATCTATGTACAGTGTGTGCAAATGTAGAAGAGTCAGAAGGTAAGGCAATAAATTGGCCATAGAGGCGAATTAATTACAATTTAGCATTAACACTGGAGTGATAGATGTGCAGATGATAATGTGCAAGTAGAGATACTGGGATGCAAAAGATCAAGAAGATAAATAACAATATGGGGATGAGGTAGTTGGGTGTGCTATTTACAGATGGGCTGTGTACACGTGCAGTGATCGGTAAGCTGCTCTTACAGCTAATGCTTAAAGTTAGGGAGGGAGATAAGTCTCCAGCTTCAGTGATTTTTTCCAATTCGTTCCAGTCATTGGCAGCAGAGAACTGGAAGGAAAGGCAGCCAAAGGAAGTGTTGGCTTTGGGGATGACCAGTGAAATATACCTGCTGGTGGGTGTTGCTATGGTGACCAGTGAGCTGAGATAAGGCGGGGCTTTACCTAGCAAAGACTTATAGATTACCTGCTCTGTGGGTTTGGCGCCGAATACGAAGCGAAGGCCAGCCAAAGAGAGCATACAGATTGCAGTGGTGGGTAGTATATGGGGCTTGGTGACAAAACAGATGGCTCTGTGATAGCCCCCAAACTGGATGTAGTCTATTTTGTAAATGACATCGCCGAAGTCAAGGATCGGTAGGATAGTCAGTTTTATGAGGGTATGTTTGGCAGCATGAGTGAAGGAGGCTTTGTTGCAAAATAGGAAGCCGATTCTAGATATAATTTTGGATTGGAGATGCTTAATGTGAGTCTGGGAGTTTACAGTCTAACCAGACACCTAGGTATTTGTAGTTGTCCACATATTCTAAGTCAGAACCGTCCAGAGTAGTGATGCTAGTCGGGCGGGCAGCAATTGGTTGAAGAGCATGCATTTAGTTTTACTAGCATTTAAAAGCAGTTGGAGGCCACGGAAGGAGTGTGGTATGGCGTTGAAGCTCGTTTGGAGGTTTGTTAGCACTGTGTCCAAAGAAGGGCCAGATGTATACATAATGGTGTCATCTGCGTAGAGGTGGATCAGAGAATCACCAGCAGCAAGAGTGACATCATTGATATTTCAGAGAAAAGAGTCGGCCTGAGAATTGAACCCTGTGGCACCCCCATAGAGACTGCCAGAGGTCCTGACAACAGGCCCTCCGATTTGACATAAGGAACTCTATCTGAGAAGTCATTTGAGAAACCAAGGCTATTGAGTCTGCAGATAAGAATGCGGTGATTGACCAAGTTGAAAGCCTTTGCCAGGTCGATGAAAACAGCTGCACAGTACTGTCTTTTATTGATGGCGGTTATGATATCGTTTAGGACCTTGAGCGTGGCTGAGGTGCACCCATGACCAGCTCGGAAACTAGCTTGCACAGTGGAGAAGGTACGGTGAGATTCGAAATGGTCGGTGATCTGTTAACTTGGCATTCAAATATTTTAGAAAGGCAGGGCAGGATGGATATAGGTCTATAACAGTTTGGGTCTAGAGTGTCTCCCCCTTTGAAGAGGGGGATGACAGTGGCAGCTTTCCAATCTTTGGGGATCTCAGACGATACGAAAAGAGAGGTTGAACAGGCTAGTAATAGGGGTTGCAACAATTTCGGCAGATCATTTTAGAAAGAGAGGGTTCAGATTGTCTAGCCCAGCTGATTTGTAGGGATCCAGATTTTGCAGCTCTTGGAAAGTTGAGAGAGAGTTGTTGGCCGGGGAAGGGGTAGCCAGGTGGAAGCATGGCCAGCCATAGATAAATGCTTATTGAAATTCTCGATTATCGTTGATTTATCGGTGGTGACTGTGTTTCCTAGCGTCAGTGCAGTGGGCAGCTGGGAGTAGGTGCTCTTATTTTCCATGGACTTTACAGTGTCCCAAAACTTTTGGGAATTAGTGCTACAGGATGTACATTTCTGTTTGAAAAAGCTAGCCTTAGCTTTCCTAACTGACTTTGTATATTGGTTCCTGACTTCCCTGAAAAGTTGCATATCGTGGGGGCTATTCGATGCTAATGCAGAACGCCACAGGATGTTTTGTGCTGGTCAAGGGCAGTCAAGTCTGGGGTGAACCAAGGGCTAGATCTGTTCTTAGTTCTACATTTTTTGAATGGGGCATGCTTATTTAAGACGGTGAGGAAAGCCCTTTTAAAGAGCAACCAGGCATCCTCTACTGACGGGATGAGGTCAATATCCTTCCAGGATACCCGGGCCAAGTCGATTAGAAATGCCTGCTCGCTGAAGTGTTTTAGGGAGCATTTGACAGTGATGAGGGGTGGTCTTTTGACCGCAGACCCATTACGGACGCAGGCAATGAGGCAGTGATCGCTGAGATCCTGGTTGAAGACAGCAGAGGTGTATTTAGAGGGCAAGTTGGTCAGGATGATATCTAAGAGGGTGCCCATGGTTATGGATTTAGGGTTGTACCTGGTAGGTTCCTTGATAATTTGTGTGAGATTGAGGGCATCTAGCTTAGATTGTAGGACGGCCAGGGTGTTAAGCATGTCCCAGTTTAGGTCACCTAACAGTACGAACTCTGAAGACAGAAGGGGGCAATCAATTCACATATGGTGTCCAGGGCACAGCTGGGGGCCAAGGGGGGTCTATAACCAGCGGCAACGGTGAGAGACTTGTTTCTGGAAAGGTGGATTTTAAACAGTAGAAGCTCGAATTGTTTGGGCACAGACCTGGATGGTATGACAGAACTCTGCAGGCTATCTCTGCAGTAGATTGCAATTCCGCCCTCTTTGGCAGTTCTATCTTGTCGGAAAATGTTGTAGTTGGGGGTGGAAATTTCAGGATTTTTGGTGGCCTTCCTAAGCCAGGATTCAGACAAGGCTAGGACATCTGGGTTGGTGGAGTGTGCTAAAGCAGTGAATAAAAAAACAAACTTAGGGAGGAGGATTCTAATGTTAACATGCATGAAACCAAGGTTTTTACGGTTACAGAAGTCAACAAATGAGAGCGCCTGAGGAATGGGAGTGGTGCTGGGGGCTGCAGGGCCTGGGTTAGTCTCTACATCACCAGAGGAGCAGAGGAGGAGTAGGCTAAGGGTACGGCTAAAGGCTATAAGAACTGGTCGTCGAGTGCATTCAGAACAGAGAGAAAAGGAGCAGGTTTCTGGGCGCGGAAGAATAGATTCAAGGCATAATGTACAGACAAGGGTATGGTAGGATGTGAGTACAGTGGAGGTAAGCCTAGGCATTGAGTGACGATGAGCGAGGTTGTGTCTCTAGAGGGACCATTTAAGCCAGGTGGAACAAAATGGCTATCTAAGGCATATTGGGCAGGGCTGGGGGCTCTACAGTGAAATAAGACAATCACTAACCAAAACAGCAATAGACAAGGCATATTGACATTAGGGAGAGGCATGTGTAGCTGAGTGATCATAGGGTCCAATGAGGAGCAATAGATGAGACAGGGAGCCGATTCAGTAGTCGCTACTACGCTAGGCGAGCTGGAGACAAGGCGATTCAAACAGCTAGCGGGCCGGGGCTAGCAGATGGGCCTCCGGCGACGTCACATCGGAAGAGCCTGTTGAAACCACCTCGGACGATTACGTCGGCAGACCAGTCGTGATGGATCGGTGGGTCTCCGTGTCGGCAGTAAAGGGTCCAGGCCAATTGGCAAAAGAGGTATTGTAGCCGAATAATTGGCTGGTGGACCTCTTCGGCTAGCCGGGAGATGGGCCTAGCTCGAGGCTAGCTCAAGGCTAACTGGTGCTCGCTTCGGGAGACATTAGCCAGGAGTAGCCACTCGGATTGCAGCTAGCTAGCTAGCTGCGATGATCCTGTGTAAAGGTTTAGAGCTTGCGGTAGGAATCCGGAGATGTGGAAGAGAAAAAGCAGTCCGATATGTTCTGGGTTGATATCACGCTGTGCAGACTGGCAGGTATTGACTGAGCTGAGGCTTGCTGGTGTCTGAGTTAACGGTGAAGACCACTAGCAGTGGCTAACTGACTACTAGCTCGTAGCTAGTTAGCCGGCTGGCTTCTGATGGGGGTTCCGGTTCTAAAGTATAAAAATAGCAGATCCGTACCACATTGGGTGAGGCGGGTTGCAGGAGAGTATATTCAGTCTGTAGATTGAAAGTGATATATATATATATCCCCCCCACACACACACACACACACATACATACATATACACACACATATACAAAGAAACAATATTTACACGGGACAAGACAAAACACACGTCCGACTGCTACGCCATCTTGGAAAAAAACGGTGTATTGGGAAAGTATTCAGCCCACTCGACTTTTTCCACAATTTGTTACATTACAGCTTTATTCTAAAATGGATTAAATTGTTTTCCCCCCACTATTAATTTACACAAAATACCCCATACAGACAAAGCAAAAACAGGTTTCGTTTTTTTGTTTTTTCACAAAATAATGTAAAAGAAATTGAAATCTCACATTTACATAAGTATTCAGACCCTTTACTCAGCACTTTGTTTTAGCACCTTTGGCAGAGATTACAGCCTCGAGTCTTGTTGGGCATGACACTATAAGCTGTATTAGGGGAGTTTCACCCATTCTTCTCTGCAGATCCTCTCAAGCTCTGTCAGGTTGGATGGGGAGCGTCGCTGCACAGCTATTTTCAGGTATCTCCAGAGATGTTCAATTGGGTTCAAGTCTGGGCTCTGGCTGGGCCACTCAAGGACATTCAGAGACTTGTCCCGAAGCCACCCATGTGTTGTCTTGGCTGTGTGCTTAGGGTCGTTGTCCTGTTGGAAGGTGAACCTTCGCCCCCAGTCTGAGGTCCTGAGCACTCTGGAGCAGGTTTTCATCACGTACCTCTCTGTACTTTGCTACATTCATTTTTCCCTAGATCCTGACTAGTCTCCCAGTCCCTGTCTCCACAGCATGATGCTGCCACCAACATTCTTCAGTAGGGATGGTGCCAGGTTTCCTCCAGATGTGACACTTGGCATTCAGGCCAAATAGTTCAATCTTGTTTGTTATGGTCAGTCTTTTTGGTGCCTTTTGGCAAACTCCAAGAAGGCTGTCATGTGCCTTTTACTGAGGAGTGGCTTCCGTCTGGTCAATCTACCATAAAGGCCTGATTGGTGGAGTGCTACAGAGATGGTTGTCCTTCTGGAAGGTTCTTCCATCTCCACAGAGGAAATCTGGAGCTCTGTCAGAATGACCATCGGGTTCTTGGTCAACTCCCTGACCAAGGGCCTTCTCCATTGATTTCTCCATTTAAGAATGATGGAGGCCAGTGTGTTCTTGGGGACCTTCAATGCTGCAGAAATGTTTTGGAACCCTTCCCCAGATCTGTGCCTCGACACAATCCTGTCTTGAAGCTCTACGGACAATTCCTTCAACCTCATGGCTTGATTTTTTGCTCTGACATGCACTGTCAATTGTGGGACCTTACATATTTGTGCCTTTCCAAATCATGTCCAATCAATTGACCACAGGTGGACTCCAATCAATTTGTAGAAACATCTCAAGGACGATCAATGGAAACAGGATGCACCTGAGCTCAGTTTCAGTCTCATAGCAAAGAGTATGAATAAGGTATTTCTGTTTTTGTTTCTTTATAAATGTGCAAACATTTATTAACCAAAATTGTGTTAAAATCCATTTTATATTTGAGATTCTTCAAAGTAGCCACCCTTTGCCTTGACAGCGCTGCACACTGTTGGCATTCTCTCAACCAGCTTCATGAGGTAGTCACCTGGAATGCATTTCAATTAACAGGTGTGCCTTGTTAAAAGTTAATGTGAAATTTCTTTCCTTCTTAATGCGTTTGAGACAATCAGTTGTGTTGTGACAAGGTAGAGGGGTGTACAGAGATGGTATTTTACCAAATAGGGCTAAGTCCATATTATGGCAAGAACAGCTCAAATAAGCAAAAAGAAATGACAGTCCATTACTTTAAGACATGGTCAGTCAATCCAGAACATTTCAAGAACTTTGAATGTTTCTTCAAGTGCAGTCGCAAAAACCATCAAGTGCTATTATGAATCTGGCTCTCATGAGGACAGCCACAGGATTGAAAGATCCAGAGTTGCCTCTGCTGCAGAGGATAAGTTCACACATCTCAACATCAACTGTTCAGAGGAGACTGCGTGAATCAGGCCTTCATGGTCAAATTGCTGCAAAGAAACAACTACTAAAGGACACCAATAAGAAGGAGACTTTCTTGGGCCAAGAAACATGAGCAATGGACATTAGACCAGTGGAAATCTGCCCTTTAGTCTGATGAGTCCAAATTTGAGATTTTTGCTTCCAACCGCTGTATCTTTGTGAGACGCAGAGTAGGTAAACGGATTATCTCCGCATATGTAGTTCCCACCATGAAGCATGGATGAGGTGTGATGGTGCTTTGCTGGTGACACTGTCAATTATTTATTTAGAATTCAAGGCACACTTAACCTGCATGGCTACCACAGCATTCTTCAGCGTACACCATCCCATCTGGTTTGCGCTTAGTGGGACTCATTTGTTTTTCAACAGGACAATGACCCAACACACCTCCAGGCTATGTAAGGGCTATTTGACCAAGGAGGAGAGTGCTGCATCAGATGACCTGGCTTCCACAATCACCCAACTTCAACTGAATTGAGATGCTCTGGGATGAGTTGGATCGCAGAGTGAAGGAAAAGCAGCCAACGAGTGCCCAGCACATGTGGGAACTCCTTCAAGACTGTTGGAAAGGCATTCCAGGTGAAGCTGGTTGAGAGAATGCCAAGTGTGCAAAGCTGTCATCAAGGCAGCATAAATATAAAATATATTTCGATTTGTTTAACACTTTTTTGGTTACTACTACTTTTACCTGGTACTGCATAATTTTTTACTAAAAATGTGGGGTTCAAAACACACCCCATGCCCCACCTGCCCTGAATGACGGGTCGCTACTGGGTATTGTGGGTAGATTGATGAGGGACATTTTTATTTAATCCATTTTAGAATAAGGATGTGACAGTGACATAACAAAATGTGGAAAAAGTCAAGAGGTCTAAATACTTTCCGAATGCACTGTAGAATAGTTTTTATTTTTATTATTATAATTTTTTTCCTGGTAAAAAAATGTCTCCAGGCACCACTAAACACTCCGGTTCACTTTGGTTACTTTAAAACAGGGTGTGCGGTTTCTAGGAGGTAAGAGAAATGGAAGTAGAATTAACCATGCAAAGTTATACACAGAAGGCTTACAAGGAAATTAAGCCAATACATAATTGCACACTACTGCGTCATAAGTTAAGCTAAATACAGTAAAAATGTTCTCAATTGCACACTATGAAGATAAACATGCCATAAAGCTAAACATGGATAATATTGCAGTGCCTGAATCACATATCAATACACATGGATGGCTGAATAGTAAGCAGGCCCAGGTAGAACCTGAAGCTAGCGTTAGCCATGTCGGGTATGCTAGAAGGTCAGGATAAAGCACTGGGTCTGGATATGACTACCATGTGGGAAAGGCACTGTCACCGTTGCATACAATTATACCAGTAAAATATGAACTATCTGCACAATAAGGACTAATGTGAGACAATGGCATCAGACTTAACAGCCCATGTGTAGCCATAGCATTATCATTAGCGGTGGGCTACAAACATTTAGCAGGCCATGCTAACAAATATACTGAACAAAATTATAAATGCATCAATTTCAAAGATTTTACTGAGTTACAGTTCATATAAGGAAATCAGTCAATTTAAATACATTTATTAGGCCCGAATCTATGGATTTCACAAGTGGGGAAGGGGTGCAGCCATGGATGGGCATAATCCCACCCACTTGGCAGCCAGGTCCATCACTGGGGACTCAGGCCCAGCCAATCAGAATGAGTTTTTCCCCATAAAAGTGCTTTATTATAGACACAAATATTCCTCAGCGCTCACCCTCAGATGATCCCACAGGTGAACAAGCCGGATGTGGAGGTCCTGGGCTGGCATGGTTGAGGCCGGTTGGACGTACTTCCAAATTCCGTAAAACGACGTTGGAGGCAGTTTATGGTAGAGAAATTAACATTCAATTCTTTGGCAACAGCTCTGGTGGACATTCCTGCAGTCAGCATGCCAATTGCACGCTCCCTCAACTTGAGACATCTGTGGCATTGTGTTGTGGCAAAACTGCACATTTTAAAGTGGCCTTTTATTGTCCACAGCACAAGGTGCACCTGTGTAGTGATCAATGTTTAATCAGCTTCTTGACATGTCACACCTGTCAGGTGGCTGGATTATCTTGGCAAAGGAGAAATGCTCACTAATAGGGGTGTAAACAAATTTGTGCATAAAATGAGAGAAATAAGCTTTTTGGGCGTCTGGAACATTTCTGGGATGTTTTTTATTTCAGCTCATGAAACCAACACTTTACATGTTGTGTTTGTATTTTTGTTTAGTGTAATTAGCCTAGCATGCAAAGGCACACAAATGAGTACAAACGTCAATCCCAGCAAACAAACTCCACTATCAACTCTCAAATATCTTATAGGAGTGCTGATCTAGGATCAGTTACACCTCAAAGATCATAACAAATAAGATTACATGGACAGGGAGGACTTGATTCTAGATCAGCACCCCTAAGGGCCCTGGAGTGGTTTTCCCCAAGTGAATTTCCTTTTAAAAGGATGCACAAAATGTAATCTTTACCTTACATCTTTCATGGTTAGTTACACCAACTAATGTAGTTTGTGGGCATTCCTTTGAACTGACACACAATCCAACCAAGTAGGTACAAATGAAGACAGCATCAATAAGCCACTTTTCCTTTTTTTTATTTTTCAAAATGACTTGTGTTTCTGTACAACAAATTCTGTAGCAGACCTCCGCTCCACTTTGCATTGAACCTGAACGTAACTTGGCCTCTCTGTACAACAGTTCTATATCCCACCACACACATCCACTCCTCTTTCTATCAGATTCTCGCTCATCCCTGCCCCACCAACTGAGTTGTATCTCAATAGTCTTACGAGTCCCCCCCCACATTTCTCCGTTTGCAATGATGTGAAAGGACAGGTTAAAGTGAATTTCCATCAAAGTCCTTTCACCTGTGCTGTGTTTTCTATATGCCGGTAAAGGGGATGAAACAAGGAAAATGAACTACTTTTGACTATTGAGACCCACCCCTAAGCGTACATCAGCACTACATATGGACAGCGACATCACACATTCTCTGTCCCATCAGCTCTGTCTCCATGCCCTAGTCTAAAAATCACAGCCTCTGAAAACGAATCCAGCATGTTCCGTCGTGAACAACGTGTAAACTGAAGTAAACGACCCCAGACGTGTCGAGGTAACTTAGAGGTTAGAAATGCACCACTGGAGAACCAATGTTTCCCACCCCACCATGTTGTTGTAATGTTGGTGCTGTTCAGAGTTGGCAGTGTGAGTTTAGGAGCCAGTGGTAGATGATTCTCTACACAAGAGATTCTGGGCTCGGTTAGAATACTTTAAAATGGCTAATTTCTTTCTTTTACTTGACTACTGATGAGTGGGAAGGTGAAAGTATAACAGTGGCGACACTTCGCTTCAATCCAATTCTATCCAGAAATAACTTCCAGAAAGGAAGGCGGGAGTTAAGAAACGACAACGTAATATTCATATTCCAAGTTATTTATAATGTATGCACTTCCTTGTTTTAGGCTGTTTATATATTCTTAAAGACCAAATAAATTAAACCAACAAATTCAGAGTATTTTTGGTGGGGTGTAGTAGTGTATAGGATAAGTAATGTAGTGTACAATCAACAAGTTTGGCTGGTCCGTATCAACATTAACCACAACAAGAGAGGTACAATATGGCACAAAACGTGCTGGATTACAGAGGCTGACTTTAGGAGACACTGTATGGTAGATCTAGAATTCAATATATTGACACATACAGCTAAAAACATGAACGGCCCGTCCACATTTAATACTGGTTCTATAACACTACAACCTTTTGTGGTAATGCACTGCCCAGTAGACTCCGACCCTGAGACCAGAGGGAATGCTTGGGGAAAGGTAGTGTTTTTTCTTCTCTTTAAAAAAATAATAAAAACAATGAATTTTTTCACCCTCCATAGCGCTCCATAACAGTAACATTGCTCTTACTCCCCACCTAGTGGTCAAAATTGGCAATTAAAACATTTAAAAAAAATGTTCTTTAAACAAAACTTTGTGTGAACAAACATTACAACTGCTCTAGTAGTAATAATAATAACAATAATAGCAAACATATCTATTTTCCCTCAAAACTATTTTCCAATTTCTATTCACATGGCAAAATTATCAATATTATTACTCTACCAGCGTTTCAGAGTTAGTGCTTTTATGTACACTAAGTACAATGTAGGACAAAGATGTTGAACAGTGAACAATCTTCAATTTTACTGTCAAACTTCTGACAGGTATTATATACTTATATGCATTTCTATAAACATGTATGAATACAAATGCTTTCTGTACATCACTTTCATGCATTGAACTGTAATAACTGCTTTATGCACATGTACATTACACACACCTACCAGGCTGTGTGTCCAGGAATGGGTCAAGCGTGAAAAAACTAAGCGAGCATTCAGCGCTGTACACACCCCCACTTTCAGAATGTTCACAGGGAAATTATTGCTCGGCAGTGGCAGAGTTGTCTTGGGTCAGCCGAGCCACCGGATGGCAGTGTTACATTTGTCATCAATTTGAAAATCCTATTACCAAAAAAACCCAACTGTTTCTGTAGTTGCCTCTGGAGGTTCAGCTCCTTGCTTCACCACAAATGGACAGTATACGAACCATCATTAACTAGTATGCTTCACGTGTTAGTTTCTGCGTTATTTACATAGTTTACATTGTATTTTAAAGCACCCTCGTTCAAATAGAGCAGTATCGCCACATCCATTCATTTCTCTCAGTTTGATGTCAGCAGAGAAACCTATTGCTGTTAAAACTCCCCTTTCCTCCCACTTGTATCCCTTCCGTCTGTCTGTGCAGACATAATACTCTATGGTGTCTGTCTACTCTAAGCAGCTAGTCTGCTCAACTGACCCCAACTAGTGGCCAGGCCAGTCTGACCTTATTGTTAATAGCCCCACCCCCTCCCTCATCTAAACCCCTCCCCTGAATTTGTGAGAGATGACCTCTTCCAATAAAAATAATCCCCTTGAACAATAGGAACGGTGGACTTGCTTTGGCTCCACCCTTTGTGGTGGTAAACCTGTTAGCACCACCCCCTCCATGAACAAACATTCTTGCAGAATAGAGAGCGGGGACATTCAACCCCCCCCACACACACACACACACACACTACACGGCATATCTCAAACTACACCCTATTCCCCATACGAGGGTTAGGGTGTCGTTTCAGACGCAGCCTCAGAGAAGGGGCAGGCTTGGTTTGTTCTCTTACCGCGCCCCTTTAAGACTGAGGGGTGGAGCCTATCGTTGCCCTTCCCCTTTAAGAGTAGGAGAGGTGGGAGCCGTTGGAGATGTGTGAGGTGACCGAGGTGCTCCGGCTCAGACCCCCCTCGCCCCCCCCTGCCCCGCCAGGCCCCCCTGAGGCCGTCCTCCTCAGGGGCTGGGGGCTGTTCCTCAGGGCCATCAGGCTGGGGCCCCTGGCCACCAGACCCCCGTATCCCCCTCCCTGGGAAGACGAGGAGGAGGAGGAGGAGGGCGGGGAGGAAGAGTAGAGGGAGATGGGGGGTGGGGGAGGCGGAGGTGGCAGGAGAGCCAGGGACTGGGCTGAGGCGTGTTGGGAGAGGTGGTGGTGAACTCCTCCTCCGTGGTGGTGGTGTCCTCCCCCCCCCCCACCACCTCCCCACTCTCTCTCCCTGTCCCTCTCACGGTCCTCGCGCTCGCGGCTCTCTCGGTACAGGTGTGGCGTGCTCTGGTGGTGGTGCTGGGGGAGGTAGTGTTGTTGTGGCTGCTGGTGATGGTGATGATGATGGTGGTGGGAGGACGAGGAGGAAGATGAGGAGTTGGAGGAGTGGCCTCTACCACTCATGTTCATCTCACTATCCCTCCCCAGGCCGTGAGACGAAGTGATCGACTCGGCACGGCTGAACCCTCCACCACTGCAGCTGTTCTGGCTACGCCATGAAGGGGGAGCCACAGAGTTCTGCACACCGTGGCTCCAGTGACTCCCGGAGCGAGGGACAGGGCGGGAGGGCCAGCCCCCGGGGCCAGAGGAGGGGCTGGGGTTGGGGTAGCCCTGGTTGAAGGCCTCGGCGGGGATGCCCGTCAGCGCCATGTTGCTGAAGCCAAGACGCATGCTCTCCGAGTCAAAAGCCTCGATCTCTCGGGCCTGGCGCTCCAGTAGAGTACGGATACGCTCTGAACGCTCGTTCTGCAGAGACAGCATCTCTTCCTCAATCTAAGAGAGGGGGGGGATGCAATAAGACTACAAACTTGTGGGGTCCCAATCATTTTTTAAGTGGCCTATCCTTTTTGGTGTCATGTATATTGTACATATTCTCTTGCGCACACACAACCCCCCCACACACACACAATCCCTTCAGACACCCCTCCACCCATCTCTCCGTCTCGCTCTCACCCTCTGTTCCAGCAGGGCCCTGCGGATGGACACCCTTTGCTCCAGGTCATTGGCCTCTCTCTCGTGCTGGGAGTCTGTGTGGATCTTGATCTTGCTCTGGTAAGCGTTCAGCAGCTCCAACTCCTGCTGCAGCTGCATCCGCAGCACCTGGTACTCTGCTTCCTGGGTCTCGTCCAATCGCAACTAGAGGAGGAAGAGGGGGAGGGCTGGACGTCAGTAGAGCACACCCTGGTCTAAATGGACAGTTTTGGGAAGTCTACCACTCAAAATGTGGTATTTGTAGTCGTAATTTGTAATTTTAGTAGTTCTAGAGCTTAGCATGGACGTAGTAGGTGTTTGTTGAACTGAAATTTGTTGGTATACATATTTGGTGTAGCTCGTTTAATATGTAGGTGTGCAGTTGATGTGTAGTGGGTGTGATCTGCAGTGTGTGCATGTCTTTGTGTGGGTTGTCTCTCTGCGTGTGTTAGTGTGTGTGTGTGTAGTTGTTCTGTAGTATAACGTCTTCGTAGTTGTCAGGTGTAGGAGAGGTGCACGGTAGGGTCCTTGCCTTACTCACAGCCTGTGTGGACAGCATGTCGTTGATGGAGTGGTCGTACTGCTCGGCCAGGATGGCCAGTTTCCTGGTCTGCTCCTCCTTCAGCCTCTTGAGCACCGCCTTGTGGTCGGCCTTGGGAGTGCTCTCCAGCAGGTGGTTCCTCAGGGCCTTGTACTGACGCGTCTGGATCTTACAAGTGTCCTGGAACTGACGCTTGATCTGGAGCTCCTTGGACTGGGAAGAAGTGAGAGGAGTGAGGGAAGAAAGGAGAGGGGGGGAGAGCGGGAAGAAAGGAGAGGGGGGGAGAGCGGGAAGAAAGGAGAGGGGGGGAGAGAGGGAAGAAAGGAGAGGGGGGGAGAGAGGGAAGAAAGGAGAGGGGGGGAGAGAGGGAAGAAAGGAGAGGGGGGGAGAGAGGGAAGAAAGGAGAGGGGGGGAGAGAGGGAAGAAAGGAGAGGGGGGGAGAGAGGGAAGAAAGGAGAGGGGGGAGAGAGGGAAGAAAGGAGAGGGGGGGGAGAGGGAAGAAAGGAGAGGGGGGGAGAGAGAGGGAAGAAAGGAGAGGGGGGAGAGAGAGGGAAGAAAGGAGAGGGGGGAGAGAGAGGGAAGAAAGGAGAGGGGGAGAGAGGGAAGAAAGGAGAGGGGGATCATAAGGTGATTGCACCAATTTGTAAGTCGCTCTGGATAAGAGCGTCTGCTAAATGACGTAAATGTAAGAAAGGAGAGGGGGGGAGAGAGGGAAGAAAGGAGAGGGGGGAAGGATGGAGAGGGGGGAAGGATGGAGAGGGGGGAGTGAGGGAGGGAGAGCCTTACCTTGAGGCTCTTGGGCTGCTGGCGGACCTCCACGGTGTGTTTCTGCCGGAGCTCCTGCTCCCTCCTCTTGTTGTACTCCATCTGGTTGGTGAGCTCCGTCTGGTGCTGCGTGCGGATCAAGTCGGCCCGCGTACGCTGCACCGCTCCCAGCTGACGAAACTCCAGCTCCTGGGTGGACTCGTGGTGCCTCAGCAGCATGGCACACTCCAGGTCCCTCTGGGTCTGCTTCTTGTTCAGGTCCTGGAGGGGGGAGAGAAGAAAAAAACAAAACAGGTATAGGAAGAAAGATGGAGAGAAGGTAGGAAACGTGTCAAATAAGTGTTCACAACACAATTAAGTAGCTTGCCTGTGTAACACACACATCAAAAAAGTTGACACCTACTCATTCAAGGTATTTTCTTCATTTTTACTATTTTCTACATTGTAGAATAATAGTGAAGACATCCAAATTATGAACACATGGAATCATGTAGTGACCAAAAAGTGTTTTTGCACACTTGGCATTCTCTCAACCAGCTTCACCTGGAATGCTTTCCCAACAATCTTGAAGGAGTTCCCACATAAGTTGAGCACTTGTTGGCTGCTTTTCCTTCACTCTGCGGTCCAACTCATCCCAAACCATCTCAATTGGGGTGAGGTTGGGTGATTGTGGAGGCCAGGTCATCTGAAGCAGCACTCCATCACTCTCCTTGTTCAGATGGGACTTACACAGCCTGGAGGTGTGTTGGTTCATTGTCCTCTTGAGAAACAAATGATAGTGGGACTAAGCCAAAACCAGATGGGACGGCGAATTGCTGCAGAATACTGTGGTAGCCATGCTGGTTAAGTGCGCCTTGAATTCAAAATAAATCACTGACTGTCACCAGCAAAGCCCACCCACACCATAACCTCCTTATCCATGCTTCACGGTG
This sequence comes from Salmo salar, assembly GCF_965601325.2. Lineage (NCBI taxonomy): Eukaryota > Metazoa > Chordata > Actinopteri > Salmoniformes > Salmonidae > Salmo > Salmo salar. Next base: position 3,546,490 of record NC_138313.1, read on the forward strand.
GGAACCACAATTGCGGAGATCTGTTCACCTACTTTGAGTCTCACAAAGACACGGCGTTTGGAACCAAAAATCTGACATTTGGACTCATCAGACCAAAGGACAGATTTCCACCGGTCTAATGTCCATTGCTTGTGTTTCTTGGCAAAAGCAAGCCTCTTTTTCTTATTGTGTCCTTGTAGTGGTTTCTTTGCAGCAATTCGACCACGAAGGCCTGATTCACGCAGTCTCCTCTGAACAGTTGATGTTGAGATGTATCTGCTACTTGAACTCTGAAGCATTTATTTGGGCTGCAATTTCTGATGCTGGTAACACTAATTTACTTATCCTCTGCAGCAGAGGTAACTCTGGGTCTTCCTTTCCTGTGGCGGCCCTAATGAGAGCTGGTTTCATCATAGCGCTTGATGTTTTTTGCGACTGCACTTGAATGAACTTTCAAAGTTGTTGACATTTTCCGGATTGATTGACCTTCATGTCTTAAAGTAATGATGGACTGTAGTTTGCTTATTTGAGCTGTTCTTGCATAAAATGGACTTGGTATTTTACCAAATAGGGATTGGCTCAAAAGCATTAAGGAAAGGATTTCCACAAATTAACTTTTAACAAGGCACACCTGTTAATTGAAATGCATTTTAGTTGACCACCTCATGAAGCTGGTTGAGAGAATGCCAACAGTGTGCAAAGCTGTCATCAAACCAAAGGGTGGCTACATTGAAGAATCTCAAATATATTTATACTTTTTTGGTTACTACATAATTCCATGTGTTATTTCATAGGTTGATGTCTTCACTATTATTATACAATGTAGAAAATAGTAAAATAAAGACAAATCCTGGAATGAGTAGGTGTCCAAACTTGACTGGTTATGTATGTATGTATGTATGTATGTATGTATGTATGTATGTATGTATGTATGTATGTATGTATGTATGTATGTATGTATGTATGTATGTATGTATGTATGTATGTATACATACTGCTCAAAAAAATAAAGGGAACACTTAAACAACACATCCTAGATCTGAATGAAAGAAATAATCTTATTAAATACTTTTTCTTTACATAGTTGAATGTGCTGACAACAAAATCACACAAAAATAATCAGTGGAAATCCTATTTATCAACCCATGGAGGTCTGGATTTGGAATCACACTCAAAATTAAAGTGGAAAACCACACTACAGGCTGATCCAACTTTGATGTAATGTCCTTAAAACAAGTCAAAATGAGGCTCCACGTGCCTGTATGACCTCCCTACAACGCCCGGGCATGCTCCTGATGAGGTGGCGGATGGTCTCCTGAGGGATCTCCTCCCAGACCTGGACGAAAGCATCCGCCAACTCCTGGACAGTCTGTGGTGCAACGTGGCGTTGGTGGATGGAGCGAGACATGATGTCCCAGATGTGCTCAATTGGATTCAGCTCTGGGGAACGGGCAGGCCAGTCCATAGCATCAATGCCTTCCTCTTGCAGGAACTGCTGACACACTCCAGCCACATGAGGTCTAGCATTGTCTTGCATTAGGAGGAACCCAGGGCCAACCGCACCAGCATATGGTCTCACAATGGGTCTGAGGATCTCATCTCGGTACCTAATGGCAGTCAGGCTACCTTTGGCGAGCACATGGAGGGCTGTGCGGCCCCCCAAAGAAATGCCACCCCACACCATGACTGACCCACCGCCAAACCGGTCATGCTGGAGGATGTTGCAGGCAGCAGAACGTTCTGCACGGCGTCTCCAGACTCTGTCACGTCTGTCACATGTGCTCAGTGTGAACCTGCTTTCATCTGTGAAGAGCACAGGGCGCCAGTGGCGAATTTGCCAATCTTGGTGTTCTCTGGCAAATGCCAAACGCCCTGCACGGTGTTGGGCTGTAAGCACAACCCCCACCTGTGGACGTCGGGCCCTCATACCACCCTCGTGGAGTCTGTTTCTGACCGTTTGAGCAGACACATGCACATTTGTGGCCTGCTGGAGGTCATTTTGCAGGGCTCTGGCAGTTCTCTTCCTTGCACAAAGGCGGAGGTAGCGGTCCTGCTGCTGGGTTGTTGCCCTCCTACGGCCTCCTCCACGTCTCCTGATGTACTGGCCTGTCTCCTGGTAGCGCCTCCATGCTCTGGACACTACGCTGACAGACACAGCAAACCTTCTTGCCACAGCTCGCATTGATGTGCCATCCTGGATGAGCTGCACTACCTGAGCCACTTGTGTGGGTTGTAGACTCCGTCTCATGCTACCACTAGAGTGAAAGCACCGCCAGCATTCAAAAGTGACCAAAACATCAGCCAGGAAGCATAGGAACTGAGGTCTGTGGTCTCCACCTGCAGAACCACTCCTTTATTGGGGGTGTCTTGCTTATTGCCTATAATTTCCACCTGTTGTCTATTCCATTTGCACAACAGCATGTGAAATTTATTGTCAATCAGTGTTGCTTCCTAAGTGGACAGTTTGATTTCACAGAAGTGTGATTGACTTGGAGTTACATTGTGTTGTTTAACCTGTTGGGGATAGGGGGCAGTATTTGCACGGCCGGATAAAAAAACGTACCCGATTTAATCTGGTTACTACTCCTGCCCACTAACTAGAATATGCATATAATTAGTAGATTTGGACAGAAAACACTCTGAAGTTTCTAAAACTGTTTGAATGGTGTCTGTGAGTATAACAGAAGTCATATGGCAGGCAAAAACCTGAGAAGATTCCATGCAGGAAGTGGAAATCTGATTTGTGGAATCACCTTCAACACTTTGCCTATGAAACACACCGTGAGTTAGGATTCATTTAGCACTTCCTAAGGCTTCCACTAGATGTCAACAGTCTTTACAAAGTGGTTTGAGTCTACTCCGGTAAAAACTGACCTAACAAGAGGTCTGGAAAGTTGGTCATAGAAAGGCCATTACTACTATGACGCGGGTACACATTGTCCATTTGCTGCCAGTTGTGCCTACAAGTGCAAATCATAACAAAATGTAAGCTCAATGCAGTCCTCAATCCCTAAACCATTTTGATGTATCATTGTCTCTCAAGACAATTGTTTGGTGAACTGATCATGTTGGTACCCTTTCGTTCCGAAATGTTTAGTAAGACAATGCAATCGTCCGCCTGGAATATTATTGAAGCTCTGATTGAAAAAGGCCCTAAAGATTTATGTTATACAACGTTTGACATGTTTGAACGAACGTAAATATATATTTTTTTGCACATTCGTGACGACAAGTCCCGTACATTATGAGTAGCCTTCGGAACGCGCTAACAAGAAGGAGCTATTGGGACATAAATTATTAACTTTTTCTAACAAAACTACATTTGTTGTGGACCTGGGATTCCTGGAAGTGCCTTCTAATGAAGATAATCAAAGGTAAGGGAATATTTACAATAGTATATTTGATTTTAGATGGTTCCAAGATGGCGCTAACCTGTATCGCCTAGCCTATTTTTCTGAGCATAGCACCTTGTTTATTGCAAAGTGTGATTTCCCAGTAAAGTTATTTTTAAATCTGGCAATGCGGTTGCATTCACGAGATGTTAATCTATAATTCTTTGAATGACAATATTACATTTTAACAATGTTTTCGAATAGTAATTTTGTAAATTGTAGCACTGATTCACCGGAAGCATTTGAGGGAAAATATTTTCTGAACGTCACGCGCCGATGTAAAATGCTGTTTTTATATATAAATATGAACTTTATCGAACAAAAAAATGCATGTATTGTGTAACATGATGTCCTAGTAGTGTCATCTGATGAAGATTGTCAAAGGTTAGTGCTGCATTTAGCTGTGTTTTGGGTATTTGTGATGCATGCTAGTTGCTTTGAAAATGGCAGTGTGATTATTTTTGGCTGGGTACTCTCCTAACAATCTAATATTTAGCTTTTGCTGTAAAGCCTTTTTGAAATCGGACAACGTGGTTCGATTCAGGAGAGGTGTATCTATAAAATGGTGTAAAATAGTCATATGTTTGAGAAATTTAAGTTATAGCATTTATGAGGTATTTGTATTTTGCGCGACACGATTCCACTGGCTGTTGACTAGGGTGGTTAAGTGTTCCCTTTATTTTTTTGAGCAGTATATATACATACACACACACATATATACACACACACACACACACACACACACACACACACACACATACATACACACATATACATATATATATATACACACATACATACATATATATACATACATATATATACATACACACACACACACACACATACATACATCACACTCAGCAAAAAAGAAAAGTCCCCTTTTCAGGACCCTGTCTTTCAAAGATAATTCGTAAAAATCCAAATAGATCAGATCTTCATTGTAAAGGGTTTAAACACTGTTTCCCATGCTTGTTCAATACACCATAAACAATTAATTTACATGCACCTGTGGAACGGTCGTTAAGACACTAACAGCTTACAGACGGTAGGCAAGTAAGGTCACAGTTATGAAAACTTAGGACGCTAAAGGCCTTTCTACTAACTCTGAAAAACACAGAAAGAAAGATGCCCAGGGTCCCTGCTCATCTGCATGAACGTGCCTTAGGCATGCTGCAAGGAGGCATGAGGACTGCAGATGTGGCCAAATTGCAATGTCCATATTGCGAGACACCTAAGACAGCGCTACAGGGAGACAGGACGGGCAGCTGATCTTCCTCACAGTGCCAGACCACGTGTAACAACACCTGCACAGGATCGGTACATCCGAATATCAGATCTGCGGGACACGTACAGGATGGCAGCAACAACTGCCCGAGTTACTCCAGGAACGCACAATCACCCCATCAGTGCTCAGACTGTCCGCAATAGGCTGAGAGAGGCTGGACTGAGGGCTTGGAAGCCTGTTGTAAGGCAGGTACTCACCGGCAACAACGTCGCCTATGGGCACAAACCCACCGTCGCTGGAACAGACAGGACTGGCAAAAAATGCTCTTCACTGACGAGTCGCGGTTTTGTCTCACCAGGGGTGATTGTCGGATTTGTGTTTATCGTCGAAGGAATGAGCGTTAAACCGAGGACTGTACTCTGGAGCGGGATCGATTTGGAGGTGGAGGGTCCGTCATGGTCTGGGGCGGTGTGTCACAGCATCATCGGACTGAGCTTGTTGTCATTGCAGGCAATGCCACCAGCCATACTACTCGTTCTGTGTGTGATTTCCTGCAAGACAGGAATGTCAGTGTTCTGCCATGGCCAGCAAAGAGCCCAGATCTCAACCCCATTGAGCACGTCTGGGACCTGTTGAATCGGAGGGTGAGGGCTAGGGACATTCCCCCAGAAATGTCCGGGAACTTGCAGGTGGCTTGGTGGAAGAGTGGGGTAACATCTCACAGCAAGAACTGGCAAATCCGGTGCAGTCCATGAGGAGGATATGCACTGCAGTAGTTAATGCAGCTGGCCACACCAGATACTGACTTACTTTTGAATTTGATCCCCCCTTTGCTCAGGGACACATTATTCCATTTCTGTTAGTCACATGTCTATGGAACTTGTTCAGTTTGTCTCAGTTGTTGAATCTTATGTTCATACAAATATTTACATGTTAAGTTTGATGAAAAAAAACCGCAGTTGACAGTGAGAGGACGTTTCGTTTTTTTTGTTTGTTTAAGCAAGCAAGCAAGCAAGCATGCATGCATGCGTGCATGCATACTACCGTTCAAAAGTTTGGGGGCACTTAGCTTTTCTTTCAAAAACAAGGACATTTCAATTTTTTTGTCCATTAAAATAACATCAAATTGATCAGAAATACAGTGTAGGCATTGTTAATGCTGTAAATGACTTATTGTAGCTGGAAACGGCTGATTTTGAATGGAATATCTACAGAGGCCCATTATCAGCAACCATCACTCCTGTGTTCCAATGACACTAGTCTCGACAGCAACAGTGAAGAGGCGCCTCCGGGATGCTGGCCTTCTAGGCAGAGTTCCTCTGTCCAGTGTCTGTTCTTTTGCCCATCTTAATCTTTTATTGGCCAGTCTGAGATATGGCTTTTTCTTTGCAACTGCCTAGAAGACCAACATCCCGAAGTCGCCTCTTCATGGTTGACGTTGAGACTGGTCTTCTGCGGGTACTATTTAATTAAGCTGCCAGTTGAGGACTTGTGAGGCATCGGTTTCTCAAACTAGACACTTGATTGTGCACCGGGGCCTCCCACTCCTCTTTCTATTCAGGTTAGAGACCGTTTGCGTAGTTCTGTGAAAGGAGTTGTACACAGTGTTGTACGAGATCTTCAGTTTCTTGTAAATTTCTCGCATGGAATAGTCTTCATTTCTCAGAACAAGAATAGACTGACGAGTTTCAAAAGTTATTTGTTTCTGGCCATTTTGAGCCTGTGATCGAACCCACGAAAGCTGAAAAATCCAGTCACTCAACTAGTCTAAAGTGGGACATTTTAATTGCTTCTTTAATCAGAAAAACTGTTTTTTAATTGCAAAGGGTTTTCTAATGATCAACTAGCCTTTTAAAATAATAAACTTGGATTAGCTAACAACGTGCCATTGGAACACAGGAGTGATGGTTGCTGATAATGGGCCTCTGTATGCCTATGTAGATAATCCATTAAAAATAATTTTTATTTTGTTTTTTTTAATCGGCTGTTTCCAGCTACAATAGTCAGTCATTTACAATATTAACAATGTCTACACTGTATTTCTGATCAATTTGATGTTATTTAAAAAATGGACCATTTTTTTGGCTTTCTTTCAAAAACAAGGACATTTCCAAGTGACCCCAAACCTTTGAAAGGTAGTGTGTGTGTGTGTGCATGTACGCATGTACGTATGCACATACATACGTATTTAGACAATTGCCGTGAGACAGTTGAGACATGGATTGTAAACAGTGGTTCATCCTTTAAAAGTTGCAGCGTACTGCAGCACAGCTTGCGTGGTGGCGCAGAATTCTATGGCAACTGGTACAATTAGTGCTAGTTTTACCACCAGAGGGCATCTTTAATTCTCGCTCTCTTACTCTCGGAGGATCTGAGCCCTAGGACCATGCCTCAGGACTACCTGGCCTGATGACTCCTTGCTGTCCCCAGTCCAACTGGTCGTGCTGCTGCTACAGTTTCAACTGTTCTGCCTGCGGCTATGGTACCCTGACCTGTTCACCGGACGTGCTACCTGTCCCAGACCTGCTGTTTTCAACTCTCTGGAGACAGCAGGAGCGGTAGAGATACTCTGAATGATCGGGTATGAAAAGCCAACTGACATTTACTCCTGAGGTGCTGACCTGTTGCACCCTCTACAACTACTGGGATTATTATTACTTGACCCTGCTGGTCATCTATGAACATTTGAACATCTTGGCCATGTTGTGTTATAATCTCCACCCGGCACAGCCAGAAGAGGACTGGCCACCCCTCCATAGCCTGGTTCCTCTCTAGGTTTCTTCCTAGGTTCTGGCCTTTCTAGCGAATTTTTCCTAGCCACCGTCCTTCTACACCTGCATTGCTTGCTGTTTGGGGTTTTAGGCTGGGTTTCTGTACAGCAATTTGTGACATCAGCTGATTTAAGAAGGGCTTTTTAAATACATTTCATTGATTTTATAGTCTTCAATAATGGCTGTACAAGACAATTTAAAATGTTTTTGTAAGAACATAGTATATGGGACTGATTTTAATACATTTTGCTTAATTCATTTGATTAATATTATGATGTTTCCATTTCAAGAAAAACCCTCTGGGTTACGTTAGGATGGAACGGAAAATATGGCGCTGTACAATGTGACGGTCGGAGTAGGCTACAGTACCTGGCTATTTAGCTAAAGAATCCCTGTGTCGTGCAGGCACGTGGGAGACCGGGGTTCAATTCCCCTACGGGGAGGAAGGAGTAGGCTTGTAAATAAGAATGTGTTCTTAACTGACTTGCCTAGTTAAATAAAGTGCATAACATTTCTGCACCCATATTTATTAATTCAAGTCTAACCAATACCCAAACAGAGATACAGTGAAAATAAAAATCTCATTGATTTATCAAGACCAGTCCCCTTGTTTGTCTTAGAGCAGTGCAAAACAAATAGTTGTAGGTTTTTGCTTCAAATACTATTTCTTCTAACTTCAATATGCTCTTTAAATAAATAAGACCTTCACCTGTCTTAACAGTACAATACTCAACACTACTGAGACTCATGTCGCCTTCGGTAGGCCTACAGTATATCGAAAAATATGACCTGACTCTGCCAAAAGTTACATACAGTTGAAGTCAGAAGTTCACATACACCTTTAAAATCTAAGTTTTTCACAATTCCTGACATTTAATCCAACTAAGTATTCCCTGTTTTAGGTCAGTTAGGATCACCACTTAATTTTAAGAATGTGAAATGTCAGAATAATAGTAGAGAGAATGATTTATTTCAGCTTTTATTTCTTCCATCACATTCCTAGTGGGTCAGAAGTTTACACACTCAATTAGTATTTGGAAGCATTGCTTTTAACTTGGGTCAAATGTTGAGAGTAGCCGTCCGCAAGCCTCCCACAATAAGTTGGGTGAATTTTGGCCCATTCCTCCTGACAAAGCTGGTGTAACTGAGTCAGGTTTGTAGGCCTCCTTGCGCGCACATGCTTTTTCAGTTCTGCCCACAAATTTTCTATAGGATTGAGGTCAGGGCTTTGTGATGGCCACTCCAATACCTTGACTTTGTTGTCCTTAAGCCATTTTGCATAAATTTGGAAGTATGCTTGGGGTCATTGTCCATTTGGAAGACCCATTTGCGACCAAGCTTTAACTTCCTGACTGATGTCTTGAGATGTTGCTTCAATATAGCCACATAATTTTCCTTCCTCATGATACCATTTATTTTGTGAAGTGCACCAGTCCCTCCTGCAGCAAAGCACCCCCACAACATGTTGCTACCACCCCTGTGCTTCACGGTTGGGAAGGTTTTCTTCGGCTTGCAAGCCTCACCCTTTTTCCTCCAAACATAACGATGGTCATTATGGCCAAACAGTTCTATTTTTGTTTCATCAGACCAGAGGAAATTTCTACAAAAAGTACAATCTTTGTCCCCATGTGCAGTTCCTAACCATAGTCTGGCTTTTTATGGCGGTTTTGGAGCAGTGGCTTCTTCCTTGTTGAGCAACCTTTCAGGTTACGTTGATATACGACTTGTTTAGATACTTTTGTACCCGTTTCCTCCAACATCTTCACAAGGTCCTTTGCTGTTTTACTGGGATTGATTTGCACTTTTCGCACCAAAGTACATTCATCTCTAGAAGACAGAACCCGTCTCCTTCCTGAGCGGTATGACGGCTGCGTGGTCCCATGGTGTTTATTTTTACGTACTATTGTTTATACAGATGAACGTGATACCTTCAGGCGTTTGGAAATTGCCTTGGCTGATTTTCTTTTGATTTTCCCATGATGTCAAGCAAAGAGGCACTGAGTTTGAAGGTGGGCCTTGAAATACATCCACAGGTACATCTCCAATTGACTCAAATCTCAGAATCTTCTAAAGCCATGACATCATTTTCTGGAATTTTCCAAGATGTTTAAAAGGCACAGTCAACTTAATGTATTTAAACTTCTGACCCACTGGAATTGTGATAATTTCACTTATAATTGACTGTCTGTAAACAATTGTTGGAAAAATTACTTGTGTCATGCACAAAGTAGATGACCTAATCGACTTGCCAAAACTATAGTTTGTTAACAAGAAATTTGTGGAGTGGTTGAAAAAACGAGTTTTAATGACTCCAACATAAGTATATGTAAACTTCGACTTCAACTGTATAGAGGATTGGAGAATTCTAAATTAAAACCAAAAGCCGTCGCATGGGTTTCCCGGTGGCGGCCGGCACGGGTATCTGTAGCAACGCATTTAGAAGGTTACAGACTGCTGTGCCACTGGAGAGGCCCCATCCACAAAATATCAAAATACAGAGAGGTGTTGGTAAAGGTATATTCAAAGGAATTGTCCGTAGAGCTCCGAGACAGGATTGTGTCGAGGCACAGATCTGAGGAAGTATACCAAAACATTTCTGCAGCATTGAAAGTCCCCCAAAACACAGCGGCCTCCATCTTTCTTAAAATGGAAGAGCCCTAGTGTTCCCCTGTGGAGATGGGAGAACCTTCCAGAAGGACAACCATCTCTGCAGCACTCCACCAATCAGGCATTTATGGTAGAGTGCCCAGACGGAAACCACTCCTCAATAAAAACGCACATGACAGCCCGCTTAGAGTTTGCCAAAAGGCACCTAAAGACTCTCAGACCACGAGAAACAAGATTCTCTGGTCTGATGAAACCAAGATTGAACTCTTTGGAATGAATGCCAAGTGTCATGTCTGGAGGAAACCTGGCACCATCCCTACAGTGAAGCATGGTGGTGGCAACATCATGCTGTGGGGTTGGTTTTCAGCGGCAGGGACTAGGAGACGAGTCAGGATTGAGGCAAAGATGAACAAAGCAAAGTACAGAGAGATCCTTGATGAAAACCTGCTCCAGAGTGCTCAGGACCTCAGCCTGGTGCGAAGGTTCACCTTCTAACAGGACAACAACCCTAAGCACACAGCCAAAACAATGCAGGAGTGGCTTCGGGACAAGTCTCAATGTCCTTGAGAGGCCCAGCCAGAGCCCGATTGAACATCTTTGGAGAGACCTGAAAATAGCTGTGTCGCGACTCTCCCCATACAACCTGACTGAGCCCGAGGGGATCTGCAAAGGATAAATGGGAGAAACTCCCCAAATACAGGTGTGCCAAGCTTGTAGTGTCATACCCAAGAAGACTCAAGGCTGTAATTGCTGCCAATGGTTCTTCAACAAAGTACTGAGTAAAGGATCTGAATAATTATGTAAATATGATATTTCAGTTTTTAGCAAACAAATCTAAAAAACTGTTTTTGCTTTGTCATTATGGGGTATTGTGTGTAGATTGAGAAAAACAAACAATTGAATACATTTTTAAATAAGGCTGTAACCTAACAAAATGTGGAAAAAGTCAAGGGGTCTGAATACTTTCCAAAGGATGGATGGATGGACGGACGTATGTATGCATGTATGCGCACACACATATATAAAAAGGAAATAGAACATAAGTGTCTCGGGCGTAAGGTGTAGGGGTGGATTGGGCGAGGCTTAACCTCATCCCCAGGCTCAAATTTCTGGCGCATAAAGCCTGGTAACAGTGTGGGACTGTTTGGAATTCAGGGGGTGTGGATTTACTGACTGACATGGTAATTAGGCTTGGGTGGTATACCGTATATCGGGGTATTTGATGAGAGTATTGGAAAAACCATCCCGTGGCTGTCAAAACTGAACTATTTCAATACATTTTTATATTTGTAGCTACACTGAACAAAAATATGAACGCAACATGTAAAGTGTTGGTCCCATGTTTCATGAGATTAAATAAAAGATCACAGATCTTTTCCATACGCACAAAACGCTTATTTCTCTACAATTTTGTGCACAAAGTTGTTTACATCCCTGTTAGTGAGCGTTACTCCTTTGCCAAGATAATCTATCCACCTGACAGGTGTGGCATATCAAGAAGCTGATTAAACAGTGATCATTACACAAGTGCACCTTGTGCTGGGGACAATAAAAGGCCACTAAAATGTGCAGTTGTCACACAACGCCACAGATGTCTCAAATTCAACTATAGTTTTCCTTTACAGAAAATACATTAGTGCAACACATTCAGCAGAAAATAGCTTAATTGTCATCAGTGGTAGCCATAGAAGTAAATGAGCTTACAATGAAAAAGGTATTTTTTGCAAAAATGATGCATGGCCATCCTATTTCTAATGTTTATCCTTTATATTCACCTGTAAATGTCCAACCTCACCAAAAATGGCATTCGGTAGCTCATACCTATTCATGTATAACTTTATGACCTGGATTTCCTGTCTTTGCAATTCATTTATTTTTGTTTGCACTCGTTAGCATATTTAGCAAGCAGCCTCTTTGGAAATGTGCTATTACTTGTACAAATGTTGTTAGCATAGTAATAGACACCCAATGGACTGTGTGTTTCTTGGCACCCCCTTGTGTACTAAGGCGGTAATACCGTAAATCCTGGGATGAGAGATGGATGGAATGACAATATGAAAATATGGATAACGCCCAAACCTAATGCTAATCAATTCAAATTCTGAGCGAATCACACGACTATGACGTGTGGCTCTAAATCGAGGCAACAGTTGAATTAGAATTGTCATTTTTCAATTGACTATCAAAATAAATGTTTTATAACATTAGCAATATTAGTTTTGGGAAGCCCAATTGATTCTGATTTGAGGCATATAAAGTTTATGTAAAAAAAACATTTAAGATGCAAACTTACAGATTTTCCCAAACTCACTATGTTTAAATAATTTCTGCTTGAAGTTGATAATGTTGGGGGGAGATTCTAAAGGGATATGCTATATGGTGATGGACAGAGATCTGCCAATTAAAACCGGTGGCTGTTCGACGCTCCTGCCATAAGCTTCCCTTCAACTTGATTTAAGTTCAGTTCTGAGGCGCTGTGAAACCAGATGGTTTGACAGAGAGAGAGAGAGCCGGCTGGTGGACGAGACCTCTGAGCAGGTCAATCTCCCCCAGTAATATACCTATACTATAGGTACTACAATAGGCCTGCTATACCTCTCGGAGCAGGTCTTGTTCCAGGTTGTGTCGGGCCAGCAGCATCTTCCTCTTGTACTGGCGACACTGCAGCTCGTAGTACTGCCTCTGTCTCCTCAGCAGCCCCGCCTCTTCCTCTGCCTGCAGCTGCTGCAGACACTCCTTCTGACGCACCAGCCATTCCTGCTTCTCCCGCTTTGGGGTCGACTGGTTCTCATTCAGTTCCTAGTAGAAACACAGGGGGAAGGGTTAGAGGATGACACCATCGACTCATTACAACACAGGGGGAAGGGTTAAAACGGTAGGGACGTGACAAATGGCTCAAAATTCCACGTCAATTCACAATGCAGAGTAATGGTCCTAATACGCATGTATGAACACTAGGGCCGGGCAATTAAGTTACATGTACCGCAGTCATATACCCTTGAAAGCGCCACGGCTATTGCACGTTTGTTTGTCTAAGGCTTTTTAAAATGCAGACATAAAACCTTCTCTGGAGATCGTTTCGAGGTGCCACTGAACAGGTATTTTACTTGTCTGTAATGGAATGACGCTTTTGAAGTGGAACTAACATCCATCACTTGGCGATCAGAACTGTCAATCAAATTATCTCAAGCTGCCTGCATTTTCTATAGCAAGCTAGCAAGGAATGGAGGGAGAGGGGCACAGTATAGGCAGGTCGGCCACCAGACAGACGGAGTCAGAACCGTGCACTAGGCCTATCTATCGGCAATCAAAAGCTGTATCTCGCAATGTCTTGCAGTAAATCAACTTCAGTAAAGCAGGGCCCATCAATGAATAGGCTAGGGGAACAGACCGAACACACACTTGCATCATTAGTGAAGACAAAGAGCAGATGAGCCAGCTGCACTGTGATTAAACATTTGTGGTTAAAGTTAAAGGCTGACACCAGCCACCCTTGCTTCTCCCTCTTAGGGGTCGACTGGTTCTCATTCAGTTCCTAGTAGAAACAACACATGGGGAAGGGTTAGAGTAGAGATCATCAACTAGATTTCAGCCACAGGCCGATCTTTTCTTGAGCGGATGGTCGGGGGGGCCGGAAAATAATTACAAATAATTTGTAGACAGCAAATTAACCGCAAGAAGCCCAAACAGATACAATGTTTGATTAAAACATCATTTAGAATCTTGCTTACATTTGTATATGACTTGTTTCACTATTATCCGTTGGAATACTTGGGAACAGATTTCTAAAACAAAAAATGTAAGACCTGTAATTGATTTCCTGGTGTTTTTACAGTCTGTGAAACAAGAAAAAATACATTTGTTTTATATTTTGCTCAGAAAAATTAGTGGGCCCAAATAAAATTTGGCCTGCGCGCCACCAGTTGGGGAACCCTGGGTTAGAATGTGATACCAGCCAATCAAAACAACACATGGGGAAGGGTTAGAGGGTGACACCAGTCACTCCTGCGTCAGCCCCATGTGACTGCAACTGTATTGTTGTCCTGTATGGTTGTAATAAGTTAGTCGTGTGGTTGGAATAAGGTAGTCGTGTGGTTGGAACATGTGGTTGGAATAAGGTTGTACCTCTTTGAGCTGGTCCTTGCGCTGACGGTATTGGCGTTTCTGAGACTCCAGTAGACTGGTCAGCTCTTTCTTCTGCTGGCTCAGGATATGCTGCTGGAACTTCTTCTCCTCAGCTAGGGCTGCCTTGGTCTGGGGAGAGAGAGAGGGAGGTATTTGGCATTTTATTATGATCCCCATTAACTGTTGCAAAAGCAGCAGCTACTCTTCCCGGGGTCCTCACAAAACATAATACAGAACAACAGACAGCTTTTTTTAAAGCTTACATATCAATACATACAAACTATCTAGGTCAATTAGGGAAGAGACGTTGCTTTACCCATTTTCTGAAACCAGGTTTGCTGTTCATTTGAGCAATGAGATGGAACGTAGTTCCATGCAAAATTGGCTCTATATAATACTGTACGCTTTCTTGATTTTGTTCTGGATTTGGGGAATGAAAAGACCCCTGGTAAGGTCAGAGCTGTCTAAGTTGCCTATGAAAACAATTTGGAATTTAACACGTTTCTTATAAAAAGAAGTGAAGCAATCAGTCTCTCAACTCTTAGCCAAGAGACTGGCATGCATAGTATTTATATCAGCCCTCTGATTACAATGAAGAGCAAGATGTTCCGCTCTGTTCTGAGCCAGCTGCAGCTTAACTAGGTCTTTCCTTGCAGCACTTCACCACAAGACTGGACAATAATCAATATAAGACTAAACCAGAGACTGGAGGACTTGCTTTTTGGAATGCGTTATCAAAAAAGCAGAGCATCTCTTTATTATGGGGAGCGCCCCATCATTACAACCATTGAATCTACATGTTTTGACTAGGGATGCACGATATATCGGTAAGCATATCAGAATCGGACGATATTAGCTAAAGATGCCAACATCGGCTCGATGTCTAGTTTAACGCCGATGTGCAATACCGATGTCAAAGCTGACGTGCATACCTATATAACGTAGGTAGATGACGTAATGACGCCACACAAAAAAATACAGCGCTACACACGCAACACAGCATTCCTAACCTAGCCCACAATGTCTGCCGTGTGGATCTATTTAGAAGTTTCAAAGGAAGATAACAAAAAGGTAATATGCAACGTTTGTGCTCTGGAAATAATAGCAGGAGGGGAGAAAGTGAAATATTTCAATACAACAAACCTAATTACTCATTTGAAAGTGCATCACCCCCAGACGTTCAGAGACTACGTAGAACAAAAGCAGAAAAAAAACTAAGCTCCCACTTTAAACAACTAAATAAGTTCAAGTCGAACAGTCATTTGAAAAATTAAGAAAATATCAGCGAGACATGCAAAGGCGAAATCCATTAACGCCAAGATAATGGAATTCATTGCCCTTGATAATCAACCGTTCTCTGTTGGCTTCGCCGACTGGTCGAGCACCTCGAGCCCCGGTACACACTACCAAGTAGGGGCTATTTTTCAGATGTTGCCCTACCGGAATTACACAGTATTGTTGAAACGCACATCCATGAGCTACTTGTTATGGGCGTCACTGCTATTAGCTTCACGACTGACATTTGGACCAGCGATGTCAGCCCCATGAGCATGCTGAGTCTGACAGCACAGTGGGTCGACGAGGATGTCGTACTGAGGAAAGCCGTATTGCATGCTCAAGAATGTGCTGGTTCTCATAGCGCTACTGCCATTTCAATGGCATTTGTGAACATGAACACACTCCTAGCTCCACTCAAACAACTGACTCAAGAAATAAGCTTATCAACTGCGTCTGCAGCAGACGTGATACCCTCTGTCATGGCATTGAAATGCCTGCTCAACAAAACTGCTGACAGACCGTGGGGTTAAAACTTGCAAAAGTACTCTAGAGGCTGTGAACAAGCGAGTCGGTGGCATTCTGAGCCTCTTTACTGTGTCGCCACCATGCTCGATGGTACATTTACGTCATTGGTAGATACAAGGACCGCTACTTCGATGCAGACAAGAAACAAGGTTTACGTGAAATGTTAGACAGAGCTGGAAAAGATAGAAACAGACACAGTGACAGTGCGCAGCAAGGAAGAGGACCATGACAGAAGAGGACACAGACAGACAGAGCAAAAACTTCACTGCTTGACATGTATGATGAAATCCTGGTTGAGAATGAAACGGCTGAACAAATGAACACCGAAACAGCACAGAAAGTAAGCGAAAGAAATAGGTTTTGATTATGTTTTACTGGTAATAGGGGACATGCGTAAATGCCAACAAAATACATTTTTGGTCAGTGCGTGTGTTTCAACTATTTAACTACTAGAATGCTTAACAGGCCGCAAAAATTTTAAATATCGTTATCAGGTTTTTTGGCAAGGAAAATATTGGATATCAGTATCATCCAAAAATGTCATATCAATGCATCCCTAGTTTTGACCATGATAGATTGTAAACTAGGGTAACACCAAGTAATTCAACAGCCACACCATTCATTACGAGATTCAGCTGAGGTCTAGAACTTAGGGAATGATTTGTACCAAATACAATGCTCTTAGGTTTTAGAGATGCTCAGGACCGGTTTATTACTGGCCACCCATTCCAAAACAGACTGCAACTCTTTGTTAAGGGTTTCAGTGACTTCATTAGCTATGGTTGCTGATGCGTATATGGATGAATCAGCAGCATACATGGACACGCATGCTTTGTTTAATGCCAGGTCATTGGTAGAAATAGAAAAGAGTAGAGGGCCTAGAGAGCTGCCCTGCGGTAAACAACATTTTACATGTTTGACATTAGAGAAGCTTCCATTAAAGAAAACCCTTTAGTTCTATTAGATAGACAGCTCTGAATCCATGATATGGCAGAGGTTGAAAAGCCATAAAACGTGTTTGTTCAACAGGTTATGGTCAATAATATTAAGGGCTACACTGAAATCTAACAGCACAGCTCACACAATCTTATCAATTTCTTTCAACCAATCATCAGTAATTTGTGTCAGTGCAGTGCTGAAAGTCTGTTGTTAATTTGTTTACAGAGAAATAGCATTGTATTTGGTCAAACATTTTTTTTCAACAGTTTGCTAAGAGCTGACAGGAAGCTTATAGGTCTGCTGTTAGAAACAGTAAAGGCCGCTTTACCACTCAAGGGTAGAGGAATTACTTTGGCTTCCCTCCAGCCTGGCTGGACAAACATGTGTCTAGGCTCAGATTAAAGATATGACAGATAAGGAGTGGCTATAGAGTCAGTTACCATCCTCAGTAGCTTTCCATCTAAGTTGTCAATGCCCGGAGGTGTGTCATTATTGATCGATAATCTGAACCTCTCCCATCAATCAATCAAATGTATTTATAAAGCCCTTCTTACTAGAGGTCGACCGATTAATCAGGGCCGATTTCAAGTTTTCATAACAATCGGAAATCGGTATTATTGGACGCCATTTTGGGAGTGCATTCTGACGAAGAACAGCAAAGGTAATCCAATTTTTCTTTTAGTAAATCTGAGTTTGGTGAGTGCCAAACTTGGTGGGTGTCAAAATAACTAGCCATGATGGCCGGGCTATCTACTCAGAATATTGCAAAATGTGCCTTCACCGAAAAGCTATTTTAAAATCGGACACCGCGATTGCATAAAGAAGTTCTGTATGTATAATTCTTAAAATAATTGTTATGTTTTTTGTGAACGTTTATCGTGAGTAATTTAGTAAATTCACCGGAAGTTTTCGGTGGGTATGCTAGTTCTGAACGTCACATGCTAATGTAAAAAGCTGGTTTTTGATATAAATATGAACTTGATTGAACAAAACATGCATGTATTGTATAACATAATGTCCTAGGAGTGTCATCTGATGAAGATCATCAAAGGTTAGTGCTGCATTTAGCTGTGGTTTTGTTTTTTGTGACATTATATGCTAGCTTGAAAAATGGGTGTCTGATTATTTCTGGCTGGGTA
Source organism: Salmo salar (assembly GCF_965601325.2). Lineage (NCBI taxonomy): Eukaryota > Metazoa > Chordata > Actinopteri > Salmoniformes > Salmonidae > Salmo > Salmo salar. The sequence goes on from NC_138313.1 coordinate 3,564,473, forward strand.
CTCTAACATAATCTAATGTTTTGCTTTCGTTGTAAAGCCTTTTTGAAATCGGACAATGTGGTTAGATATAGGAGAGTCTTGTCTTTAAAATGGTGTAAAATAGTCATATGTTTGAAAAATGGACGTTTTGGGATTTTTGAAGAGTTTGTAATTCGCGCCACGCTCTATCATTGGATATTGGCGAGGCGTTCCACTAGCGGAACATCTAGATGTAAGAGTTAAGAACACATTCTTATTTTCAATGATGGCCTAGGAACGGTGGGTTAACTGCCTTGTTCAGGAGCAGAACGACAGATTTTTACCTTGTCAGCTCGGGGATTCAATCTTGCAACCTTATGGTTAACTAGTCCAACGCTCTAACCACCTGCTTTACATTGCACTCCACGAGGAGCCTGCCTGTTATGCGAATGCAGTAAGAAGCCAAGGTAAGTTGCTAGCTAGCATTAAACCTATCTTACAAAAAACAATCAATCATAATCACTAGTTAACTACACATGGTTGATGATATTACTAGTTTATCTAGCCTGTCCTGCGTTGCATATAATCGCTTAGGTACACGTTGCTCCAACCATAAACATCAATGCCTTTCTTAAAATCAATACAAGTATATATTTTTAAACCTGCATATTTAGTTAATATTGCCTGCTAACATGAATTTATTTTAACTAGGGAAAATGTGTCACTTCTCTTGCAACAGAGTCAGGGTATATGCAGCAGTTTGGGCCGCCTGGCTCATTGCGAACTGTGAAGACTATTTCTTCCTAACAAAGACAGCCGACTACGGGGGATGATTTAACAAAAGCGCATTTGCGAAAAAAGCACAATCGTTGCACGACTGTACCTAACCATAATCAATGCCTTTCTTAAAATCAATACACAGAAGTATATATTTTTAAACCTGCATATTTAGCTAAAAGAAATCCAGGTTAGCAGGCAATATTAACCAGGTGAAATTGTGTCACTTCTCTTGCGTTCATTGCATGCAGAGTCAGGGTCTATGCAACAGTTTGGGCCACCTGGCTCGTTGCGAACTAATTTGCCAGAATTTTACATAATTATGACATAACATTGAAGGTTGTGCAATGTAACAGGAATATTTAGACTTAGGGATGCCACCCGTTAGATAAAATACGGAACGGTTCTGTATTTCACTGAAAGGAAAAACATTTTGTTTTCGAGATGATAGTTTCCGGATTCGACCATATTAATGACCATAGGCTCGTATTTCTGTGTGTTATTATGTTATAATTAAGTCTATGATTTGATAGAACAGTCTGACTGAGCGGTAGTAGGCACCAGCAGGCTCATAAGCATTTATTCAAACAGCACTTTCGTACGTTTTGCCAGCAGCTCTTCGCTGTGCTTCAAGCATTGCGCTGTTTATGACTTCAAGTCTATCAACTCCCAAGATTAGGCTGGTGTAACTGATGTGAAATGGCTAGCTAGTTAGCGGGTGCACGCTAATAGCGTTTCAAACGTCACTCGCTCTGAAACTTGGAGTAGTTGTTCCCCTTGCTCTGCATGGGTAACGCTGCTTCGAGGGTGGTTGTTGTCGATGTGTTCCTGGTTCGAGCCCAGGTAGGAGCGAGGAGAGGGACGGAAGCTATACTGCTACACTGGCAATACTAAAGTGCCTATAAGAACATCCAATAGTCAAAAGTATATGAAATACAAATCGTAGAGAGAGAAATAGTCATATAATTCCTATAATAACAACTACAACCTAAAACTTCTTACTTGGGAATATTGAAGACTCATGTTAAAAGGAACCACCAGCTTTCATATGTTCTCATGTTCTGAGCAAGGAACTTAAACGTTAGCTTTCTTCCATGGCACATATTGCACTTTTACTTTCTTCTCCAACACTTTGTTTTTGCATTATTTTAACCAAATTGAACATGTTTCATTATTTATTTGAGGCTAAATTGATTTTATTGATATATTATATTAAGTTAAAGTGTTCATTCAGTATTGTTGTAATTGTCATTACTACAAATAAATAAATCGGTATCGGCGTTGAAAAATAATAATCGGTCGACCTCTACTTCTTACATCAGCTGATGTCAAAGTGCTGTACAGAAACCCAGCCTAAAACCCCAAACAACAAGCAATGCAGGTGTAGAAGCACGGTGGCTAAGAAAAACTCCCTACAAAGGGCAGAACCTAGGAAGAAACCAGGCTATGAGTGATGGCCAGTCCTCTTCTGGCTATGCCAGGTGGAGATTATAACAGAAAATGGCCAAGATGTTCAAATGTTCATAGATGACCAGCAGGGTCAAATAATAATAAATGACAGTGGTTGTAGAGGGTGCAACAGCTCAGCACCTCAGGAGTAAATGTCACACTAACTTTACAAAATTCAAACTTGCAATGCTTTTCTTTCATTATTATTATTATTTTTTTTTTATACATGAATACGATGGCTCACTGTTCGTGGTTGGCATTTTCTGTCTAAGTTTTCCTACTTTGCCAATAAAGTACTCATTAAAATAATTGGCAACATGAAGTGGTTTTGTGATGAAAAAGCCATTTAATTCGATAAAAGAAGGAGTTGAATGTCTTTTGCCCATAATTTCATTTAAAGTACTCCAAAGTTTTTTTTCTTCATCATTCATTATATCATTGATCTAGGCTTCATAATACAGTTTCTTCTTTTTGTTGTTGAGTTTAGTCACATCATTTCTCAATTTGCAGTAAGTCAGCCAGTCAGATGTGCAGCCAGACTTAGCCACTACTTTTGCTCCATCTCTTTCACCAATACAGTTTTCAATTCCTCATCAATCCATGGATCCTTAACAGTTCTAACAGTCAGTTTCTTAACAGGTCCATGTTTATGAATAATTGGATGAAGCAATTTCATAAATTCATCAAGTGCAGCATCTGGATGCTCCTTATTTATCACATAAGACCAACAAATATACTTTTTTTCATGCTCACAAATCTCATAGCAAAATCTTTTGTATGATCCATTTTAGGCCCAGCTTTTGGAACATTGGCCTTCCCGGATATAGCCACAATATTGGGATGAAGGGAGAAAAATACTACATTCTGTTCATCTATTTTTTGCCCGGTTTGACCCCCTCTCCTCCAAAGCTCTGGTTCTCCATCCCTCCTTTCCTCTAGTCCTGTCATTCCTCACCTCCTTCTCCAGTATGGCCTGGTGTTTCTTGCCCAGTTTGTCCCCCTCTCCTCCGAAGCTGTTCCTCTGGTTCTCCAACTCTTTGTCTAGTCTCAGCTGGTGCTCATCCATCTCAGCCTTCAGCTTGTTCTCCAGGCCCATCAACTGTTTCTGGTGCTGCCTCCTCATCCTCTTATAGCCAGACATCTGCTCCCTCAGCGCTGAGCCCTGCTCGTGCTCCTGGATCTGACGAGTGACCTGGAGAGAGAGGGTAGATAGAAATGGGAGGAAAAGAGAGAGAAATGGGAGGAGAGAGAGTGGAAGAAAGAGAGGGAATGTGTTTCAATAGTATCTGACATATTTGAGTTTTCGATTGAGCCTGCCTGGAGAGAGAGGTGGGCGGGGTTTCCAGTTGTGGGACTGTTCCATTGGATCGCAGGCAAACTCAATCAAGCTTAGGCAAAGTAGTTGTAAGAAAACAAACAAGCGTTCATAGTAGTATGAGAGAGGGGTTAGAGGGTTGTGTTAGCAGTCGTATCAGAGAAAGAGAGGTTTAGGGGTTAGCGTTTGCGGTCATGTCAGAGAGAATGGTTAGTGGTTGGGTCAGAGAGAGGGGTTTGGGGATGTGCTCACCAGGGAGGCCGTGCGGATGGTGGCGAAGTGGTCCCGGTTGCGGTAGTAGGCCCTGCGGCGGGCGGCTGACGAGGGCTGCTGCTGGTCTATCTCTGGCTGGTATGGGTCATCATAGATATTATCCTGACCCTGGGGGAGGGGGACAAGGAGAGAAAAAGATAATTCAGGAAAGGGAAGTTTAATTAATGGCCACAAACAATTGCACACACCTGACATATTTACCACATACCCACACCACCACATTCTCTCCCTCTAGCAGGCACACCACACACAACCTCTCTCAGACTTACAGTAGGGCGGTGTATAATGGAGGAGACTTCTCTCCCTCAGTCATCATAGCCATCTCCCCCCCACCACATACACCCCCCACCTCACCCAAACCCCATTCACACACGCACACCTCTCTCTCTGACTTACGGTAGGGCGGTGTATAATGGAGGAGTTGGAGGTGACTGTGTGCTCTCCCTCGGTCATCATGGCCATCTCATTGCTGTCGTCGGAGCCGTCCGCCAGGCTGTTGACCGAGGAGCTCTGGGAGCTGGCGGAGATGGACATACTCGGCACAGACTGGGAACTCTCCATGCTGCCCACAGTGCCCGTACGGAGCAGGTACTGCTCCACCTCCTGGGTGAGAGGGAGGGGGAAGGAGAGAGGAAAAATAGAGAGACGTTATACACTGACAGGCAGGCAGATACGGACAGTCAGAAACATGCAGAGAGAGACACAGGCAGGCAGAGGCAGAAAGTTAACATAAGATACAGTGCCTTCAGAAAGTATTCACACCCCTAGACTTTTCCCAAATGTTGTGTTACAGCCTGCATTTAAAATGGATTACGTTGAGATTGTCTCACTGGCCTACACCCAATAGTGTCAAAGTGGATTTGTTTAGACATTTTTACAAATTCAATATGAAAAGATGAAATGTCTTGAGTCAGTAAGTATTCAACCTCTTACGGCAAGCCTAAATAAGTTCAGGAGAACAAATGTGCTTAACAAGTCATAGGTTGCTTGAATTCACTGTGCGCGATAACAGGGTTTCACAGTATTTTTGAATGACTACCTCATCTCTGTACACACATACAATTACTGAAGGCCCCTCAGCCAAGCAGTGAATTTCAAACAGAGATTCAACCACAAAGACCAAGGAGGTTTTCCAATGCTTTGCAAAGAAGGGAACCTATTGGTTGATGGGCAAAAATAAAAAAATCAGACATTGAATATCTTTGAGCATGCGGAAGTTATTAATTACACTTTGGATGTATCAATACACCCAGTCACTACAAAGATACAGGCATCTTTCCAAACTCAGTTGCCGGGGAGGAAGAAAACCGCTCAGGGATTTCACCATGAGGCCAATGCTGACATTAAAACAGTTAGAGTTACATGGCTGTGACAGGAGAAAACTGAGGATGGATCAACATTGTAGTTACGACACAACACTAACCTAAATGTCAGAGTGAAAAGAAGGAAGCCAGTACAGAATAAAATATTAAAAAACATACATCCTGTTTGCAAACAAGGCACTAAAGTAAAACTGCAAAAAATGTGGCAAAGAAACATAACACTTTGTATTCATGACAAAGTTATGTTCGGGGCAAATCCAACATCACTTCATATTTTCAAGCATGGTGGTGGCTGCATCGTGTTATGGGTATGCTTGTCATTGGCAAAGACTAGGGAGTTTTTTAGGATACAAAGAAACGGAATAGAGCTAAGCACAGGCATAATCCTAGAGGAACACCTTGTTCAGTCTGTATTCCAACAGACACTGGGAGACAAATTCACCTTTCAGCAGGACAATAACTTCAAACAAGGCCAAATATACACTGGACTTGCTTACCAAGACGACACTGAATGTTCCCGAGTGGCCGCGTTAGTTGACGTAAATAGGCTTGAAAATCTATGGCAAGACTTGAAAATGGCTGTCTAGTAATGATCAACAACCAACTTGACAGAGCTTGAATTATTTGTTTAAATAATTAATATGCAAATAAGTAATCCAGGTGTGCAAAGCTCTTAAGAGACTTACCCAGAAAGACTCACAGCTGTAATCGCTGCCAAAGGTGATTCTAACATGAATCAACTAAGGGGTGTGAATACTTATGTAAATTAGATATCTATATTTTATTTTCAATAAATCGGCTAACATTTATAAAAACATGTTTTCACTTTGTCATTATGGGGTATTTGTGTGTAGATGGGGGATAAAAAAATATATTTCGAATTTAAGTTGTAACAACAAAATGTGGAATAAGTCAAGTGGTATGAATACTTTCTGAAGGCACTGTAAGTGATCGACCCATATCTGCCCTAACAAGTGTGCCCCATAACTCCTCCTCCCCACCATACAACCAGAGGAGGTTCATTATGGGCCTTACTAACATGGGGGAGAGCCCTTACCTCCTCCTCCTCGCCTCCCTCTGGGGTTGGTCCGTTGTGGGCTTCATGGAAGAGGATCTTCTTCATCTTCCTGTACTGGAGGTTGTCCAGCTCCCGCACTGCGTCCTTGGTCCTCGCTATGAGGTCCATCACCGCCGTTAGGGGACGCTCACGACACAGAAACCGGTGCTACAGACAGGGGAAGGAGGGGAAAAGGGGGGGGGGGGTTGCAAAGATTTAGAGAGAGAAACTGAGGAAGAGGAAGAACAAGAAAAAGGTGTGTTGCACTCTTACATTCAGCAACACATCAGAGATAGGCCTGTCTTGTGGAATCTTCTGTAGACAGGAGTCCACAAAATTACGGAAATAATCAGACCTACGGCACGAGAGAGAAGAGAGTTCAGTCAGACAGAAGACAGTGAGAGAAAGCTGGTGAGTGAGAGAGCTGGTGAGTGAGAGAGCTGGTGAGTGAGAGAGCTGGTGAGTGAGAGAGCTGGTGAGTGAGAGAGAGCTGGTGAGTGAGAGAGAGCTGGTGAGTGAGAGAGAGCTGGTGAGTGAGAGAGAGCTGGTGAGTGAGCGAAAGAGCGTTAAGAGACAACGAGACAGTGATGTAAAGGAGAGATGAAGAAAAAAGGAGTTCAAGAGTTAAGCAAGAGAGGAGGTTAGGTGAATGACAAACGGATAAGTGAGTGGAGAAATGTACATGAGGAAGAGTGACGCTCACCAGTGATTGGACGCTAGGATTGGGCTCTCATTCTGGGCGATGTGGTATAAGGCACTCATAGCATTCATATTGAACAGAGGAGGCTTCCTCTCCGCTAAAGGGAGATGAGGGAGAGACAGAGAGAGAGAAAGGGTATAAAAAGAAGAGAGATCAATCGAGAGAAGGAAAGGGAGATAGAGAGAAAGTGACCAAGTGATAGAGAGAGAAGGGAGAGAGAGGACATGTTAGCTAACAGCCAAAGCAGCTTAGTGCTGAGTCTCTTAAAATTCCAGTAACAATGCCGGGACAATCATACACAACATAGACTATTACCAACTCCCAGGGGTTAGGGATTTGGTCAGACCACTCAGACAGGAGTCACACTGAGGGCCTGGGGTCAAAGTTCACTGTGGAGCCATTTGCCAAGACACCTTCATATTTCCTATATTATACTACATTGTTAGATCTCTTTCTTGATGTGGTGTCCAAGGGCGGCATTCCCTCTCTACAGTACCATAGAGATTGTGAATAGTGTGTTGCTATGAAGATCCTAGGAAGTGGTTTCTTGCCATGGCAATGCCTACCCAGCTCTATACAGGTGATGCCCAGAGACCAGACGTCCACCTTGCCGTCGTACTGACCCTCGTCCATCGCTAGGATCACCTCCGGAGCCATCCTGGAAAAAGAGTGAACCATCCCTTTATAATCAGCCACTGGTTAAAAAGAGTGTACCATCCCTTGTGTGTAGGGCAGGGGGTGGGGGAGGATTTGGAGATTCACAGGAGAAAACCAGCAGTACACAAGGAATTGAATAGTCCACAGTTTGCAGTTCTAGCTCCTCACCAGTAGGGGGTTCCTACAAAAGAGTTGGCGGGGGCAACAATGGAGGCAGAGCCAAAGTCTCCCAGCTTCACCTGGCCAGGCTCTGTCAGGAGGATGTTCCCTGCCTTCACATCCCTGAGAGGAGAGGAGCAATGTTAACACAATGTGACAAAAACAATGTTGACACAACGGTAACAGAACGTTAACAGTGAGGAGATAACGACGTTGAACATATTAATTTAAACCAGGGGTGGGCAAACGTTTTGGCTCAAGGGCCACAATGGGATTTCAAAATTCAACGGAGGGCCACACAGATTTTAAAGGGACCAATTTGTTTGTCAAAATTAATTTGCGGGACAGAAATAGGGCAGTTATTTGAAGAAAATAAAAAAAGATGTATATATAGTCCACAGTATATAGGTCCATTATAATTTCTGCATACTTTCTATACAATTGTAGACACTCAAGAGCGGCCTGGAATGTTTCCTTTCATATATACCCCTGATTTAACCCTTAACCAGGAAAGACCCTTAAGGCTAGAAACGTCTTTTGCAATAGTGACAAACCCTATATAGCATATATGTTATAGAAGAGGCCAGGGCCCGGTTTCCCAAAAGCATCTTAAGGTTAAGTTCATCAATAGAACCTTCAAAGGAGAATCGTTAAATCGCCAAGCAATCGTTATTAACGTTGTACTTAAACTCTCGTAATCTAACGCCTACCTCAGACCACTTGTAGAACAGCTAATTGTGTCATTACATGCTTTTTTTGCCCTCCCGAATCACTTTATACACAGATCTCAGCTAAAACAGAATCGCATGGTTTATCCACCTCTCTGTGACTGCAAAAACTTCAGAACAAAGTTGACTACAAATACGTTGCCAAAGTCTTTGCAATTGATACAAACAAGCAAGGTTTAAAAATACGGTTAAAATTAAAACAGTTGACTGCACAAAAATATAAACAGTGAGCTATAGGCCTATTTCAATCATATCGAAATACATTTCATGTTCAATCAATTGAGTTTTATTTTGCTACTTTTAGGCTTACCGTTTAAAACTTGTCTCAATATATTATGTGCGTAATGTGCCAAATCTGTGATTCTTTAGCATTTTTATTGGGTAAGCATTAGAGTAAACTGCCTCAATATTTGCAGCCGTAGGTGGTAATCTCTTTCTCTGCGTCAGTATTGTGAAATCATTTGAACGTTAAGGAAATATTTGAATGGAGAAAGCTGTTCCCGAGAGCAGCGCTCCTTTTCTTTCGATCCTATTAGTGATGACACATGCTCCAACGACACACTTGTAGTGGTGTTTTGGAAAAAAAACTCACGTTACATCTTCGGCCGGTGTAGGAAAGATCCATAGTTGAAACACTTGTAAGCCTAAGTTCCATCGCTATCGGGAAAATGAGCCCAGGCTATTAAGGCCACAATGGAATGATTATCCAACAATGGAATGGTTATTGAAACGGCACCTGAGTAAAATCCCTGAGACGTTACTGAGAGATTGTAGAACCAATGATGACAGACTAGACCGAAAGACATAGCATTGAAAACAGAACTGGAATCGAACAGCCAGAATTGCTCTAAGACAGTGCACAGTGACAGCATATGGACAACACAGTAGCATGGACCAAGAGGTAGTAGTAGTAGTAGTTGTTTGACTAAGTCGTTTTGGATAAAAGTGTCTGCTAAAATGGCATATATTTTTATAATATTACCTATGGATCATGTTGTGGGAGTGAAGATAGGCCAAGCCCAGTAGTGCACCATGGGTAATAGCAGCTATTTCCACCTCCTGTAGTGGCTTCTTGTGAACTACACACACACACAGAGAGAGTAAGAAAGAGGGAGAGTCTAGTTATATACAAAGCTTCAAAAACATGCTCAATGCCCTTAAACATGACTCAAAATAATCCCTGCAGTTGATCTCTGGTGTACTAACCTTCTAGAAGATCGGAGGCGGAGCCTAAACAGTACTCCATCACCAGCTGAGGGAGAGAGAGGGGGGGGGGGGGGGGGACAGATTATTAGTCGACACTCAAATAGTGTACTTGGGGCACACACACTGCTAATACCGACCCATGCCGTGTGTTCTCTGAGGTAGCATCCTCTGTACTCGATGGTGTTGGGATGACGGAGCTTCTGGAGGAACTTCACCTCCTTGATGATATCCTGCCATTTCTGAGGAGAACGAGAGAGAGCAGGGGTTAATTCCAAACATCAGGCCACAGGGAATCATGGAAAATGGACAAAAAAAGTAGATTGTTTAGGGACAATTCTAAGCCATTCTTGAAAAGCCCATGTAAGGGCCCTGAGTGTGCAGGCTTTTGTTCCAGCCAAGCACGAACACATCCGTTTCTATTCGTCAACTTAAGCGCGCTCGCGCGGGTTGGCTCACCTCGTTGGACTGCTTGCCGGTGTAGGACATCTTCTTGATGGCCACCACCTCGTTGTTGCGCACATCTCGGGCCTGTCGGACACAGCATCGAGAAGGACAGACATTCATACAAACTCTCAAAAAACCTTGTTACACACTTTGATAAGGAGAGCAAACACACACACTTTTTTAATCAAAACTCTCCCCTCCCCCTAATATAAAAGGTTCCCTTACGAAGTAGACAGCCCCGAAACTGCCATGGCCAATCTCTCGGAGGTCAGCGAAAAGCTTCTCGGGGTCATCTCTGTAGAAGAGCTCAGCCACATCCGGGTCCTTTAGATTGCCCGCCCGCACACTCGAGGGCATAGCCAGGGCCTGGTGGACAGAAAGAGAAAATTAGGAGGGAATAAATATTTTTTTTTAAAGGGGGGGGCAGGAGAAAGGTGGATATGGTGGGAAAAGAAAGTGAGAAGGACAGAACAGAGTGGAAGAGAAAATGCGAGAAACAAGGATTGAGAAAGAAGAAGGGTAGGGGAATAGATGAGGTAGAAAGAGAAAGAGGAGTAAAGAAGGGTATAGAGATAGAAGGGCTGAGAACAAGTGCGGAGAGGGGAGAGGAACCGAAAGAGAGGGAGGTTAGTTCTCACAAAGTGCACTTAATAACAAATCCATGTTAAAAATGTATAACTCGTCTCAACCTCGGCAGAGAGTGCTAGCGTACATATCATGGTGATGGATACACAAACTTTCACTACAGCTTGCATGGCATGTGCACACACAACTGTCCCTCTGTCTAACTGTAAATAAAAGTGCTGTGAGAGCAGAGACATGGTTTACTCATAACTTAAGGTGCTACACAATTTTGTTTACATTTCTGCTTTGTAATTTCAGAAAATGCCCATCATTTATCTGCAGTGATTGTGGAATGATAGTGTTTCACAGTATTACTTACATGCCAGTGTTGTGATTCGCTGGGATAGTCGCCTATTGATTTCTCCCACTGTTAAACTGGGAAAGCTGTTTTGACTTTGTGGCTGTGTTATATAGTGGAAATCGCTCTCATTTCCTTGTTGCTAAAATTACACACTGCTCACTCAATTTCAGTTCTGTGAGAAAACAAGCAATGAATAGTGTAGGGAATCATTGTACCATCTAAATCGCTAGAAACATATTTCCAATAGCAGAAAATATTGTTTTTACAGCTGTTTGAAGCTGGTGGACCAACACCGAAAGTCAAAGGCTCAAGCCCAGAAAACACAGCCACAAATTCAGAACAGATGCCGCTAAGGCGTGAGAAATCATTAGGCGATTATCACAGCCAATCACAACACTGACAGGTAAGTAATACTGTGAAACATTACACAATTACTGCAGATATATTATGGAAATTCTGAAATTACAATAAAAATAATGCGTTTGCTACCTATCAACACAGACTGATCCTTTTCAATCAAACATAGTTGAACATCCACCTGACAGGTGTGGCATATCATGAAGCTGATTAAACAACATGATCATTACAGGTGCACCTTGTGCTGGGGAGAATAAAAGGACACTCTAAAATGTGCAGTTGTGTCAAACACAATGCCACAGATGTCTCAATATTTGAGGGAGTGTGCAATTGGCATGGTGACTGCAGGAATGTCCAACAGAGCTGTTGCCAGAGAATTTAACATTAATTTCTCTACCACAAGCCGCCTCCAACGTAATTTTAGAGAAATAACAGTACGTCCAACTAGGGCTGTGGCGGTCACGAAATTTAGTCAGCCGATGATTGTCAAGCAAATAACTGTTGGTCTCAGGGGAATTGACACAATAAACACATTTAGCATCTCCTGGCTTTCACACACAGCCTACAAGCCACTGATGCAGACCTTTGGAACATCTACAGTTTAGAAAGTCTAATAAATCCATGTAATAAAGCCTACACCTTCACAATAAATCAGTTATTTATTTTAGACAGGTCTAAAGAAACATGATATGAAGAAAATGTAGTCTATTTCAGAAGAACAGAAAAGCATACTCGGAGTTGTCCTTACGTTAGGTCCTGATCTGGCTATGCCAAACTGCTGTGGGTTACACTAGCTCAAGATTTGCTTAAAGTGGCATTTTATAGTGGTGATGCACCGATATGAAATTTTTGGCCGATACCGATATCCAATATTTTCCTTGCCAAAAAAACAATAGCGATATTTAAAATTTTAACGGCCTTTTAAGCATTATAGTGCAGTTAAATAGTTAACGCACACACACATGGACGCAGCGGTATAAGGCACTGCATCTCAGTGCAAGAGGCGTTACTACAGTCCCTGGTTTGAATCCAGGCTGTATCACATCCGGCCGTGATTGGGAGTCCCATAGGGTGGCGCACAATTGGCCCTGCGTTGTCTGGGTTTGGCCGGGGTAGGCCGTCACTGCAAATAAGAATTTGTCCTTAACTGACTTACCTAGTTAAATAAAGGTCACACACACACACACACACACAAAAAGTGTTTTTGTTGGCATTTACGCATGTCCCCAATACCAGTAAAACAGAATCAAAACCTATTTCTTTCACTTACTTGCTGAGCTGTTTTGTTGTTCATTTGTTCAGTCGTTTCATTCTCAACCAGGATTTCTATGGACCGCCGTTTGGGTCTTTGCGTGTCAAAAAATATACTATTTCACACTATTTAACAAATTCCACATGTAAAATAAGTTTGTTGACCAACCAGGACCTGAATAGGACCGCACGTCACATAATTTAACGCGTTCATAATTTCTTTGCGTAGTTATTACACAATCACTCATATTTCATATGTCACAACGATTCATATGCTATGATGCTGGTAAAGTTGTCTCGCACACCTACAGTGCCATCATAAAAAAAAGCTAGCTAGCTAGCTCACGGATGCAAACAATGTTCTTCCCCAAAAACATAGCAAAACGACAATCTGTTTCAGTAGTTATAGTTAGCTAGCTAACTATATAGCTAGGTGTCATCATCTGAAATAACCATAATTTATAAGACAGTTCTTATTTGATTAATGGTGGTCGGACCCATCTATGTGAAGCTAGTCGCAATAAGGATTAGCCACAATAGTGGACTTTGTGGTTAGCCTTTAATTTTTTTTTTAAAAAGGCATAATTCTACTATTTGTATTCATTTGCATCTGTCAATGACATACTTTTATTTTGAAAGCAAACTGCAAATGCCACTATTGTGCCCAATCCTTATTGTGGCAATCTTCACAACACATAACCTGGTCCGGTTGAGCCTCACTAGGCAGATGAAGTTAGTTGGCTGCTTATAACGTTAGCTTTGAGCAACAAGGTTAAGTAGCTGGCTAGTTATTTCATTTTCATGAACTGAAGTACAATTTCAATAGGCGAACAACAAGTGGCAACCAGGCTAATACTTACTCACAAGGATTCCTAAATCATTGCTAAGAATAATGAAAATGACTGCAGTTTCTACTGGTCATTGTTTTCAGGCTGGTTGTATTGGTGCTAGCTAGGTACCAAGCTAAAGCTTGCTACCCCAGAAGTTGCGGTCAAACCAATAATGCTTTATAACCAAAGCGGTATTGTAAACACAATAGCGCACTTGGTAGTGTTAACCATAGCTGGGGTTTGCTTGTTTGCTGACTTTTTTGTACAGCTTTGACAGTGCTACTGTATCTTTGACACGCAAAGACCCAAACGGCATTCCACAGTATGTATGTTGTGAAGCTAATAGCAGTGACGCGATTACTGTGTAATTCCGGTAGGGCAACATCGGAAAAATAGTGCACTTGGTAGTGTTAACGGTGCTCGACCAGTCGCCGAAAGCCAACATCACCCACGACAGAGAACGGTTGATTGTCAAGGGCAATGAATTCCATTATCTTGGCGTTAATGGATTTCACCTGAGTTGTCTTGCTGAAAGGTTGTTACTCTTTCAAATGACTGCTTGACTTGTTGACTGCTCGATCCACACAGCAGACATTGTGGGCTAGTTTGGAATGCTGTATTGCAAGTATAGCGCAAAAATTTACGTAGCGTCATTACGTCATGTACCTTCGTTATATAGGTATACACGTCAGTTAAACAAAGAAATAGGCACACCTATATGCTTAATTTAGATTTATTCATGTGGTAACTTTGGTTGCTCTACGTTTTGATTTTTAATACATGGTAAGGCTGCTTGATGCGACTAACGATGATTTGAAAAAAGTCGCTTGAAAAGCATGAGCTCTGCTTTGTTTTTTTTGCACAGGCTATACACCCACACACACTTCAGTCTCATTCACAATTTGACAAGAACTTAATAATGCTTCAAATTTCCTGGCGGCAGTGGCCATTGTGCCCTTGGCCCGGAGTGCTGCGTTGTGCCCTTCTCCATGAGTGCTGCGCCCTTCGAAGAACCTCTCACTCACATTGCTCTCCATCACGTGATCGGGTCTTTCTCATAGGCTACAAGTGAAGACAGACACATCGAATACACAACTGCGCGCGTCCTTATCTAATTCCGAGGTGCATATGCATATTGAAGATACTGGAAGAACTGTCCACATTTACTTTTCATCAATCAACAAGATGAGTAGGCCTAACGAACAGCACTAGACTATGTCAATCTACTATCCTCCACAGTACAAAAGAAGACCTATTCTATTCTGTGCAAGAAATACAAATATTCCAAACATAGTCTTGTACAGTTGTGGGATGCGATAGATCTCAAATTAATATAACCACTAGAAGGGTTGTAAAGGGTCGGAAGATTTCCAGGAAATTTTCCATGGGAAGTTAATTTGGGGAATGTGGCTTAAATTCATCAAAAAAGTTAGCTTATAACGGTGAACCTTTTTTGTGGGATACACAAGGCAATTCTAGATCTTGTGGCATATTTTGTTTAAACTATCCCCAATTCAATGGAATTGCAACCCTCTGCATGCACAGTGCATTCTTCCATCACATGTTCAGCTGATTCTCAAGATCTTGCACACTAATGAGATGCTATTGAGCCCACACTACTACAGTCTGAGACAAGGACTACATGCTTTCTGGTATGTTTTGATTACAATACTGGGTGGGGTGAATATATTTTATATGACATATATGATTTTTTGTTAACTAGTAAATAGTAGCCTACAGAAAAGTGTGTTTAAATAATTTATAACTAGTTAACAATTTCTGATAGTTTTTGCTACCATGTGGATTTTAGCTTGCTTGAGCCTGCTAACTGAGTAGTGTTAATTAAACTGTTTCCATACATGTTTCATATATATGTGTGTGAAATTTGTTTTGAATTAGAATGGCCCATTGTCACGCACATGTCATCTATGCACCTAAATAGCGAATGGAGGACACTTTTCCCGTGCTTCATTTTCATGCCAGCCAGGTAGGCTAGACTCTTGTTGTAAAGATAAGCAATGTGCTTAATATTAGGAAAGTTCAGAAACAAATATAGTATGCCTAGCCTATAGAAAGCTGATAGGATCCTCTTTTTAAGAGAGGCCACTCTTTCCTCGCGCAATTGCATAGCCTATAGAAATGTTGAGCAACATGAGCTCATGGACTCTCATGAAATATTTGATTAGATTTCTGAATACAGTTGCATTGACACCAGAGTGATTAGAGGGACGATAGAGTGCTGATTTACAGGCAGTTAGCAAGTTTGGTAGGCTACTAATGACCAGCCGCAGAATCAGAGCTTGTAGAAGCCTAATTACCGTGACTAACTGGTCACGTGGTATTTGATTGCCTTCATGACTCGTGACCGCCGGTGAGGCGATAATACAGTAACCGTAACAGGCCTACATCCAACCGGCCTCACAACCGCAGACCATGTGTAACCCCGCCAGCCCAGGACCTCCACATCCGGCTTCTTCACCTGCAGTCTCATCTGAGGTCAGGAACCTGGACTGATGTAATAAATGATAATGTAATAAAGCCCTTGTGGGGAAAAACTCATTCTGATTGGCTGGGCCTATACCCTTCCAGGCCCCCCCATGGCTGCACCACTGCCCAGTCACGTGAAATCCATAGATGGCCTAATTTATTTTAAATAGACTGACGTTCTTCTATGAACTGTAACTCTGTAAAATCTTTGAAATGGTTTTATGTTGCGTTTAAATTGTTCGGTATATTTTATAATTTCTGAATTTTTATTTTATAAAAATGACATCATTCCCCCCGCCTGTGTTAAATCTTCAATTATCTAAA
Source organism: Salmo salar (assembly GCF_965601325.2). Taxonomy (NCBI): domain Eukaryota; kingdom Metazoa; phylum Chordata; class Actinopteri; order Salmoniformes; family Salmonidae; genus Salmo; species Salmo salar. Next base: position 3,580,692 of record NC_138313.1, read on the forward strand.
AACGTGTGAACTCAGATTTTCATATTCGCATGTTGTAGCTTAGACCCTATTTTAAGTCATCTGAGTTTTGTTTTGTGCCCGCAATCGGTTGAGACACAGCCTGCTCTTGAATACAAGGTGGGTGTCATGTTATGACTGAAAAATGTACTAAAAATGGGAATAAAATAGAAATTTCTACTTTAAAAAAATGGTACAACAAAGATGGTTGGAGGTTCACAGAGAATTTTGACTTGAAATGGAATCTCTGTCATTTGAAATGATACAGTCAATCCTCCACAGGAAACATATTGAAAACACAGAAATATAGACAAAAGGAATCTCAAAATCAACTGTTCAGAGGAGATTGCGTGAATCAGGTCTTCATGGTCAAATTGCTGCAAAGAACCACTACTAAAGGACACCAATAATAAGAAGAGACTTGCTTGGGCCAAGAAACACGAGCAATGGACATTAGACCGGTGGAAATCTGTCCTTTGGTCTGATGAGTCCAAACTAGGAGGTCGACCGATTAAAATAGGGTCGATTTCAAGTTTTCATAAATCTGTAATCTGCCTTTTTGGACGGCGATTACATTGCAATCCACGAGGAAACTGTGGCCGGCTGACCACCTGTTGCGTGAGTGCAGCGTCAAAAGGACCTTGTGGCTGCAAGGAGCCAAGGTAAATTTCTAGCTAGCATGAAACTTATCCTATAAAAAACAATCTTCACATAATCACTAGTTAACCTAGTAATATCATCAACCATGTGTAGTTAACTAGCTTGTCCTGTGTTGCATATAATCAATGCGGTGCCTGTTAATTTATCATCGAATCACAGCCTACTTCAACTTCGCCAAACGGGTGATTTATTAACAAAAGAGCATTGCTGAAAAAAAGCACAATCTTTGCACAAATGTACCTAACCATAAACATCCATGCCTTTCTTAAATCAATACACAGAAGTATATATATTTTTTTTACCTGCATATTTAGTTAAAAGAAATTCATGTTAGCAGGCAATATTAAACAGCACAGCGCTGTTTATGACTTCAAGCCTATCATCTCCCGAGATTAGGCTGGTAATACTAAAGTGCCTATAAGAACATCCAATAGTCAAAGGCATTTAAAAATACAAATGGTATAGAGAAAGTCGACGCATCATATTTCCTATAATAACTACAACCTAAAACTCCTTAACTGGGAATATTGAAGAACTGGGAATATTGAACCACCAGCTTTCATATGTTCTCATGTTCTGAGCAAGGAACTTAAAAGTTAGCTTTTACATGGCACTTTTACTTTCTTCTCCAATACTGTGTTTTTGCATTATTTAAACCAAATTGAACATGTTTATTTAAATGAGACTAAATAGATTTTATGTATTATATTAAGTTAAAATAAGTCTTCATTCAGTATTGTTGTAATTGTCATTATTACAAATATATATATATTATACATTTGTAATAATGACAATTACAACAATACTGAATGAAGACTTATTTTAACTTAATATAATACATTACATCTATTTAGTCTATTTAGCTTTTTTTTGTCCTCCAATAATTGGTATCGGTGTTGAAAAATCGTAATCGGTTGACCTCTATTCCAGACTTGAGATTTTTGGTTCCAACCGCTGTGTCTTTGTGAGACGCAGAGTAGGTGAACGGATGATCTCCACATGTGTGGTTCCCACTGTGAAGCATGGAGGTGGTGGTGTGATGGTGCTTTGCTGGTGACAGTGTCAGTGATTTACTTAGAAATCTGCAGCGATACGCCATGCCTTCTGGTTTGCGCTTAGTGGGACTATCATTTGTTTTTCAACAGGACAAAGCCCTTACACAGCCTGGAGGTGTGTTGGGTCAATTTGACCAAGGAGAGTGATGGAGTACTGCATCAGATCAACCGGCCTCCACCCAATTGAGATGGTCTGGGATGAGTTGGACTGCAGAGTGAAGGAAAAGCAGCCAACAAGTGCTCAGTATATGTGGGAACTCCTTCAAGACTGTTTGAAAAGCATTCCAGGTGAAGCTGGTTGAGAAAATGCCAAGAGTGTATGAAGCTGTCATTAAGGCAAAGGGTGGCTACTTTGAAGAATCTTAAATATATTTTGATTTGTTTAACACTTTTTTGGTTACTACATGATTCCATGTGTTATTTCATAGTTTTGATGTCTTCACTATTATTATACAATGTAGAACACAGTAAAAATAAAAATCCTTGAATAAGTAGGTGTAAACTTGACTGGTACAGTATATTTTTTAAACAAATATTACAATAGTTTTACAACCATGTTTGTAAGCTTTTTAAATGACAGAAAACTCAACTGTTCATCTTGTCCAGTGATGAAGACATGGATGTCTCATGGTATGGTGGAGTATGCAAAATGGGTCAACTTTGAGCACCTTTATCTTCTGAATGTTTTGGCATTCAGGTCCAAAAAGTAACTTTCTGACCAAATCTTCCACGGGCAAACATGTATAGAAAGTTAAGTTTGAATCAAAAGGGATGCTGTCAAAAAGTGATTGACACCTATATTTCCCATTCATTCAAGATTGATATCTGACCTGCAGATATCTAATAGATTTGCAAATGGTGTGGAATATCATGACATGTAGCCTAACCACCGGACAAATTTAGATTTTGATGAACTATCCCGTTAAACAGCCAAGTTCCTATTTTCCTATTCAAACACTCGTCAAATGCCGCCTCCTTCCCTCAAAATAATAATTGATCTCACATGGTTGTATAGGTGCGAGCATGGCCTTCCACCTTCATGATATGTGAGATCAGTGATTAGCCTGTTTCAAGGAATAAAGAAAGTAAGGATGCCTAAGTCTTTGTTGGTTTTGAGTGTGACCGCTGGAGAGAAAAGAGCAGAGCTAACGTAACCAGCTCCAGTGATTCAGTCTGGAGTGAATGCATCAAGACATCGCCCCAGGGCCCCCACTGGGCTTGGGATGCTCTCTTTAAAGCAAACCTTTAAAATAATGTGTGTGAGACAAGTGTTTGTGAGTGTGCAAGAGTGTGTGTGAAGAGGGGTGGGGTGTGTGTGGAAAGGACATGCCATGTCAGTACATTACATGGACTGTATGGTCTTTATAGAAATCCAGTGAACCAAACCCACCGCTTTAGAGTAAAATATTCAATATGCTACGCTCTGTTACACAATAACAGTCTATTGGTGCTCAATTTGAGACTCATGTTAGCACAGAAGACCTACATCTTGTTCTAGTTAACTGCGATGTCATCAGTGGCTGCACTGAGCATATCACCGATAGGTGTTGTCAAGTAATAAACACTAGGGAGATATTGAGCTGTTGTGAATTCATGGCCTATATTTTTGGTTTGAAATTGATCCAATTCTCCAACGTTACACTAATTTCCATTCCCTATTTTCCCCCATTTTGTTCTAGTATGTATTCACCCTTTTTACAGCGTGATGTGAATCATAGTAAAGTAGGTAGCTAGTAGCTAAACTGTGGGCAAATGAACGTGGGGGACTGTGCATTCAAATCTGCTCTAGCCATGTAGCTAGATGAACTAATTCTGGAAGAAAGGAATTGGGTCATGGAATGCTTGGCTACAATAAAGCCATAATGTGTCATTCACTTATTTCTATGGTGTCATGGCATGTAATGAGTCTTGAGTGACAGACGGGGTTCAAACCCGGGTCTCGCCCTAGGTTGAGGATGGGATGTATTTTCAACTAGGACCTAGGCTTGGCCTTGCCTCGCCATGCATTTAATTTTTATTTAACTAGGCAAGCTAGTTAAGAATAAGATCTAATATACAATGAGTCTCACTCACTTTCAACTTTGTCAAACTACACGTGTACAAGTCAGTGTATTCTCAAATAAGTGTGGTCATTTAGATAACTAGCTAGCTAGTTATCCATATTAGACAATGTCATAGTTAGGATGATACTGTAAAGAAACAGGATGGGTGCAGGTCTCGAACCCTCGGCCTTCTAGCCCGAAGTCCAGCGCGCTATCGACTGTGCCCCAAAAACATGCTCAAGCGGCAGGGTCGATATCCGCGCTTATAAAACCAGGGTCGTTACAATACATGATTTTTTGGGCTCAAGCATGTCACTGTCAGTTGACTTAAGTTTAGCATGTTGGCTAATTAGCTATCCATGGATGTCTGCAAACACCATACAGTCGTTAGTTTAGCAAGCTAGTTAGCTGTGCCTTGCCAGCAACGGCAGTTAACGTTAGCTAGCTAGCTGGCCAGTCAATTAATTTCAGTCAATTGATAAGTAACCTATTCTGATGCTAAATACACGCCAAGGCCAGAATCGCAAACTGGCTAAATAGCGCTAAGATGGACGGCTAACTAGCTAGCCATCATTGTTGACAATAAATTGCAACACTTACCACGGCTTGTTATGATCCCGCTCTAGCTACGAAAAAATATATATTCTCCAATACTAGTAACGTTACTGGTGGTCTCTTCAATGGAGCGTCTCAAATCGACGTACGATGCATTGTCATCGATTTCCTTCTCACATACATCCGACGATGAATTTGATTTGTTCTCAATGTCCTAGGCTGGGTATCCGTAGGGCTGAGCATAAGCTATCTCGCTTAGCTAGCTGTCTGACTGACTAGCTACTTAATCCGTCCCGAACTGGTTAGCCACTAGCCAGTTAGCTTAGCTGGCTAACTACTAGCTAACGTTAGCTGTATACGGGGTGCGGCTGGTCTTCCACCTCACCTGCTCCCTTTCCTTTCATATCGTATTGTATCACTACATCCGTCTTTCCGTCAAGTCTCTACAATTGCTAATATGCTTCTCCCCGTCAGTGTTATTCTCTCACCCCCTTTTTTTTGTTCAGAAAGAAAACCAAGATGGCTGTGAGTGGGGCGGGAGCGGAAACCGGAAGTAAGGCGCATGGTTGTCAAATATTTGTATAACTAAATCTCATTGTTCTATGTGTGTGGGTGGCTTCTTCTTATTCGTGTCCGTTTCCGGCGCACTAGACGCGGTAATGCGTATTGCTGCCTTTCTCAGGCTGGAGAGTGAAATATACACCCGTAGGTGCAGGCAGGTGGACTAAAGAAACCACAACAACTTGCTATTTCGCTCTGCCTGTTGTTTGTGCCCAAAATAGCTACAAGGAAAAATGTGGTTACACATTACACCCAACTCAGTCAGCTCACCGAAAAATATCCTCAGCATACTGTCTGCAATATAACACAACATGCTTCACAGTCTCTACCATCCCACATTCCTTACACTTTCCATCTGGGTTTTTCCCCACTAGCAATCCACAATGCCCCAACCTCAGCCTTGTCAAAAGAACCCCATTCCTCCTTTCCCTCCCAAGATACGTACTGCCTCACATAATTCTGGATAGAGAGAAACTGCCCCTCATCTCTCTTCCACTCACATTGCCACTCCTGGGTCAACCCCTCTTATGATGCTCCTACATTCCATCCCCCCTAACGGGACCATCACATCTACCTCCTCACTCTTCAAAGCAGCCTTCGTCACCATGAGCTGGGACCCACAGAAAACCTACCTTACACCCTTTCTGCCCCACCTTAATTAAGAGCCATCAACAGCTATATTATCAGGTCTGGCCGTGCATTTGACTTCCCTTCTCTCAGTGCAACCAGACTAGCAGCAGAGTTTGAACACAAAATTACCATTTTAGGCCCCACTTCTTCCACCCATCCCAATGACCACTCTACTGCTTGTATTTCAGCAGAGAAGAATGACGCTCCGTCAGACAGCCGCCACCAGTGGTGTATCTGAAACCGGGGAACATGCATCCCAAACCCTGCTGTCCCACTGCCTGGATCCATTCAAATCAAACCAAATGCTATTGGTCACATACATGGTTAGCAGATGTTAATGTGTGTGGCGAAATGCTTGTGCTTCTAATCAAATCAAATTGTATTAGTCACATGCACCGAATATAACAGGTGTAGACCTTACAGTGAAATGCTTACTTACGAGACCCTAACCGACAGCGCAGTTTAAAAAAAATACAGATAAGAATAAGATAAAAAAGTAACAAGTAATTAAAGAGGAACAGTAAAAAATAACAATATATTCTGGGGGGTGCCGGTTAGTTGAGGTAGTATGTACATGTAGGTAGAGTAAATTAAAGTGACTATGCATAGATGACAACAGAGAGTGGCAGTGGTGTGGAGAAGGGATGGGGGGGGGCAATGTGAATAGTCTGGGTAGCCATTTGACTACCGTAAATTCCGGACTATAAGCCGCAACTTTTTTCCCACGCTTTGAACCTCGTGGCTTAAACAATGACGCGGCTAATATATGGATTTTTCCCGCTTTACATTTTTTTTCTCTCCAAAAAAACACATTCTGTGACATGCTCAGTTTTTTGCCGGCATGAAGCTTTCATTAGACCAATGAAATTGCAGAACGGGTTAAGGTCAAACAGTGACGAGAGCGACAATGAAAACGATCCAATATCGGATGAAGCAATTCTGAGGCTATTCAACTCCGACACCGAAGGAGATGACTTCAGTGGTTTCAGTGCACTGGAGGAGGAAGATAGTGACCAATGACTTTCTTGGTAGGCTACTGTTTACTGCAAATTTAAAATGTTTTGTTACAAGCCGTGTTTCGTTAAAGCCTATTTATTTTTGTTACAAGCCGTGTTTCGTTAACGCCTGTGTAAAGTTAATTTGTTTCAATGTACCGGTAGGCACCTGCGGCTTATAGACATGTGCGGCTTATTTATGTTCAAAATAATATATATTTTTTAATTCAGTGGGTGCGGCTTATATTCAGGTGCGCTCAATAGTCCGGAAATTACGGTAGATGTTCAGGAGTCTTATGGCTTGGGGGTAGAAGCCTCTTGGGCCTAGACTTGGTGCTCCGGTCCCGCTTGCCGTGTGATAGCAGAGAGAACAGTCTATGACTTGGATGGCTGGAGTCTTTGACAATTTTCAGGACCTTCCTCTGACACCGCCTGGTATAGAGGTCCTGGATGGCAGGAAGCTTGCCCCCATATACTGGGCCGTTCACACTACCCTCTGTAATGCTTTGCGGTCAGAGGCCGAGCAGTTGCCATACCAGGCAGTGATGCAACCAGTCAGGATGCTCTTGATGGTGCAGCTGTAGAACCTTTTGAGGATCTGAGGACCCATGCCAAATCTTTTTCAGTTTCCTGAGGGGGAATAGGTTTTGTTGTGGCCGCTTCATGACTGTCATGGTGTGCATGGACCATGTTCGTTTGTTGGTGATGTGGACACCAAGGAACTTGAAGCTCTCAACCTGCTCCAGTGCAGCCCCGTCGATGAGAATGGGGCGTGCTAAGTCCTCTTTTTCCCTGTAGTCCACAATCCTCTCCTTTGTCTTGATCACGTTGAGGGAGAGGTTATTATCCTGGCACCACACGGCCAGGTTTCTGACCTACTCCCTATAGGCTGTCTCGTTGTTGTTGGTGATCAGGCCTACCACTGTTGTGTCATCGGCAAATGTAATGATGGGGTTGGAGTCGTGCCTGGCTGTGCAGTCATGAGTGAACAGGGAGTACAGGAGGGGGCTGAGCACTCACCCCTGAGGGGCCCCTGTGTTGAGGATCAGCGTGGCGGATGTGTTGTTTCCTACCCTTACCACCTGGGGGGGTCTGTCAGGAAGTCTGGGTTTCCAGTTGTAGAGGGAGGTGTTTAGTCCCAGAGTCCTTTGATAAGTGATGAGCTTTGTGGACATTATGGTTTTGAACACTGAGTTGTAGTCAATTAACAGTATTCTCACATAGTTGTTCCTCTTGTCCAGGTGGGAAAGGGCAGTGTGGAGTGCAATTGAGATTGTGTGGATCTGTTGGGGCGGTATGAAAATTGGAGTGGTTCTAGGGTTTCCGGGATGATGGTGTTGATGAGAGCCATGACCATCCTTTTAAAGCACTTCATGACTACAGATGAGAGTACTACGGGGCGTTAGTCATTTAGGCAGGTTACCTTGGCATTCTTCAGCACATGGGACTATGGTGGTCTGCTTGAAACATGTTGGTATTACAGACTCGGTCAGCAAGAGGTTGAACATGTCAGTGAAGACACTTGCCAGTTGGTCCACGCATGCTGCGAGTACAAATCCTGGTAACCTGTCTGGACCTGCATTCATTTAAACCAACATAAATGGAGGCAGGCAATAGTGGTTCAAGTAACGTTATCTGGTATCAATAAAGTTCAATCATGTCTATTCACGAAAGTTCAGGTTTTCAATGGTTTTTGTAGTAAGAGCCTGTGGGGGGACACTAGTGACTCATTGTTCAGATGTGAGCGGTGAGTGTTCAGGCAAAAAGTTTCTATAATCCACAAGACTTGTTGAGTGCGATCGAAAGGAATTCGCCCCAGCTGGGAGTCTTTACTAGGGCAGATGGAACGAGAAGTAACCGTCCGAGGGGGTTTCTGTCCCAAAGCAAACACCAGTTAGCCTGGAGCTAGCCTCAAGCTAGGCCCTTCTCTCGGCTAGTCAAAGAATTCCATCAGATAATTTCCTGGGTTTCTATACCTCTTATGCCAATTGGCCTGGACCCTCTGCTGTCGACACGGAGCCCCGCCAATCCATCACGACTGGTCTGCCGACGTAATCGTCCGAGGGGGTTTAACAGACTCTCCCATTGCTACATCCCCCTGAGGCCCATCTGCTAGCCTGCTGCTAGCCCCGGCCTGTTAGCGGTCTGAATCGCCGTGCCTCCAGCTCGTCTAGCTACTCACTGGACCCTATGATCACTCGGCTACACATGCCTCTCCCTAATATCAATATGCCTTGTCTATTGCCGTTTTGGTTAGTAATTTTTGTCTTATTTCACTGTAGAGCCTTCAGCCCTGCTCAATATGCCTTAGCTAGCCCTTATGTTCCACCCCCCACACATGCGGTGACTGCACCTGGCTTAAATACATACATACACATTACATTTTAGCAGACGCTCTTATCCAGAGCGACTTACAGTAGTGAATGCATACATTTCATCATCGATTTTTTTTGTACTGGCCCCCCGTGGGAATTGAACCCACAACCCTGACATTGCACACACCATGCTGGCGTTGCAAACACCATGCTCTACCAACTGAGCCACAGGGAAATGGTGCCTCTAGAGACAAAACCTCTCTCATCGTCACTCAATGCCTAGGCTTACCTCCACTGTACTCACATCCTACCATACCCTTGTCTGTACATTATGCCTTGAATCTATTCTTCCGCGCCCAGAAACCTGCTCCTTTTACTCTCTGTTCCGAACGCACTAGAAGACCAGTTCTTTTAGCCTTTATTCTTATCCTACTCCTCATTTTTTCCTCTGGTGATGTAGAGGTTAACCCAGGCCCTGCAGCCCACAGCATCACTCCCATTCCCCAGGCGCTCTCATTTGTTGACTTCTGTAACCGTAAAAGCATTGGTTTCATGCATGTTAACATTAGAAGCCTCCTCCCTAAATTTGTTTTATTCACTGCTTTAGCACACTCCGCAAACCCGAATGTCCTACCCGTGTCTGAATCCTGGCTTAGGAAGGCCACCAAAAATCCTGAAATTTCCATCCCCAACTACAACATTTTCTGAAAAGATAGAACTGCCAAAGGGGGCGAAGTTGCAATCTACTGCAGAGATCTGTCATACTATCCAGTACTGTGCTCAAACAAGTCAAGCTTCTAATTTTAAAAATCCACCTTTCCAGAAACAAGTCTCTTACCGTTGCCGCTCATTATAGACCCCCCTCGGCCCCCAGTTGTGCCCTGGACACCATATGTGAATTGATCGCCCCCCATCTACCTTCAGAGTTCGTACTGTTAGGTGACCTAAACTGGGACATGCTTAACACCCCGGCCGTCCTACAATCTAAGCTAGATGCCCTCAATCTCACACATATCATCAAGGAACCTACCAGGTACAACCCTAAATCCGTACCCATGGGCACCCTCTTAGATATCATCCTGACCAACCTGCCCTCTAAATACACCTCTGCTGTCTTCAACGAGGATCTCAGCGATCACTGTCTCATTGCCTGCGTGTGTACTGGGTCCGCGGTCAAACGACCACCCCTCATCACTGTCAAACGCTCCCTAAAACACTTCAGGCCTTTCTAATCGACCTGGCCCGAGTATCCTGGAAGGATATTGACCTAATCCGTCAGTAGAGGATGCCTGGTTACTCTTCAAAAGTGCTTTCCTCTCCATCTTAAATAAGCATGCTCCATTCAAAAAATGTAGAACTAAGAACAGATATGGCCCTTGGTTCACCCCAGACTTGACGGCCATTGACCAGCACAAAAACATCCTGTGGCGTTCTGCATTAGCATCGAATAGCCCCCGCGATATGCAACTTTTCAGGGACGTCAGGAACCAATATACTCAGTCAGTTAGGAAAGCTAAGGCTAGCTTTTTCAAACAGAAATTTGCTTCCTGTAGCACTAATTCCAAAAAGTTTTTGGACACTGTAAAGTCCATGGAGCACCTCCTCCCAGCTGCCCACTGCACTAAGTTTAACCGATGTGAAATGGCTAGCTAGTTAGCGGTGGTGCGTGATAATAGCGTTTCAATCGGTGACGTCACGCACTCTGCGACCTTAAGTAGTTGTTCCCCTTGCGCTGCAAGGGCCGCGGCTTTTGTGGCGTGATGGGTAACGATGCTTCGTGGGGTGTCAGTTGTTGATGTGTGCACAGGGTCCCTGGTTCAAGTCCAGGTTGGGGCGAGGAGAGGGACGGAAGCTATACTGTTACATAAGGATAGGAAACACTGTCACCACCGATAAATCTACAATAATCGATAATTTCAATAACATTTTTCCACGGCTGACCATGCTTTCCACCTGCCTACCCCTACCTTGGCCAACATCTCAGCACCCCCTGCAGAAATTGTTGCAACCCCTATTACTAGCCTATTCAACCTCTTTCGTATCGTCTGAGATCCCCAAAGATTGGAAAGCTGCCGCGGTCATCCCCCTCTTCAAAGGGGGAGACACTCTAGACCCAAACTGTTATAGACCTATATCCATCCTGCCCTGCCTTTCTAAAATTGAACAAACAGATCACCGACCATTTTGAATCCCACCATACCTTCTCCACTATGCAATCTGGTTTCCGAGCTGGTCATGGGTGCACCTCAGCCACGCTCAAGGTCCTAAACAATATCATAACCGCCATCGATAAAAGACAGTACTGTGCAGCTGACCTTCATCAACCTGGCCAAGGCTTTCGACTCTGTCAATCACCGCATTCTTATTGGCAGACGCAATAGCCTTATCTCAGCTGACTGGTCACCATAGCAACACCCACCCGTAGCACGCGCTCCAGCAGGTACAGTATCTCACAAAAGTGAGTACACCCCTCACATTTTTGTAAATATTTGACTATATCTTTTCATGTGACAACACTGAAGAAATGACACTTTGCTACAATGTAAAGTAGTGAGTGTACAGCTTGTATAACAGTGTAAATTTGCTGTCCCCTCAAAATAACACAACACACAGCCATTAATGTCTAAACCGCTGGCAACAAAAGTGAGTACACCCCTAAGTGAAAATATCCAAATTGGGCCCAAAGTGTCAATATTTTGTGTGGCCACCATCATTTTCCAGCACTGCCTTAGCCCTCTTGGGCATGGAGTTCACCAGAGCTTCACAGATTGCCACTGGAGTCCTCTTCCACTCCTCCATGACGACATCACGGAGCTGGTGGATGTTAGAGACCTTGCACTCCTCCACCTTCCGTTTGAGGATGCCCCACAGATGCTCAATAGGGTTTAGGTCTGGAGACATGCTTGGCCAGTCCATCACCTTTACCCTCAGTTTCTTTAGCAAGGCAGTGGTCGTCTTGGAGGTGTGTTTGGGGTCGTTATCATGTTGGAATACTGCCCTGCGGCCCAGTCTTGGAAGGGAGGGGATCATGCTCTGCTTCAGTATGTCACAGTACATGTTGGCATTCATGGTTCCCTCAATGAACTGTAGCTCCCCAGTGCCGGCAGCACTCATGCAACCCCAGACCATGACACTCCCACCACCATGCTTGACTGTAGACAAGACACACTTGTCTTTGCACTCCTCACCTGGTTGCCGCCACACACACTTGACACCATCTGAACCAAATAAGTTAATCTTGGTCTCATCAGACCACAGGACATGGTTCCAGTAATCCATGTCCTTAGTCTGCTTGTCTTCAGCAAACTGTTTGCGGGCTTTCTTGTGCATCATCTTTAGAAGAGGCTTCCTTCTGGGACGACAGCCATGCAGACCAATTTGATGCAGTGTGCGGTGTGTGGTCTGAGCACTGACAGGCTGACCCCCCACCCCTTCAACCTCTGCAGCAATGCTGGCAGCACTCATACGTCTATTTCCCAAAGACAACCTCTGGATATGACGCTGAGCACGTGCACTCAACTTCTTTGGTCGACCATGGCGAGGCCTGTTCTGAGTGGAACCTGTATGGTCTTGGCCCCCGTGCTGCAGCTCAGTTTCAGGGTCTTGGCAATCTTCTTATAGCCCAGGCCATCTTTATGTAGAGCAACAATTCTTTTCTTCACATCCTCAGAGAGTTCTTTGCCATGAGGTGCCATGTCGAACTTCCAGTGACCAGTCAGTATGAGGGAGTGTGAGAGTGATGACACCAAATTTAACACACCTGCTCCCCATTCACACCTGAGACCTTGTAACACTAACGAGTCACATGACACCGGGGAGGGAAAATGGCTAATTGGGCCCAATTTGGACATTTTCACTTAGGGGTGTACTCACTTTTGTTGCCAGCGGTTTAGACATTAATGGCTGTGTGTTGAGTTATTTTGAGGGGACAGCAAATTTACACTTATACAAGCTGTACACTCACTACTTTGCATTGTAGCAAAGTGTCATTTCTTCAGTGTTGTCACATGAAAAGATATACTCAAATATTTACAAAAATGTGAGGGGTGTACTCACTTTTGTGAGATACTGTATATTGCACTGGTCATCCCCAAAGCCAACACTTCCTTTGGCCGCTTTCCTTCCAGTTCTCTGCTGCCAATGACTGGAACAAATTGCAAAAATCTCTGAAGCTGGAGTCTTATATCTCCCTTTCTAATTTTAAGCACCAGCTGTCTGAGCAGCTTACCGATCACTGTACCTGTACACAACCAATCTGTAAATAGCACACCCGACTACCTCATCCCCATATTATTACTTACCCACTTGCTCTTTTGCACCCCAGTATCTCTACTTGCACATCATCATCTGCACATCTATCATTCCAGTATTAATGCTAAATTGTAAATATTTTCGCCTCTAGGGCCTATTTATTGCCTATCTCCCTACTCTTCTACATTTGCACACAATTTAACACACATTTTATTTTGTGTTAATGACTGTACGTTTGATATATGTAACTCTGTGTTGTTGTTTTTGTTGCACTACTTTGCTTTATCTTGGCAAGGTCGCAGTTGTAAATAAGAACTTGTTCTCAACTGGCTTACCTGGTTAAATAAAGGTGAAATAAATAAAATAAAAAAAGAAGGGAAGGCTACTTAGTAGGCTACCAGTGTCCCAAAAGGCCTCCTCTCTGGTTCACAGTACGTGCACTGGCATTAACGAGTGCGTAGCACACAAAGCAGTTGAAAACATCGGCAGGCAGGGCTAGCAGGTGAAATGTTGGGAATGGAATATGGAGAGGTACTTAACTTTGGGAAGGGTGAATCGGTCACCCTCCAAATTTCCCAAAAGGCCTCCTCTCCATTCCTTCTTGCTTGCCGGCAACCTTCAATCTGATCCACAGTGGCTTGTTGATTTCGTAGTTCGTCCTCCCGTCAGGTCACATGGCAGCTGTAGGCTCATTCCACAGGCACACTGGCATTAATGAGTGCGTAGCAGGTAACACAGTAGAGAATGTCAGTAAGTTAAAACGGGATATAGAGAGGTAGCTTTGGGAAGGGTGGCGCACCTTATAATTGTCTGGGGGAAACCTGTACCAGGTGAATTAGGTTCTGGGCATATAATACAATGTATGGGGGCAGCTTCTAATATGTAGATACTGTACATAGTCACCTCCTTTACATCCTTTTCATCACCAATATCGTGTTAGCATTTACTGCTCATGTTGCTGAACAATCCAAAACTTTTGTTAGTGCCAATGATACAGTTGAAGTCGGAAGTTTACATACACTTAGGTTGGAGTCATTAAAACTCGTTTTTGATCCACTCCACAAATTTCTTGTTAACAAACTATAGTTTTGGCAAGTCGGTGAGGACATCTAATTTGTGCATGACACAAGTAATTTTTCCAACAATTTATTAACTGTATCACAATTCCAGTGGGTCAGAAGTTTACATACAGTAAGTTGACTGTGCCTTTAAACAGCTTGGAAAATTCCAGAAAATGATATCATGGCTTTACAAGCTTCTGCAAGTATAAACACCATGGGACCACGCAGCCATCATACTGCTCAGGAAGGAGACGCGTTCTGTCTCCTAGAGATGGACGTACTTTTGTGCGAAAAGTGCAAATCAATCCCAGAACAACAGCAAAGGACCTTGTGAAGATGCTGGAGGAAACAGGTACAAAAGTATCTATATCCACAGTAAAACGAGTCCTATATCGTCATAACCTGAAAGGCCGCTCAGCAAGGAAGAAGCCACTGCTCCAAAACTGCCATAAAAAAGCCAGACTACGGTGTGCAACTGCACATGGGGACAAAGATCGTACTTTTTGGAGAAATGTCCTCTGGTCTGATGAAACAAAAATAGAACTGTTTGGCCATAATGACCATCGTTATGTTTGGAGGAAAAAGTGGGAGGCTTGCAAGCCGAAGGACACCATTCCAACCGTGAAGCACAGGGGTGGCAGCATCATGTTGTGGGGGTGCTTTGCTGCAGGAGGGACTGGTGCACTTCACAAAATACATGGCATCATGAGGATGGAAAATTACGTGGATATATTGAAGCAACATCTCAAGACATCAGTCAGGAAGTTAAAGCTTGGTCGCAAATGGGTCTTTCAAATGGACAATGACCCCAATTATACTTCCAAAGTTGTGGCAAAATGGCTTAAGGACAACAAAGTCAAGGTACTAGAGTGGCCATCACAAAGCCCTGACCTCAATCCTATAGAAAATTTGTGGGCAGAACTGAAAAAAAGTGTGTGAGCAAGGAGGCCTAGAAACCTGACTCAGTTACACCAGCTCTGTCAGCGGGAATGGGCCAAAATTCACCCAACTTATTGTGGGAAGCTTGTGGAAGGCTACCCCAAACATTTGACCCAAGTTAAACAATTTAAAGGCAATGCTACCAAATACTAATTTAGTGTATGTAAACTTCTGACCCATTGGGAATGTGATGAAAGAAATAAAAGCTGAAATAAATCATTCTCTCTACTATTATTCTGACATTTCACATTCTTCAAATAAAGTGGTGATCCTAACTGACCTAAGACAGGGAATGTTTACTAGGATTAAATGTCAGGAATTGTGAAAAACGGAGTTTAAATGTATTTGGCTAAGGTGTATGTAAACTTCCAACTTCAACTGTAAGTGGGAAATTTACACACACTTCAGTTCATATGCATTGACTGTAAAACCTCTGCTGTGCAACAACAGCTTTCTTCCTGGTCTGTCAGCATGCTCCTTTCTAATGATATTACTCCCTCTCCACCTGAAATTCAATAACAACAAAAACATGAACTTAGCTAACTAATGAAAAACTAATGTGTACATATACATGCCTATTCTTTATTAGCCAAATTGCACCAAAACAGCCTCTTTGCTACTTTTTCAGTTACCAATTCATCAATAAACAGTCAGGGGAACAAACTTGTTTGGCAAAAAGTGTTCAATAGTCAGTAGAAAGTATTTAAAATATATATAGTAAATACAGTATTTTGTTTCTTTTCTAAAACCATTACCTAGCTACATTGATGATGGTGGAAGTTAGCTCTTCCCAAGTAGTTTCAATTTAGCTCATCCAACTGCAGTGAAAAACTGCAGTGAAACAGAGAAAATACCCATGTAAATGTTGGTGGGGCAAACTCGAAAAGCATTTTTTAGAAGCATGCCAGCAAAGCCATTACACAACACTAAATAATACATTATTTGCACTATAATGGTGACAACTTCCGCCCACAAACTGTTAGGGCCAACAGCAGAGCTTTCTTTTCAGCACCATGGAGTGAATCCTTACCACTGCTACACCTGGCTATCAGCGGTCTGGCAGCAAAACAGTTCATTCAGCCTCATTTAATGCATTTTTAAAAAACATAGCTGATATGGCTGACTTGCTTACACAAATGTGGTTTCCACTGACAAATGAGATGTACAAGCTATGGCATAAGGGAACGGTGAGCAGATTAAAAGCAATCCGTAATTTCGATTTAGACATTAATGAGCAAGCTAAAACAGACATATTCAATATAACTATCTGCTCAGCACTTTTGAAATGCACAGCGACAGAATTCAGACCGTGGACCTGTCATGCCAAATAGCCTCTCCAGCGTCTCATCCCGTCAGCGGGATCAAAATCCAGCGAAAAATCATATCGCCAATTAGCATGAAAAACAATCAATTTTTTTTTAATATATATATATTTTTTTTATAGATACACCTCTCCTGAATCGACCCACGTCGTCCGATTTCAAAAAGGTTTTACAGGAAAAGCAAATCATTAGATTATGTTAGATGAGTCCATCGTAAAAAGCAGCAACATTGCCATTTTCCGACCAACCACTTGCATCACATATAACCAAAAAACAGCTAAATGCAGCACTAACCTTTTACAAACTTCATCAGATGACACACCTAAGACATCATGTTACACAATGCATGCATTCTTTTGTTCAATAAAGGTCATATTTATATATAAAAACAGCATTTTACATCGGCGTCTGACGTTGACTAACGAATTTCCCCTCAAATGCGTCCCGGGAAACAATGCTACAATTCCCTAAATTACTATCCTATAACGATTTTTTTAATTTATATTGTCAATCTAACATTTATAGATGAATATCTCTTGAGAACACCTGTCATACCAGATTTTAAATTAACTTTACTGGGTAATCACACTTTGCGATAAAAGGAGATGCGATACTCAGAAAATGAGCTAATATACAGAGCTCGGCGCCATCTTGGAACAATCGCATGTCACATCTCATCTTGTATAATATTGTCAATAATCGCCTACCTTTAGTTGTCTTCATCAGAAAGAATCCCAGGTCCACAACAGATGTATTTTCGGTCGAAAAAGTCCATACTTCACGTTCCATTAGCCTGCTGTTGGTAGCGCGTCCTTGGGCTCTCTCCAAATTCTCCGATGTGCGCAGGGCTGAAGTTTCGGATAAAATGATTCTCCCGCCTGTAGGTTCGTTCAAACATGTCAAACGTTGTAAAACATTAATCTTCAGGGCCTGTAACACCAAGAGAGCCAATAAGATTCGAGGGGGATGATTTAATTGTCTTTCAAACCGTTTCCAAAGGTGGGGGTAGACATGGCCGCCGGCGTCATAATGGTGATGGCCCATCCCCTGTGACCAATTTCCAATGAGTCTCATTCACTGAGTTTCGACTGTATAAGGCTCAAACCACTGTGAAAAGACTGGCGACATCTGGTGGAAGCAATAGGAAGTGCTCACTGAACCATGGTTAACGGTGTGATTTATAGGGAAAGATGAGAAGTCGAGTCCACAATTCTGAATTCCACTTCCTGTTTCAATCGGTCTCGGGGTTTTGACTGCCATTTGAGTTCTGTTATACTCACAGACACCATTCAAACAGTTTTAGAAACTTTAGGGTGTTTTCTATCCAGAGATTATTTTGAACCAAACCAACATTTGTTATTGAAGTAGCAGTCCTGGGAGTGCATTCTGACGAAGAACACCAAAGGTAATCAAACTTTTCTAATAGTAAATCGGAGTTTGGTCAGGGCTAAACTTGGTGAGTGTTAAAATAGCTAGCCGTGATGGCTGGGCTATCTACTCAGAATATTGCAAAATGTGCTTTCACCGAAAAGCTATTTTAAAATCGGACACCTCGATTGCACAAAGGAGTTCTGTATCTATAATTCTTAAAATAATTGTTATGTATTTTGTCAACGTTTATCATGAGTAATTTAGTAAATTCACCGGAAGTTTGCGGGGGGTATGCTAGTTCTGAACGTCACATGCTAATGTAAAAAGCTGTTTTTTTTATATAAATATGAACTTGATTGAACAAAACATGCATGTATTGTATAACATAATGTCCTAAGATTGTCATCTGATGAAGATCATCAAAGGTTAGTGCTGCATTTAGCTGTGATTTGGGTTTATGTGACATTCTATGCTAGCTTGAAAAATGGGTGTCTGATTATTTCTGGCTGGGTACTCTGCTGAAATAATCTAATGTTTTGCTTTCGCTGTAAAGCCTTTTTGAAATCGGACAGTGTGGTTAGATAAAGGACAGTCTTGTCTTTAAAATGGTGTAAAATAGTCATATGTTTGAAAAATCGAAGTTTTGGTTTTTTTGAGGAATTTGTAATTCGCGCCACGCCTATCATTGGATATTGGAGCAGGTGTTCCGCTAGCGGAACGTCTAGATGTAAGTTAAGCATCAGTTCACTACTGCCCTCATCCATCCGGACCTGTCCCGTCATATTGTGGTTGGGGTCGATGCTACTGACATTGGCGTGGGGGCCATCCTGTCCCAGCGATCTGCCCAGGACCAAAAGATCCATCCCTGTGCCTTCCTGTCCTATTGTCTCAACTCCGCTGAGAGAAACTACGACATAGGTAACCGGGAACTTCTGGCGGTCAAGATGGCGCTGGAGGAGTGGAGGCACTGGCTGGAAGGAGCAGAACATCCATTTTTGATTTGTACCGACCATAAGAATTTAGAATATCTCCGCACAGCCAATCGCCTTAACTGGTAGAAAAAGGAGGAAGGGAAGCGCTACTGAGGTACCAAGGCACTCTTCATATAAAGAATTAAAATGCATTTATAAGTATGGCATGTTCAATAGAAAAAAATCCAACGCGTTTCGGCTGCATGGCTTTCGTCAGGGAGTACAAAGAAATAATACAATGTCCTCTTTTTAACAGCTTTTCCAATTAGCCCTAATTTGAAGAGGGAGTGGTTACAAAATTGATTGGACACACCTAGTAAGCAATACTATACACATAAAAAAGTGAAACACTGTAGCTGTGCCATCACAAAAAAGGAAGATAATACAACTCCAAGCTAGAGGCACTAGAACACCCAGCAAGGTTGTTCCAACCCTAAACATGTCTGGGAGAGATGTCATGAACAAGAAAGCAATATATTCCCTAGTACACTTGAACACAACAAAACATGAACAACAACAGTCTAAACATAGCTGAGGGCAATTGAGAAAAAAGACCACTAGATGACAGGCAAATGGACCTATCACAACCCTACAGGAATGGTGAGAAATCCAAATCTTCATTTAAACCAGGGTATTTAGTGGCCTGTAGTTTGTAAATCCAAACACTTTCCCTTTGGTTTAACTGTTTAAGACGGTCCCCTTTTCTAATAGAGGCCGGAATATGATCAATACCCATAGCTTGTAGGGAGGCACGGTTGCCTTGGTGTAAGGACTTATAGTGCCTTGCCATGGGGTAGTCGTCATTGCCTACCCGTATGGCGTACTTGTGTTCCGCTAGGCGGTCTTGAAGGCGTCTCTTTGTCCGTCCAATGTAGAACACCTTGCAAAGTGGACATTCCAATCTATAGATGACATGAGTGGTTTTGCAGTTAATGAAATGCTTGACGTAATACTCCATTTTAGAAGCTGTGTCTACAAAATACTTTTTCTGTGCAATATTTCTGCAGTGGTTGCACTGGTAACATTTAAAAGAGCCCTTGGGTTTGTGGTCAAGCCAAGTTTTTTGAGAGTCACCCGGAAGATAACTGTGTACTAATTTGTCATTTAGGGTAGGACATCTTTTAAAGCTTATGACTGGTGGCTCAGGAAAGACTTGGCGTAGTAGAGTATCACTTTGGATGATTCCCCAATTATTTTTAATGATTCTTTTAATGTTCTCTGCTTCAGTACTGTATTTTGTAACAAAATACACTCTCTCTGATGTATCACGAGGCAATCCTCTTCGCAACAAGTTCTCTCTGTCAAGTAATCCAGCCCTTGTACCTGCATCTTTTAGGACCTGAACGCTGTAGCCCCGATTCAAGAAGCGATTCTCCAATTCAACAGCTTTGACACTGTAGTCTGTTTCCTGATCGCAAATTCTGCGGACTCTTTGGAATTGGCCATATGGAATATTCTCTTTTAGCCTTTTGGGGTGAAAGCTGTCTGCCCTCAAAATGGTATTACCATCTGTAGACTTCCTAAAGATTGATGTGTGCAAACAACCTTTGTCATTTTTCCTAATGTCGAGGTCCAAAAAATGATTGTTATTCTTGCTGTACTCCATAGTTAGTTTGATGTTAGGGTTAATGTTGTTAAGGTATTGGTGGAAGGAAATAAGTTCATCTTCTGAGCTGGACCAAAATAGGCAAACATCATCAATATAGCGTCCCCACCATATAATCCGGTCAAAGAAATGGTTATTAGAAGGATACAAAATGAAGTCATTTTCCCATTTACCCAAGTACAAACCAGCGTAGGAAGGGCTGTAGCAAGCTCCCATAGCACAACCTTTGACCTGTTTAAAAATACGGTCCTGAAAGATAAAGATGTTATGATTAAGAGTCCATTCAGTCAGTGAGACAATAAATTCTGTAGGAGGCATCTCAGTTTCAGGTCGAGTACTCAAGAAATGGTGCATAGCTGCCAAACCTTGTTCATGTTCAATGGTGGTGTAAAGAGACTCCACATCCATGGTGACTAAAAAGGAAGCTGTCCCTATATTGTTCAATTCCTTAATTTTGTTCAACACATCTGTGGTATCTTTAAGATAGGCTGGGTGTGACGTAAGAAAAGGCTTAATAAAGTAATCAATGTACTTAGAGATGGGTTCTGTCAGACTTTCATTACCACTAATGACTGGTCTGCCTGGACGATTTTCAAGATTTTTGTGGATTTTTGGAAGAAGGTAAAAAGAAGCTGTCATGACGTTGGCCTCTTTGGGTACAGGAAGGACAGTTGACCCCCTCCCCTTTGTACCATCCCCCAACCTACCTTCCCCCCAACCCAGGCCCTGTGTGAAAGGGTTGTAAAAACCCTAAGAGGAGAATCTCCTACCACATGTTTCATAGAGAGACAAAGGAAATTCTTCCAACTCATAGAATTGGAGAACCGAGCGACATGTGTGTTCTGGAGAAGGTATGGAAGATTGGTGAAGAATCCAGCTACGAACTGGTCCGCTTGGTACAATTTTGTGATACTCAGAAGAGACAATATAGCCATATTACCATAAAACTGTTTATATAATAGCCTCAGCTTGAGACTTGCATCATAATGGTTGTATAAAATGTATTAATAAGGATAAAGCTATTTGTAATACATTGAGATGCTATGTACTGATGTTAATGTGATAGAATTGGATTTCTGTACCAAGCTTCACTCAGCCATCGGCACGCCCCCAAGGGACACAGACAGGACCAGGCGTCATTTGACAAGCCTGTTCAAGGGTCACTATAAAACTATACCCTGAGCTACATTTCTCCAGACCAGGCCTCCACTCCATGGCCAATAGGTTTTACCATCCAATTCCTCTACTGAAAGTGAACCATTCCACGTGGTTAACTTTTAGACTATTAATACCGACAGAATAAGAACAAGTCTTTGATATTAATTATTAGTCTGCAGCTAAGTAAATTATATCATTGAACGCGAAGACCAACGAAACATCCATTCTATAACGACATTAATGAATGTCGCTTTGAAAGATCCATCCTAACCGAGAGAGAGAGAGAGAGAGAGAGAGAGAGAACTCTCCATCAGAACGACGCTCGAACAAGGATCCCGACGACACACTGAGCGTAAATATATATTGATTGCAATTGTTCCCGAATGAGTGAGCGTTCAATTGTCAATTGTTAATATTAATGAACTCTGTGTACCTCCTCAGCTGACCGTTTATGACCCATTGTCTAACAGACCAGCCATGCCTGTTAGCCATCAGGGCACATTACACCATACCAATCCTTTGTGACGATAATTACTGTTTGTATGTTTTCTGTTAATTACTTAGTGTAGTAAATAAATGATTTTAAGACAATTGATGTATGGATGATTTTAGTAAAGACTGGGTTCGTGCAGATACAACAATTTACGACGTTTGGAATGAGACTGGACTAGAGGTAAAATACACCATTTAAACCAGAAGATAATCGGCCTATATTATAATATAGGAAAGTTATATTAGGAAAATTATAACTTTGTAATCTGAATATTCTCCTTGGTGCCCCGATCTCCTAGTTAATTACAATTAAACGATTAATCAGTTTAATCGCGTGATAATAATTACAGGGAGTTAATTGATAAACATGTCTTCAGTTTAATGGTACCCCAAAGACATGACATATATGGTGCCCCCGTGTGAGGACTCAAACTAAAACGCACGTTGGGTCATTTTGATAATACATATATGGAGCCCCCGTGCGAGGAATCTAAGATAGAATTGGACTTTGCTGTGAAATTCTATATATCAATTGTGCAAACAGAATTGTACAAACAGCCTGCTATCTAAACAAAGTGATTGTGCATTTTCCATTGAGAGAAGCTATTTAGAGTGGCTCCGGTCTTATGTCGATAGCAGTGAGGGATAAATTCCAGATTTAGTCCGTTAGGCCAAACGGTACTATTTCTGTCGGTCAAAATTAACTTCTAGAGTAAGGTTAGAAATTAGAAGTTAACTGTCCGGTAACCGAGCCGAATAATTTGCCTACCGCACTAAGACAATGTGGGCAGACAATATGCGTATCTTTATTTAAGTACCGTGTCGCTCCGGTCAGCATAAACGCTAGCAGAATATGCTGAATGGGGTTAAGGTGAGACGTCACTAGAAAACCCACCCTTTCCATAGTGAAAGGATGCTATTTTGGTGCTTGGAAGTGATACTCCTGAACCAAGTAGCAATAGCTTAGCATTACGGGCAAGCTAACAGAGAGGGAACATTACCTTTCTAGGTTCTTCCAATTAAATGAGACAACTTAAACTTTGCATATTAACCTGGATGAAGCAACCTCTCAGGTAATTCAAGTTTAATACCCAGATAGCCTACCCAGGTAGGACTAATCATTGGCATTGATTAATTCAATTTGCTTTTGCAAATTCATTCACGTCCAACTTCCACAGTACTGTACAGTACTGATGGTTCATTAACGTCTATAAATAGATTAAAATCGTCTTTGCAGCTCCCCACATTCCAAAACCAAAAATTTGGGAAAATTAGGAAAAAATTTTTTTCTTTCAAATGTTCTAATAATGTGCAAGCTATCAGAGGGGGTGGTCCCCACTCGCCCGCTAATTAGTGAACCTCCACCCATAAATGGATTGATCTCTGACCTCAGCAGCGATAACAACCCTAATTATGCCATTAGTGGAAAAGCAGACAACAATGTTTTCCAAAATCAACCATCGGGCGCAGGCCTCGTAAAGGTTCTCTCCAGTCTAGCTCTGATGTCTTGCCATCCGAGATTGCCATCTGTCCAATACCGCAGTGCACAGCTGAAGCACGAGCAGGTAACGGTAGACATAAAGGGACAGGTGGAGAGAACCGGGAAACCAATGACCAATGCAGACAAGGGAAAAATTCTGCTAGCTATGGAACTGCGTTCGAAAACGGAACAATTAAATGTAATTGCAAAAACGTATGACGATGAACAAGCACAAGCTCTTCAACAAAATCGTTTTTTACAGGAACAAAATCATATGCTACAGGAACAACTCGATTTAGCCAAAACTAAATACGATGATGTCCACGCCAAACTAGATAAATCTGAAGAGTTATCTACAAACAGGAGCGCTCAACTTGACAACATGCATGCTGTTTTGTTGAATGTTACTCAGAATAACACGGTTCTCCTCAAAGCGCTGCAGACCAAAGACGATCAGTTAATGAACACAGTGACAAAGTTGGATGATAAATCAGCAGAACTTATTGAAGTCGCTGACCAAATGAATGATGAGAGAACTCAGGTGATGAGGATGGAAATATTGATTTCTAAGCAAGCAGAGGAAATCTCATCACTGAATCTCTCGCTCCGTACTCAAGACCTCTATCTGCAAACCATGACAGATAAGTTTGAGACCGAAAGGAGCAGGTGTGACACTCACGTGTCCAAAATCGGTACTCTAAGCGCTCAAGTGGACTCTGCAATGCAGCAGAATTCCACCCTTAGGTACCATCTGGAGGAAATCCAGAATGGTCACGCTCTACAGCGCGACTACCCATCCAAGCAACCGGAGCCCTGTACTCACAGGAGTGAAGACAATAGGTTTCAGACCTTGCCTCCCTCATGTGTCCCTCAGTCTTCTCCTCTTGGCCCTTCGGCACTGAGTAATATGGCGCCTCTTGGTCAACAACAACAAGGCTTGGCTTCTTCTCTTGGCCTTTCGGCCCCAATTTCTCCACAGGATGAAGCCAACCCTCTCCGCCCGCTTGGCGCGGAATACCTTGATAAACTCGTCAAGAATTTCCCCACCTTTGACCCCGTTCCAGGTCAGCCAAACGATACTGAGACGTTCCTAGCTGACATAGAGGACGCGTTGGATGGCTACCCGAATGCTACGGGTTCTGACAGGGTTTACCTGTTGAAGCGAACATCGAATAGACATGTGACGAGGTTCATTCGTCTACAACAGCAACACGTGCTAAATGACTACGCTAAAGTTGCCACAGCTTTGAAATTAGAATTCAGTGGTTCTGCGACTCGCAAACACGATAGCTCACTGGCTAACACCGTCAAACAAGCTCGGAACGAACACCCACAAGCTTTCTATCATAGGCTTCGTTCAGCTTACTTTGGCCTACTCACAGAAACAGGAATGGAAGAGCTGCTACCATTCAAACAAATGTTTCTGTCGAACATGTATCCCACCTTCATTACCTACTTGGGCCCTGCCGCCCACGTTGGCTTGCCTATCTTACAACTCAGAGAGCTTGCAAGCACAGCTTTTGAGGCATCAAAAGTTCACAATGCTAAGATCCCTGACCACTCGGTTTTGAAGTTTGACCAGGAGCACTCACTCCAGTTAGAGGGTACATTATCAGGTATTGGAGCGTCGAGAGATGACGCACAACAACAGTTTCTACCACGAAATCATGATTCCAATAACCTCCGCAGTCGAAATAACTGTAAAGTACGTAGCCATCAACATGACTACCGCTACAATCGACCCGTTCGCTACGTTCCTGCACCCAACCCACAAAAAGTGTCAGAGCACAAGGGTAACAAAGGGTCGAAGGACGATCAAAATGTAGACCAATGTTCTCCAGAAGTCCCACTACGGGAAGAACTTAAGCGAGAACAATTTGAGAAAAGGGTAAAAGATAAGTCACAAGGACTAGACGGGGAATTACCGGACACCAGGTCCGCAGGAATTAACACCCATAGCATGGACGTTAAAGTTCAAATTTCTCCCGCTCTCATTCAAGACCCTATCCAGGGCCGGCTTGATCAAGAAACAAGCCCCCAGGCTCTGTCTATAGACTCTGATACAAAAGTTGCGAAGATAAAGGTCAAACGCTTCGTTAAAGCCAAGCCCACTCAAAATCGGAAAAGTCAATCTGCTTCCACCTTGAACAGAAATGGCACATCACATCGTTGCGAACGACCACTCCACTTTGTGGGGAATATGTCCACTAACCACGAATCTAAACGGCCATACCTGGAAACAGTCCTGGAGGACTGCTTAACTTGTCATGCGTTAATGGATTCGGGTGCGTCAATATCACTCATCTCTCAAACATTGTTTGATGATCTCAAAAGGGCTTTGAAGCCAACTAAACGTGGGTTAAAAGTGGAACGATGCGACACTAAACTTCGAGGGGTCACTCAGACTACCTCGCCTCTCACATTGAGAGTCATGCTGAAACTACACTTCCAGGACGTATCGCTCGTTCACCCTGTGTATGTTACCAGCCTCGAAACTGTAACCCTGCTACTTGGAGCAGACTTGATGGATCGGTTACTCCCATTGATGGATTGGAAAACCAACCAGGTATGGTCACAGGCCACAGTGCCTTCTCCACTGACCACACCGTCTCCCCCTAACGCTAGCTGCAACACAGTCCTTCACGAGGGGTATCTGTCGAAAGCACCCCTTGGGAAAAAGACGTTTAGAAACCTCTTGGTACAGAATCCGATCCACGGAGTACGATATCTCGACACATTCCATCGGCCAACCTGATTGACCTTTCTTTTCATGTTTTCAGGCCAGCTGTCTCTGTGAATAAGCAACTTCCCTCCTCCTTGCAGTCGTGCAATACGATAGTTGAGATGAACTTCTCTTGCCCTTTGGACACTTCCG
Organism: Salmo salar; assembly: GCF_965601325.2. Taxonomy (NCBI): domain Eukaryota; kingdom Metazoa; phylum Chordata; class Actinopteri; order Salmoniformes; family Salmonidae; genus Salmo; species Salmo salar. The sequence goes on from NC_138313.1 coordinate 3,607,028, forward strand.
CAAGCACTGCGGCCGTCTCAGCAAGAAAAACATTGATGCGCAGAGTATACTCTGTTTCCGATGATACACCTTCCGCTTTGTTGGGGACTGTCACCCCTTACAATGACACTAATGGCGTCAGTCCAGCAACTGACCCGATGACTCCCACTGGTGAAACACTTTGCGATATCACAGACCGATATCCTCGTCTCAGTTCGCAGGTAATGAAGAGGTTGCCACACGCGGACGCGGTGGTGACTGACATGCCTCGACAGCCACTGAGCGTTTTGAAGCACAAACACCAGGAGATTTGGTTGAAAGGTTACAGCCATTCTCATAACAACGCGGCCGCTGAAAACTCATACGTAGGGTCCGATCTTCTCGTTTGCGCATTGGACACCAACACCACCCGCTGGTGGGGGGGTCCCGAGGCACAAAGGGGGGAATAGTAGCCCAGACCCATGATGAGCCTCATCGAGGCCGGTGGGGGGGTCAAGACTACAGACAACACCGTACGAGGCCGCCAGAGCATAAATCAAATCTAGTTGTAAACTCTCCTATGAGAACAGTGAGGAGCAGACAGGCCCCTAGACGGGGATTATCTTAGAAGACATCTAAGATAGTACTGAGGTGTACCACACTGGTCGTAAAGGAAGTCCAGTGGACTTGTCCACCTCCAAAACTAATGGCATCAATAATCATTCTTTGCCATGCGTAGGTTCAACTACAATACAACTAGTAAAATGCTCAAATCATGTGTTCCGGTAGATAATATTTCAGAATAAATCGGTAGGATAACTGGTCCCCTTGAGTACCAGTACCAATACTAGCAACAGTCAGTCCAGCTACAATCAGTAAGAAGGTTAGAGACTTAACCAATCAAATTACCATTGACAACAGCGACATAGGAGTCACTCAGAGTGCAACACATGGAGGGGAATCTCCAGTGCACTCTTCCAATGGTTAACACACATGTCACTAATAAATAGGACCCTCCATTCAGGAGGAAAATTATTAGAAGTCATGAACCATGATCACACCACGTATGACTGGTCCAATACTTAAAGAGTACTTCCGTCGTGAGGTTAGCTCCTCCGTGGATAACATAGCTATGAAATAGACTTCATACCTATCGCCACTACAATAGTGGAAGACACAGTGACTTGTAGAAAAACTACTACAGACTCCCTTGACACCAATTCTGACTGACCTCCAGGCATTGACCTGAAAATTACCTGACTACGTCAGACTCATTCTGAACAAGTTGTAATCTGCCCGGATACTTGGTTTTCTTCCCTTGACATGAGCGCTTGTGTAAGCATAAACGCACATGCACAACGGAACATCCAATTAGGATTTATGCTAGGACCACTTAAAGGCCCAAGCAATATACCAGCCTTAGTAAAGTTGAACATTTACTTCTAGGCCTTTGACTCTACAGCACTCACCAGTTTTCTTCCCAGAAGTCCATAGGTCATCCCTGTAGACTGCCCAAAACTAGTGCATTACAGCTGTAGACTTATCATATAGTTAAACTTAGGATAGCGCCTAAGCAACACACCAAGTAGGAAAAACCCTAGATATGGCATTAGAGACAATGCCATGATAATCATTTTGCCAGAACATTGAACGTATATAGAATACAGTCCAATTAGATGATTTTTTTTGTGTGAGAACTATATTTTGTATATTTTTGTTTTGTTTATGCTTTCATTCCTTTTCGGTTCAGTTCCTTTGACACTTAGGAAGTGATAGAGCCATAAACAAAGTCCCCATACAACCATCACTTAGTGCCACAACGCCGCTCATTGGGGAATGAATGTAATTATATATATTTCATGAGTGTGTGTGCGTTGTTAACATCTGCCTAAGTTACTGCCCAGATCTTCCAGTCTGGACGACGGGTCCAGAACGGCGACCCCAAATCCGGACACCCACTGCCTATCCTTGTGGCGGCATGCCCGCTGTCAGAGAGCCTACCAAGGTAAACCACCAGAGGGGGGGACCCCAACGGTGATCACCAACCAGGACATCCCCTGGCCCTTCCTGGGGTACTTTGCAGCTTCCAGGGAACCTACCAAGGTACACCACTAGAGGAGACCGCAACGGCGATCACCAACCGGACATCAACTGCCCATCCTTGTGGTGGACTGCTCCGCTTCCAGAGAGCCTATAACAGTTCAACCACCAGAGGGGACTGCAACAATGATCTACCAACGGGACATCACGTGGTCATGATTTTATGTTGATTTGTAACTTGCAGGATAAACAAGATCCAAACCACCAGGGGGGGTATGTCATGACATTGGCCTCTTTGTGTACAGGAAGGACAGTTGACCCCCTCCCCTTTGTACCATCCCCCAACCTACCTTCCCCCCAACCCAGGCCCTGTGTGAAAGGGTTGTAAAAACCCTAAGAGGAGAATCTCCTACCACATGTTTCATAGAGAGACAAAGGAAATTCTTCCAACTCATAGAATTGGAGAACCGCGCGACATGTGTGTTCTTGAGAAGGTATGGAAGATTGGTGAAGAATCCAGCTACGAACTGGTCCGCTTGGTACAATTTTGTGATACTCAGAAGAGACAATATAGCCATATTACCGTAAAACTGTTTATATAATAGCCTCAGCTTGAGACTTGCATCATAATGGTTGTATAAAATGTATTAATAAGGATAAAGCTATTTGTAATACATTGAGATGCTATGTACTGATGTTAATGTGATAGAATTGGATTTCTGTACCAAGCTTCACTCAGCCATCGGCACGCCCCCAAGGGACACAGACAGGACCAGGCGTCATTTGACAAGCCTGTTCAAGGGTCACTATAAAACTATACCCTGAGCTACATTTCTCCAGACCAGGCCTCCACTCCATGGCCAATAGGTTTTACCATCCAATTCCTCTACTGAAAGTGAACCATACCACGTGGTTAACTTTTAGACTATTGATACCGACAGAATAAGAACAAGTCTTTGATATTAATTATTAGTCTGCAGCTAAGTAAATAATATCATTGAACGCGAAGACCAACGAAACATCCATTCTATAACGATATTAATGAATGTCGCTTTGAAAGATCCATCCTAACCGAGAGAGAGAGAGAGAGAACTCTCCATCAGAACGACGCTCGAACAAGGATCCCGACGACACACTGAGCGTAAATATATATTGATTGCAATTGTTCCCGAATGAGTGAGCGTTCAATTGTCAATTGTTAATATTAATGAACTCTGTGTACCTCCTCAGCTGACCGTTTATGACCCATTGTCTAACAGACCAGCCATGCCTGTTAGCCAAAAAGTTATATTAGGAAAATTATAACTTTGTAATCTGAATATTCTCCTTGGTGCCCCGATCTCCTAGTTAATTACAATTAAACGATTAATCAGTTTAATCGCGTGATAATAATTACAGGGAGTTAATTGATAAACATGTCTTCAGTTTAATGGTACCCCAAAGACACGACAAAGCCATACGCGGACTGCCATTGAAAAGAAATTTGAACTCATTGTCTGAAATGTAGCCATACTCCTTAGCTTCTGTGAGGATCCCTTTCAATTCAGTTTTTAGGTCCTCTGTAGGGTTGAAGGTAAGAGATTGGTAGAATTCATCATTGTCTAATTGACGGTAGGCTTCTGTCACATATTTGTCTTTACTCCACACTACTGTAGCGCCACCTTTGTCTGCTTTTTTAACCACAATCCGTTCATTTTTGGACATTGATTCAACTGCATCCCTCTCTGTCTTAGAAAGATTACGCCGTGTTGGGTTGGAGTCAATTTTACCCTTAAACAGATTCTCCACATCAAAATTCACCTTCTTGGCAAATGTATTTAGTGTGGCATTCTGGACGATGGGACAAAAGGTGGACTTAGGCTTAAAAGGTGTTTTTGAGGGAACAGAAACTGCCTGACCTGAGACACTGGCGTCTGTAGTTGGAGAGATGTTTTGCTTGTACCAGGCCTTCAGATGTAGATTCCTGTAGAAACGAAATAGGTCAATCTTTGTATTAAATTCATTAGTTGAGTATGTGGGGGCAAAGGACAATCCTTTAGACAATACTCTTATGCAATCATCAGAAAGGGGTTCTCCAGAAATGTTGATCACGGCCTTGTTCTGGTCCTGCTCCGTGTGGTTGGATAGCCTTGATTTCTTCCTCCCCCTACGTGTAGACCTCTTCCATGTCCTCTCCCTCTCTTGTTGAGGTATCTGTGTGACTCCTCTTCCTGATCTAAAAAATCTTGAGAGGAGCTGGCCTCTGAGTGTCTGGGGTGATCCTCATCGTCACTGCTTGTAAAGTTAAAAGACACAGATCTAGGCTTCCTCCTCTGCGGATGTGATTCTGAATTCTTGTGCGTTGGTTTTCTTCAGGCAAAGACCTTGCCATCTCTATAGTCTACTTCTAGGCAGGCCCGTTGGGCTCTGTTATTCACCAGGTTCTGCTGCCACACCCTCTGACTCTGAGACCATCCTCCCTTCCCCATGCCTTGCGGCTTCAGTCTCTAACCATCTGCCTCCTTCAGTCTGGGGTATTGAGACCCTGGTCTGCAAGGCACAACGGTCCCAGCCGGATCCTGAAGGGGACCCGGATGATCGTCCCTGATTGGGCCAGGTCCCAGGTCCTGGAATGGGCTCATTCCTCCAGACTTATCTGTCATCCTGTCTCCCGTCGAACCCTGGCCTTCCTCCTACAACGCTTCTGGTGGCCCACTATGTTTCATGACGCCCCTGCCTTCGTCACCGCATGCGGTGTGCTCAGTATGAGACTCCGCGGCAAGCTACGTCGGGACTCCTTCAGCCACTACCCGTTCCTCATCGCACCTAGTCCCATATTTCCCTGGATTTTGTCACTGGGCTTCCTCCGTCTGATGGCAACACCGTCATCCTGACGGTAGTGGATTGGTTTTCCAAAGGCGCCCATTTCATTCCTCTCCTCAAACTACCCTCTGCCAAAGAGACGGCCAAGCTCATGGTGCAGTCTCAAGACCAATTCCAGGTATTGTCAACAAACATATTCCCTGTCTTAGGTCAGTTAGGATCACCACTTTATTTTAAGAATGTCAGAGTAATAGTAGAGAGAATGATTTATTTCAGCTTTTATTTCTTTCATCACATTCCCAGTGGATCAGAAGTTTACATACACTAAATTTGTATTTGGTAGCATTGCCTTTAAATTGTTTAACTTGGGTCAAATGCTTGGGGTAGCCTTCCACAAGCTTCCCACAATAAGTTGGGTGAATTTTGGCCCATTCCTCCTGACAGAGCTGGTGTAACTTTGGAAGTATGCTTGGGGTCATTGTCCATTTGGAAGACCCATTTGCGACCAAGCTTTAACTTCCTGACTGATATCTTGAGATGTTGCTTCAATATATCCACGTAATTTTCCATCCTCATGATGCCATGTATTTTGTGAGGTGCACCAGTCCCTCCTGCAGCAAAGCACCCCCACAACATGATGCTGCCACCCCTGTGCTTCACGGTTGGGATGGTGTTCTTCGGCTTGCAAGCTTCCCCCTTTTTCCTCCAAAGATAACGATGGTCATTATGGCCAAACAGTTCTATTTTTGTTTCATCAGACCAGAGGACATTTCTCCAAAACGTACGATCTTTGTCCCCATGTGCAGTTGCACACCGTAGTCTGGCTTTTTTATGGCAGTTTTGGAGCAGTGGCTTCTTCCTTGCTGAGCGGCCTTTCAGGTTATGTGGATATAGGACTCGTTTTACTGTGAATATAGATACTTTGTACCCATTTCCTTCAGCATTTTCACAAGGTCCTTTGCTGTTGTTCTGGGATTGATTTGCACTTTTCACACCAAAGTACGTTCATCTCTAAGAAACAGAATGCGTCTCCTTCCGGAGCGGTATGACGGCTGCGTGGTCCCATGGTGTTTATACTTGCATACTATTGTTTGTACAGATGAACGTGGTACCTTCAGGCGTTTGGAAATTGCTCCCAAGGACTTGGCAGAATGGCAGACTTGTGGAGGTCTGCCGTTCTTTTTCTGAGGTCTTGGTTGATTTCTTTTGATTTCCCCATGATGTCAAGCAAAGAGGCACTGAGTTTGAAGGTTGGCCTTGAAATACATCCAGAGGTACACCTCCAATTGACTCAAATGGTGTCAATTAGCCTATCAGAAGCTTCTAAAGCCATGATGCCAACAAGGCTGAGTTCATCTCAGCCTATGCTACCCTCCAGTCCCTAGACTTCCTGGCGCTGACGGAAACATGGATTATCACAGATAACACTGCTACTCCTACTGCTCTCTCCTCGTCTGACTACGTGTTCTCGCATACCCCTGGAGAATCGAGCCAGCGGGGTGGTGGCACTGGAATCCTCATCTCTCCCAAGTGGACATTCTCTCTTTCTCCCCTGACCCATCTGTCTATCTCCTCATTTGAATTCCATGCTGTCACAGTTACCAGCCCTTTCAAGCTTAACATCCTTATCATTTATCGCCCTCCAGGTTCCCTTGGAGAGTTCATCAATGAGCTTGACGCCTTGATAAGTTCCTTTCCTGAGGATGGCTCACCTCTCACAGTTCTGGGTGACTTTAACCTCCCCACGTCTACCTTTGACTCATTCCTCTCTGCCTCCTTCTTTCCACTCCTCTCCTCTTTTGACCTCACCCTCTCACCTTCCCCCCCTACTCACAAGGCAGGCAATACGCTTGACCTCATCTTTACTAGATGCTGTTCTTCCACTAATCTCACTGCAACTCCCCTCCAAGTCTCCGACCACTACCTTGTATCCTTTTCCCTCTCCCTCTCATCCAACACTTCTCACTCTGCCCCTACTCGGATGGTATTGCGCCGTCCCAACCTTCGCTCTCTCTCTCCCGCTACTCTCTCCTCTTCCATCCTATCATCTCTTCCCTCTGCTCAAACCTTCTCCAACCTATCTCCTGATTCTGCCTCCTCAATCCTCCTCTCCTCCCTCTCTGCATCCTTTGATTTCCCCTGTCCCCTATCCTCCAGGCCGGCTTGGTCCTCCCCTCCTGCTCCGTGGCTCGACGACTCACTGCGAGCTCACAGAACAGGGCTCCGGGCAGCCGAGCGGAAATGGAGGAAAACTCGCCTCCCTGCGGACCTGGCATCCTTTCACTCCCCCCTCTCTACATTTTCCTCTTCTGTCTCTGCTGCTAAAGCCACTTTCTACCACTCTAAACTCCAAGCATCTGCCTCTAACCCTAGGAAGCTCTTTGCTACCTTCTCCTCCCTCCTGAATCCTCCTCCCCCTCCCCCCGTCTCCTCCCTCTCTGCGGATGACTTCGTCAACCATTTTGAAAAGAAGGTTGACGACATCCGATCCTCGTTTGCTAAGTCAAACGACACCGCTGGTCCTGCTCACACTGCCCTACCCTGTGCTTTGACCTCTTTCTCCCCTCTCTCTCCAGATGAAATCTCGCGTCTTGTGACGGCCGGCCGCCCAACAACCTGCCCACTTGACCCTATCCCCTCCTCTCTTCTCCAGACCATTTCCGGAGACCTTCTCCCCTACCTCACCTCGCTCATCAACTCATCCTTGAACGCTGGCTACGTCCCTTCTGTCTTCAAGAGAGCGAGAGTTGCACCCCTTCTGAAAAAACCTACACTCGATCCCTCCGATGTCAACAACTACAGACCAGTATCCCTTCTTTCCTTTCTCTCCAAAACTCTTGAACGTGCCGTCCTTGGCCAGCTCTCTTGCTATCTCTCTCAGAATGACCTTCTTGATCCTAATCAGTCAGGTTTCAAGACTGGGCATTCAACTGAGACTGCTCTTCTCTGTGTCACGGAGGCTCTCCGCACTGCTAAAGCTAACTCTCTCTCCTCTGCTCTCATCCTTCTAGACCTATCTGCTGCCTTTGATACCGTGAACCATCAGATCCTCCTCTCCACCCTCTCCGAGCTGGGCATCTCCGGCGCGGCCCACGCTTGGATTGCGTCCTACCTGACAGGTCGCTCCTACCAGGTGGCGTGGCGAGAATCTGTCTCCGCACCACGTGCTCTCACCACTGGTGTCCCCCAGGGCTCTGTTCTAGGCCCACTCCTATTCTCGCTATACACCAAGTCACTTGGCTCTGTCATATCCTCACATGGTCTCTCATATCATTGCTATGCAGATGACACACAATTCATCTTCTCCTTTCCCCCTTCTGACAACCAGGTGGCGAATCGCATCTCTGCATGTCTGGCAGACATATCAGTGTGGATGACGGATCACCACCTCAAGCTGAACCTCGGCAAGACGGAGCTGCTCTTCCTCCCGGGGAAGGACTGCCCGTTCCATGATCTCGCCATCACGGTTGACAACTCCCTTGTGTCCTCCTCCCAGAGTGCTAAGAGCCTCGGCGTGACCCTGGACAACACCCTGTCGTTCTCCACTAACATCAAGGCGGTGACCCGATCCTGTAGGTTCATGCTCTACAACATTCGCAGAGTACGACCCTGCCTCACACAGGAAGCGGCGCAGGTCCTAATCCAGGCACTTGTCATCTCCCGTCTGGATTACTGCAACTCGTTGTTGGCTGGGCTCCCTGCTTGTGCCATTAAACCCCTACAACTCATCCAGAACGCCGCAGCCCGTCTGGTGTTCAACCTTCCCAAAATCTCTCACGTCACCCCGCTCCTCCGCTCTCTCCACTGGCTTCCAGTCGAAGCTCGCATCCGCTACAAGACCATGGTGCTTGCCTACGGAGCTGTGAGGGGAACGGCACCTCTGTACCTTCAGGCTCTGATCAGGCCCTACACCCAAACAAGGACACTGCGTTCATCCACCTCTGGCCTGCTCGCCTCCCTACCTCTGAGGAAGCACAGTTCCCGCTCAGCCCAGTCAAAACTGTTCGCTGCTCTGGCACCCCAATGGTGGAACAAGCTCCCTCACGACGCCAGGACAGCGGAGTCAATCACCACCTTCCGGAGACACCTGAAACCCCACCTCTTTAAGGAATACCTGGGATAGGATAAAGTAATCCTTCTACCCCCCCTTAAAAGATTTAGATGCACTATTGTAAAGTGGTTGTTCCACTGGATATTATAAGGTGAATGCACCAATTTGTAAGTCGCTCTGGATAAGAGTGTCTGCTAAATGACTTAAATGTAAATGTAAAATGTCATTTTTTTGAATTTTCCATGCTGTTTAAAGGCACAGTCAACTTAGTGTATGTAAACTTCTGACCCACTGGAATTGTGATACAGTTAATTATAAGTGAAATAATCTGTCTGTAAACAATTTTTGGAAAAATGTCTTGTGTCATGCACACAGTAGATGTCCTAACTGACTTGCCAAAAATATAGTTTGTTAACAAGAAATTTGTGGAGTGGTTGAAAAACAAGTTTTAATGACTCCAACCTAAGTGTATGTAAACTTCTGACTTCAACTGTATAACTAAATGTATAGCTAGCGACATGTAGATGACCAACTAACGTTATCTAGATGAAATGGTTGTTAAAGGGTTGTACATAAATCCTTCCAGTTATCTAACAGTAACAGTAATTAAAATTAACTGCTTAACGTTACCCTGAATTGGGTGCCCCCCTACGAATGTTGCGCCTTTGCCGAGATCAGTTTCAGGTCCAACCCCGATTTGTGACCCTATACCTGTCCCCATACTCTCCTTTCCTCAACCCTATGGAGCAATTGTTTTCAGCATGGTGGTGTGAGAGTGTGTATATGTGTCTGTGTTTTCATTCAATGTTAGCAGGACAGCTACAGGGGCCAGGCTGTTCCACAGGGACCCCTGGAGGGCCACTACAGTACCCTGCTGGTAAATCAAACAAACTGACAGACAAACTGACAATAATTGTCACGTCCTGACCAGTATAAGGGTTAATTGTTATTGTAGTTTGGTCAGGACGTGGCAGAGGGTATTTATTTTATGTGGTTCGGGGTGGTGGTTGATTTAGTAGGGCATTTGATTTATGTATTCCGGGGGTTTTGGGCACTGTGTTATGTTTATGTATTTCTATGTTTAGTCTAGTGAATCTGTTTCTATGTTTAGTTAATTGGGGTAGGGACACTAAATTGAAGGCAGGTGTTGTCTATTTGCCTTTGATTGAGAGTCCTATATATTAGGGTGTGTTTGTAGTTGTGGGAGATTGTTTCTTGTTTAGCGTGTGTGAGCCTGACAAGACTGTTTTGTTGATCGTGAGTTCGTTGTGTTTATTATTTTGGTGTTCACTTTTGAGTTAAAATAAACTTCAAGATGAGCATCCACAATCCTGCTGCATTTTGGTCCTCCTTTCCCGACGACAACCGTGACAATAATATTGGGCAATATTTCATGTTCTGACATGCTGACATAGGGCCCCATTCAGATAAGTAGACTTAGCATGGACTTAAGCTTAAGTCAATAAACATGGATTTAAGTTAACTTAAAATGGACTTCAGTCAAACAATGTTAACTTCTCTCAAGTCTGAATAGTGTATTTGTGAAATGGAAATTTTGAATAAATCTTCCTCTCAAAAGTAAACAATGGAGCCAGTTGAATGTGTGAGTGGAAAGATGTAACCAATCTGTATTCCAAAAGATCTGTATATCTTCTCTCAGGCACTTTATGGACAGCTTGATCCAGGCCCCGACTGCAGATCCCTGTGTCAGCACAGCCCATGCAAACTACAGGTGCTTTAGCAGGTACCCCTACACCAGAGGTGTGTGTGTGTGGGAGGAGCTACAGGAGGACAACCTCATTGTAATGGCTGGAATGGAATACATGGAAGGGTATCAAACTCATCAAACATATAGAAATCACATGTTGACTCCGTTCCATTTATTCCATTCCAGCCATTACAATGAGCCCGTCCTCCTACGGCTCCTCCCACCAGCCTCCTCTGGTGTGTGGGTGCGTGAATGTGGGTGTGTGTGTGTGTTTGTGGCTTCACCACAAGGTCAGTTTACGTGTGTGTTTCCTTTACTTCACCACTAGAGGGTAGTGTGTGTGCGTCCTATCCCTCTCTCCCCTACCTCTCACCTCTCTCTCAGGTCAGAGATTGCCCCTTTCTCTGGTCTGGAAGCCTCTCCCTCCTACCTTAGCCTGAACAAGAGTTCCACCCACAACCACCTGCCAGGCCACAAAGCCCCTCCCACCATGCCCTGCCACCCTCGGCTGCACCGCTCCTCCGTGCCCTTACCCTATGGAGGGAAACAGCTTGTACAGGGACAGCTTCCGTATGCCCGCCCCTCACCCTGCTCCCTCTGGGCCCTCACCTGCTGCCATCCCAGACTGGGGAAAAGCCGGGACTGAAGCTGAGGCAGGGACTGGGGCTGGAGGAGCTAAGAGAGGGCTACTCAAGGACCGTGGAGGTCCCCAACATGTACCTGACAGAGAACCAGGTCTACTGGGGAAACCGGACCATGCTGGTCTAAAACCGTGCCGGACCGTGCTGGTATGTGTGTGTGTGTTTCAGAAAGACAACTACATGTGTGTTTTTGCCAGATGTCACCAAGTGCGATCTAATTTATACAAGGACCATGACCCCACTTTGGAGTCAACCGTCCCAGCGTTTTTGTAACTATTTATCAAAGGCCCAATAAACAGGCATGCAGGGTTTGAAGAGGACTGTAGTGGACTGATTGATTTATCAATCTCCACCAGTGATGCATGACCACTGGGTCCCAAGAGACACAACATATTTCTGGGAGTTGTAGGAAAAAGGCTGCAAAGGCTGATTTGAGATCAGTTTGGGCATTTGTGTTTCTCATTGTTAATGTTATAATGGGAGCAGGCTAAGCTGGTCCAATATTTGTGTTTCGGGGCACCTTCAGTCTGGAGCTAGAGAGAGACAGATCAGGGCTGAACAGTGGCAGGGAGTGAATTATGAGAAAAAAAGCTATATACTGTAAATACTGTGTGTGTGTGTCAGGGAGAGATAAATGCTGAGTAGGTTAGAGGTTATTTTGGCATCATCTCACAAATTACCCTCAGAATCCACTGGAGTCCCTCCCTCCTTTCTGCTTTTTTCTCTTCCACCCACCTGCTCTCTCACTCTTTCACTCTCCTCCCCCTCATTCCTCCCTCCGGCAACATGCCAGGCGGAAGAAGAGAGACAGAGAGAGATGTAGGGAGGGAGAGAGCAGGGGCGAAAATCTGATATCAACTTTGGAGGGGACAATTACATGAAAATTTCTCAAGAGCAATTCCTGAGGGGGACACCAAAAGTAGTGCTGTAACACATAGCCTACATTGTAATATGGTAAATGTATATTGAGGAACCAAAGAAATAAGGTGTTTGCCGTACTCCTAACTACCGGTACCCAAAACTACACAACTAATCACAACAGCAATACCATTGCCTTTAACAAATCTTAGTTCAGTCACCAGTTTAAGTTGAGAGTGGGGGTATCCATGGCATTTTCCAATTATGTTCCTATTTTACAAGTCAAAAAAATTGAGAACCTTTCATAATGTTGCCAAACAAAGACTCAACAAACTTACCTGAGACTCCGTCTCTGCCAGTCTGTCCCTGCATATCTGTCCCCAACTCTGCTGTCTGTGTGCCATCTGTTGCCTGCTCTGCCTAATGACATCATTGTGAAACATTTCCATTAGAATTTCATTTCTTTCTTATGAACATTTTATCAACTAGTCTTTGAGATATTAGGTTACTAGGGTTCTTACTTTGCGTTTTGGTGTACTGAAAAATACTCTGATGTCCGTCTTTTATTTTTCTGCCATTTTTCTACCTGGCTGGCTGGCTACACACACACACAGTATGTAGGTTATTTACAGTAGGAGATGGGCTTCTATCATCTTATCTTTTATCATTCTATTTGGGCTTCGATCTAAAAGGTAGCTAGCAAATGTGAAACGGATTAAAATGACAAGAGTTGACAGCTGTATGAGTTCACCATTTACACAACATATGCTGCAACCTTTCGTAATTTTAATAGTTTGTTTCATATTGGCTGGCTTCCAACAATAGCTGAATTTGCAAAGCTAGCAAGCACCAATTCCGTTTCAGTGGTGTTTGCTATAATCTTTGCTACCCGGGTTAAATAAAGGTGAAATAAAATAAATAAATAAAAGTTCCCTTGCGACAATTTAGCTTTTGCAACGAGACCATTAAATATATTTAAGACAATGGTAGAACAGAGTGTAGTTCAGTTTGGACTTCAGTTTATCGCTAACCTTATCACAGGGACTTTGAAGCACTAACTTACATCATCTGCATGCTGATCTTGGAATAAATTGACGATAGCAAAGATTCCATCTTTGACGAGGCCACATAAATGGAATAGGTACTAGCTAGCTTAATAGTTAATATTTGCCCGCAAGCTCTGCATATTCAGCTAGTGTGTGTGCGCGATTGACTGGATTAACCTCACGTCAGTTACATTCATTGAGTGCCTTTCAGACAGTGGATACCACCCCTCTGTTACCTTGCCAAATAAGGAACTGGCAGTGGATAAAACCATTGCGACCCCCCCACCCTTTGCCTCACAATCTTTTGAAACTTAAAAACGCGCTATTAAGTGTCTATAATCAGCACAATTGCTTTCATTGCGTATTATTAATATTATTTAAATTACATAGTTATGTTTCAGTGATATATTGGGGGGAACAAATCATATTTTTCCCAGGATGGGGGGGGGTCGTGTCCCCCCCGTCCCCCCCGGGATTTCCGCCCCTGGGAGAGAGAGAGAGGGAAGAGAAGAGATGGGAGAGTAAACAAAAACAGAGAGGGTTAGATGAACGTGTATCTCTCTCTCTCTCTCTCTCTCTCTCTCTCTCTCTCTCTCTCTCTCTCTCTCTCTCTCTCTTCCATCTGGCATGTTGGGGCAAATGAGGAGGTTAATACATAGAAGTAAGAAACATCACATTCAGAGAGAGAGGTAGCAAAGAGAGAGAAAGGAAGAGAGAGTTCATTCAGATAAGCAAGTCAGAGATTTACAGACTAAGCTGACAGAACATCATTTATCTGTAGTGCACATAGGCCTAAGTGTCAATCAAGACACAGACCATAAAAATAAAAACGTATTTAATAGTTACACTAATATACAGTAGCTACCTGTATTTGTGTTGCATGTGACTTGCCCAGATCCAATTATTTATCTGAATATGAAATGTGTATTTGAATATCAGGCTGTGCATTAATTAAAGGTTTTTGGCAGCTCTATAAAATATAATTCAATCATGTTCCCATGATTTCCCACTTGGTATCATATTAATTTATTAATATCAATAAATTATTCAACTTTTATTGGATTTTCCCACTCCGGACCATTGTCTTCCGACAGGTGCCATCATGGTTCCCCTCAGTAATTTGGGGTTTCCTATACGCGATGCTAGTAGTCCCTCCACATTTTTTATTGACTTATAAAGAATCTGATATTGCACTAAGGATGCTACACTAATACCTTTCTTCAATAACTGTATACATCCAAATGGTCTCTGGGTAGCTCTGACGCCAATGCAGCGATCCTTAGTTAGGGGATTTAATAGGTGCATGAGAATGAGTTCCATAACCATTTCACAACCTTGATTGTATTAGAGTCACTGACTGCATGATCCATGTCACTGTATTTAAAGATGAAATGATGCTCTGCCACTCCAAACTGAAGACACCAGGTGAATCATCGACCAGGTTTGCCACATCTGCGGGGGAAGAGACACATAGTCAAATATGAATGAATAACGGATTAGTGAATTATTAATTAAGCAATGAATGAATGAATTAATAAATAATCAATGGAGGAAATAATGAATGAATGGACAAATGAATTAATGAATTTTCTCATGGAGATGCCCATTAAATTCTTCATAGGAAAGAAGAGTCGTTATATTTTCTTCTACAATGTATAAGACCAGGCCTCCATCTATCATTGGCTAATACATTTTAAAATTAAGAGGTTTATGGGATGATTTAATTTGACTGTGGGGAAACTGGCAACTGATTTATTGATGCAAGTGTTATTTGCCCTACACTCAAAAAAAATGCTGGCATTCAGATATTTTTGGCCACCCGTGAGACTAAATGTAATTCCGGTCTATCTGTTCTCTTGTGTTGATATCACATGTCAAGGTTGAACTCTGATTCTTTTGAAACTTTTAAAGGTCCTGAACAGCCATTCTGAAAAGTACATTTCTCTCATGGCGAACTACCAGGAAGTTTGAAAAGGCAGGCTGAGTGGGCGGGGAGCTTATTATATTCATTAGTTTGCCTTGACTGACAGCTCTTGTCAAGCAACTTCAATGCAGTGATCAGTGTCGCAGTAAAATAATCTCTAGCAAATTTGGTGATACACAAAGCAACTCAAACATTGAAACTGCATCAATGATATACAGTGGCTTGCGAAAGTATTCATCCCCCTTGGCATTTTTCCTATTTTGTTGCCTTACAACCTGGAATTAATATGGATTTTTGGGGGGTTTGTATCATTTCATTTACACAACATGCTTTACACTTTGAAGATGCAAAATATTTTTTATTGTGAAACAAACAAGAAATAAGACAAAAAAACTGAAGACTTGAGCATGCATTACTATTCACCCCCCCAAAGTCAATACTTTGTAGAGCCTCCTTTTGCAGCAATTACAGCTGCAAGTCTCTTGGGGTATGTCTCTATAAGCTAGGCACATCTAGCCACTGGGATTTTTGCCCATTCTTCAAGGGAAAACTGCTCCAGCTCCTTCAAGTTGGATGGGTTCCCCTAGTGTACAGCAATCTTAAAGACATACCACAGATTCTCAATTGGATTGAGGTCTGGGCTTTGACTAGGCCATTCCAAGACATTTAAATGTTTTCCCTTAAACCACTTGAGTGTTGCTTTAGCAGTATGCTTAGGGTCATTGTCCTGCTGGAAGGTGAACCTCCGTCCCAGTCTCAAATCTCTGGAAGACTGAAACAGGTTTCCCTCAAGAATGTCCCTGTATTTAGTGCCATCCATCATTCCTTCAATTCTGACCAGTTTCCCAGTCCCTGCCGATGAAAAACATCCCCACAACATGATGCTGCCACCACCATGCTTCACTGTGGGGATGGTGTTCTTGGGGTGATGAGAGGTGTTGGGTTTGCTCCAGACATAGCGTTATCCTTGATGGCCATAAAGCTCAATTTTAGTCTTATCTGACCACAGTACCTTCTTCCATATTTTTTGTGAGTCTCCCACATGCATTTTGGCGAACACCAAATGTGTTTGCTTATTTTTTTTCTTTAAGCAATGGCTTTTTTCTGGCCACTCTTCCGTAAAGCCCAGCTCTGTGGAGTGTACAGCTTAAAGTGGTCCTATGGACAGATACTCCAATCTCCGCTATGGAGCTTTGCAGCTCCTTCTGGGTTACTCTTTTTCCTGTTTCCTGTTTCCGGTCACAACTTGCAGACTTGTTTACGCTGCTGTGCGTTTTTGTTGCCGATCTTACTTTGATACCTGACGGTTTTTTACTTTTTCATTACCGTATATTTTTACTTTTTCCCTCACTCAACTTTTTTCATTCAACTTTTTCACCCCGGAGGTTTTATCTGGACATGGTTCGTCAGGACTTCAAACAGCCGAAGCTAAGTAACATTAACATGATGCCTTCTAATTGCAGTCGTTGTACTTATAATATACAGGAGAACGATCGCCTTACGGCAAGGATAGCTGTGCTGCAAGCCCAGCTTCAGACGCGATCGTTAGGCAAGGGTAATTTCAGTGTAGGAAAGGATGAAACAGCGTCTGTGCCACCAGTAAGTACAGATAGTAACGTTAGTATAAACCCCCTCGCACGGTCCCCGCAGCCGGACATCTTTCTCATGGCTTCTGGAGGGAAACCCTGTAGGAATGCTCAACCGGTGTCGCTTATTCAGTCGACAGAAACTTTCAACCGGTTCTCCCCATTAAGCGAGTCGGAGTCGGAGGCCGAGACTTCTCTGGTCTCTACTCCTCCCGTTGTGGGGTCTGAGACGCCGACGGCTCCCACCATTAGCTCTGACAAATTGAAAACCCTAGTCATTGGCGACTCCATTACCCGCAGTATTAGACTTAAAACTAATCATCCAGCGATCATACACTGTTTACCAGGGGGCAGGGCTACCGACGTTAAGGCTAATCTAAAGACGGTGCTGGCTAAAGCTAAAACTGGCGAGTGTAGAGAGTATAGAGATATTGTTATCCACGTCGGCACCAACGATGTTAGGATGAAACAGTCAGAGGTCACCAAGCGCAACATAGCTTCAGCGTGTAAATCAGCTAGAAAGATGTGTCGGCATCGATTAATTGTCTCTGGCCCCCTCCCAGTTAGGGGGAGTGATGAGCTCTACAGCAGAGTCTCACAACTCAATCGCTGGTTGAAAACTGTTTTCTGCCCCTCCCAAAAGATAGAATTTGTAGATAATTGGCCCTCTTTCTGGGACTCACCCACAAACAGGACCAAGCCTGGCCTGTTGAGGAGTGACGGACTCCATCCTAGCTGGAGGGGTGCTCTCATCTTATCTACGAACATAGACAGGGCTCTAACTCCTCTAGCTCCACAATGAAATAGGGTGCAGGCCAGGCAGCAGGCTGTTAGCCAGCCTGCCAGCTTAGTGGAGTCTGCCACTAGCACAGTCAGCGTAGTCAGCTCAGCTTTCCCCATTGAGACCGTGTCTGTGCCTCGATCTAGGTTGGGCAAAATTAAAAATGGCGGTGTTCGCTCTAGCAATCTCACTAGTATAAAGACCTCCTCCATTCCTGCCATTATTGAAAGAGATTGTGATACCTCACATCTCAAAATTGGGTTACTTAATGTTAGATCCCTCACTTCCAAGGCAGTTATAGTCAATGAACTAATCACTGATAATAATCTTGATGTGATTGGCCTGACTGAAACATGGCTTAAGCCTGATGAATTTACTGTGTTAAATGAGGCCTCACCCCCAGGTTACATTAGTGACCATACCCCCCGTGCATCCGGCAAAGGCGGAGGTGTTGCTAACATTTACGATAGCAAATTTCAATTTACAAAAAAAAAAACAACAATGACGTTTTCGTCTTTTGAGCTTCTAGTCATGAAATCTATGCAGCCTACTCACTCACTTTTTATAGCTACTGTTTATAGGCCTCCTGGGCCATATGCAGTGTTCCTCACTGAGTTCCCTGAATTCCTATCGGATCTTGTAGTCATAGCAGATAATATTCTAATTTTTGGTGACTTTAACATTCACATGGAAAAGTCCACAGACCCACTCCAAAAGGCTTTCGGAGCCATCATCGACTCAGTGGGTTTTGTCCAACATGTCTCTGGACCTACTCACTGCCACAGTCATACTCTGGACCTAGTTTTGTCCCATGGAATAAATGTTGTGGATCTAAATGTTTTTCCTCATAATCCTGGACTATCGGACCACCATTTTATTACGTTTGCAATTGCAACAAATAATCTGCTCAGACCCCAACCAAGGAGCATTAAAAGTCCTGCTATAAATTCTCAGACAACCCAAAGATTCCTTGATGCCCTTCCAGACTGCCTCTGCCTACCCAAGGACGTCAGAGGACAAAAATCAGTTAACCACCTAACCGAGGAACTCAATTTAACCTTGCGCAATACCCTAGATGCAGTTGCACCCCTAAAAACTAAAAACATCTTTCATAAGAAACTAGCTCCCTGGTATACAGAAAATACACGAGCTCTGAAGCAAGCTTCCAGAAAATTGGAACGGAAATGGCGCCACACCAAACTGGAAGTCTTCCGACTAGCTTGGAAAGACAGTACCGTGCAGTATCGAAGAGCCCTTACTGCTGCTCGATCATCCTATTTTTCCAACTTAATTGAGGAAAATAAGAACAATCCGAAATTTATTTTTGATACTGTCGCAAAGCTAACTAAAAAGCAGCCTTCGCAAATGGAGGATGGCTTTCACTTCAGCAGTAATAAATTTATGAACTTCTTTGAGGAAAAGATCATGATCATTAGAAAGCAAATTACAGACTCCTCTTTAAATCTGGGTATTCCTCCAAAGCTCCATTGTCCTGAGTCTGCACAACTCTGCCAGGACCTAGGATCAAGGGAGATACTAAAGTGTTTTAGTACTATATCTCTTGACGCAATGATGAAAATAATCATGGCCTCCAAACCCTCAAGCTGCATACTGGACCCTATTCCAACTAAACTACTGAAAGAGCTGCTTCCTGTGCTTGGCCCTCCTATGTTGAACATAATAAACGGCTCTCTATCCACCGGATGTGTACCAAGCTCACTAAAAGTGGCAGTAATAAAGCCTCTCTTGAAAAAGCCGAATCTTGATCCAGAAATTATAAAAAACTATCGGCCTATATCGAATCTTCCATTCCTCTCCAAAATTTTAGAAAAAGCTGTTGCACAGCAACTGACTGCCTTCCTGAAGACAAACAATGTATACGAAACGCTTCAGTCTGGTTTTAGACCCCATCATAGCACTGAGACTGCACTTGTGAAGGTGGTAAATGACCTTTTAATGACGTCAGACCGAGGCTCTGCATCTGTCCTCGTGCTCCTAGATCTTAGTGCCGCTTTTGATACCATCGATCACCACATTCTTTTGGAGAGATTGGAAACCCAAATTGGTCTACATGGACAAGTTCTGGCCTGGTTTAGATCTTATCTGTCGGAAAGATATCAGTTTGTCTCTGTGAATGGTTTGTCCTCTGACAAATCAATTGTAAATTTCGGTGTTCCTCAAGGTTCCGTTTTAGGACCACTATTGTTTTCACTATATATTTTACCTCTTGGGGATGTCATTCGAAAACATAATGTTAAATTTCACTGCTATGCGGACGACACACAGCTGTACATTTCAATGAAACATGGTGAAGCCCCAAAATTGCCCTCGCTAGAAGCCTGTGTTTCAGACATAAAGAAGTGGATGGCTGCAAACTTTCTACTTTTAAACTCGGACAAAACAGAGATGCTTGTTCTAGGTCCCAAGAAACAAAGAGATCTTCTGTTGAATCTGACAATTAATCTGGATGGTTGTACAGTCGTCTCAAATAAAACTGTGAAGGACCTCGGCGTTACTCTGGACCCTGATCTCTCTTTTGAAGAACATATCAAGACTGTTTCAAGGACAGCTTTTTTCCATCTACGTAACATTGCAAAAATCAGAAATTTTCTGTCCAAAAATTACGCAGAAAAATTAATCCATGCTTTTGTTACTTCTAGGCTGGACTACTGCAATGCTCTACTTTCCGGCTACCCGGATAAAGCACTAAATAAACTTCAGTTAGTGCTAAATACGGCTGCTAGAATCCTGACTAGAACCAAAAAATTTGATCATATTACTCCAGTGTTAGCCTCCCTACACTGGCTTCCTGTTAAGGCAAGGGCTGATTTCAAGGTTTTACTGCTAACCTACAAAGCATTACATGGGCTTGCTCCTACCTATCTTTCCGATTTGGTCCTGCCGTACATACCTACACGTACGCTACGGTCACAAGACGCAGGCCTCCTAATTGTCCCTAGAATTTCTAAGCAAACGGCTGGAGGTAGGGCTTTCTCCTATAGAGCTCCATTTTTATGGAATGGTCTGCCTACCAATGTGAGAGACGCAGACTCAGTCTCAACCTTTAAGTCTTTACTGAAGACTTATCTCTTCAGTAGGTCCTATGATTAAGTATAGTCTGGCCCAGGGGTGTGAAGGTGAACGGAAAGGCTGGAGCAACGAACCGCCCTTGCTGTCTCTGCCTTGCCGGTTCCCCTCTTTCCACTGGGATTCTCTGCCTCTAACCCTTTTACAGAGGCTGAGTCACTGGCCTACTGGTGTTCTTCCATGCCGTCCATGGGAGGGGTGCGTCACTTGAGTGGGTTGAGTCACTGACGTGGTCTTCCTGTCTGGGTTGGCGCCCCCCCCCCCCTTGGGTTGTGCCATGGCGGAGATCGTTGTGGGCTATACTCGGCCTTGTCTTAGGACGGTAAGTTGGTGGTTGGAGACATCCCTCTAGTGGTGTGGGGGCTGTGCTTTGGCAAAGTGGGTGGGGTTATATCCTGCCTGTTTGGCCCTGTCCGGGGGTATCATCGGATGGGGCCACAGTGTCTTCTGATCCCTCCTGTCTCAGCCTCCAGTATTTATGCTGCAGTAGTTTATGTGTCGGGGGGCTAGGGTCAGTCTGTTACATCTGGAGTATTTCTCTTGTCTTATCCGGTGTCCTGTGTGTATTTAAATATGCTCTCTCTAATTCTCTCTTTCTCTCTTTCTGTCTTTCTCTCGGAGGACCTGAGCCCTAGGACCATGCCTCAGGACTACCTGGTATGATGACTCCTTGCTGTCCCCAGTCCACCTGGCCGTGCTGCTGCTCCAGTTTCAACTGTTCTGCCTGCGGCTATGGAACCCTGACCTGTTCACCGGACGTGCTTGTTGCACCCTCGACAACTACTATGATTATTATTATTTGACCATGCTGGTCATTTATGAACATTTTAACATTTTAACATTTTGACCATGTTCTGTTATAATATCCACCCTGCACAGCCAGAAGAGGACTGGCCACCCCTCATAGCCTGGTTCCTCTCTAGGTTTCTTCCTAGGTTTTTGGCCTTTCTAGGGAGTTTTTCCTAGGGAGTTTTTCCTAGCCACCGTGCTTCTTTCACATGCTTTGCTTGCTGTTTGGGGTTTTAGGCTGGGTTTCTGTACAGCACTTTGAGAATATCAGCTGATGTACGAAGGGCTATATAAAAATAAATTTGATTTGATTTGATTTATCTTTGGTCTCTTTGTTGCCTCTCTGATTAATGCCTTCCTTGCCTGGTCTGTGAGTTTTGGTGGGCGGCCCTCTCTTGGCAGGTTTGTTGTGGTGCCATATTCTTTACATTTTTTAATAATGGATTTAATGGTGCTCAAAGGGATGTTCAAAGTTTCTGATATTTTTTGATAACCCAACCCTGATCTGTACTTTGCCACAACTTTGTCCCTGACCTGTTTGGAGTGCTCCTTGGTCTTCATGGTGCAGTTTGCTTGGTGGTGCCCCTTGCTTAGTGGTGTTGGCCCCAGACTCTGGGGCCTTTCAGAACAGGTGTATATATACTGAGATCATGTGACAGATCATGTGACACTTAGATTGCACACAGGTGGACTTTATTTAACTAATTATGTGACTTCTGAAGGTAATTCGTTGCACCAGATCTTATTTAGGGGCTTCATAGCAAACGGGGTGAATACATGTGCTCTCACTGAAGACCTAGCTAGCCAGTAATTAGCTAACACCAGACACAGCTGAAAGGGGAAACATATAAGTATCTTTGCCATAGATGAATAGGCTAAACTGAGAATTATATTTGCTGACACCCTACAGTAAATGAGACATGAGCACCCCTTAAATGCTCTAAACAATGCAAATAAATACTGGAGGATGCAAATGGAGGGGTTGGGAGACACTGTGGTCCCGTCCGACTATACCCCCGGACAGGGCCAACCAGGCAGGATATAACCCCACCCACTTTGCCAAAGCACAGCCCCCACACCACTAGAAGGATATCTTCAAACCACCAACTTACTACCCTGAGACAAGGCCTAGTACAGCCCACGAAGATCTCCCCCACGGCATGAACCTAAGGGCGGTGTCACGTTCTGACCTGTAAAGGTGTGATTTGTTAGTGTTTAGTTTGGTCAGGACGTGGCAGGGGGTATTTGTTTTATGTGGTTCAGGGTGGTTGTGTGTATGTGTCCATGTAGAGAGAGGTATTTGATTTATTAGTCCAGGGTTTTGGTTATTGTTCTATGTTAGTTTATTTCTATGTTCTGTCTAGTCATTTGTATTTCTATGTTTAGTTAATTGGTGTTGGGGCCTTCAGTTGGAGGCAGCTGTCTATCGTTGCCTCTGATTGAAGGTCCTATAATTAGGGGTGTGTTTGTATTGTGGATTGTGGGTAGTTGTATTCTGTTTTGTGCTTGTCACCTGACAGAACTGTTAGTGTCGTTTCTGTTAATTGGATATGTGTTTATTTTGTTTCTCCTTCTTATACATTAAAAAGAGAAGATGAGTATACACTTCCCTATTGCGTCTTGGTCCTCCACACACGACACTCGTTACAGAACTACCCACCACAACTGGATCAAGCAACAGAAGAGGGAGCAGCCAAGGAATCAGGAGGACTACAGGGAATCGTGGTCATGGGAGGAAATCCTGGCGGGAGAAAGTCCGTGGCGAAGGAACGGTGAGGACCGGGAGAAGTACGTTGGGACGAGGCTAGCAAGGAGGACAAAAATCAGTTAACCACCTAACCGAGGAACTCAATTTAACCTTGCGCAATACCCTAGATGCAGTTGCACCCCTAAAAACTAAAAACATCTTTCATAAGAAACTAGCTCCCTGGTATACAGAAAATACACGAGCTCTGAAGCAAGCTTCCAGAAAATTGGAACGGAAATGGCGCCACACCAAACTGGAAGTCTTCCGACTAGCTTGGAAAGACAGTACCGTGCAGTATCGAAGAGCCCTTACTGCTGCTCGATCATCCTATTTTTCCAACTTAATTGAGGAAAATAAGAACAATCCGAAATTTATTTTTGATACTGTCGCAAAGCTAACTAAAAAGCAGCCTTCGCAAATGGAGGATGGCTTTCACTTCAGCAGTAATAAATTTATGAACTTCTTTGAGGAAAAGATCATGATCATTAGAAAGCAAATTACAGACTCCTCTTTAAATCTGGGTATTCCTCCAAAGCTCCATTGTCCTGAGTCTGCACAACTCTGCCAGGACCTAGGATCAAGGGAGATACTAAAGTGTTTTAGTACTATATCTCTTGACGCAATGATGAAAATAATCATGGCCTCCAAACCCTCAAGCTGCATACTGGACCCTATTCCAACTAAACTACTGAAAGAGCTGCTTCCTGTGCTTGGCCCTCCTATGTTGAACATAATAAACGGCTCTCTATCCACCGGATGTGTACCAAGCTCACTAAAAGTGGCAGTAATAAAGCCTCTCTTGAAAAAGCCGAATCTTGATCCAGAAATTATAAAAAACTATCGGCCTATATCGAATCTTCCATTCCTCTCCAAAATTTTAGAAAAAGCTGTTGCACAGCAACTGACTGCCTTCCTGAAGACAAACAATGTATACGAAACGCTTCAGTCTGGTTTTAGACCCCATCATAGCACTGAGACTGCACTTGTGAAGGTGGTAAATGACCTTTTAATGACGTCAGACCGAGGCTCTGCATCTGTCCTCGTGCTCCTAGATCTTAGTGCCGCTTTTGATACCATCGATCACCACATTCTTTTGGAGAGATTGGAAACCCAAATTGGTCTACATGGACAAGTTCTGGCCTGGTTTAGATCTTATCTGTCGGAAAGATATCAGTTTGTCTCTGTGAATGGTTTGTCCTCTGACAAATCAATTGTAAATTTCGGTGTTCCTCAAGGTTCCGTTTTAGGACCACTATTGTTTTCACTATATATTTTACCTCTTGGGGATGTCATTCGAAAACATAATGTTAAATTTCACTGCTATGCGGACGACACACAGCTGTACATTTCAATGAAACATGGTGAAGCCCCAAAATTGCCCTCGCTAGAAGCCTGTGTTTCAGACATAAAGAAGTGGATGGCTGCAAACTTTCTACTTTTAAACTCGGACAAAACAGAGATGCTTGTTCTAGGTCCCAAGAAACAAAGAGATCTTCTGTTGAATCTGACAATTAATCTGGATGGTTGTACAGTCGTCTCAAATAAAACTGTGAAGGACCTCGGCGTTACTCTGGACCCTGATCTCTCTTTTGAAGAACATATCAAGACTGTTTCAAGGACAGCTTTTTTCCATCTACGTAACATTGCAAAAATCAGAAATTTTCTGTCCAAAAATTACGCAGAAAAATTAATCCATGCTTTTGTTACTTCTAGGCTGGACTACTGCAATGCTCTACTTTCCGGCTACCCGGATAAAGCACTAAATAAACTTCAGTTAGTGCTAAATACGGCTGCTAGAATCCTGACTAGAACCAAAAAATTTGATCATATTACTCCAGTGTTAGCCTCCCTACACTGGCTTCCTGTTAAGGCAAGGGCTGATTTCAAGGTTTTACTGCTAACCTACAAAGCATTACATGGGCTTGCTCCTACCTATCTTTCCGATTTGGTCCTGCCGTACATACCTACACGTACGCTACGGTCACAAGACGCAGGCCTCCTAATTGTCCCTAGAATTTCTAAGCAAACGGCTGGAGGTAGGGCTTTCTCCTATAGAGCTCCATTTTTATGGAATGGTCTGCCTACCAATGTGAGAGACGCAGACTCAGTCTCAACCTTTAAGTCTTTACTGAAGACTTATCTCTTCAGTAGGTCCTATGATTAAGTATAGTCTGGCCCAGGGGTGTGAAGGTGAACGGAAAGGCTGGAGCAACGAACCGCCCTTGCTGTCTCTGCCTTGCCGGTTCCCCTCTTTCCACTGGGATTCTCTGCCTCTAACCCTTTTACAGAGGCTGAGTCACTGGCCTACTGGTGTTCTTCCATGCCGTCCATGGGAGGGGTGCGTCACTTGAGTGGGTTGAGTCACTGACGTGGTCTTCCTGTCTGGGTTGGCGCCCCCCCCCCCCTTGGGTTGTGCCATGGCGGAGATCGTTGTGGGCTATACTCGGCCTTGTCTTAGGACGGTAAGTTGGTGGTTGGAGACATCCCTCTAGTGGTGTGGGGGCTGTGCTTTGGCAAAGTGGGTGGGGTTATATCCTGCCTGTTTGGCCCTGTCCGGGGGTATCATCGGATGGGGCCACAGTGTCTTCTGATCCCTCCTGTCTCAGCCTCCAGTATTTATGCTGCAGTAGTTTATGTGTCGGGGGGCTAGGGTCAGTCTGTTACATCTGGAGTATTTCTCTTGTCTTATCCGGTGTCCTGTGTGTATTTAAATATGCTCTCTCTAATTCTCTCTTTCTCTCTTTCTGTCTTTCTCTCGGAGGACCTGAGCCCTAGGACCATGCCTCAGGACTACCTGGTATGATGACTCCTTGCTGTCCCCAGTCCACCTGGCCGTGCTGCTGCTCCAGTTTCAACTGTTCTGCCTGCGGCTATGGAACCCTGACCTGTTCACCGGACGTGCTTGTTGCACCCTCGACAACTACTATGATTATTATTATTTAACCATGCTGGTCATTTATGAACATTTTAACATTTTAACATTTTGACCATGTTCTGTTATAATATCCACCCTGCACAGCCAGAAGAGGACTGGCCACCCCTCATAGCCTGGTTCCTCTCTAGGTTTCTTCCTAGGTTTTTGGCCTTTCTAGGGAGTTTTTCCTAGGGAGTTTTTCCTAGCCACCGTGCTTCTTTCACATGCTTTGCTTGCTGTTTGGGGTTTTAGGCTGGGTTTCTGTACAGCACTTTGAGAATATCAGCTGATGTACGAAGGGCTATATAAAAATAAATTTGATTTGATTTGATTTATCTTTGGTCTCTTTGTTGCCTCTCTGATTAATGCCTTCCTTGCCTGGTCTGTGAGTTTTGGTGGGCGGCCCTCTCTTGGCAGGTTTGTTGTGGTGCCATATTCTTAACATTTTTTAATAATGGATTTAATGGTGCTCAAAGGGATGTTCAAAGTTTCTGATATTTTTTGATAACCCAACCCTGATCTGTACTTTGCCACAACTTTGTCCCTGACCTGTTTGGAGTGCTCCTTGGTCTTCATGGTGCAGTTTGCTTGGTGGTGCCCCTTGCTTAGTGGTGTTGGCCCCAGACTCTGGGGCCTTTCAGAACAGGTGTATATATACTGAGATCATGTGACAGATCATGTGACACTTAGATTGCACACAGGTGGACTTTATTTAACTAATTATGTGACTTCTGAAGGTAATTCGTTGCACCAGATCTTATTTAGGGGCTTCATAGCAAACGGGGTGAATACATGTGCTCTCACTGAAGACCTAGCTAGCCAGTAATTAGCTAACACCAGACACAGCTGAAAGGGGAAACATATAAGTATCTTTGCCATAGATGAATAGGCTAAACTGAGAATTATATTTGCTGACACCCTACAGTAAATGAGACATGAGCACCCCTTAAATGCTCTAAACAATGCAAATAAATACTGGAGGATGCAAATGGAGGGGTTGGGAGACACTGTGGTCCCGTCCGACTATACCCCCGGACAGGGCCAACCAGGCAGGATATAACCCCACCCACTTTGCCAAAGCACAGCCCCCACACCACTAGAAGGATATCTTCAAACCACCAACTTACTACCCTGAGACAAGGCCTAGTACAGCCCACGAAGATCTCCCCCACGGCATGAACCTAAGGGCGGTGTCACGTTCTGACCTGTAAAGGTGTGATTTGTTAGTGTTTAGTTTGGTCAGGACGTGGCAGGGGGTATTTGTTTTATGTGGTTCAGGGTGGTTGTGTGTATGTGTCCATGTAGAGAGAGGTATTTGATTTATTAGTCCAGGGTTTTGGTTATTGTTCTATGTTAGTTTATTTCTATGTTCTGTCTAGTCATTTGTATTTCTATGTTTAGTTAATTGGTGTTGGGGCCTTCAGTTGGAGGCAGCTGTCTATCGTTGCCTCTGATTGAAGGTCCTATAATTAGGGGTGTGTTTGTATTGTGGATTGTGGGTAGTTGTATTCTGTTTTGTGCTTGTCACCTGACAGAACTGTTAGTGTCGTTTCTGTTAATTGGATATGTGTTTATTTTGTTTCTCCTTCTTATACATTAAAAAGAGAAGATGAGTATACACTTCCCTATTGCGTCTTGGTCCTCCACACACGACACTCGTTACAGAACTACCCACCACAACTGGATCAAGCAACAGAAGAGGGAGCAGCCAAGGAAGCAGGAGGACTACAGGGAATCGTGGTCATGGGAGGAAATCCTGGCGGGAGAAAGTCCGTGGCGAAGGAACGGTGAGGACCGGGAGAAGTACGTTGGGACGAGGCTAGCAAGGAGGCCTGAGAGGCAGCCCCAATATTTTTTTGGGGGGAGGCACACGGGGTGGGTGGCTGGGCAAAGGATGCCCCTGAAGCCAACACCTCGTGCTTATTATGGGGAGCACATGGAGTGGAGAGCGTCGAAGTACGAAGAGGTACGCAAGATCTCGCCCCAAGCAAAGGCCGTGCTAGAGTGGGCATCCAGTCTGGAAGGAGGATGCCAGCCCAATACGTCTGGCCACCGGTAAGCCTCCGAAGTCCAGGCTACAGGACACCTCCTCTACGCACGGCGACCATCAGGCCCCTGCATAGCCCAGTCCGCCCTGTACCAGCACCCCGAACGTACAGGGCTACTACTGCCATCCAGCCAGGACGGGTTGTGCAGGAGGTGAGCTCGAGACTTCCAGTACTCACCCAAGGCCCGGTGTATCCTACTCCTGCTCCAAGATTCTAGCAGCCGTATTTAGCACTAACTGAAGTTTATTTAGTTCCTTATCCGGGTAGCCGGAAAGTAGATCATTACTGTAGTCTAATCTAGAGGTGACAAAAGCATGGATTCATTTTTCTGCATCATTTTTGGACAAAAAGTTTCAGATTTTTCAATGTTACGTAGATGGAAAAAAGCTGTCCTTGAAACAGTCTTGATATGTTCGTCAAAAGACAGATCAGGGTCCAGAGTAACGTTGAGGTCCTTCACAGTTGTATTTGAGACGACTGTACAACCATCAAGATTAATTGTCAGATCTAACAGAAGATATCTTTGTTTCTTGGGACCTAGATCTAGATCTAGCATCTCTGTTTTGTCCGAGTTGAAAAGTTAAACAAATTCTGCCATCCACTTCCTTATGTCTGAAACAGATGCTTCCAGGGAGGGCAATTTTGTGGCTTCACAATGTTCCATCGAAATGTACAGCTGTGTATCGTCCACATAGCAGTGAAAGTTACCATGATGTTTCCGAATGACATCACCAAGAGGTGAAACATATAGTGAAAACAATAGTGGTCCTAAAACGGAACCTTGAGGAACACCAAAATCTACAGTTGATTTGTCAGAAGACAAACCATCCACAGAGACAAACTGATATCTTTCCGACAGATAAGATCTAAACCAGGCCAGAGCTTGTCCGTGTAGACCAATTTGGGTTTCTAATCTCTCCAAAAGAATGTAGCGATCGACGGTATCAAAAGCAGCACTGAGGTCTAGGAGCACGAGTACAGATGCAGACCCTTGGTCTAACACCATTAAAGGTAATTTACCACCTTCACGAGTGCAGTCTCAGTGCTACGATGGGGTCTAAAACCAGACTGAAGCATTTCTTATACATTGTTTGTCTTCAGGAAGGCAGTGAGTAGCTGCGCAACAGCTTTTTCAAGCATTCAAGCAAGAGATGCTTTATTACTGCCACTTTTAGAGAGTTTGGTACACATCCAGTGGATAACGAGCTGTTTATTATGTTCAAAATAAGAGGGCCAAGCACAGGAAGCAGCTCTTTCAGTAATTTAGTTGGAATAGGGTCCAGTATGCAGCTTGAAGGTTTAGAGGCCATGACTATTTTCATCAATGTGTCAAGAGATATAGTATTAAAAAACTTGAGTGTGTCCCTTGATCCTAGGTCCTGGTAGAGTTGTGCAGACTCAGAACAACTGAGCTTTGGAGAAAGACGCATATTTAAAGAGGAGTCCGTAATTTGCTTTCTAATGATCATGATCTTTTCATCAAAGAAGTTAATGAATTTATCACTGCTGAAGTGAAAGCCATCCTCTTTTGGGGGAATGCTGCTTTTTAGTTAGCTTTGCGACAGTATCAAAAATAAAATTTGGATTGTTCTTATTCTCCTCAATTAAGTTGGAAAAATATGCTGATCGAGCAGCAGTGAGGGCTCTTCGATACTGCACGGTACTGTCTTTCCAAGCCATTTACTTTCCAATTTTCTGGATGCTTGCTTCAGGGCTTGGGTATATTTTGTATACCAGGGAGCTAGTTTCTTATGACAAATGTTTTTTTGTTTTTAGGGGTGTGACTGCATCTAGGGTATTACGCCAGGTTAAATTAAGTTCCTCAGTTAGGTGGTTAACCAATTGTTTACCTTCCAGTCTCAATGGGGATAGCTGAGCTGACTACACTGACTGTGCTAGTTGCAGACTCAACTAAGCTGCCAGGATGGCTAACAGCCTGCTGCCTGGCCTGCACCCTCTCATCGTGGAGCTAGAGGAGTTAGAGCCCTGTCCATGCTCGTAGATAAGATGAGAGTCCGTCACTCCTCAGCAGGCCAGGCTTGGTCCTGTTTGTGGGTGAGTCCCAGAAAGAGGGCCAATTATCTACAAATGATGTATTTTGGGAGGGGCAGAAAACAGTTTTCAACCAGAGACAATTACTCGATGCCGACACATCTTTCTAGCTGATTTACACGCTGAGGCTATGTTGCGCTTGGGGACCTCTGACTGTTTCAACCTAACACCTTTGGTGCTGACGTGGATAAAAAATATCCCTATACTCTCTACACTCGCCAGTTTTAGCCTTAGCCAGCACCATCTTCAGATTAGCCTTAACGTCGGTAGCCCTGCCCCCTGGTAAACAGTGTATGATCGCTGGATGATTCTTTTTAAGTCTAATACTGCGGGTGATGGAGTCAATTTCAATTTGTCAGAGCTAATGGTGGGAGGCTTCGACATTTCAGACCCTGTAACGGGTGGAGGAGAGACCAGAGAAGGCTTGGCCTCTGACTTCGACTTTCAAATCAAATCAAATTTTATTTGTCACATACACATGGTCAGCAGATGTTAATGCGAGTGTAGCGAAATGCTGGTGCTTCTAGTTCCGACCATCCAGTAATATCTAACAAGTAATCTAACAATTTCACAACAACTACCTTATACACACAAGTGTAAAGGAATGAATAAGAATATGTACATAAAAATATATATGGATGAGCGATGGCCGAACGGCATAGGCAAGATGCAGTAGATGGTATAGAGTACAGTATATACATATGAGATGAGTAGTGATGTATGTAAACATTATATAAAGTGGCATAGTTTAAAGTGACTATTGATACATTTATTACATCAAATTTGTAATTATTAAAGTGGCTAGTGATGAGTCAGTATGTTGGCAGCAGCCACTCAATGTTAGTGATGGCTGTTTAACAGTCTGATGGCCTTGATATAGACGTTTATCAGTCTCTCGGTCCCAGCTTTGATGCACCTGTACTGACCTCGCCTTCTGGATGATAGCGGGGTGAACAGGCAGTGGCTCGGGTGGTTGTTGTCCTTGATGATCTTTTTGGCCTTCCTGTGACATTGGGTGGTGTAGGTGTTCTGGAGAGCAGGTAGTTTGCCCCCGGTGATGTGTTGTGCAGACCTTACAACCCTCTGGAGAGCCTTACAGTTGTGGACGGAGCAGTTGTCGTACCAGGCGGTGATACAGCCCGACAGGATGCTCTCGATTGTGCATCTGTAAAAGTTTGTGAGTGTTTTTGGTGACAAGTCGAATTTCTTAAGCCTCCTGAGGTTGAAGAGGCGCTGTTGTGCCTTCTTCACCACACTGTCTGTGTGGGTGGACCATTTCAGTTTGTCCGTGATGACGCCGAGGAACTTAAAACTTTCCACGTTCTCCACTACTGTCCCGTTGATGTGGCTAGGGGTGTGCTCCCTCTGCTGTTTCCTGAAGTCCATGATCATCTCCTTTGTTTTGTTGACATTGAGTGTGAGGTTATTTTCCTGACACCACACTCCGAGGGCCTTCACCTCCTCCCTGTAGGCCGTCTCATCGTTGTTGGTAATCAAGCCTACCACTGTAGCGTCATCTGCAAACTTGATGATTGAGTTGGAGGAGTGCATGGCCACGCAGTCATGGCTGAACAGGGAGTACAGGAGAGGGCTGAGAACGCACCCTTGTGGGGCCCCAGTGTTGAGGATCAGCGGGGTGGAGATGTTGTTTCCTACCCTCACCACCTGGGGGCGGCCCATCAGGAAGTCCATGACCCAGTTGCACAGGGCGGGGTCGAGACCCAGGGTCTCGAGCTTAATGTCAAGTTTGGAGGGTACTATGGTGTTAAATGCTGAGCTGTAGTCGATGGACCGGCAGCCTTGCGAGGGTTAACACGTTTAAATGCTGTGGTGAAGGGGAGCCTGCATGTTTTGGTAGCGAGCCGTGTCGTTGACACTGTATTGTTCTCAAAGCGAGCAAAGAAGTTGTTTAGTTTGTCTGGGAGCAGGACATTGTGGTCCGTGACGGGGCTGGTTTTCTTTTTGTAGTCTGTGATTGACTGTAGACCCTTCCACATACCTCTCGTGTCTGAACCATTGAATTGCGACTCTACTTTGTCTCTATACTGACGCTTAGCTTGTTTGATTGCCTTGCGGAGGGAATAGCTACACTTTGTATTCGGTCATGTTTCCGGTCGCCTTGCCGTGATTAAAAGCAGTGGTTCGTGCCTTCGGTTTTGCACGAATGCTGCCATCAATCCACGGTTTCCGGTTGGGGAAGGTTTTAATAGTTGCTGTGGGTACAACATCACCAATGCACTTGCTAATAAACTCGCTCAGCGAATCAGCGTATTCATCAATGTCATTGTCCGACGCTATGCGGAACATATCCCAGTCCACGTGATCAAAGCAATCTTGAAGCGTGGAATCAGATTGGTCGGACCAGCATTGAACAGACCTAAGCACGTGCGTTTCCTGTTTTAGTTTCTGTCTATAGGCTGGGAGCAACAAAATGGAGTCGTGGTCAGATTTTCCGAAAGGAGGGTGGGGCAGGGCTTTATATGCGTCGCGGATGTTTGAGTAACAATGGTCCAGGATTTTTTCCGCCCGGGTAGCACATTCGATATACTGATAAAATTTAGGGAGTCTTGTTTTCAGATTAGCCTTGTTAAAATCCCCAGCTACAATGAATGCAGCCTTAGGATATGTGGTTTCCAGTTTACATAGAGTCCAATGAAGTTCATTCAGGGCCATCGATGTGTCTGCTTGGGGGGATATATACGGCTGTGATTATAATCGAAGAGAATTATCTTGGTAGATAATGCGGTTGTCACGTCCGTCGTAAGAAGGAGACCAAGGCGCAGCGTGCGTGGAGTTCCACATCTTTTAATAAATGAAACTCACCAAACAAAACAATAAAGCACAAACGAAACGTGAAGAAAATGGCGTGCTCACAGGCAACTAACCAAAAAACAAGATCCCACAAAAACCCAGTGGGAAAAGGCTGCCTAAATATGATCCCCAATCAGAGACACCCTGACCTAACCAAACATAGAGAATAACAACGATCTCTAAGGTCAGAACGTGACAGCGGTCGACATTTGATTGTAAGGAATTCTAGGTCAGGTGAGCAAAATGACTTGAGTTCCTGTATGTTGTTATGATCACACCACGTCTCGTTAATCATAAGGCATACCCCCCCACCCTTCTTCTTACCAGAGAGATGTTTGTTTCTGTCTGTGCGATGCGTGAAGAAACAAGGTGGCTGTACCGACTCCGATAGTGTGTCTCGAGTGAGCCACGTTTCCATGAAACAAAGAATGCTACAATCTCTGATGTCTCTCTGGAAGGCAACCCTTGCTCGGATTTCATCTACCTTGTTGTCAAGAGACTGGACGTTGGCGAGTAGTAAACTCGGGAGCGGTGCGCGATGTGCCTGTCTACGGAGCCTGACCAGAAGACCGCTTCTTCTGCCCCTCCTGCGGCGCCGTTGTTTTGGGTTGCCTGCTGGGATCCGATCCATTGTCCTGGGTGGTGGACAAAACAGAGGATCCGCTTCGGGAAGTCGTATTCCTGGTTGTAATGTTGGTAAGTTGACGTTGCTCTTATATCCAATAGTTCCTCCCAGCTGTATGTGATAAAACTTAAGATTTCCTGGGGTAATAATGTAAGAAATAATACATTAAAAAACAAAATGATCTCTTATAGCTTCTCAGATCACATCCCTCTCTTAACGAAAACACATAATGTATCATAGTACATGCACAACCCATAGTATGAAAACTTCAGCTATGTAGCGTGTGTACATTCCAAGTTACAGTATTTCCTTTACATTTTTAATGACATCACAAAATAACAAACAAAATGATATTACTGGTTTATAGATCGCCTCTGACCATTCCCCACATTCTATGTTCGAAATATTGTTCCAGTATTCACTTTTGAAAGTGTTAGAATTTTAGCTGGAAAAAGGTCTGTTAACCTGTTGGGGATAGGGGGCAGTATTTGCACGGCCGGGTAAAAAACGTACCCGATTTCATCTGGTTACTACTCCTGCCCAGTAACTAGAATATGCATATAATTGTTTGATTTGGATAGAAAACACCCTAAAGTTTCTAAAACTGTTTGAATGGTGTCTGTGAGTATAACAGAACTCATTTGGCAGGCCAAAACCTGAGAAGATTCCAAACAGGAAGCGCTCTCTCTGACCATTTCATGGCCTTCTTGATCATCTCTAACCAAAACAGGGGATCTCTGGCATGACGTGACATTTTCTAACGCTCCCATAGGCTCTCAGAAGGCGCCACAACGATGAATGGTGGCTTTGCAGGCCCTGGCTGAAAAATGGTGGCTTTGCAGGCCCTGGCTGAAAAACAATGAGACTGGAGGCGCGTGCACGAGCCGACACCATGTTTACTTTCTCTCTCTTTGAACGAAAACAACGACTCCCGATCGGAATATTATCGCTTTTTTACAAGAAAAATAGCATAAAAATTGATTTTAAAACAGCGGTTGACATGCTTCGAAGTTCGGTAATGGAATATTTTGAAATGTTTTGTCACGAAACGTGTCGGGCGCGTCACCCTTCTTTACCTTTTGGATAGTGTCTTGAACGCACGAACAAAACGCCGCTATTTGGATATAACTGTGGATTATTTGGGACCAAACCAACATTTGTTATTGAAGTAGAAGTCCTGGGAGTGCATTCTGACGAAGACAGCAAAGGTAATCAAACTTTTCTAATAGTAAATCGGAGTTTGGTGAGTACCACACTTGGTGGGTGTCAAAATAGCTAGCCTGTGATGGCCGGGCTATCTACTCAGAATATTGCAAAATGTGCTTTCACCGAAAAGCTATTTTAAAATCGGACATAGTGAGTGCATAAAGGAGTTCTGTATCTATAATTCTTAAAATAATTGTTATGTTTTTTGTGAACGTTTATCGTGAGTAATTTAGTAAATTCACCGGAAGTGTTCGGTGGGAATGCTAGTCACATGCTAGTCACATGCTAATGTAAAAAGCTGGTTTTTGATATAAATATGATCTTGATTGAACAAAACATGCATGTGTTGTATAACATAATGTCCTAGGATTGTCATCTGATGAAGATCATCAAAGGTTAGTGCTGCATTTAGCTGTGGTTTGGGTTTATGTGACATATGCTAGCTTGAAAAATGGGTGTCTGATTATTTCTGGCTGGGTACTCAGGATCAGTGTTTTGTTTTCGTTGTAAAGCCTTTTTGAAATTGGACAGTGTGGTTAGATTAACGAGAGTCTTGTCTTTAAAATGGTGTAAAATAGTCATATGTTTGAGAAATTGAAGTAATAGCATTTCTAAGGTATTTGAATATCGCGCCACGGGATTACACTGGCTGTTGAGTAGGTGGGACACCTAGCCCATAGAGGTTAAACAAAGCACATTCCTTGGGTGAATTTTGAGAGCACTGGCATGGATCTTCTCCCTTGATTTTCAACAGGACGTGATTTGTTAATTAATTAATTCTTTCCTTCCCCCTCTACGAGTGAGAGGGGGTCTGATTGAAGTTATTCATTGCAAACCTGATCTGACCTATTTGGATTCTCGTGGACAGTCATAACAACAGCCCTAGACCATTATTCCTGCTCCACCAAACTTTACAGTTGGCACTATGCATTCGGGCAGGTACTGTGTCCTGGCATCCGCCAAACCCAGATTTGTCCGTCGGACCTCCAGATGGTGAAACGTGACTCATCACTCCAAAGAATGCGTTTCGAATGGCAGCGAGATGAATGGCGGCGAGCTTTACACCACTCCAGCTGATGTTTGGCATTGCTCATGTTGATCGTAGGCTTGTGTGCGGCTGCTCAGCCATGGAAACCCATTTCATGAAGCTCCCAAACAGTTGTTGTGCTGACGTTGCTTCCAGAGGCAGTTTGGAACTGGGTAGTGAATGTTGCAACCGAGGACAGATGGTTTTTACATGTTACATGCTTCAGCACTCAGTGGTCTCATTCTGTGAGCTTGAGTGACCTACCACTTCGCGGCTGAGCCGCTGTTGCTCCTAGACGTTTCCACTTCACAATAACAGCACTTACAGTTGACATGGCAGAAATTTGACAAACTGACTTGTTGGAAAGGTGGCATCCTATGATGGTGCCACGTTGAAAGTCACTGAGCTCTTCAGTAAGGTGATTCTAATGCCAATGTTTGTCTATGGAGATTGCATGTCTGTGTGCTTGAGGTTATACACCTGTCAGCAACGGGTGTGGCTGAAATAGCCGAATCCACAAATTAGAAGGGGTGTCCACATACTTTTGTATATATAGTGTAGATATACAGTAGGTACAGTACATATGTACAGATCTACACTCACTGGTCAGTTTATTAGGTACACCCATCTAGTACCGAGTCGGACCCCCCTTTGCCTCCAGAACAGCTTGAATTATTCGGGTAATTCTACAAGGTGTCGGAAGCGTTGCACAGGGATGTTCATCCATGCTGATGCGATGGCATCACGCAGTTGCTGCAGATTGGACGGAGGTACATTCATGCTGCGAACAGCCCATTTCATCTCATCCCAAAGATGATCTATTGGGTTGAGGTTTGGGGACTGCGCAGGCCACTCAAGTAAACTGAACTCGTTGTCATGTTCTAGGCGATGTTTTATCACTCCTCAATTGTCCAGTGTTGGTGATTGTGTGCCCACTAGAGCCACTTCTTGTTTTTATCTGATAGGAGTGGAACCCGGTGTGGTCGTCTGCTGCAATAGCCCATCCGTGACAAGGATCGACGAGTTGTGTGTTCCGAGATGTTGTTCTGCACACCACTGTTGTACTGCGCCATTATTTGTCTGTTTTTGGCCCGGCTGTTAACTATTCTCCTTCTACCTCTCTCATCAACAAGCTGTTTTCGCCTACAGGACTCCTGCTGAATGGATGTTTTTTGTTTGTCACACCATTCTCTGTAAACTCTAGACAAGGTCTTGCGTGAAAAGCCGAGGAGGGAGGCCGCTTCTGAGATACTGGATCTGGCGCGCCTGGCACCGACAATCATACTACGCTCAAAGTCGCTTAGGTCACTATTGTTGCCCATTCTAACGTTCAATCGAACAGTAACTGAATGCCTCGATGCCTGTCTGCCTGCTTTACATAGCAAGTCATGGCCAAGTGACTCACTGTCTGTAGAAGTGATCAATTTTTGTGAACCGGGTGCTGTACCTAATAAACTGTCCGGTGAGTGTAGATTTAAAGTAGATGTGTATAGATATGCATTATACACAGTATAAATATATAGGTCTGGTTATGACTAGCCACAAGGCTACAAGGCCCTACCTTTCACCTCAGAATGGGGCTCCCGAGTGGCGCAGCGGTCTAAGGAACTACATCTCAGTGCAAGAGGTGTCACTACAGTCCCTGGTTTGAATCCAGGCTGTATCACACCCGGGCCGGGATTGGAAGTCCCTTAGGGCGGCGCACAATTGGCCCAGCGTCGTCCGGGTTGGCCGGGTGGCCGTCATTGTAAATAAGAATTTGTTCTTAACTGACTTGCCTAATTAAATAAATGTTTAAAAAATACATAGAAAAAAAGCACACACACACACACACACACACACACACACACACACACACACACACACTATACTCTCTCCTCCTCCTTCCCCGACTCCGTGGGATAAGAATAGGTTCCATCAAGTTCATATGTGATTTGTCTTAACACAATTATATCCCTTCTTCTCTCCCATTACTCCTTCTCTCTTTCTCGCTGGATTCCCTGAGTGCTTTACGTGGGCCTATAAAGAGAAGGTAATTAACCGCGAAGGGCAGTTTTATTAATTAGCTTTTAACAAGAGATGAGTGACGAGAGGAGAGAAGGGGGAGGAGGAGAGGGGTTAAAGCTCTCTTAAGGATATTGTTAGCTCTAGATATGGGAATAGACGGGATGGAATCGTTTCTGTCAGGAATCGCTTCACCTCTCTCGTTCTTTGAATCTTTCTATTTTTCTTCTCCTAGGGTATGTTCATTTGATTTTCTCACCTTTGTTCTCTGGGTTTGAGACAGTTCTAGATTATTTTCTCTTTTCATCTTTCATTCTCTACCTCTCACTTTCTAGGTGTCTCTGCCTCTCTCTCTCTAGCCTCATTTATACCTGGCGCTAACCTGGTGCCTGATCCTGTGTCCAGATCTTGCCCACTTTCGTATTTTCCCCACATTTTCAGATGCATTTCTACACATGGTATTAAAATGTGTCTCTTATCCGTCCACTGTGTCCACATTTTGTGACCATTTCCTGGTCACTCCCTTATATTCTTTATGTTCTTTCAAAATAATATTTATTTAAATTCTTGATGCCATAAGGCTGCACACCTGTCAATTATTTTAGAGAACAGGAAAATGATTTCTTAAATGGGTTCACTGTCCAGATCTGTCTACACTTGTAAGGGCATGTCCACACTTGACACTTACATGAGACTTCTGAAACCTGAATACGATGATCGCATTTAAAAGACAGGTCTAGATGCACAGAAGTTGCATTGTGGTCTGATTGTGTTCAGATCTGGCTGACCACTTCGGGGGCTGGCTAGGGATGCATTGTGTGCGGATTGCTCCTCAGTCTGGAAGTAATTATGCTACCAAAAGTGCATACAGTGAGCGGCGTCATCAGCACTCCACCCACAAGTCTTCAGAAAACATGTGCTTTGGGAGCGAGAGGCAACTTTTAATTATAACGTTGTAGGAAATACGTTCCTAGCGTGTGAGGAAGTATTTGGTGGTCTCATAAATACTAGCCAGCAAGCTAACATTTTGAAAAATGTTTGTTTTGCTGGAGTTATGCTAACCGTTAGAAATCCCTTTAGCTTTGCTAGCTAGCTTGCTAGTTAGCTACAAGCTACAGTGAGGGAAAAAAGTATTTGCTCCCTGGCTGATTTTGTACGTTTGCCCACTGACAAAGAAATGATCAGTCTATAAGTTTGATGGTAGGTTTATTTGAACAGTGAGAGACAGAATAACAACAACAAAAAATCCTGAAAAACGCATGTCAAAAATGTTATGAATTGATTTGCATTTTAATGAGGGAAATAAGTATTTGACCCCTCTGCAAAACATGACTTAGTACTTGGTGGCTAAACCCTTGTTGGCAATCACAGAGGTCAGACGTTTCTTGTGGTTGGCCACCAGGTTTGCACACATCTCAGGAGGGATTTTGTCCCACTCCTCTTTGCAGATCTTCTCCAAGTCATTAAGGTTTCGAGGCTGACGTTTGGCAACTCGAACCTTCAGCTCCCTCCACAGATTTTCTATGGGATTAAGGTCTGGAGACTGGCTAGGCCACTCCAGGACCTTAATGTGCTTCTTCTTGAGCCACTCCTTTGATTCCTTGGCGGTGTGTTTTGGTTCATTGTCATGCTGGAATACCCATCCACGACCCATTTTCAATGCCCTGGCTGAGGGAAGGAGGTTCTCACCCAAGATTTGATGGTACATGGCCCCGTCCATCATCCCTTTGATGCGGTGAAGTTGTCCTGTCCCCTTAGCAGAAAAACCCCCCCAAAGCATAATGTTTCCACCTCCATGTTTGACGGTGGGGATGGTGTTCTTGGGGTCATAGGCAGCATTCCTCCTCCTCCAAACACAGCGAGTTGAGTTGATGCCAAAGAGCTCCATTTTGGTCTCATCTGACCACAACACTTTCACCCAGTTGTCCTCTGAATCATTCAGATGTTCAATGGCAAACTTCAGACGGGCATGTATATGTGCTTTCTTGAGCAGGGGGACCTTGCGGGTGCTGCAGGATTTCAGTCCTTCACGGCGTAGTGTGTTACCAATTGTTTTCTTGGTGGCTATGGTCCCAGCTGCCTTGAGATCATTGACAAGATCCTCCCGTGTAGTTCTGGGCTGATTCCTCACCGTTCTCATTATCATTGCAACTCCACAAGGTGAGATTTTGCATGGAGCCCCAGGCCGAGGGAGATTGACAGTTCTTCTGTGTTTCTTCCATTTGCGAATAATCGCACCAACTGTTGTCACCTTCTCACCAAGCTGCTTGGCGATGGTATTGTAGCCCATTCCAGCCTTGTGTAGGTCTACAATCTTGTCCCTGACATCCTTGGAGAGCTCTTTGGTCTTGGCCATGGTGGAGAGTTTGGAATCTGATTGATTGATTGCTTCTGTGGACTGGTGTCTTTTATACAGGTAACAAAATGAGATTAGGAGCATTCCCTTTAAGAGTGTGCTCCTAATCTCAGCTCGTTACTTGTATAAAAGACACCTGGGAGCCAGAAAACTTTCTGATTGAGAGGGGGTCAAATACTTATTTCCCTCATTAAAATGCAAATCAATTTATAACATTTTTGACATGTGTTTTTCTGGATTTTTTTGTTGTTATTCTGTCTCTCACTGTTCAAATAAACCTACCATTAAAATTATAGACTGATCATTTCTTTGTCAGTGGGCAAACATACAAAATCAGCAGGGGATCAAATACTTTTTCCCCTCACTGTAGCTACAATAATCAAGTTGTTGTTGTGTTATTATCATATTTTGCCAGAACACATACTGGCACTTGAATATAGCATGGGAAAAGGGTATCCTGACACAATGTGGACACGATGGACACAATTAATTGGAATTCCATATCCAAATGGACTTGATTGTGGTGTTTGCATAGCTCTACTGTACAGTAATATACAACACCTACAGGGAAAAACAAAACACTTGATTTAGAGTAAACCGGACTCACTTCCATTAGTGCTGACACTGTTACACTATCTCAGAGTAAGAATTATTAACACTGCTATTTGTGAGGTTAATTTTAAGTGCATGTTGTGATTTTTTTAACCATCCTGAACCTGTGACTAGAAACAAGCTAAATCGGAGCAATACCAGAACAAA
Organism: Salmo salar; assembly: GCF_965601325.2. Taxonomy (NCBI): domain Eukaryota; kingdom Metazoa; phylum Chordata; class Actinopteri; order Salmoniformes; family Salmonidae; genus Salmo; species Salmo salar. The sequence continues at coordinate 3,647,848 of NC_138313.1, forward strand.
TGATGTATTGATTCTGTTTCCTCGCAGCAAAATCTACAGAGCTGAGATTGTTGTATGTCCCATACATATAGCATTCTGTTGGTGGCAAGAATTTGATATAATAATTGAAATTGAAAAACTCTAAGTGTTGAGTCAAGTGTAGTTTTTTGTACCAGTTCATAAACCATGTGTCATGCAATTGGTACATCGAAAATCTCTTCCCATTTATTTTGCAACTTGTATGATGCAGCTGTCAACATTTTTGTCCTCAAATGAAACTGGTATATTTTTCTATTTATGCCAGTTCCTTTCAAGCAATTTGTATCTTTAATATATGGCAGGCAAACAAGTAACCCTACCTTCTCCCTTTTCTACTTGCCTCCTCCATTTTTGTGGTAATGCTGCAATCAGTTGGTTGTAAGTTTGGATTGAGCAGATATTCCCATATATTTTCCATAAATGCATATTTGACAACGCCGTTTCTATTCATAATATCATTAACAAATATAATACAAATTTTTTTCCATAAATAATGTTATTTTATTAATCAGTATATTTGAGTTTAACCATAACATGTTGCAATATTTGTTCTATCTTTTCTGGAGGATAGAACTGAAATTGTAACCAGCTTTGTATGGCTTGTTTAAGAAAGGGCGATATTTTAAACAAAATGTTATTTTCAATTAGTCGGAAAGGAGAAGCTGTAATCTGTATGAAGGATGAGCCTTTCTTAATAATCTACTGGAGAACCATTTTGGGTTTAAGTATAATTTATGTATGAGTGAAGCTTTTAGTGAGAGGTTTAAATCTTTAATATTTAATAATTTTATCCCCCCAAACTCATATTCATTATATAAATAGGCACGTTTAATTTTGTCTGCCTTAGCATTCCAAATAAAATACAATATTTTTTTCTCATATTTAAGAAACGAGTCATCTGGAGTAGGCAGTAAGTAAGTAAACTGTGATAGGACCAAAGAGTTAATCAATGTGATTTTTCCATAAATATACAAGTATTTACCTCTTCATGGTTGCAGAATCTTATCTATTTCTGCTAACTTTCTATTGAAATGAATTGTGGTAAGTTCATTTATATTGTTTGAGATTGTCACGCCCTGACGATAGCGAACCCTTGGTTCTCAATGTGTTTAGGTCAGAGCGTGACTAGGGGGGTGTTCTAGTCATTGTATTTCTATGTTGGTGAGTTGTATTGTTCCCAATTAGAGGCAGCTGGTAATTGTTGCCTCTAATTGGGGATCATATTTAGGTAGCCTGTTTCCCACCTGTGTTTTGTGGGATATTGTTGTAAGTGAGTGCATGTAGCACTACGGTTCTTCACGGTTGTTGTTTGTTTCTTGTTTTGTTTAAGTTTCACTAAAATAAAGATGTGGAACTCCAATCACGCTGCGCCTTGGTTCGACCTTTTCTACGAGCGTGACAGAATATCCCACCACACAAGGACCAAGCAGCGTGTTCATGAGTTAAAGGAGTTTTGGATCATGGGAGGACACGAGACCCTTCCTTGGCGGGAGTCGCAGAGGACGCAGGAAGGACAGCGATGACGCCAGGGACCGCGGCCACAGAAACCCCAAGATTGTTTTGGGGGGGGGAGGGGCACATGGGGCGGACGGCTGAGCAGCGGAGAGTGCCAGAGCCCGAATGGGAGTCTCTGGAGGAGTTCAATGAGGGATACCGGAGAGAGGTTTTGGCTAGGAGTATGCTGCAGCGCAGGCATGCTGAAGAGCGTGACACCAGTCCGGTGCCATCTGTGCCAGCTCCTCGCACTCGTCCTGAAGAGCCAGAGACCGTCAGGGAGGCGATGGAGAAGTTGGGAGAGAGAGGAGAGAAATGTTATGTAGGTGTGTTCTGCATGGCATTCGACCTGAAGAGCCTGTCAGCAGTCTGGTGAGTCCCGTGCCAGCTCCCCGCACCCTTCCTGAAGTGCGTGTCAACAGTCCGGTACATCCTGTGCCAGCTCCCCGCACTCGCCCTGAAGTGCGTGTCACCAGTCCGGTGCCGGCTCCACGCACCAGGCCTCCAGTGCGCCTCCCCAGTCCGGTACGTCCTGTGCTGGCTCCACGCACTAGGCCTCCAGTGCGCCTCTACAGCCCAGAACCTCCGGCGACGCTTTACAGTCCAGAGCTTCCAGCGACGGTTCACAGTCCGGAGCTTCCAGCGACGGGTAAAACTAACCTGTCTCACGACGGTCTAAACCCAGCTCACGTTCCCTATTAGTGGATGAACAATCCAACGCTTGGTGAATTCTGCTTCACAATGATAGGAAGACCTGAGATCGAAGGATCAAAAAGCGACGTCGCTATGAACGCTTGGCCGCCACAAGCCAGTTATCCCTCTGCGCCGATGCCCAGACGGTTCACAGTCCGGAGCTTCCAGCGACGGTTCACAGTCCGGAGCTTCCAGCGACGGTTCACAGTCCGGAGCTTCCAGCGACGGTTCACAGTTCGGAGCTTGCAGCGACGGTTCACAGTCTGGAGCTTCCAGCGACGGTTCACAATCCGGAGCTTCCAGCGACGGTCAATGGCCCAGAGCCTCCAGCGACGGTCAATGGCCCGGAGCCTCCAGTGACGGTCAATGGCCCGGAGCTTCCAGTGATGGTCAACGGCCCGGAGCTTCCAGTGACGGTCAACGGTCCGGAGAGTCCAGGCACGGCGTCCAGTCCCGCTCCAAGGCCGGAACCTTCTTCTGCGCCTGTGCCCAGTCCAGGCACGGCGGCCAACCCAGCTCCATTGCCGGAGGCTTCCTCTGCGCCGGTGCCCAATCCAGGCACGGAATCCAGTACCGCTCCAAGGCCGGAGCCTTCCTCTGCGCCGATGCCCAGTCCAGGCACGGCGTTCAGCCCGGCGCCATGGCCGGATCCGGGTCTGGGCGGGGGCTACGACTCGCACCGGAGCCGCCACTGACACTAGGCAGCAATTTACAAATGCCTGAAGGTACCACGTTCATCTGTACAAACAATAGCACGCAAGTATAAACACCACGGGACCACGCAGCCATCATACCGCTCAGGAAGGAGATGCATTCTGTCTCCTGGAGATGAACGTACTTTGGTGCAAAAAGAATGAGAATGAATGAGAATAAAAAAGAAGGAGAGCGAATGCGATCGGACTACCATCTAATTGGCCTCCATATAACTCTTACAGAATTTCCACATAGTCGGGGATATTGGAAAATTAATCAAAGCCTATTGGTAGACAATTTGTTCTTAACAAAGACAAAATAATTCAGAATTTACTTTTTTTTTGCATAACATAGGTACAGCCGATCCCTCTATTGTATGGGACATTTTCAAGTGTACTTTTAGAGGCCATTCAATACAATACTCATAATGAAAAAAAAGCAGTTTAGGTCAGAAGAGATTAGACTAATAAAGGAAATAGAGGAAGTAACTGTCACGCCCTGACCATAGAGAGCCTTTTATTCTCTATGTTGGTTAGGTCGGGGTGTGATTAGGGTGGGTAATCTAGGTTGATCTATTTCTATGTTGGCCTGGTATGGTTCCCAGTCAGAGGCAGCTGTTTATCGTTGTCTCTGATTGGGGATCATATTTAGGCAGCCATTTCCCCACTGTGTATTGTGGGATCTTGTTTGTTTTTGTGTAGTTGCCTGTGAGCACTCCAGAGCGTCACATTTCGTTTGTTCTTTCTTGTTTTTTGTGCGGTTCACTTCAAATAAAATGTCAAACCGATTTCACGCTTCGCTTTGGTCTGAATGTTCTTACGACGATCGTGACAGTAACAGCGCAGGTACAGTTGAAGTCGGAAGTTTACATACACCTTAGCCAAATACATTTAAACTTGGTTTTTCACAATTCCTAACATTTAATCGTAGTAAAAATTCCCTGTCTTAGTTCAGTTAGGATCACCACTTCATTTTAAGAATGTGAAATGCCAGAATAATAGCGGAGAGAATGATTTATTTAGGCTTTTATTTCTTTCATCACATTCCCAGTGGGTCAGAAGTTTACATACATTCAATTAGTATTTGGTAGCATTGCCTTTAAATTGTTTAACTTGGGTCAAACGTTTCGGGTAGCCTTCCACAAGCTTCCCACAATAAGTTGGGTGAATTTTGGCCCATCCTACCGCATGATGCCATTTATTTTGTGAAGTGCACCAGTCCCTCCTGCAGCAAAGCACCCCCACAATGTGATGCTGCCACCCCCGTGCTTCACGGGTGGGATGGTGTTCTTCAGCTTGCAAGCCTCCCCCTTTATCCTCCAAACATAACAATGGTCATTATGGCCAAACCGTTCTATTTTTGTTTCATCAGACCAGAGGACATTTCTCCAAAAAATACGATCTTTGTCCCCATGTGCAGTTGCAAAACGTATTCTAGGTTTTTATGGCGGTTTTGGAGCAGTGGCTCCTTCCTTGCTGAGTGGCCTTTCAGGATATGTCGATATAGGACCAGTTTTACTCTGGATATACATACTTTTGCACCTGTTTCCTCCAGCATCTTCACAAGGTCCTTTGCTGTTGTTCTGAGATTGATTTGCACTTTTCACACCAAAGTACGTTCATCTCTAGGAGACAGAACGTGTCTCCTTCCTGAGCGGCATAATGGCTGCATGGTCCCATGGTGTTTATACAGTCAGGGGAAAAAGTATTTGATCCCCTGCTGATTTTGTATGTTTGCCCACTGACAAAGAAATTATTGTCATGACTGTCCTGATCAGGTCAGGGTACAGGAGACCACCACCCTACAGATTATCTCCCAAACCCCCAACAGAGGAGGAGAGATCTAGGGGTCTGAAGATGTGGGGGGTTTTATGACCCCTCACGCCCATAATAAACCTTAGGCCACAGAGAAATTCCTTTGTCCTCACAATGGAGAACTGGCCTCAGAACATTAAACATGCAATAAAGGGACTTTGGAACAATGGTTTCCGTCAGCCACAATGGTGGTCATGACGAGAGGTGGAATATGAAAATGTATGTAACTTTTGTATTGTTATTAAAGGTTAAGAGATGACGTTATTATGAAAACATTGTACCTTTAAGAGTTTTCCCAGTATATGCCTGATGTTTATACATTGTACGTTGTGTGGAAAATATCCAAATCAAAGAGAATGTTTTGGTAAAGATGAGATGTGAAGGTAGTGTCTAAAATAGGATTTTAGTCAAATCTAGGCCTTGCCCCTTAACTTGGTCCGCCCAGAGAATTGCCCTAAAGGCGGTTACGCCCACTTCTGACCCGAGGGTATAAGACAGGAGAGTGAAGAATTAACATATCAGACTAAGTGACCCCAAGCTGCAGCGAAGGTCTAACAAAGTCAATGAACCCCAAAACGAAACCCAAGGTTGAAGACAAAGAAATCTTTTTCTACACGAGCTACGGACGAGTAGCTGTGTCTAAGCGGGTGAATTCAAGCCGAACCACCCAGCCTCCACTCTCCATTGAATCATGGTATCTACACCGTTCGAATCCTAAGCTGTGAGCTCTGAGCTACAGAGCTGTCTGTCCTCAGAAGACCCCTTTCAGATCAAGGGCGAGGGATCAGACCACTAAGCCAAGAAGGACACTGACACCGTGAGGACAACCAGAGAGTTGCGCCAGAGAAGTGCGTCATTGAGAAGCCTAAACGACCCACGCGGAGCTTCCCACCTGAGACCTCCAACACGTAATTACATCATTATATTCTGACCCATAAGAGCGGCAGTTCGGGGCAAGGCTAGGTTTAAATAAGCATGGCTGACAAATGAACCCAAATGTATATTTCTCTCGTGTACTTTCTTGGTTTCTCTCTCTTTTAAATCCCCATTTTGGGTAACACGTGCCATAGTGTGTTGGCCCGTTATACTAAGTCCTAATCAATAGCTAGACTGTGTTTTGTATATGTGTATTTTTATCATCATTTTAGCTTGCTAGTAAATAAATAATCAACTAAGATTGGTGTGGTAAACTCATTGGTGTAGCCTGGGTTCGTGCAGATTCCCGGATTATGCGACGTTCAGACATGAGACAAGAGGTTGATTAATTTAGCGACTGTTGTAAAATCGATATTCTGATATCCTTTGAGTTAATTTGGGAAATAGAAACTCAATCAAAATAATGTTCCCATGGTGCCCCAGGTTAATGAGTTGATAATTGCTTGATTCATTGCGTAATTCATTTAATCACGCAATTATAAACCGTTAATCATTCGATGAGCAACAGTCGTCACATTAACTAATACAACGTCACGACATTATCAGTCTCTAATTTTAATGGTAGGTTTATTTGAACAGTGAGAGACAGAATAACAACAAAGAAAATCCAGAAAAACGCATGTCAAAAATGTTATAAATTGATTTGCACTCAATCAGAAAGATTTCTGGCTCCCAGGTGTCTTTTATACAGGTAACGAGCTAAGATTAGGAGCACACTTAAAGGGAGTGCTCCTAATCTCATTTTGTGAGCTGTATAAAAGACACCAGTGCACAGAAGCAATCAATCAGATTCCAAACTCTCCACCATGGCCAAGACCAAAGAGCTCTCCAAGGATGTCAGGGACAAGATTGAAGACCTACACAAGGCTGGAATGGGCTACAATACCATCGCCAAGCAGCTTGGTGAGAAGGTGACAACAGTTGGTGTGATTATTCGCAAATGGAAGAAACACAAAAGAACTGTCAATCTCCCTCGGCCTGGGGCTCCATGCAAGATCTCACCTCGTGGAGTTGCAATGATAATGAGAACGGTGAGGAATCAGCCCAGAACTACACGGGAAGATCTTGTCAATGATCTCAAGGCAGCTGGGACCATAGTCACCAAGAAAACAATTGGTAACACACTATGCCGTGAAGGACTGAAATCCTGCAGGGCCCGCAAGGTCCCCCTGCTCAAGAAAGCACATATACATGCCCGTCTGAAGTTTGCCAATGAACATCTGAATGATTCAGAGGACAACTGGGTGAAAGTGTTGTGGTCAGATGAGATCAAAATGGAGCTCTTTGGCATCAACTCAACTCGCCGTGTTTGGAGGAGGAGGAATGCTGCCTATGACCCCTAGAACACCATCCCCACCATCAAACATGGAGGTGGAAACATTATGCTTTGGGGGGGTTTTCTGCTAAGGGGACAGGACAACTTCACCGCATCAAATGGACGATGGACGGGGCCATGTACCGTCAAATCCTGGGTGAGAACCTCCTTCCCCCAGCCAGGGCATTGAAAATGGGTCGTGGATGGGTATTCCAGCATGACAATGAACCAAAACACACCGCCAAGGCATCAAAGGAGTGGCTCAAGAAGAATCACATTAAGGTCCTGGAGTGGCCTAGCCATACAAAATCAGCAGGGGATCAAATACTTTTTTCCCTCACTGTGCTTGCATACTGTTTGTACAGATGAACGTGGTACTTTCAGGCATTTGGCATTTGCTCTCAAGGATGAACCAGACTTGTGGAGGTCTACAATTTTTTTTCTGAGATCTTGGCTGATTTCTTTTGAGTTTCCCATGATGTCAAGCAAAGAGGCACTGAGTTTGAAGGTAGGCCTTGAAATACATCCACAGGTACACCTCCAATTGACTTAAACAATGTCAATTTGCATATCAGAAGCTTCTAAAGCCATGACATCATTTTCTGAAGTTTTCCAAGCTGTTTATAGTCACAGTCAACTTAGTGTATGTAAACTTCTGACCCACTGGAATTGTGATACAGTGAATTATATGTGAAATAATCTGTCTGTAAACAATTGTTGGAAAAATGACTTGTGTCATGCACAAATTAGATGTCCTAACCAACTTAACAAAACTATAGTTTGTTAACAAGAAATTTGAGTAGTGGTTGAAAAACGAGTTTTAATGACTCCAACTTAGGTGTATGTAAACTTCCGACTTCAACTGTAATATACCTCTCTCTCACTTAGAGAAGTGCTTCCATAAGCCAGTTATTGTGTTAGTTCTACCATTAACTTTAATCAGTTTATACCAGTGTTACCCAGCCCACCACACACTAATAGAGACAACAACCCTGCTGACAATACCTAATCAATTTGCCGGTGTGTATCGGAACAATAATCATCCTTTACATTTTTTGTATTGAGATTTATTTTCTAAATGTAATAGTGTAATAACACCAATTATTTTAGGATCGTACAGGCCTATTCCAATAGAGAACCTTGTCAGGTTTTTATTATTTAATCCTTTATCCTACCCCTATAATAAATCTATTCATATTCATGAAGTTTTATCTTAAAAGCTAATTGTTCCGATTCACATCGGCGAACAAGGGCCGAACTATATAACAGCTATTAAGTTTTAATATACCCAACCTCTACAATTAGGTCATATGAAATCAAACAAAAAAAAAACAACCTTGGTATTTCTAATGTACAATCTTCAAGTTAAATAAATACAAATCATAAAGAAGAAAGGTCAACCTTACCCATCTTCGCCTTCCCCTAAATCAAAACCTGATACACGTCCATATAGTCCATATATTGCCTAAATAGAAAAATAATAAGTTCATCATATCCATTCTGCATTACCATAAGTCAAACCTTTTTTTAGGTCCACATAGTCCACGGTTCCATACAGCATGAATAAAAAAAAGTTGTTCATGCTAAAAAAACGTTTTTGTAAAAAACAAATGAATCCATATTTGTACCTTGTAATGCGGTGCAAATATGTATTGGAGACTACTTCAACAGGAGGTAGCTATCACTCACAGCCACGTTGTAATCTTCGAGTCATTGAACATTTGGTTGTTTACATATAATTTATTGACCACTAGATGAACATTCTGCTTTTCTGCTATGAGACTTTTGAAAGTTGGGCACAGGGCACATCGTCACTCCACTATTTCATGAGGAAATTGTTCATTAATAGAGAATGGGGTGTTCTTCAATTCCCTACCCTGTTGTAACAAGGACATTTTCATTTTGTAATGTGTTAGCATAGCTACGATCGGACGGAGCCTTCCATCTGCTCAGCCACCGAAACGGTGAGCCCTTTGAAAATCAGTTGTTTTCACCTGTTCGTCCGTTATTGTGAGATTACGTTTCATGAACACCTTGACATTTTCCTCCGTTGACTGATCATTTCCATCCTCCTTTATTGTCATTATAACAATATTATTTTTCACACTTCTGCACTTTAGATCAAGTAGTTCGACTTTCATTGTTTTATTATCATACTGTAGTGTAATGCGTGTATATGGGAGGCGAAGTCAAGTGCAGGAGAGCGCAGTATAATAAACAGGCGCACTTTAATACCGGTTACCAAATGACAGCACATAACACATACAAGTGCCAAAAACACGGTCTAAAACAAAAGTGCAACGCCTGACAATAACCCACGTAACAAATAACAATCACTCACAAATACAACATGGGGAACAGAGGGTTAAATAATAAACAAGTGATTGGTGAGTGAAGCCAGGTGTGATAAGACCAAGACAGAACAAATGGAAAATGAAAAGAAAGCCGGTGACGTCGACCGCCGAACGCCGCCCGAACAAGGAGAGGGACCGATTTCGGCGGAAGTCGTGACACATAGCCTCTCTGTAGTGTCTTTTAGGGAGTCCACGGTAGTTTTCAATATCTTTTTTTCTGCTCGTATTTCTTCCATCATTTTATTACTGTAATCCATTCCTGTTTTTAAGGCCTCAACATCCCCCAGTAGCCCAGGCAATAGATAAAAACAATTCAACTGCTCGCTCATGCTGTTAAGAAATGTTCAATCTTCTGGAGACATAGTTATAAAAACGTCCCCCTCCCATGTTAAATTTGGAATTTTAGATGGCGGCTTCCCTTCAGTTTCGCTCGCAGAACTCGAGGAAAGGTCTTCTCTTGTTTGCTTCGATGTATCCATATCTTTTTCGAGCATATCAAAATGCTAATCAATAAATAGTTCCAGATTCTTTATATTATCCAGAATGTTTGTTTCATAGTTATCAGCTAATCCTCAATTTTTGTGATTAATTCATGGGACAAGCTGTGCCTACCACGCTGCCACCTGCCACGACATCACCCAGCTGTAGTGTTAAAGTAAATTATTTTTTGGTGTTGTTTTAACACTGTATGGTCTAAAGGCTCATTTGCATATTTGCCAGGGTGCATTTTCTTTTTGAGTAAATGGTAGAGTTACCACCTACGACTATTTGTTAGAGACAGAGACATGGTTACTGAATTCTTTGCTTTTAAAGGCCTGTGGCTTTTACCAAGTGAGTACTTGAACTCTATGACAATACAATACATACACTGAGTATCCCAAACATTAGGAACACCTTCCTAATATTGAGTTGCATCCCCCACTTTGCCATCAGAACAGCCTTCATTTGTCTGGGCATGGACTCTACAAGGTGTCGAAAGCGTTCCACAGGGATGCTGGCCCATGTTGACTCCAATGCTTCCCACAGTTGGGTCAAGTTGGTTGGATGTCCCTTGGGTGGTGGACCATTCATGATACACAGGGTTGGGTAGGTTACATTCTAAATGTAATTCGTTACAGTCACTAGTTACCTCTCCAAAGTTGTAATCAGTAACGTAACTTTTGGATTACCCAAACTCAGTAAAGTAATCACTTACCCTTAAGAGGCATTCAAAGAGACAAAAATGTATGTTACCAATTGAACAACATCTATTGAAGGATAAATCAATGTTAAAGTTTATATAGCTGGCCATATATGGATGTTACATTTCACTTTATTGGTTGGTTATGTAGGCTTCTTCTAACCCATCACTTTCTATTACATGTAATAATACGATTAAATTATATCTTTACATTAAAAACCAAAGTCTATCAGAATTCCAGGCATTCCAATAAATATTATACCCCTTGATCTTCAAGAATAAGACTTGGAAATATGGAAGTATAGATTATCTAAATTATTTTACCTGAGCATAACCCCAAACTAAAGACTTATTATCCAGCCCTACTCTGTTGTTTATGATTTTGTTGTCATGGAGGATTGATTGGGCTCATTGATTTGAGTTGAAAAATAAATTCTAAGCTCATGGAATGGCATGCTTTGATCATTACTGAAAGGTGCTATTTATAGTACCAATCAAAAGTTTGGACACACCTACTCATTGCAGGGTTTTTCTTTATTTTTACTATTTTCTACATTGTAGAAAAGTAGTTAAGACATTGAAACTATGAAATAACACAAATGAAATCGTGTAGTAACTAAAAAAGTGTTAAACAAACCAAAATATATTTAATGTTGAGATATATCAAAGTAGGCACCCTTTGCCTTGATGACAGCTTTGCACACTCTCGGCATTCTCTCAAACAGCTTCATGAGGTAGTCACCTGGAATGCATTTCAATTAACAGGTGTGCCTTTGTTAAAAGTTAATTTGTGGAATTTCTTTCCTTCTTAATGCATTTGAGCCAATCAGTTGTGTTGTGTCAAGGTAGGGGTGGTAAACAGAAGATTTCTTCAAGTGTAGTCGCAAAAACCATCAAGCACTATGATGAAACTGGCTCTCATGAGGACTGCCACAGGAAAGGAAGACCCTGCTGCAGAGTATACATTTATTAGAGTTGCCAGCCTCAGAAATTTCAGCCCAAATAAATGCTTCAAGTAACAGATACATCTCAACATCAACTGTTCAGAGGAGACTGTGTGAATCAGGCATTCAAGGTTGAATTGCTGCAAAGAAACCACTAATAAAGAACACCAATAAGAAGAGACTTGCTTGGGCCAAGAAACACGAGCAATGAACATTAGACTGGTGGAAATCTGTCCTTTGGTCAGATGAGTCCAAACTTGAGATTTTTGATTTCTTTGTGAAACGCAGAGTAGGTGAACGGATGATCTCTGCATGTGTGGTTCCCACCGTGAAGCACAGAGGAGGAGGTGTGATGGTGTGGGGGTGCTTTGCTGGTGACACTGTTGGTGATTAATTTAGAATTCAAGGCGCACGTAACCAGCATGGCTACCACAGCATTCTGCAGCAACACGCCTTCCCATCTGGTTTGCGCTTTGTGGGAGTATCATTTGTTTTTCAACAGGACAATGACCCACACACCTCCAGTCTGTTTAAGGGCTATTTAACCAAGAAGGAGAGTGATGGAGTGCTGCATCAGATGACCTGGCCTCCACAATCACCCGACCTCAACCCAAATGAGATGGTTTGGGATGAGTTGGACCACAGAGTGAAGGAAAAGCAGCCAATAAGTGTTCAGCATATGTGGGAACTCTGTTGGAAAAGCATTCCAGGTGAAGTTGTTTGAGAGAAGACCAAGAGTGTACAAAGCTGTCATCAAGGTAAAGGGTGGCTACTTTGAAGAATCTCAAATATAAAATATATTTTGATTTGTTTAACACTTTTTTGGTTACTACATGATTCCGTATGTTATTTCATAGTTTTGATGTCTTCACTATTATTCTATAATGTAGAAAATAGTAAAAAATGAAGAAAAACCCTTGAATGAGTAGGTGTGTCCAAACTTTTGACTGAACTGTATGTACATATATACAGTATACAGTATATATATATATATATATATCATTTACAGGTCCAAAAATGGATGTAGCAACTATAGATTGCCCCTTTATGTCAAAAAAGCACTTACTACCATATCTTGTTCAAAGGCACTTAAATACACTGCTCAAAAAAATAAAGGGAACATTTAAACAACACATCCTAGATCTGAGTGAAAGAAATAATCTTATTAAATACTTTTTTCTTTTCATAGTTGAATGTGCTGACAACAAAATCACACAAAAATAATCAATGGAAATCCAATTTATCAATCCATGGAGGTCTGGATTTGGAGTCACACTCAAAATTAAAGTGGAAAACCACACTACAGGCTGATCCAACTTTGATGTAATGTCCTTAAAACAAGTCAAAATGAGGCTCAGTAGTGTGTGTGGCCTCCACGTGCCTGTATGACCTCCCAACAACGCCTAGGCATGCTCCTGATGAGGTGGCGGATGGTCTCCTGAGGGATCTCCTCCCAGACCTGGACTAAAGCATCCACCAACTCCTGGACAGTCTGTGGTGCAACGTGGCGTTGGTGGATGGAGCGAGACATGATGTCCTAGATGTGCTCAATTGGATTCAGGTCTGGGGAACGGGCGGGCCAGTCCATAGCATCAATGCCTTCCTCTTGCAGGAACTGCTGACACACTCCAGCCACATGAGGTCTAGCATTGTCTTGCATTAGGAGGAACCCAGGGCCAACCGCACCAGCATATGGTCTCACAAGGGGTCTGAGGATCTCATCTCAGTACCTAATGGCAGTCAGGCTACCTCTGGCGAGCACATGGAGGGCTGTGCGGCCCCCCAAAGAAATGCCACCCCACACCATGACTGACCCACCGCCAAACCGGTCATGCTGGAGGATGTTGCAGGCAGCAGAACGTTCTCCACGGCGTCTCCAGACTCTGTCATGTCTGTCAGATGTGCTCAGTGTGAACCTGCTTACATCTGTGAAGAGCACAGGGCGCCAGTGGCGAATTTGCCAATCTTGGTGTTCTCTGGCAAATGCCAAACGTCCTGCACGGTGTTGGGCTGTAAGCACAACCCGCACCTGTGGACGTCGGGCCCTCATACCACCCTCGTGGAGTCTGTTTCTGACCGTTTGAGCAGACACATGCACATTTGTGGCCTGCTGGAGGTCATTTTGCAGGGCTCTGGCAGTGCTCCTCCTTGCACAAAGGCGAAGGTAGCGGTCCTGCTGCTGGGTTGTTGCCCTCCTACGGCCTCCTCCACGTCTCCTGATGTACTGGCCTGTCTCCTGGTAGCGCCTCCATGCTCTGGACACTACGCTGACAGACACAGCAAACCTTCTTGCCACAGCTCGCATTGATGTGCCATCCTGGATGAGCTGCACTACCTGAGCCACTTGTGTGGGTTGTAGACTCCGTCTCATGCTACCACTAGAGTGAAAGCACCGCCAGCATTCAAAAGTGACCAAAACATCAGCCAGGAAGCATAGGAACTGAGAAGTGGTCTGTGGTCTCCACCTGCAGAACCACTCCTTTATTGGGGGTGTCTTGCTTATTGCCTATAATTTCCACCTGTTGTCTATTCCATTTGCACAACAGCATGTGACATTTATTGTCAATCAGTGTTGCTTCCTTGCGAGCTTCGACTGGAAGCCAGTGGAGAGAGCGGAGGAGCGGGGTGACGTGAGAGAACTTGGGAAGGTTGAACACCAGACGGGCTGCGGCGTTCTGGATGAGTTGTAGGGGTTTAATGGCACAAGCAGGGAGCCCAGCCAACAACGAGTTGCAGTAATCCAGACGGGAGATGACAAGTGCCTGGATTAGGACCTGCGCCGCTTCCTGTGTGAGGCAGGGTCGTACTCTGCGAATGTTGTAGAGCATGAACCTACAGGATCGGGTCACCGCCTTGATGTTAGTGGAGAACAACAGGGTGTTGTCCAGGGTCTCGCCGAGGCTCTTAGCACTCTGGGAGGAGGACAGAAGGGAGTTGTCAACCGTGATGGCGAGATCATGGAACGGGCAGTCCTTCCCCGGGAGGAAGAGCAGCTCCGTCTTGCCGAGGTTCAGCTTGAGGTGGTGATCCGTCATCCACACTGATATGTCTGCCAGACATGCAGAGATGCGATTCGCCACCTGGTTGTCAGAAGGGGGAAAGGAGAAGATTAATTGTGTGTCATCTGCATAGCAATGATATGAGAGACCATGTGAGGATATGATAGAGCCAAGTGACTTGGTGTATAGCGAGAATAGGAGAGGGCCTAGAACAGAGCCCTGGGGGACACCAGTGGTGAGAGCACGTGGTGCGGAGACAGATTCTCGCCACGCCACCTGGTAGGAGCGACCTGTCAGGTAGGACGCAATCCAAGCGTGGGCCGCGCCGGAGATGCCCAGGTCGGAGAGGGTGGAGAGGAGGAACTGATGGTTCACAGTATCAAAGGCAGCAGATAGGTCTAGGAGGATGAGAGCAGAGGAGAGAGAGTTAGCTTTAGCAGTGCGGAGAGCCTCCGTGACACAGAGAAGAGCAGTCTCAGTTGAATGCCCAGTCTTGAAACCTGACTGATTAGGATCAAGAAGGTCATTCTGAGAGAGATAGCAAGAGAGCTGGCCAAGGACGGCACGTTCAAGAGTTTTGGAGAGAAAGGAAAGAAGGGATACTGGTCTGTAGTTGTTGACATCGGAGGGATCGAGTGTAGGTTTTTTCAGAAGGGGTGCAACTCTCGCTCTCTTGAAGACGGAAGGGACGTAGCCAGCGGTCAAGGATGAGTTGACGAGCGAGGTGAGGTAGGGGAGAAGGTCTCCGGAAATGGTCTGGAGAAGAGAGGAGGGGATAGGGTCAAGTGGGCAGGTTGTTGGGCGGCCGGCCGTCACAAGACGTGAGATTTCATCTGGAGAGAGAGGGGAGAAAGAGGTCAAAGCACAGGGTAGGGCAGTGTGAGCAGGACCAGCGGTGTCGTTTGACTTAGCAAACGAGGATCGGATGTCGTCAACCTTCTTTTCAAAATGGTTGACGAAGTCATCCGCAGAGAGGGAGGAGGGGGGGGGAGGGGGAGGAGGATTCAGGAGGGAGGAGAAGGTAGAAAAGAGCTTCCTAGGGTTAGAGGCAGATGCTTGGAGTTTAGAGTGGTAGAAAGTGGCTTTAGCAGCAGAGACAGAAGAGGAAAATGTAGAGAGGAGGGAGTGAAAGGATGCCAGGTCCGCAGGGAGGCGAGTTTTCCTCCATTTCCGCTCGGCTGCCTGGAGCCCTGTTCTGTGAGCTCGCAGTGAGTCGTCGAGCCACGGAGCAGGAGGGGAGGACCGAGCCGGCCTGGAGGATAGGGGACAGAGGAAATCAAAGGATGCAGAGAGGGAGGAGAGGAGGGTTGAGGAGGCAGAATCAGGAGATAGGTTGGAGAAGGTTTGAGCAGAGGGAAGAGATGATAGGATGGAAGAGGAGAGAGTAGCGGGAGAGAGAGAGCGAAGGTTGGGACGGCGCAATACCATCCGAGTAGGGGCAGAGTGAGAAGTGTTGGATGAGAGCGAGAGGGAAAAGGATACAAGGTAGTGGTCAGAGACTTGGAGGGGAGTTGCAATGAGATTAGTGGAAGAACAGCATCTAGTAAAGATGAGGTCAAGCGTATTGCCTGCCTTGTGAGTAGGGGGGGAAGGTGAGAGGGTGAGGTCAAAAGAGGAGAGGAGTGGAAAGAAGGAGGCAGAGAGGAATGAGTCAAAGGTAGACGTGGGGAGGTTAAAGTCACCCAGAACTGTGAGAGGTGAGCCATCCTCAGGAAAGGAACTTATCAAGGCGTCAAGCTCATTGATGAACTCTCCAAGGGAACCTGGAGGGCGATAAATGATAAGGATGTTAAGCTTGAAAGGGCTGGTAACTGTGACAGCATGGAATTCAAATGAGGAGATAGACAGATGGGTCAGGGGAGAAAGAGAGTGTCCACTTGGGAGAGATGAGGATTCCAGTGCCACCACCCCGCTGGCTCGATGCTCTAGGGGTATGCGAGAACACGTAGGCAGACGAGGAGAGAGCAGTAGGAGTAGCAGTGTTCTCTGTGGTAATCCATGTTTCCGTCAGCGCCAGGAAGTCTAGGGACTGGAGGGTAGCATAGGCTGAGATGAACTCAGCCTTGTTGGCCGCAGACCGGCAGTTCCAGAGGCTGCAGGAGACCTGGAACTCCACGTGGGTCGTGCGCGCTGGGACCACGCTGGGACCACCAGATTAGAGTGGCAGCGGCCACGCGGTGTGGAGCGTTTGTATGGCCTGTGCAGAGGGGAGAGAACAGGGATAGACAGACACATAGTAGACAAGCTACAGAAGAGGCTACGCTAATGCAAAGGAGATTGGAATGACAAGTGGACTACACGTCTCGAATGTTCAGAAAGTTAAGCTTACGTTGCAAAAATCTTATTGACTAAAATGACGAAAATGATACAGTACTGCTGGCTGGTGGAGTAGGCTAGCTAGCAGTGGCTGCGTTGTTGACTTTGAACGTGTAGCTGGCTAGGTAACCTCGATAGTTTCAGTACTACCCCTTGTCATGATACAAAGCAACTTTGTAGCTAGCTAGCTAACATAACACTAATCAAGACGTCCTTGTAATGTATTTAGTTTCTACAATGCTGTTATTTTGCCTGCCCCCTGTTCTAGTAATAAATGTTTGTTACTTCGACACGATCGGCATCTGGGTTTTCTCTTGAAACGTAATAGTATGAATTGGCCATGACTGACCCAGCAGACTCGGACCAGCTCTTCAACGCCATCTTCTCTCATTGGAAGGCACAAGGAGTTGCTTCGGGGTCTTCTTGAAGGGTTCCAGACCTTGTCCGAACACCATGACCAAGCGTTGAACACATTGCTGGAGCAAATCCGTGGGTTGTCTGTTAGGCAGCCTACCACGACGGTAACTTCCCAGCCCCTCAGTAACCTGGCTGTTAGCAGCACCGCCTCCCCAGCCACCCCGGTTTCCCGGGAACCCCGCTTACCTCCCCCGGAATGCTTCGATGGAGAGTCGGGCACCTATCGGGCATTTCTCGCTCAGTGTTCCCTCATCATCAAGCTGCAGCCCTCCTCCTTCCCCTCGGACCACTCTAAGACAGCATACTTCATCACACTGATGTCCGGGAGGGCTCTCGCCTGGCCTATGGCAGTACGGGAACAACAGTCGGCCGTATGCTTCAGTCTGGAGGAGTTTGTGGTGGAGGTGAAGAAAGTTTTCGATGCTCCATTGTCCGGGAGATAGGCTGCCCGGAAGTTACTCCAGCTTCGACAAGACTCCCGCAGTGTGGCAGAATATGCAGTGGATTTCTGCACGCTGGCAGCTGAGAGTGCCTGGAACCTGGAAGCTCTGTTTGACATGTTCCTGCACGGAGTATTGGAGGAAGTCAAGGACGAGCTTGCAGCCCAGGAACTACCGACGGATCTCGACTCACTCATCGCCTTGACCATTCGGATCGATGGGTGTCTACGGGAGCGAAGGAAGGAGAGGTGGTTCGATTCCACTCGCCTGCCCAAGGCTTCCACCTCGCCTCCGAGACATCCTGGAAGTCCCCGATGGCTTCGTTTCCATGAGAACCCGAGGCTACCCGAGTTCCACAGAGTGTCTCCAAAGTCTGCCGATTCACCTCTTCCCGAGCCGATGCAACTAGGTAGAGCTAGGCTGTTCCCAGCCGAACAGCTATACAGGCTTCACACGAAGAGTTGCCTGTATTGCGGTGTACTGGTCAATTCGTGTCCACCTGTCCACTAAAAGACCAGGCTCACCCGTAGGGGCAAGTACTCTGGTGGGCCATAAGGAGAACTTTAACTCTCCCCTTACTCACACCCCTTTTCATGCCATCTTGTGGGGGAACCAGTCCAAGTCTCTCCGGGTACTCATCGACTCTGGGGCCGATGAAAGCTTTATGGACGATGAAAGCTTTATGGACGCTACCCTGGCATCTGAGCTGGGCATCCCCACTCAGCCCCTCTCCATTCCCATGGACATTAGAGCACTGGACGGGCGCTCTACAGGCTGGGTCACCCACAATACCACCCACATCAACCTACGTGTGTCAGGGAACTACAGCGAGACAATCCAATTCCTGCTTATTAAGTCTCCTCAGGTTCCCGTGGTATTGGGATTCTCTTGGCTCCAGCAACACAATCCCCTTATTGATTGGTCTGCTGGTACCATCATGAGCTGGAGCCCGTTCTGCCCCGCTCTTTGCCTGAAGTCAGCGCAGCCTGCCCCGGGACGTCTTCCTGACTGCTCGGAAGTTGCCCCGGACTGCTCCGCCATTCCCGCGGAGTACCCGGACCTCCAGGAGGTGTTCAGTAAGGCCCAGGCCACTTCGCTTCTGCCGCACCGACCCTATGACTGCGGGATCAACTTTCTCCCAGGCACCACACCGCCCCGGGGATGACTGTACTCTCTGCTGGGTCCAGAGACCAAGGCTATGGAGACCTACATAGAAGGACTCCGTAGCTGCAGGGTTCATCCGTTCTTCTGCCTCCCCCGCTGGCACAGGGTTCTTCTTTGTGGAGAAGAAGGACATAACCCTGCGCCTGTGCATCAACTACCAGGGCCTCATCGACATCAAGGTGAAGAAACGCTACCCGCTACCACTCACCTCCTCGGCCTTCGAGACGCTCCAGGTGCCCACCGTGTTCTCCAAGCTGGAACTACGGAACGCCTACCACCTGGTGCGGATATGGGAAGGGGACGAGTGGAAGACTGCCTTCAACACGGCCAACAGTCACTATGAGTAGCTCATCATGCCATTTGGCCATACCAACGCCCCTGCGGTGTTCCAGGCTCTGGTGAATGATGTTCTCCGTAACATGTTGAACCAGTTTGTCTTCATCTACCTCGATAACGTTCTCGTTTTCTCCTGCTCCGCCCAAGAACACGTGCTCCACATCCGACAGGTTCTTCAACTTCTCCTGGAGAACCAGCTTTTTGTGAAAGCAGAGAACTGCGAATTCCATCACTCCACCATCCCCTTCCTGGGTTACATAATCGCTGCAGGGAGTGTACAGATGGATCCCAGGAAGGTAAGAGCAGTGGTGGAATGGCCCCAGCCTACGTCCAGAGTACACTTGCAACGTTTCCTGGGATCACCAACTTTTATCGTCGCTTTATCTGGGGTTACAGCACCCTGGCTTCCCCCCTGTCTGCACTCACCTCTTCCAAGGTTCTGTTCACGTGGTCCCCAGTTACTGACTGGGCATTCCGTGATCTCAAACACCGTTTCACCACAGCTCCCATCTTGATTCATCTTGACCCATCCCACCAGTTTGTGGTGGAGGCCGATGCTTCAGATGTCAGATTGGGGGCTGTCCTATCCCAGCGTTCTGCCCTGGACCTGAAGTTACATCACTGTGGCTTCTTCTCCCATCGCCTCAATGCCACGGAGAGGAACTATGATGTGGGGAATCGTGAGCTTCTCACGGTGAAGATGACGTTGGAGGAGTGGAGGCATTGGCTGGAGGGGGCAGAACATCTGTTCATTGTGTGGACAGACCACAAGAACCTGGAATATCTCTTCACCGCCAAGCGTCTCAATTACAGGAAAGCTAGGTGGGCCCTGCTTCAACTGGTTCAACTTCTCCCTCTCATACCGACCAGGATCCAAGAATGTCAAGCCAGGTGCGGTGTCACGCCGCTATAGCCCCGCAGCTACATCCCCGGAACCCGAGATCATCCTTCCCACCTTGTGCCTGGCGACGGCACTCAGCTGGGGAATAGGGAAGCAGATTCGTGAGGCGCAGCGTTCCCAGCCAGGGCCCAGATAACCGGATGTTTGTTTCTGACACTGTCCGCTCCTCGGTCCTGGAGTGGGCCCAGTCCTCCAAGCTTGCCTGCCAACCGGGCTCCCATCGGACCTGGCCTGTGTGCGACAATGCTTTTGGTGGCCTACCATGATTCCTGATGTCTCCATGTTCGTTGCTGCATGTACGACCTGTGCGCAGAACAACACTCCCCAGCAAGCTCCGGCTGGTCTCCATCAACCTTCCTCACAGTCCCTGGTCTCACATATCCCTAGACTTTGTCACGCGTCTTCCCCCGTCAGATGGCAACACCGCCATCCTGACAGTAGTGCACCTGTTTTGCAAAGCCGCCCACTTCATTCCTCTCCCCAAGCTACCCTCTGCCAAAGACACGGCCCAGCTCATGATGCAGCACGTCTTCTGGATCCATGGACTTCCAGTGGACATGGTCTCCGACCGGGGTCCTCAGTTCTCGTCCCGGTTCTGGAAGGCGTTCTGCACACTCATTGGGTCATCAGCCAGGCTGTCCTCCGGGTTCCACCCCCAGTCCAACGGCCAGTTGGAGCGAGCCAACCAAGACCCGGAGACGACTCTTCGCTGCCGTGTCTCCGCCAACCCCACCACCTGGAGCCAGCAACTAGCGTGGGTCGAATACGCCCGCAACACCCTTCCTTGCTCTACCACGGGTCTCTTGCCTTTTGAGTGTTCCCTGTGTTATCAGCCCCCGTTCTTCCCTGAGCAAGAGGAAGATGTCGGCATACCCTCGGCCCAGATGTTTGTCCGGTATCTGCCCCTCCGGGTGGAGTACCGCAAACTCTCCCCCTCAGTTTATCAGCCCTTTCCCCATCTCCAAGATCATTAGCCCCTCTGCTGTTCGTCTTCTGTTGCCCCGTATGCTCCATATACATCCCACATATACACTGCTTAAAAAAATAAAGGGAACACTTAAACAACACAATGTAACTCCAAGTCAATCACACTTCTGTGAAATCAAACTGTCCACTTAGGAAGCAACACTGATTGACAATAAATGTCACATGCTGTTGTGCAAATGGAATAGACAACAGGTGGAAATTATAGGCAATTAGCAAGACACCCCCAATAAAGGAGTGGTTCTGCAGGTGGGGACCACAGACCACTTCTCAGTTCCTATGCTTCCTGGCTGATGTTTTGGTCACTTTTGAATGCTGGCGGTGCTTTCACTCTAGTGGTAGCATGAGACGGAGTCTACAACCCACACAAGTGGCTCAGGTAGTGCAGCTCATCCAGGATGGCACATCAATGCGAGCTGTGGCAAGAAGGTTTTGCTGTGTCTGTCAGCGTAGTGTCCAGAGCATGGAGGCGCTACCAGGAGACAGGCTAGTACATCAGGAGACGTGGAGGAGCAGGAGGAGCACTGCCAGAGCCCTGCAAAATGACCTCCAGCAGGCCACAGATGTGCATGTGTCTGCTCAAACGGTCAGAAACAGACTCCATGAGGGTGGTATAAGGGCCCGACGTCCACAGTTGGGGGTTGTGCTTACAGCCCAACATCGTGCAGGACGTTTGGCATTTGCCAGAGAACACCAAGATTGGCAAATTCGCCACTGGCGCCCTGTGCTCTTCACAGATGAAAGCAGGTTCACACTGAGCACGTGACAGTCTGGAGACGCCGTGGAGAACGTTCTGCTGCCTGCAACATCCTCCAGCATGACCGGTTTGGTGGTGGGTCAGTCATGGTGTGGGATGGCATTTCTTTGGGGGGCCACACAGCCCTCCATGTGCTCGCCAGAGGTAGCCTGACTGCCATTAGGTACTGAGATGAGATCCTCAGACCCCTTGTGAGACCATATGCTGGTGCGGTTGGCCCTGGGTTCCTCCTAATGCAAGACAATGCTAGACCTCATGTGGCTGGAGTGTGTCAGCAGTTCCTGCAAGAGGAAGGCATTGATGCTATGAACTGGCCCGCCCGTTCCCCAGACCTAAATCCAATTGAGCACATCTGGGACATAATGTCTCGCTCCATCCATCAACGCCACGTTGCACCACAGACTGTCCAGGAGTTGGCGGATGCTTTAGTCCAGGTCTGGGAGGAGATCCCTCAGGAGACCATCCGCCACCTCATCAGGAGCATGCCCAGGCGTTGTGGGGAGGTCATACAGGCACGTGGAGGCCACACACACTACTGAGCCTCATTTTGACTTGTTTTAAGGACATTACATCAAAGTTGGATCAGCCTGTAGTGTGGTTTTCCACTTTAATTTTGAGTGTGACTCCAAATCCAGACCTCCATGGGTTGATAAATTTGGATTTCCATTGATTATTTTTGTGTGATTTTGTTGTCAGCACATTCAACTATGTAAAGAAAAAAGTATTTAATAAGATTATTTCTTTCATTCAGATCTAGGATGTGTTGTTTAAGTGTTGCCTTTATTTTTTTGAGCAGTGTTCATTCCACTTTTCATGTGTCTAGGATCAAACCCATGTCTCCCAGCCCTTTGTCTCCTGGCCTGCAAGTCATGTGTAATGTGTAATTCCTATTGGAATCCAGCATGGGTTAGGATATTCAACAGTTGCCATTTTTATTCACCCGCAACCTGCATTCAGAATGGCAGTCAGGGTTAGGAAAATTGATAACAAGACTACCTAACTAATAAATGTTATCTATCTTTGTGTGGCATAAGATCAATGTATCAGTCAATCAATGTACACGCAAAAACACAGATATTAAAAACAATCATTAAAGATCTGTTTCCAGTATAGCATGCTGGAATATATAATGATAATGATGGTTGTGGTTTGGATGGGACTGTTTTACTCTTCAAAGTGTAAAACAATAATTCTGGTTATTAACACCAACACTGGGGGTTCTTTTACACCACCGAGTGTTCATTTCACTATTAAAGAGTGAATTTAACTTCTGAATCAACACTAGAAATGTCACACTGAAAAATCAACACTGGCCAATTTGCTGTGTGAAGTGCTGTGTGTGTGTGAGAGTCTTTTTTTCTCCACCACAGCAGTACCCCTAGTCTTAAGGTGATTCATGCCTACTGTCGAGGAGCCGGTGTGAGCTCCTGTGGTGCTCGTTTGTGTGTGTGTCTCTTTTCGTCTCGCTCTCTATTCTCTCCCTCTGTTTATTATTCCTCCCTACCTGTCTCCCTCCACCCTTTCCTCTCTCCCCCACCCCTCCCGATCTCCCACTGGTCTCGGCTGTTCATTCATTATAACTGGGCCTGCTGACACACACACACACACACACACACACACACACACACACACACACACACACACACACACACACACACACACACACACACACACACACACACACACACACACACCACACACACACACACACACAAATACACACACACGAGGTAGGGTACATAGTAGAACTCTTCATACAGTACAGGTTAACAGGTCATCAAAGAACAATGACAACCTTATATTTTAAGGAGAGAGAGAGAGAGAGAGAGAGAGAGAGAGAGAGAGAGAGAGAGAGAGAGAGAGAGAGAGAGAGAGAGAGAGAAAGAGAGAGATTTAAAAGCTTCCCAACATGTCAGTTAAAAATAGGGGAATATAGTAGAGTGAAAGCCAGAGACAGATGGATATCGTAAACCAGCAGCATACTGCACCAAGAGAGAGGGAGAGAAAGAGAACGAGATGGGGGGAGAAAGGGAGGGGGAGACTGCAGCATTTTGTCAGTCCGCAATACTCCAGTGTGTCCTCTAGATGTCTCCTGTGTACCACAGTGAGGGAGATGCAGGCAGAGATAAGGAGAGAGGCACTGCACTGTATAGAGAGAGAGCTGCAGATACACTACAGTGCATTAAAGCCAGCCACATACTGAGACAGATGGGTAGATCGCTCTCTCCCTCCAGCTCTCTCTCTCTCTCTATTCACTGTGTTCACTGTGTCTCCCCAGAGGTACTCATATTTATATGTGGCATCCCATATCTGCGTACTTCCCCTTTGAATCCTCCTCCTCCTCTCCTCTCTTTCTTATTTCTTTCTCTCTATCTTTGCTGTATTCCACCTCTTATTTTACTGTCTCACACACATTCTCTCTCTTCCCTTTCCTTCCCTCACTCTCTCTTTCTCTCTGGTAATTCCCCCCCCCCCCCCTCTCAGAACCAGTGTACTTTTCTCTCTCTCCTCCCTCTACTACAATCACACCATCCCGCCCCTCTCCCTCTGTTCTCCCTTTTTTCACTTGCTTCTTATACTCTCATTTATCTCGGCTCGCTTCTAACTCTGGCTCTATTCTGATGTTGTCGCATCCCACCATCTTACACACTCACACACACAGCAAGGGTTTTCCTGTTTTCCAGTAGAAGCCTTTTTTTTGTTCAGTCAGCAAGCCTCCCTCCTTCCCTTTCTCTGTCCCTTTCTATCTCTCTCTCTCTCTCTCTCTCTCCTTCCTCTCTTTCCCTCTCTCTACTTCCCCTATCTCTCTCTCTCTCCCTCCATCCCTCGCTTTTTACTTCACAATCATTTATTCCTCTACTAATCTCTCTCTTCTTGCTCACACTCTCTTTCCCTTCCACACTTTCTTCATCCCTCCACCTCCTCCCTCCTTCCACCACCCCTCTCTCTTGGTGTAGTGGCAGTACTGATCCTAGTCTCTGGGTTGTTTGTTCAGTCATTGTATTAACCTCTCCCGAATGTGGGCTACTGTGTGTGTGTGTGTGTGTGTGTGTGTGTGTGTGTGTGTGTGTGTGTGTGTGTGTGTATGATCCCTCCCTGCTCCCCTCTATCACTCTCATACCGTGCAGGCCTATGCACGTCCTTACTCAGCATGTTAACTTAATTAATATTGTGTCGGCGCGTGCGCGTGCGCATGTGTGTGTGTGTGTGTGAATGATTATACTACCATAGGTATCTGAATAGTTGTGATGCAGACCTATAACCTTTTTGTAATTTTGAAGATGGATGCTGTCCGTGGTGCAGAAACCATGTCCCACATCTACTATTAGTTAATGACATATTTGCCTCTTGATATGATCATAATCTCAATATTCACGTTGCTATGAACATGTTATGATTTAAGTTGTTATGGCGACATGTTTGATTGCTGTAATATGGTATGCTCTGAGAAGGGTCTATTGACCACAACATTGTGTTTTTTAATCTATTTAAAGGGGCAATCTACAGGTGCTACATCCATATTTTGAATTAATTCTATACCCATTGATTCTTGAAGAATATAACTTATAAATTCCTCATCAGCTTAGTTCAACTGTCCTAGTCCATCAGAACCCAAAATATTAGCTTGTTTTACTCCTTTGTTTGTAAATTGTAATTGTAACAAAAACCACTGTATAGCCTCAAAACATGGTTAAAACCATCCTTCGGCCGTTTACCGAAACATTGGCATGTTGTTCTTTTTCGAACTGCAGATTGCCCCTTTATTATTAACATGTTATAATTTAAATAATTATGGCAACATGATGAGGGTTTATAGATTATGGATTTGTTTCAAGAGAGAAAATGGTATATATGTTGGTAACATAGTTGGTAATATGGTGAACTGCATGTTGGTGAACTCTGAGAAGAGTCTGTTGACGGCAGCATTGGTTTGTCTGATCTACTAGAATGTGGAACATAGAAGAATCCCAGTATACTGGAGTTTCCTTTTCAAACACAATGGTGACAAGGCTATGATGAAGTATTTGGTCAAGCTTATTTGTTGAGTTTATTCATTTGTTGATATCATTTACAGTGCATTCGGAAAGTATTCAGACCACTTTACTTTTTCCACATTTTGTTACGTTACAGCCTTATTCTAAAATGAATTAAATTAATTTTATCTACACACAATATCCCATAATGACAAAGCAAAAACAGAAATACCTTATGTAAATAAGAATTCAGACCCTTTGGTATGAGACTCGAAATGGAGCTCAGGTGCGTCCTGTTTCCATTGATCATCCTTGAGATGTTTCTACAACTTGATTGGAGTCCACCTGTGGTAAATTCAATTGATTGGACATGATTTGGAAAGGCACACCCGTCTATATAAGGTCCCTCAGGCGAAAGTGCATGTCAGAGCAAAAACCAAGCCTTGAGGTCGAAGGAATCCGAAACAGGATTGTGTCTGCAGCATTGAAGGGCCCCAAAGAACACAGTGGCCTCCATCATTCTTAAATGGAAGAAATTTGGAACCACCAAGACTCTTACTAGAGCTGGCCGCCCAGCCAAACTGAGCAATCGGGGGAGAAGGGCCTTGGTCAGGGAGGTGACCAAGAACCCGATGGTCACTCTGACAGAGCTCTAGAGTTCCGCTGTGGAGATGGGAGAACCTTCCAGAAGACCAACCATCTCTGCAACACTCCACCAATCAGACTTTTATGGTAGAGACCCTTGATGAAAACCTGCTCCAGAGCACTCAGGACCTCAGACTGGGGTGAAGGTTCACCTTCCAACAGGACAACGACCCTAAGCACACAGCCAAGACAATGCAGGAGTGACTTCGGGACAAGTCTCTGAATGTCCTTGAGTGGCCCAGCCAGAGCCCGGACTTGAACCCGATTGAACATCTCTGGAGAGACCTGAAAATAGCTGGGTAGCGAAGCTACCCATCCAACCTGACTGAGCTAGAGATGACTTGCAGAGAAGAATGGGAAAAACTCCCCAAATACAGGCGTGCCAAGCTTGTATCGTCATACCCAACAAGACTCTAGGTTGTAATCGCTGCCAAAGGTACTTCAACAAAGTACTGGGTCTGAATACTTTTTTCATTTTTTAAAAATATATATATATTTGTCAAAATGTATAAAAAACTGTTTGGTTTGTCATTATGTGGTATTATGTGTAGATTGATGAGGAAAAAGTAATTTACAATTTTTTAGAATAAGGTTGTAATGTATAAAAATGTGGAAAAAGTCAAGGCGTCTGAATATTTTCGGAATGCACTGTATAACAGGGGTCTCCAATCTTTTCCAGCATGAGAGCTACTTGAATGAAACATGTCTCGAGCTACATATTCTTTTTCCTAGCTTTCAAATAGGCACATTCTTCTCTTCTCCTCTCCCCTGCAAATCTTCCCCGGGTTCTTAGTGTACAAAAGAAAGTAGTGCACTGCACTGTTTTCTGTCACTATACCTGGTAAAATAATAGTTAATAAACAACTCTAAGGGGGCCCTGTAAAATCAGTTTTTTTCCTCAAAATTATGTTTTATATTTTTCCAAATGATGTTTTCTCAGTTGTATTTTTCCTGGTTTTAGATTTGTTTTTCACTCTCAAAATTACAATTGTTCATAGGGAAACAACGAAATGTGATGTTCTGAGTCAATGTCAATGGTTAAATCACATCAGAATACCTTTTTAGGGGGTCTGGAAGAAAACTAACGCATTTAGATTTTTGAGTGTAATTCCCATTTAATTGCGCATCTAGCCCTTTAATTGCACATCTAGCGAGTGAGGAATGCGTTGTCTAATGTGCCGGTCTACTGATGGTTATGTAATGCTGCTGCTCATTTCATGGCAAAGTTTGCAAATAATAATTGATACAAATGATATACTTACTCATGATATACTTCTGCCAGGTAAGCATACTTTGGTGTTAATATTTCATTGAGAAGGTTATGGGGAAAGTATGTCTGTCAACCCACAAGATGGTTATCACATCAACTGTCTACACACGGAGTGATAGACCAACGTGCGCACCACACAGACAGATGGGCAATATTGCTGGAAATTAATAGTCAGATATTGTGTTAGGTTTGGATTTTTAAGCTAATAGTGGCTAACCAGAGTGGGATAATGTCAATGTTGCGTTGATTAAATAGTAGCTGAGCTCTTGCAGTGTAACGTGAAAATTCCATGTACTTTCAGAATTGTTTGGTGAGCTACTCATAGGTGGGCTGCAAACAACTGGTAGCTCGCGATCCACTTGTCTGAGACCCATGATCCATAACATTAGTGTTTACATTGATAAACGCTTTCTGATGTAGTAATTAGCTATTAGGTTTGACCTTTTTCGTATTTAAATGTGTTTGTATTAATAGCCTAATGGTTTTTGGAGACATTTCAACAACAGACACATTAAGGGCATGGTATATTATCTGGAATGTACTCCGTCATTTCAGTAAAGTCCCAGCAGAAACAGAAATCAATGCAAATCTCGCCCTCGGGATTCCTTTACTCGCGCTACTTTTTTTCTTCGGCCCTGTCCGGAAATAGCCGAAGGTGTCACGTGTTTTCACTGACGCCTGGTATGCCCGCTGTCCATTGTGATGAAACAGACAACCACAGCAGCTACAGCATTCCCGTGCAGGGCTATAGGACAATTCAGGTCACATTTCAATCCTCTTCTCCCACTCCAATAATCCTACGATGCAGTTATTTATTCAGAGATTCTGTGTGCTGACCATTGGTGACGTGTTTTATACAGCAAATGAAATGCCATCGTTTTTTTAAATCAATCTCTCCATATCATGTTTCCTTCAAATTCCTATTTTTTATTTTATTATGGCAGATATGAAAACCCCTTCCCCAATACAAAACCTTTCTGTCCTATACAATTTTAATTGATTAATTGGAGGTTTGTAGCCCCGCTCCCCTCTTTCTCCCTCTGTCTGACTCTCTCTCTCTCTGACTGTGGTTCCCTCCTTCCTTTCGGGGAGGGGGTGCTTTCAACTCAGAGATGGAGAGAGGAGAGGAGGGGGGTTTCAAATAGCACCAGCAGCAAAGTAATGGTCCTGCGGAAGTGAATAGCCAAAAGAACAGAGAGAGAAGAGAGAGAGAGAGAGAGGAGAGAGAGAGAGAGAGAGAGAGAGAGAGAGAGAGGCAGGGATAGAGGAGAAGGGCATACAGAGGGGAGAGGAGGAAAGGAGAGATAGGGCTATGTGAAAGAGAGGAGGGATGGAGGGAGGTAGTACATTTGTTGAGTGCAGTACCTTTACTGAGATAGTGGAAATAGAAATGAAACGATAGGAGAGGGAGGGAGAGATGAGAGAGAGGGAGAGAGAGAGAGAGAGAGAGAGAGAGAGAGAGAGAGAGAGAGAGAGAGAGAGAGAGAGAGAGAGAGAGAGAGAGAGAGAGAGAGAGAGAGAGAGAGAGAGAGAGAGAGAGAGAGAGAGAGAGAGAGAGAGAGAGAGAGAGAGAGAGAGAGAGAAGAGAGAGAGAGAGAGAGAGAGAGAGAGAGAGAGCATGGGAAGGGCAGGAACATAAAGGAACGGTAAAAAGAGAAAGCGAGGGAAGGAAGGAAAGCAGAGGACGGTTAAGAGGACAGGTTCTGATTCGCCCGGCGAAATCAGATTATTTTATGCGGAACACGAGTGAGCCAGGGGAGGGAAGGAAGGAGGAGAGAAAGAGGGAGAGGGGAAGAAGAGTAGGAGAGAAGAGAGCAGAGCTGAAGTGGATGGATTACTTTGAGTAGGTAAAGGACAAAATGTGACTACGGTAGATTGACAGGGCCATTCAGAAAGAGAGAGAGTGGAGAGAGATTGGAGAGAGGGATATAGTGAGAGAGAGAGAGAGAGAGAGAGAGAGAGAGAGAGAGGGAGCCTCATTCTTGTTTTCACTGCAGCAAAAGATCATTCACTTTTCCAGCATGGACCCGGTCCCCGCTCGCAGTGCAGCTCTACGACTGTGTGTGCGTGTGTGCGTGCGTGAGTGAGTGTGTGTGTGTGTGCGGATACAGATCCACGTAGTTGTGTGTTAACCCTCCACGTGTGGTATTAACTCCCTCCTCTGAATCCCTCACTCCATCCAGACTAATATCACTCCATACTCTCTGTAGTATATCAGTTTTCAATAAAGGGCACATATAGTGGGATAATGCCTAGACGAATTTCTGCAACTCAAAGTAATTTGCTTCCTTCTCTCGTTTTCTCTCGTCGTCTCCTTCGCTCGTCTCCTTTTCTCATCTCCTTCGCGCGTCTCCGTTCTTCATCTTCGTTCCTTCATCCCCTCTGATCTGTAAGTGCAGGAATAGTGAAATCCAGTCCCCCTGTAGGCTTTACTAGTGTGCTTCCCTTCATCCTCTCGTTACAGATCAGTGCAGACGAAGGAAGGAAGGGAGACTATTGAGATGCACCCCTCGTTGTACAAGGGCACTGCAAAGTCTACTACAATATACACACACATACTGACTCTGCAAACACACCGACGATATGAATAGGGCTCTGCTTACATACTATAACAGCAGTGTATCAACTATATTAAGACTTTGCAGTAAAGAGACCCTGTGCTTGTATGTGAAGGTGCTGTATAGCGACACACACACACACACACACACTCCAACGGCTGCACCAAAGGAGGAATGAAGCCACATGCTAAATTAATCCAGTGTAATCAATGACATTGCGTCACCGCAGTAAGGGTTAATACAGTATAATCAGAATGTACTCAATCGACTACATGGCACATTAGCTTTGCACTGAGAACGAGAGAGGTAGAGAAGAAACAGAGAGAGAGAGGGGAGGGAGGGAGGGAGGGAGAGGAGAGGAGAGTGAAGAGGAAGAGAGATGGGGGAGAGAGGGGGAGAGAGAGGGGAAGAGTGAGAGCGCGAGAGAGAGGAGAGCGCGAGAGAGGTAGAGAGAACAGGGTGCATTAATCGTCTGCAGTCTTTTCTCCCCATTTTGTGCAGCTCAGCAAATAATCGTTCTGCCTCTAGCTCTCCTCTCCCCCCTCCTCACACTCTCTCCTCCCGCCACTCGTCCACTCTACTCTCCCCTCTCTCCCATTGGATAAGCCTGAAACTTGGAGAGGGCGAGAGAAGGAGGGATAGAGAGAGACGGAGAGACAGAGTGAGGGAGTGAGGGGGCGTGAAACACAGTCATATTCATCTCACTCCTCTCTAATTGAAAAAAGTGTTTTAGTGAAATGAAAGACAGGAGGACGGGAAGAGTGGGGCCATGCAA
Source organism: Salmo salar (assembly GCF_965601325.2). Lineage (NCBI taxonomy): Eukaryota > Metazoa > Chordata > Actinopteri > Salmoniformes > Salmonidae > Salmo > Salmo salar. The sequence continues at coordinate 3,678,825 of NC_138313.1, forward strand.
GGGAGAGAGAGAGAGGGGGGGATAGAGAGAAGAGAGAGACCCATTCGTTATGTAATATCACATTAAAACATTACCTCTCCACAATTCAATATTACCCTACCGGTGTGTCTGTGTGTACGTGTGTATGTGTGTGTGTGCACATGTGTTTCTTCACCATTCCTCACCTTGTCCACTACGGGCCAAGCACTAATGATAACACAAGGTTTCTCATGCAGTGCCCCTTATGTCATGCTCCATCTCATCAGTGTATGTTCACCTGCTGTCACTATAGTAACCTGGACCTCTATTGAAAAGGAAACACCTCCCTGCCTCACCTCCTAACCTCCCCTCATCTGTCCCAGGTTCATATGCTGTTGTTAACTAGCCTATAGAACTGGTGAATTGGCATATTATTTAGCTGTAGTTCCAGTCACTATTGGGTGAATTGTTTCTCTAACTAGCCTGTAGGTTTAGCTGTATATACAGTACCAGTCAAAAGTTTGGACACAACTATTCATTCAAGGGTTTTTCTTTATTTTTAGTATTTTCTACATTGTAGAATAATAGTGAAGACATCACAACTATGAAATAACACATGGAATCGTGTAGTAACCAAGTGTTAAACAAATCAAAATATGTTTTATATTTGAGATTGTTCAAAGTAGCCACCCTTTGCCTTGATGACAGATTTGCACACTCTTGGCATTCTATCAACCAGCTTCATGAGGTAGTCACCTGGAATGCATTTCAATTAACAGGTGTTCCTTGTTAAAAGTTCATTTGTGGAATTTCATTCCTTCTTAATGCGTTTGAGCCAACTGTTGTGTTGTGACAAGGTAGGGGTGGTATACAGAAGATAGCCCTATTTGGTAAAAGACCAAGTCCATATTATGGCAAGAACAGCTCAAATAAGTGAAGAGAAACGACAGCCATCATTATTTTAAGACATGAAGGTCAGTCAATCCTTTCCCTTTAATTGAGATTAGTTTTTTTTACCATTCCTCTCCCTTACCAAGCGGTTTGTCCTGTCTGAACTAGTTTCAAGAAATTTCAAGAACTTTGAAAGTTTCTTCAAATGCAGTTGCAAAAACCATCAAGTCCTATTATGAAACTGGCTGTCATGAGGACCACCACAGGAAAGGAAGACCCAGAGTTACCTCTGCTGCAGAGGATAAGTTCATTAGAGTTACCAGCCTCAGAAATTGCAGCCCAAATAAATGCTTCACAGAGTTCAAGGAACAGACAGATCTCAACATCAAATGTTCGAATTGCTGCAAAGAAACCACTACTAAAGGACACCAATAATACGAAGAAACTTGCTTGGGCCAAGAAACATGAGCAATGGACATTAGACCGGTGGAAATCTGTCCTTTGGTCTGATGAGTCCAAATGTAAGATTTTTGGATCCAAACGCCGTGTCTTTGTGAGACACAGAGTAGGTGAACGGATGATCTCTGTGTGTGGTTCCCACCTTGAAGCATGGAGGAGGAGGTGTAATGGTGTGGGGGTGCTTTGCTGTTGACACTGTCTGTGATTTATTTAGAATTCAAGGCACACTTAACCAGCATGTCTACCACAGCATTCTGCAGCGATTCACCATTCCATCTGGTTTGTGCTTAGTGGGAGTAGAATTCGTTTTTCAACAGGACAATGACCCAATACACCTCCAGGCTGTGTAATGGCTATTTGACCAAGAAGGAGAGTGGAGTGCTGCATCAAATGTCCTGGCCTCCACAATCACCTGACCTCAACCCATTTGAGATGGTTTGGGATGACTTGGACCGCAGAGTGAAGGAAAAGCAGCCAACAAGTGCTCAGCATATGTGGGAACTCAAGACTGTTGGAAAAGCATTCCAGGTTAAGATGGTTGAGATAATGTCCAGAGTGTGCAAAGCTGTCATCAATGCAAATGGTGGCTACTTTGAAGAATCTCAAATATAAAATATATTTTGATTGGTTTAACTTTTTTGGTTACTACATGATTTCATATATGTTATTTAACAGTTTTGATGTATTCACTATTATTCTACAATGTAGAAAATAGTAAAAAATAAAGAAACCCTTGAATGAGTAGGAGTGTCCAAACTTTTGACTGGTACTGTATGTATGGTGCACACATGTTAAGCAATGGTCTATTTATATTTCAAAGATTTGACCCTCACCTGTAGATTTGACCCTCATGTTAAAAAATCAATTCCATACTCCATCCTATTCCACTAAATATTCTACCCCTCTCTCTTTCCCTCTCCACAGACTCCTCCTTCCCCCCTCCCCCTTGTGTTCTATCTCTTTTCCTCTCCCTCCTCCTTTCCCCTATGCTCAGTTCGGTTTGTGTCTCCTCTTTCAAAGGACGCAAGGGTGGGAACAAGTCGCCCAACAAAGCATGTTACAGTGCAGACATGACTTGTCCGTCAGACAGCGAGAAAATCGTAATAAACTGCGGAGGGGTGCGACACGAGACTTACCGCAGCACCCTCAAGACGTTGCCCGGTACCCGCTTATCTTGGCTTACCGATCCGGACGCGTTTAGCAACTTCGACTATGACCCCAAAATCGACGAGTTCTTTTTCGACCGCCACCCCGGCACATTCACGTTCATCCTCAACTACTACCGCACAGGCAAGCTTCACTGTCCCAACGATGTGTGCGGCCCACTGTTCGAGGAGGAGCTCGCCTTCTGGGGCATAGACGAGACGGACGTGGAGGCGTGCTGCTGGATGAACTACCGTCAACACAGGGATGCCGAAGAGGCGCTGGACAGCTTCGAGCAGCCGGAGCCAGAGGAGCCGGAAGACGACCTGGAGCTGACTGCGGACGGAGAGCTCAAGAGGCTGTGCCTGCACGAAGACGGACGCAAGAGGAGCTGGTGGAGTGTGTGGCAACCCTATTTCTGGAATCTTTTTGAGGATCCGTATTCTTCCAAGAATGCCAAGGTGAGTCCTCCCTCGAGCACGATACATAGGCTACATTCTGTTGCGACGCTTGTATTGCGGCGCGCGCGCTCTCTCTCTCGTTATGACATTTCCTCTTAAATGTTTTGCCCTCCCACAAAAGTCTATTGCAGGTGCACTGGAATGTTAAACTGGATTTAGAAGAGGGAGATCCCACATAGCCTACTGCTTATTTAGGCTATATATTGAATAACTTTGACGTCTTTTATAATGGACGTCATATGTACAGACTGCAGTCTATGAAAGTTGGCTGCTTTGTCCAAAGTTATTACTATGATGAGGGAGGGTGTGTTGGAATGGTGTTCATTGTGTTCTTGTCAGAATGATGGTGATGTTCGCTTTGATAGTCAAGGAAAATTAGTTGGAAGAAAAAAAAAAACAGTGAATGTCATAAACATCGTTAGGAATTTCCAACAAGCAACCAACTCAGACCAGTGCTGGTGTGCCTAGTAGTTGTTGCCAGTTGGAAATTGACTGTTGTGGCCTATGGTGTGTTATTTTCTCTATTTTCACAAATCATTTCATTTAGCACCACAGTACACTGTTAAAGTTGTGTGGGGAGACCCTCTCCCATGTACCTCGTTCCCTCTCACGCAGTCACTTGGTCGGACCTCTATTCCTATACGCTTCTCTCCTCGTCCCTCTCTCCTCCATTTTTACGCACTATCTCCCCGTTACCACTGCGTCTCGAGCGTACCGCATACCCCCCCCCCCCCCCCCCCCCCCCCCACACACACACACACACACACAAACACACACGTTCCTACGCTTGATTAAATTGTCGTTCTTTGTGGACCTCTAGTTGTCATCGAGCGCATCACTCAATCTCGATTAGAGCATTATCTCTCCTCGCTCACTCTCTCGTCTTCCACACTGTCCACTCCCCCGTTGCGCATCTCTCTAAATCTCCATGCCTTTCACTCTCCATCCCACTTTCACCCCTCTCTTTACCTCCTCTCCATGTATCTCTTCACATCAATAACTTTTTCGTTTTAACAAGCCTTCTCGTGCTGCGTCCCTCTCCAGTCTATAGGCTACCCGCGTTTTGCACACCCTGGTCGTGATTTTGGCGCATTTTAAGCAGCTAGTATTGTAAACTAGTCGAGTGCCCACTTACCTAACTCAAATAAGGTCAAAACCATTTTTTTTAAATCGTTAATGAATGGAACCTTTGTCATGTTTTTGCCCTCCACAGAAATTACTTCATTAACTCACCACTTTTCATTCTAATCTAGACCTAATCCTTTGACCTGCTGTATGACCAATTTATCTGTCACCAACCTACCTGTCACCATTGCACCTGTCCTTCCCGCCAATCAACGTCTCCATCTCGTCTCCGCAGTCTCAATTTATGCAAGTGAAGGGTTATTTTAGGCTTAGTTAGTTTAGGGTTTTGCTTGCCTCTATATGTTGATTGACCAATTGTCTACATTTGCCTATCTCACTTTGCTAGTGGCGACATACACTAATGGAAAACTGTAAATGATACAGTAATTTTGTGTATTATCAACAGTAAAATACTTTTGAAATGTTTTACTGCAGCATACTGTAAGTTATGGTCATTGTGGAAAATTGTTGTGAGATGGAAAAAATTACTGTATTTCAAATGGTAGTGTAATTACAATATTTGTTGAGGCTATATGTGTAGTTATAGTGCCCCATCAACTTAACATGTAAGGGGAATGGCATCAAGTCTTAAACCTTAATGGTTCAGCATTTTGCCATGTCCTTTTGGTCTGTTTTGCCCTGTGGTCGCTGACAGTTTGGAAGCCTTTGTTAAGGACTCTAGAAGTGCAAGTGATATAAAACACAAAATATTCATTAATATGCTGTAATGTTTGTAAACACTTTACCTAGCAGCCAAACTACTTGAACCAATCCCTTGTAAATACAGTAAAATACTGTGAAATACAAACCCCTAAACTAATTTCGTTTATTCATGAATTTATTAATTTTACGGTATTTTACTGTGTGTAATTACACAGTACTTGCTTTGATACTGTGTACTGTAATGTGAAATACAGACTTTTACTTGCCACTGAGCTGCTTGGAAGCTGCTGACAAATTCACGGTAAGCCCTTTACAGTGTAGGCCTAGTCAGTGCAGTTGGCATGCCAGCTATGAGGGTGACATACAGTAGCCCTATGTCACATGTGACCCTGTAGGTATTACGCCCCAGCAGTTGGTTATTCCCCTTTCATAAACATTCATCCCTTCAACATGACAAACCATATAGCCCTTTATCTTCAGTGTTCACTGTTTTCACTGTCTTCGCTGTTTTCCTTCGAGGTGATAGGCTATCTGTGTGTGGAAACAGGGACATCAACAGACCTGCACCTGTGACAAATGAACAAAGACACATCTGTATGAGTATTCAGGAACTGTTGACTAAAATGTGTTGACTGTTGAGGATATGCAGGCCAGGCCAGGCCTGTAACCTTACCTGTTACAACGGCTTACTTGTGGACACCTGCACCCAAACACAAATTAACACCTTCACGCGGGTGACACTGAACACATGTGGTTCCCTGGCAACAGGATATATGCTGTGCTGTATTCTGGCCCAGGCTACAATAGGCTATTACAGGTATCGGCTTGACGTATAAATCTAATTAGTAGAACCAATGCCTTCTATAGAGAACACACAGACCTATTTAAGGTTTAAAGTAAGGTGTCAATAGAATGCAACTAAGGAATTCTGGCATAATCATCAATGGCATAATCATCAATGGTCTGTATAGGGCTGATTGCTTCAGTTTAAGCCTGAGATCTTCGTACATGGAGTGACACTAGAATATTCACCATCACACAACAGGCGTAATTTATATCAAAAGTCGTCCTGCGGGTGGCTATAGCTCATTGTCCTTCTAAACGCAAGTCCTTGGTAGAATGGACATTCTATCTATGCAATGCGGTGGGTTTTTAAAGTTGTGTATCTGTTCTACTAAGTCTAACTCTATGAGATTAACTCACCTGATGTTCTCTTCCTGGCGTGGTGGCCCTCTACCTGACCTCCAAGGATGCTGTCTCCATGGGAACACAATACTGCAGGCTTTTGTTTCCCAGGGGTTTGTGTTAGAGGGCGCAACGGGCTTAGATTCAGAGTCTACGACCTAAAAGGCACCCTATTCCCAATAAGAGTGTACTTCTTTTGACCAGAGTCCTATTGGTCCTGGTCAAAAGTAGTGCACTATAGGGAAAAGGGGTGCCATTTGGGACGAAGACAGTGTGGCAGTCCAGATATAGAAGTTGCCCTCAGAAGCAGATCTAGGATCAGTTTACTCTCCTCCAATCCTAACCTTACCCAATAGGAGGAGGGAATGGAAATCTAACCTTAGATCAGTGTCTAGGGCTAATGTCACCATACCCCAGAGAGAAATTACAGCTAGGGCTCTTGCCAGGCTTACTCAGCAGATAGTGTTGCCAAGATAACCCTCCTGGTTTTGGCGTTGAATTTTCCACATTTGTCGTTTATCCCCTCAGACTATAAAGTTAATTTATTTCAGTTGAATTTTCAAATGCTTGAATGAAATTAATACATGTAATCGGTGTAAGTAGGCCTAATGTCAAATTACTTTTATAACCACTTAAAATTAGTTTGTTTTTTGTCATGGCAGACAGGAGAGTGTAAACACCGGATAGACCTATTGCTGATCAGTGCCCCTCTGCTCTATCATCTAAAAAACTATTGGGGGCTACTCATAGAAGTATGTACAGTATTGGGGCTAGTACTACTACTTTCACAGATGAGGGAGTTTACAGTGTGATGTGCATGGAGAAGATTCCTGGTAAGCTGAAATAACCACCCCATGATTGAGCTTTCCTGCTTTCCTGTAGGCTACAATGCAATCGGCCAACTGTGGGCTGATGCTTCTGAATGGACTTTTTCTTTGTACTGCAGGGTTTATTAGTAACATAGTGTAAAACAATGGTAAGTTGTTTTGCTTTATAACCAGTGGTGTAAAGTAACTAAGCAAAAAATACTTTGAAGTATCTGTACTTTACTATTTATATTTGTGACAACTTTAACTTTTACTCCATTACATTCCTAAAGATTTTTATTTTTTTACCCCCATACATTTCCCCTGACATCCAAAAGTACTTGTTACATTTCGAATGCTCAGGCAGATCAACAATATGGTCAAATTCACGCACCTATCAATATAATGCATTGTCATCCCTACTGCCTCTGATCTGGTGGACTAACTAAACACAAATACTGTGTTTGTAAATGATGTCTGAGGGTTGGAGTGTGCCCCTGGCTGTCCTCACTTGTACTTTTTACTTTTACTCAAGTATGACAATCAAGTACTTTTTCCACCACTTAAGTACATTTAAAACCAGATACTTTTAGACTTTTACTCAAGTAGTATTTTACTGGATGACTTTTACATTTACTTGAGACATTTTCTATTAAGGTATCTTTACTTTTACTCAAGTATGACAATATAGTACTTTTTCCACCGCTGTTTATAACACAACAGAAGTAAACCAATCACAGATGAGTTTGTGTTGTTTGGGATGGTCCCATTTTGAACTTCATATTGCAAGACATTGTGAAGAGAATAAAGAGGGTTAACCCAAGTGGGACGTGACTTTACACCACCACACACTTTGGAGGGAAGCGGAAGCACACCCTCACCTGTGCCAATATGATTAATCCACCCGGTAGTGGCTGTACTAAATGTAACTATAGCAGGGTCGCTACCACAATAAACCTGTTCTCTCCTTCTCTCTCTTGCTTCCCCTTTTCATGCTTAAATGTCTCTATTATCCATATCCATTTATGGAGACAAAGCTGTGCCATGACCCAGATTATTGTGTGTTAAAATAGTATTTTCTGTCAACTGTGCACATCAAGACAGCGTATTGACCGGGCTGCGCCTGCATGCCTGGTCCCTGGTTTGGCCTGTATGAAGAGACTGGATGTTGTAGATGCTTGTGTTGCTGTCTCTTGCAGGCTTCCTTTGTAACAGAGATGTTAACAGAGCCAGGAATGAATTACTGAAGAATGAAAGCATGGTGAATCCTTGGTTTCAAGTGGAGTGAAATCTAGCTGAATGGCATGGTTTGCCTATAAGTTAGCACAAGTGACCTTGCCTGCCAGGTTCCTAAAGGTTTGGAGTATAGTAAGATAACAGGGGCCTCATTTATCAAAAGTGCTTGTGCACAAAAACTACCCTAAACCTTGCTTCCGTCAGTTTTCCTGCAAAGGTTGGTTTTTATCATTTTTTAACTTGATGGGAAAGTGTGCATACTGTACCTCCACGCAAATCTCAGACCATGCGTATGCACACCTAGTGGTGGATCAACTGTATTGCAAGCAAAAAACATTATTTTGGGGGAAATGGAGGTGTTTGATGCAGGGGAATTATAATAATGATAGGCTCATAAAAGCATTCAAACCTAGGCCTAATGATAAAACAGATGCATTTGCTGTTGATAAGCTTGCATAGCGGCAAGTCACCTAATATATTTATTTGACTTGTATTATATATTCCTAATTCATAATCATATTGCATTGCATGTCTCTCTCTTTCTGACATGACTGGTTTATTCCCACTACACAACAAATATGAATCTACTATTTATCCATCAATATTAGTAAATAGACCTGGAGCCTATGACAGTATTAGTAGGCTACAGTAGTATTGTGCGATAGGAGCCCGACATAATAACCTGTTTAATCTCAGAGCCTATAACATGTATTGCTCAACAAAATATTGAACAACAATTCCTATTTTGTGTGGGCTGTAGGCAGCATTTACTTTTCAATTCTTCAATAGACAATCAATCTTGCACAATGCGCAGCCAGTGTTTGGCACTTGCAATAGTCAGCATGCATTTTATGTTTGAAAAAGTCACTGCAAAAAAATGTAACATTCTGCCCACACCTCTACATAAATTTGATCAAATTTGCCATTGCGCTTTAGAAACTATCATGGCCCAGTTCCAACATCTCCTAATCCCACAGAAAATGAGGGAGTTTTTGTTACCATAAAAAGTTTCCAGGCGGGGTTGTAGCCACTAGCGGTTCGGGGGGGGGGGGGGGGGGGGGGGGGCAGTGCCTCTGTGACAACAATTTTGGACCCCATTGTGGGCCCCTTAAATGTGGAGTATGAAATCATAACTAACTTTACATAAGACATTTTTGCTATCGTTCTTTTTTTTTTTACATCCGTTATTAATGTAACTGGCCCCTCTAACAGTACAACTGGCCCCAGCTTGGCCCCCCCAGTTGAAATGGTCTAGAACCGCCACTGGTTGTAGCGCTCATTCATGAGCACACAAAAATAGTATGGCTCATATTTGCTCATGAAAACATGCGTATACAGTGCCTTCGGATAGTATTCAGACCCCTTAACTTTTTCCACATTTTGTTACAGTACGTTACAGCCTTATTCTGAAATGAATTAAATAAAAAAAATCCTCAGTAATCTACACACAATACACCATAATGACAAAGCGAAAACAGGGTTTTAAAAATCTTAGCAAATGTATAAAATATAAAAAACAGAAATAACTTATTTACATAAGTATTCAGACTTTGCTATGAGACTCGAAATTGATCTCAGGTGCATCCTGTTTCCATTGATCATCCTTGAGATCTTTCTACAACTTGATTGGAGTCCACCAGTGGTAAATTCAATTGATTGGACATGAGGTGCTTCAACAAAGCACTGAGTAAAGGGTCTGAATACTTATGTAAATGTGATATGTTTTTTTATTATTCTAAAAACCTATTTTTTCTTTGTCATTATGGGATATTGTGTGTAGATTGATGAGGGGAAAAAAACGATGTAATACATTTTAGAATAAGGCTGTAACGTAACAAAATGTGGAAAAAGTCAAGGGGTCTGAATACTTTCCGAATGCACTGTATGTTTGATAAATCCAAATAATTTGTTGCACATGCAAATTGGTTGATAAATGAGGCCCCTGACCTGTTTGCAACATAATACATGCTGTGGTCCTGTATGGCTGAGTTGGTTTGAGCATGACGCTTGCAACTCTTGGATTGGTGTTTCAAATCCCGGCGCTACCCATGCGTAAAATGTTTTGGATAAAATCGTCTGTAATATATTATTATACGTTCTGAAAAATGAATGAAATAATGGTAAATGGTGTAGAACGGAGAGGACAAAAGGACTATAACATAGCATTGATTAGGCTACATAACTGACTACAGCATCTCGGTTGGTGGTGGCTTATTCTTCGTAAAGTGGTAGAATGTCGTCATCACTCTGCGGCGCCGACAGTGTATCCCTCAACTCTTTATCATATACAACACACGACTTGTTTTATTATCACGGATGCAGGGGTGTGCGCTGGATTGCTTATTATCACCTTCTAGACCCCCGAGCCCCTCCTCCCCCCTCTCTCGCCCTCTCTCGTACTATCGCTGTCGTTGTGCTATAGCGTAGCACTGCGGTGCTGATAGTAGCTGACTGCGCGCCGATTTCTGCTGCAGCGCAACACACGAAGCAGCTGTCTAAAATGAGAGAGAACGGGAAAGGGAGAAGAGGAGAGGGGGAGGTGGAGAGATCGGGGGCTGTTTGTGCTAGCCCTTTTAAGACTTCAATCGAGAATAAAAGCACTAAAACTATTGGACGTGGACACTTTCCCCCCTTTCGCGTATTTTTTTGTTTTGCTTAGCCTTGCAAGCTTGGATATGCGTATCAGCTTATTGATTAATCCATATGTCTCCGTCTGCACCATTCACGTAGCTGTTTTTGTAAAACGAAGCCCCCCCCACACACACAGACACTAGGAGAGGGGAGGGCGGTAATGCGGGTAGGCGAAAGCCGAGTGCCCGCTGTTAGTGGCACTGCTTGTCAAGCTCTAGAATGGCTGACTAGTCTTCTTTTTCACATCATGCCCGTAAAGGTTATGTTTTTGTAATTTCTGACCACCTTCAAGTACTACGCTTGCGCTGTTTGGTCAGTTTGAATTATTCTGCCGTGTGTGTGTGTGTGTGTGTGTGTGTGTGTGTGTGTGTGTGTGTGTGTGTGTGTGTGTGTGTGTGTGTGTGTGTGTGTGTGTGTGTGTGTGTGTGTGTGTGTGTGTGCGTGTGTGTGTGTATGATCCCTCCCTGCTCCCCTCTATCACTCTCATACAGTGCAGGCCTATGCACGTCCTTACTCAGCATGTTAACTTAATTAATATTGTGTCGGCGCGTGCGCATGTGTGTGTGTGTGTGTGAATGATTATACTACCATAGGTATCTGAATAGTTGTGATATCTAGAGAAACCTCTGTAGCAGCACATTCTCAAAAGCACAATGTGTGTGTGTGTGTGTGGTGTGTGTGTGTGTGTGTGTGTGCGTGTGCGTGCGTGTGCGCTCAGACTGACGGGCGCTCAATATCACACCTCTAGAGAGAAATGAACCCTCGTCCACCTTGCAAACTTCACGAATGACCCTGGTCCAGTTTAACTCGTGTTACAATTACGACACACACACACACACACACACACACACACACACACACACACACACACACACACACACACACACACACACACACACACACACACACACACACACACACACACACACACACACACACATTGTGCTTTTGAGAATGTGCTGCTACAGAGGTTTCTCTAGATATCAGAGGGAGCGCGTGATATTTGATGACATGTCATGAAAATATCTGTGTAACCGTTGTGTGATCCAGCTCTGTCCATGTCACGCGCCTCCTTAAGCGTCTTGGCTGATGACACGGTCGGTCGTTCATAGCTGTGTTCCCCTCCCAGATAGACCTGCGCTTGTGAGGAAGAATAAATGGCATCACAAAAAAAAATAGCAAATTACTCTCTTTAGGACTAGACCAAATATACAGCTGATCTGCGTATAGACCTACCGGCATGTAGTTATTTGACCCCGGCACCATATTTCCTATAGGCACCTGTACACACACCACCAACAACATCCTGCAGGTGAACAGTTAGCCTATTCATTCTCCCATTTGCTATAGATGAGCAAGTGTTTAATGGACTTCATGTAAATGAAGGTAATAGGCTAATTACTAAATAAAACTCGTTCTAGTCCCAATTCTTCACACAAAGCCCTTAGTAGTATGCCTACAGTCTCCCCCCAGATGTAAGAGTGGCCACATTTCTAGGCCTATGGTGCTTATAGGTTATTAGTGTTCGCTTTTTTAACTGACATATTGCCCATGATTTATCCCGTTGTGTATATTATGTAGGCTATATGGAATGCTATAGCTATTTTGGTCAAACGATATGAGTAGAGTCCGTCATTTGAGTCTAAATGAGCAGGTAGAAAGGTGAGTAGGTACAGTAGTAGAGGCGAGAAACAATGGATGCATGCCTAGGCGGAGCTGTCAGCTGAAATGCAGTCCCCTAGAACAGGGATGGGCAACTCCAATCCTCTGGGGCCTGCTTGGTGTCACACTTTTGCCCCAGCCCCAGCTATCACACCTGACTCCAATAATCAAGAAATCATGATTTGCAGTTTGGAATGCAATTACGTTAATCAGCTGTGTTTGCTAGGGATGGGGGAAAGTTTTAGCACAACTCCGACCCCTGCGTCCTGGCTTTCCCATCCCTGCTCTAGAACCGGGCAGCTCCACCCATACATTCTGTATTTCAGCACTGGACAGCAGCAGTCTGTAGGCCTATTTCAGCACTGGACAGCGCCTAGGCCTCTCCTTTTACTACTTTACTCGCCTTTCTACTTTCGCCTTTCTACTTTACTCGCCTTTTCTATGTGAACTAAAGTGTCTGACTGTATAATGGCTGCTCTTGCAATCTTACTTTGCAGCAAACTATTATGTTACAACAATGCGACCAGGCAAGTTGGTGTTACTTATAGCCTAGGCCTACTCAATGTGTTGATTGTCGAGGACGCGTTATGTCACTGAGTTATATCATTCAGCTCATGCTGCTGGTCTCTAAAGTGTTCGAACTTCTCTGACTGACTCAACTCTCTCAGGTCTCATTGGCTCCGTAAGATACATCACTGAGCGTCAAGGGAACAAGTCAACAAAGTTTATTCTCGAACCATATGGGTCACTTTGTGTTATCCAACTCCAGTCCTCGAGGACCCCAACAAACTATAGGCCTAAAATAAACAGTATAGCCTATCATAAGTTTAGGGGCATCAATTTTCCCAATGTTAATGTGCACACCAACGGAAACTGCATAGCTTACGAAATCTTTATTTTCTTTCTATCCATAGCGTAAAAATAGGCTGGCCTACTGCACGGCACATTAAAAATACTATTCACCTAGGAATCAACTCATTTGTGACGTGGCCGTAGAGATAAAGAGCAAAAACGTTTTTGATGACTTTGATGTTGTGTGTTCCACTTTTTAAATGAGGCTAAGTCGCCCTTGTTTCGGTGTGTAAGTTATCGGCTGTCTCTTTCTCTCCTCAGGTGTTTGTAAACAATCTGGGAATAGGGGACACGGGTTCCGAAAATAAACCGGCGCATGTCGAGTGTGTGAACTCGAACTAGATTAACTTGTACTGTATACTTCAAAAGTGTGTCGTGCGCACTCAGAGTTACTCGCGCGCATGCTCGAGCCGGCAGGGATCTCGTCTTTCACCGTCGGCAGTTTTATTTATCACCAACCGGTATTTGTAGTGGGTCCTCTGTGGAGGGATTGACCACTGGGAAACCTTTCATTTCCAGGTCGTATTGGTCTGTCTGTGGCCGATGTAAATGCTGCTGCTGCGGATTGGAATTTCTGTGTTGTTCTTTAGTAAATGTAATGGGAAACGCATGTGACAGAGTAGCTTATTTGGAGTATCGTTGACATTGCGTGAAAACACTGTCTCAAATTTCCCTGTGTATACAAATGTTGCACTCCACTCATTTTACACCACCTTGCCGTTTTTCTGCTAAGGTTTCTGTTTAGCTGGATCCTATTTGCGATTCTACCCCTCTACCGTCCCCCTTCCTTCCTCTCTTCCCTTCTACCTCTAAATATAGAAAGAAAAAGGGGAGATGGGCTGCATCTCTCCTCCTCTTCACCATACTGACACGCACACTCCTCTTCCCCATACTGACACGCACACCTCCCCCCCGGTGGTTTTCCCTGGACGTTACTGCACCTCCGTTGCACATTCCCATGCAGCCGAGTGCTTTTCAGAAGCAACCGACCACCGTGTGCATCAAAACCGCCCGTGGTTCTCTCCCCTTTCTCTTTTCTTTTACGGATGTGCGTGACGCCCTAAGCAGCCGGTTACTTTGCTTCCCTTACACAGCGCTGGCTGGTTTGCAGCGTATACCCGAGCCACATCGTTTTCGCTCTTGTAGTCGTCGATTGTACCAGCTCGGAGTGTTTCGTGTGAATTGCATCCACTGCGGCGGCAGCAGGGCCCCTCTGCTGGGAGAGATGCGACAAACGTCGGGGGAACTGAACGCTTTCAGCGCCGGTGCTCGCACATGGGGCCCAGTCAAGGGGGCTTTTGAATGAAGTCAAAAATAGAAATAAAAAGCTTCGTTATTTGTGTTAATTTAATTTAACCGTTTTTTGTAACATGTGTGAGAGGTAATCTACCTACAGGTGACTTTATATGTAGACTGTTTTTGAACGATCTAATAAATTAAATCGATGTAATTTATTTACAGGCAGAATGCAGACCATGGACTGTATGTAGGTTTATGTTTAGAGGTATGAATCATATAGGGATTAGGCCCTGTGTTTCCCATAACAATATTATGTTGTATAGAGAACAGTCAATAGTATGCTATGGCCTGCACCACAATTTTTCTTGATTTTTCTCTTCCTGAATTGAGTAGCAGCAGGGACCACCTTCTATAGCCTCTCTGACACACACACACACACACACACACACACACACACACACACACACACACACACACACACACACACACACACACACACACACACACACACACACACACACACACACACACACACTTTCTCTCTCTGTCAATCCCTGCATCATCTAATTTTGTATCACCCCTTATGTACCCCTTATGTACCACCACATGCTGTTCTTCAGTGTCCTTTTAGTTCATAAGGGACTGTCCCCATTCAAATACTTTAAACATGCATAATTCCATCCTTCCTTCAGTTAGTCAGCGACTGGCCCCATTCTTATACTTTAAACATGCATCCTTCTGTCATCCAATCATACATATCAGTAATAACCTTGAGGAACAGCTGAAAGGAAGGATGCAGTCTGAAAGTATTCGAACCATGCCCTGTGTGTGCCCTGGAGTCAATGTCATGATAGCCGTGCTAGCCTACTGTGCTAAAGACTTGGCGTTTGCCTCTGGGAGCGAACACAAATCTTCAAGTCCCAGGCAAGGTGACTTGTGTCACGTGAGTTTAGTTTGGCAAAGCACCACCTCTCCATTAGGCTGATAGGGGACAGACAGAGGAGAGCAGTGTGCCACGGGGTGCTGCAGTGCAGATGGATCTTCCCACTGGGCACACACTGGATGAATCAACGTTGTTTCAACGTAATTTGTCAACGTATTGTGCCGTGGAATTACTTGGATATGAAAAAAGTAATCAACCAGTACTGTTTTCATCTCATTTCAACCGGTGTTGTAAACATTGAAATTAGGGTAAAACACCAACTTAAATAGATTGACTTAACCTGACTAACAGGTTGTTACATCAATCTAATTTCAACATAGTCATTACAACTATGTACACGATGAAATTGCATTGAAAATTCCACATAGACATACATTCAATATATATTGGCTGGTTGAAGTATTGAATTTGATATTTGATAAGACATATTTTATCTGACCTTGTTTCAATGTTGATAGTAAAACGGTTTGTTTGAATCAGCGTCATTGTTTCAACGTCCTGCCATCAACCGAAATAAAGAGGTATATTGAAACATAATGTGAGGTCACAGTCCAACGATTCCTGGCTGAACAATGACTCCTACTGGTGCATGAGAGGTAATGCACATCAGTCAGAACAAGTCTACCATCCAGATGCCTACCTCTATCTACACTACTTAGCTTTGGATTCAAGCTGTGTTTGATTCAGCTGAGCTATCACGTCAACACGTTTAGACACTGATCATCTTCCGTACTCATTTGCGTAGACTACGTAAATAATGTTGACTAGTTGAAAGTAACTCCTCTAACTTTTCTTAACACAAGCTGTGTGTGAAAGTAACATTCGGAGTGAGGTTGGGTTTATGTAGGCTACATTAACATCTGATTTGCCCAAAGGACACCATCAATTAAATACAAGTCAATGTATTTAAGTTGAAGCTTTACCCCAATTTCAATGTTTACAACACTGGTTGAAACGAGATGAAAACAGTACTTGTTGATAACGTTTTTCAAATCCAATGTATTTTCCATGTTGATTCGATGTCACAATACGTTGACAAACTATGTAGAAACAATGTTGATTCAACCAGTGTGTGCCCAGTGGGTTGGCTCTGGTCACTTTATGCCTCTAACAGCTGATTTCTGATCAGATCTATTTATCTCACTGCTAACCAGCACCAGTTAGAGCAAAAAATATTAAAAGAGGCCTGGGATCAGTTGAGGTATAATGTAAAACGCAAAAGATAGACACAAGAAGTTGTTACGAACAGATTTCAGTCCAAGGGTCAAGCCAGTCATACAGGCTATCTAAGGTATAGTACTAGGGTTATATCTTGCCAGCGAGACACTCAAGAAACCTCTGAATTAACTTGATCCAGTACACTGCAATGTGAGATGATATGGATATGTTGTAATGTTTGACCTGATTAAAAAAAAACCTTGGACCGAAACATTTGTCATATAAAAGGTAGTTTGGGAGTTTGTAGTGTGTGCAATTTTTTTGTTTTTGTTCCTTTATAACTGCCTTTAATTCGATTCATAGGAACCATTATAGAGATTGTTTTGAAATGAAAAGCACATTATAAATTCAACGTATTATTATTATTATCGAAAGGAGATGTAGCAATAAGGGCCTGTGTTCATTCTACATCCTCTGGGGGAAGGGGTTGGGAGGGTGCCTTTCCTCTTGGCCCTGAGGGAACACTCTTTCCCCTTGTGTAAAAATGGCTAATTTGGCACAGGACTGGGGGCAATAACACAACAACACCTAAACACCCTCTTTCCCTTCTCCTCTTCCACTTCTCTCTTTCTCTCCCCTCCCCTCCTCCACTTCCCATCCACCCCTCTCTTTCTCTCCCCTCTTCCAATCCAGTCTTCCCCTCTACCACTCAGTTCCCCATTTCCCCCCTCTTCCATTCTTTTCCTCCCATCCTCCCCTCTCGTCTTCCCCTCTTCTTCTGGTTATAGGATGGTGGGATGATTCCCGTCCTCCGGAGAGAGAGAGAGAACTGGAAGCTTTTGGAGATTTGTGGGATTTGTCAGGCAGATGTCAAGTTCTCCTTACATACAGCCCTGTATTAGCCTCTTCACATAGCCCTACAGGGCCCAGTTCAATCAAAACTGCTAACCAGGTTTCCGCGGTAAAGCAATGATGTGGCGAGAATACTTTCATTGTATTGATTTGACACTTGAATTGTATATGTGTATTGATAGGCTCAGCAAAATAATGTTTAGGCCCACATTAGAAACAAAATAAATCTTTAGAACATATAATTGAACGTCAATAGGACATATCAAACACAACTGCCTCCCATTTACCACAAAATGGTGGAAAGTATTACCCCAGTTTCCCTATACAATGTAAAGCACCTTGAGTTTGAGGAAACTGTTGCGAAATCTGTTCTGTACTATAAACACAAATCATGACCATTGTAATGCAGCTGTAATTTCCTGGAAGTATACCATGTGAGGTGCTGCTGAAAAGGCCAGGCCTTGCATTCTTGATTAGTATTTATGGATCAGTGGAGATAAGTGAATGGCATTTGGATTACCAGTGGAGAAATGACACAGGAGTAGAGAATAGTTATTATAGCCAAGCCATTTAGGTGTGAGGCCCACCAAGTCGAATCGAACATTGCCTAAGGGGCAATGAATTGACAAGTAATACATCACACACACACACACACACACACACACACACACACACACACACACACACACACACACACACACACACACACACACACACACACACACACACACACACCAAGCAATGGTTTATTGCATACAGAATTTCCCTTGACCCGCTCCTGTTTCTCTCTTCCACAAGGTTTCATTTTTGAACAGGGCTGGATAAACGGATCTGAGGGTGGGAAAGAGACTGAGAGAGATTAAGAGAGGGAGAAAAGGAGAGATGGAGAAAGCGAGAGAAGGAAAGGGAGAAAAGAGAGGGGGAGAGATGGAGAGTGAGAGCACGAGAGAGAGATGGAAAGGGAGAGAGAGAGAAAGTAAAGGAAAGATGGAGAGAGACATCCTGTCTTTAAAACATAACACACACACACACACACACATTATAAACCTCTCCTTCAATCTCACACACACATTATAAACCCTCTCAGTGTGTTCACGATGTTGAAATCCCTCGTGGAACTTTACAGGCAAAGACCGAGTGTATCGGTATGTGTGCATGTATATGTGTGTGTGTGAGAATGTGTGGGTGCGCGTGCGCACTGCAGAGAACAGGTCTGTGAGAGGAGGGGGACTCTTGAAATGATGACGGTAATGCTGCAGAGCTCCGAATAGGGGAGAGAGAGAGAGAGAGAGAGAGAGAGGGGAATGAGAGTAGAGAGAGGCTGGCGGGAAGGAGGAAGAGAGAGAGAGATGCGGCGGAGCAAGAAGGAAGAGGAGGAGGAGGAGATGAGGGGCCGACGCTGCCTGAGAATGAAAGAGGGATGATTTGAGAGAGAAAAGAAGGAGAGAGCAGTGATGGAGAGACGATCCTGGGCTTAGCAGTATCAAAGCACCTCAGGCCACGGACTGCTGGGGAAAAAACCTACATGTGCAGAATAAAGGCGATTGGACAGACAGGAATGCAAGACAGGACAGAAAGAAGTAGAGAGAGAGAAATAAGAGAGAATGAAGAGAGAGAGATTTGCAAAGAGGGATGGAAAGAGATAGATAGAAAAGTTCTGCATTTTAATAAAATCTCTCTCTCTCTCACACAAAGTCTGTGAAGCGTGGGTACATTTACCAGCCAACCCAGTCAATCTACGGGTGGCCCTGTCTCTGACGGTTTGGACACAGTTGGCCCATGTGTGGAGAAGATTCCAGTGTGTCTTTATGGAATAGTGTCTGCTCCGCTCTCTGCTGACTGTTCCTGTACAAATACAGACGCAATGACTCAGTGCCCAGAGCCTGTGTGTGTGTGCCTGTGTGTGTTTATTCTCTAGGACAAGAATGCTTTTTCCCCATGCAGTGTGGGTACTTTACTGCAGAAAGTATGTGTGTGGAGTGGTTGATAAAGTGTTGGAGATAAACAAGGGAAGGGAGAGAGGGAGCGAGATGGAGAGAAAGCGAAAGAGAAGGAGAGAGAAGGAGAGAGAGAGAGAGGTACAATGAGGGAGAACATTTTAAAATAGTGAGTGATATGAGGGCACAGAGAGAGAAGAGAGACTGACAGAGGGAAAGAAGGAGGGAGGGAGAGGAGGACACGAGAGGAACATTTGCAAGGACAAACATGCATAGTGCACTGCAGTGATCAGGAGTGAATACTAAGCAGAAAAAATGCAATGCCTTCTCTTTTTCTGGTTTCACCTCAATGGACAGTGTGTGTGTGTGTGTGTGTCCTGGCCAGAGAGAGAGGGAGTGTGTGTGTGTGGGTGTCTGTGTCCGTCTGCATGTGTGTGTGCGAGAGTAAGGACCAGTTGATGTGTGTGTTCTAATGTGTGTGTGTTCTAACGTTTGTGTGTGTGTGTGTGTATCTGTGTGTGTAATTCTGCATGTTTATGGCTTCCTATTGCACTTACTGTACTTTCCACAGTCTAATGAACCAGAATACAATGTACACCATAAGCACTCTCCAAGACTTAGGGGTTATTGCTCTAATTACCTGAAGCTAACATTACCCTCTATACTTCACTGTTCTTCAAGACTTAGTGCTCTACCTACTGAAGCTAACATTACTTTACTGTTCCACTTTCCCTTAAATATAATTCCTATGGTGTTTCCATCCTTCCAAACCTCCATCTTTAAGATGTCCTAATTTCCATGAATATTCCCAAGGCTGCTTGGCTTTTTCTGTTCCCAGTCCCACATGGGAGCATCTCCCTCCTCTTCCTGTCCTTCTCATTCTGTCCTTCTCTCTCTCTCTCTTCATTTGTCAGCTCGTCTTTCTTCTTCTTCTTTGCTTCCTTGTCGTCCTCCTGCCTTTTCTTCTTATTGTCTCTTTCTTTCTGTCTGTCTATCTTCATCTCTCTATCTGTCATTCAGACTCTCTCTCCCAGGGTAAACGTGTGTCCACTTCTAAGGGCTCTTAATGTTCCCTCCTTAGGGAAGATAGGAAGTAATGTCCACTCGGGTGCTAAGATGTCTCCACTGACTTCTCTTCAGGAATGAAGTCCGTTTAGGACACAGGGACACTCAGACCCAATGGGATATGTGAGAGTTTATTCCACTCTTTGGTAGCATCAATGCACACTCCTAAGGGCATGGGGATGTTACCTCCCTATGTAGGGTACACTTTAGTCTCTGGTTAGTGAGGACTGAGCAGTAGTGTCATTACTGTTGAATGAGCTGGTTATATAAATGGCCTGGATGCGTGGGACTGTCTCAACATCTATATGTCTCAATGGGCATGGGCAAAATACAGTATATGGATCAGAGACAGGGGAGGGAGAAGGAGAATGGGGAGAGAAGAGAGGGGGGAGAGAAGAGAGAGAGAGGTAGAAAAGAGAGAGGGGGATAAAAGAGAGAGCTAGAAGAGAGAGAGTGGAAAGAGGGTTTTCTTGTCATTAGGGATGGTTCGAAATTTACAGAATGGGGACCAGGAGGAAAATGGGAGAAGGTCATGCTTTTTCAATATAAGTCATGGGGTGGGTTTAGTATTGGTAGTATCTAATCCAGAGGAGGGTCATGTAATTTGTAATTGATGAAATGTCAATATTTCTCAGTGTTCTAGAATTAGTTGCTTTCTAGGCTATTATCGATGTGTGCCTGATGCCGCCCCTCATCTCTGATTCTCTGCTGGGCGCGCAAGTACAAGTGCACCTATCGGCTATTTAGTGTGGTCTCAATCAAATGCTCCATAGGCTATAGGCCAGGCTATAGAAGCACAGAGCAAAGTTATATGTCTAAGAAAATGCACTTCCTTCTTTTGCGCTGCTGGGATGGTGTAAATTAAACTCGGCTGCCATGTTCTTTCTGATATATTTTTTTTAATGCTGCCTAACCAATGACTGTGCTGTGTAGCTCTAAGATGGCAGTTCAGGAGGAGAGTCAAAGGCTTCTTCCGAAATCTTTATCTATTTATATTCCCCAAAAATTCTATATCATGCGTGCGGACTAGCCTATTCTATTCAGTTTGAGCGGGAAAGCGAGAAGATGACAAGGAGGACCGGAAGTCAACTTTGATAGGTTGCTACTACTATAATTGATTTTAATATAAACAATGTTTCTAGCCCATGATGGAACTATACTGAACACAAATATAAATGCACCAAGCAACAATTTCAAAGATTTTACCGAGTTACAGTTCATATAAGGAAATCAGTCAATTTAAATAAATGTATTAGGCCCTAATCTATGGATTTCACATGACTGGGAATATAGTTATGCATCTGTTAGTCACAGATACAAAAAAAAAAAATAAGGGTGTGGATCAGAAAACCAGTCAGTATCTGGTGTGACCGCCATTTGCCTCATGCAGCATCTCCTTTGCATAGAGTTGATCAGACTGTTGATTGTGGCCTGTGGAATGTTGTCCCACTCCTCTTCAATGGCTGTGCGAAGTTGCTGGATATTGACGGGAACTGGAACACACTATCGTACACGTCAATCCAGAGCATCCCAAACATGCTCAATGGCTGACATGTTTGGTGAGTATGCAGGCCATGGAAGAACTGGGACATTTTCAGCTTTCAGGAATTGTGTACAGATCCTTGTGACATGGGGCTGTGTATTATCATGCTGAAACATGAGGTGATGGCGGTGGATGAATGGCACGACAATGGGCCTCAGGATCTCATCACGGTATCTCTGTGCAATTCAAATTACCATCGATATATTGCAATTGTGTTCACTGTCCGTAGCTTATGCCTGCAATCCCATAACCCCACCGCCCGCATGGAGCACTCCGTTCACAACGTTCACATCAGCAAACCGCTCGCCCACACGACGACATACACGTACGTGGTCTGCGTTTGTGAGGCCGGTTGGACTTACTGCCAAATTCTTTAAAACGACGTTGGAGGCGGCTTATGGTAGAGAAATTATCATTAAATTCTCTGGCAAGAGCTCTGGTGGACATTCCTTCAGTCAGAATGCCAATTACAAGCACCCTTAGCCTAGTGGTTAGAGCGTTGGGCTAGAAACCAAAAGGATGCTGGATCAGATCCCCGAGCTGACAAGGTAAAAGTCTGTCATTCTGCCTCTGAGCAAGGCAGTTAATCCACTGTTCCCTGGGTGCCGAAGATGTGGATGTCGATTATGGCTGCCCCCCGCACCTCTCTGATTCAGAGGGGTTGGGTTAAATGCGGAAGACACATTTCAGTTGAATGCATTCTGTTGTACAACTGACTAGTTCCCTTTCCTCAACACTTGAGACATCTGTTACATTGTGTTGTTTGACAAATCTGCAGATTTTAGAGTGGCCTTTTATTGTCCCCAGCACAAGGCACACCTGTGTAATGATCATGCTGTTTAATCAGCTTCTTGATATGCCACACCGGTCAGGTGGCTTGATTATCTTGGCAAAGGAGAAATGCTCACTAACAGGGATGTAAACAAATTTGTGCACAAAATCTGAGCAAAATAAGCTTTTTGTGCATACAGTATGGAACATTTCTGGGATCTTTTATTTCAGCTCACGAAACATCGGACAAACACTTTACATGTTGCGTTTACATTTTTGTTTAGCATATTTATCAGAGATATTGATCTCACAATAAGCGAGACTTTACTAACTTGCATTGTGGTGCTGAAACATGAAGCGGTAGCAGGGGCGAAAATCTGATATCAACTTTGGAGGGGACAATTACATTACATTTTCTCAAGAGCAATTCCTGAGGGGGACACCAAAAGTAGTGCTGTAACACATAGCCTACGTTTAATATGGTAAATGTATATTGAGGAACCAAAGAAATAAGGTGTTTGCCGTACTCCTAACTACCGGTACCCAAAACTAAACAACTAATCACAACAGCAATACCATTGCCTTTAACAAATCTTAGTTCAGTCACCAGTTTAAGTTGAGAGTGGGGGTATCCATGGCATTTTCCAATTATGTTCCTATTTTACAAGTCAAAAAAATTGAGAACCTTTCATAATGTTGCCAAACAAAGACTCAACAAACTTACCTGAGACTCCCTGTCTCTGCCAGTCTGTCCCTGCATATCTGTCCCCAACTCTGCTGTCTGTGTGCCATCTGTTGCCTGCTCTGCCTAATGACATCATTGTGAAACATTTCCATTAGAATTACATTTTTTTCTTATGAACATTTTATCAACTAGTCTTTGAGATATTAGGCTACTAGGGTTCTTACTTTGCGTTTTGGTGTACTGAAAAATACTCTGATGTCCGTCTTTTTTCTGCCATTTTTCTGCCATTTTTCTACCTGGTTGGCTACACACACACAGTATGTAGGTTATTTACAGTAGGAGATGGGCTTCTATCATCTTATCTTCTATCTTTCTATATGGACTTCGATCTAAAAGGTAGCTAGCAAATGTGAAACGGATTGCAGTGACAAGAGTTGACAGCTGTATGAGTTCACCATTTACACAACATTAGCTGCAACCTTTTGTAATTTTAATCGTTTGTTTCATATTGGCTGGCTTCTAACAATAGCTGAATTTGCAAAGCTAGCGAGCACCAATTCAGTGGTGTTTGCTATAATCTTTGCTACCCGGGTTAAATAAAGATGAAATAAAATATATAAATAAAAGTTCCCTTGCAACAATTTAGCTTTTGGAACGAGACCATTAAATATATTTAAAACAATGGTAGAAGAGAGTGTAGTTCTGTTCAGTTTATCGCTAACCTTATCACAGGGACTTTGAAGCACTAACTTACATGCATGCTGATCTTGGAATAAATTGATGATAGCAAAGATTCCATCTTTGACGACGCCACATAAATGGAATAGGTACTAGCTAGCTTAATAGTTAATATTTGCACGCTAGCTCTGCATATTCAGCTAGTGTGTGTGTGCGATTGACTGGATTAACCTCACGTCAGTTACGTGCATTGAGTGCCTTTCAGACAGTAGATACGACCTCTACGTTACCTCGCAAGCTAAGGAACTGGCAGTGGATCAAACCATTGTGAGGCAAAGGGTGGGGGGGGGGGGGTCGCAATCTTTTGAAACTTAAAAACGAGCTATTAAGTGTCTATAATCAGCACAATTGCTTTCATTGCGTATTATTAATATTATTTAAATTACATAGTTATGTTTCAGTGATATATTGTGGGGGACAAATCATATTTTTCCCAGGATAAGGGGGGTCGTGTCCCCCCCGTCCCCCCCGGGATTTCCGCCCTGAGCGGTAGCCGCGGCACAATTAATCCGACAGCTCATGGTGCCAGGACTCGAGGGGGCATGAGAGGGTATGTGTGTGCCATAGGCTTACCTTTGGCTAAGGACTATTGTTTTGTTAAAAAAAAGCATAGGCCTACCCCTTGTTAGCTTAAAGGGATGCTTCAAAATCCCAAAGTATCCATTTTAAGATTTTGAAGAAAATAAAACTGATCTGATTATAGAAAGTGATCTATAACAGCGCTTTGGTCCTAGAGTAGACGAGCTAAACTACTTCTATGCTCGCTTCGAGGCAAATAACACTGAAACATGCATGAGAGCACTAGCTGTTCTGGACGACTGTGTGATCACACTCTCCACAGCTGATGTGAGTAAGACCTTTAAACAGGTCAACATTCACAAGACCACAGTGCCAGACGGATTACCAGGACATGAACTGCGAGCATGCGCTGACCAACTGGCAAGTGTCTTCACTGACATTTTCAACCTCTCCCTGTCCGAGTCTGTAATATCAACATGTTTTAAGCAGACCACCATAGTCCCTGTGCCCAAGAACACTAAGATAACCTGCCTACATGACTACCAATCCATAGCACTCACATCTGTAGCCATGAAGTGCCTTGAAAGGCTGGTAATGGCTCACATCAACACCATCATCCTACAAACACTAGACCCACTCCAATTTGCATACCGCCCTGAGATCCACAGACGATGTAATCTCTATTACTGCCGTTTCCCACCTGGACAAAAGAAACAGCTATGTGAGATTGCTATTCATTGACTACAGCTCAGCGTTCATAACCATAGTGCCCTCAAAACTCATCAATAAGCTAAGGACCCTGGGACTAAACACCTCCCTCTGCAACAGGATCCTGGACTTCCTGACGGTCCGCCCCCAGGTGGTAAGAGTAGGTAACAACACATCCACCACGCTGATCCTCAACATAGGGGCTCCTCAGGGGTGCATGCTAAGTCCCCTCCTGTACTCCCTGTTAACTCATGACTTCACGGCCATGCACGACTCCAACAACATCATTAAGTTTGCCGATGACACGACAGTGGTAGGCCTGATCACTGACAATAACGAGACAGCCTATAGGGAGGAGATCAGAGACCTGGCCATGTGGTGCCAAGACAGCAACCTCTCCCTCAACGTGATTAAGACAAAGGAGAAGATTGTGGACTACAGGACAAGGAGGACCGAGCACGCCCCCATTCTCATCGACGGGGCTGTAGTGGAGCAGGTTGAGAGCTTCAAGTTCCTTGATGTCCACATCACCAACAAACTAACATGGTTCAAGCACACCAAGACAGTCGTGAAGAGGGCACAACAAAACCTATTCCCCCTCAGGAGACTTTTAAGATTTGGCATGGGTCCTCAGATCCTCAAAAGGTTCTACAGCTGAGGAAGGCCCTGAAAATTGTCAAAGACTCCAGCCATCCCAGTCATAGACTGTTCTCTCTGCTACCGCACGGCACGCGGTACCGGAGCGCCAAGTCTAGGTCCAAGAGGCTTCTAAACAGCTTCCACCCCCAAGCCATAAGACTCCTGAACATCTAATCAAATGGCTACCCCCCCCCCCCCCCCCCTGACGCTGCTGCTATTCTCTGTTATTATCTATGCATAGTCACTTTAATAACTCTACCTACATGTACATACCTTGACTAACCTGTGACCCCGCACATTGACTCTGTACCGGTACCCCCTGTATATATTCTCGCTATTGTTATTTTATTGCTGCTCTTTAACTACTTGTTACTTTTATTTCTTATTCATATTTTTTTTAACTGCATTCTTGGTTAGGGGCTTGTAAGTAAGCATTTCGCTGTAAGGTCTACACCTGTTGTATTCGGCGCATGTGACTAATAAAATTTGCTTTGATGCTTTATGCTAGAAACAAGATGTAAAAATCCTGGGAAAGATTGGACTTTGAATGCATATGCGGACATCTTTGTTAAGTTTCTATGACATTCATTGGCTGAGCTACAACTTTCTAAAGGCGAGGAGACAAAAAATGTACTTTGCTTGGGAAGTCGTCTAATTCTGTCGCTATCAATTGATTAAAGCTATTCACTTTCTGTACAATAGAAGATGTTTAAACCCAGACAGCTTTTAGGGAAACACTTGTGACCTTCTCTCGTTGATTTAAGCCTTGGAAGAAGAGTAGCCAGCAGTTAAAGCTTACATTTTTCTGCTTCTGTAGGCTTACTTTGTCTGGAGTGGAAAGGTAGGCCTAACTTTTGAAAGTACCATGCTCGGATTCATAGTGAAGTCTCAGATTTATTTAGTTGCAAACAGGGACAGTTTCGTTGCAAACAATGATTTGGCATTGGAGAATTAGGATGAGATGAACCCGTAGGCCTATCTCTCTGTCCGTTCTTAGCTTGTAATTTCAGTAATTTATGTGGTACTAAAAAAACTTCTGCTATGTTCTCCTGTCATGTAAAATGATGTATAATTGCATGAAATGTTTATAAAAGGCTTATTTTTCTCAGACCTGCAAATACGAAGATCGATTATTGCAATGCTTTTATTCTAAAAAAGATATTTCCACCCCTACTCTATTTCCACGGTAGTTTGCGAACCCACAACATTCTGGCCCGCAGCCCTGTGATATCAAAATTCCTGCATTGCCATGTAATGCTTACAGGACGAATAACAGTTTCTAAAACTGCATATCTAAGTCTCTGGTCAGTCCTAGAAGTGAGGGTAAAAGGTAAGCATGTTCTCTGCTATCCAATTTATGTTTTAATTATTAATTTGGGTGTAGGGGAGAGTCACTTGTTTTTTTTTAAGCGTTCAGGGGAGGGTTTAGTTAAAATGTATTTTGCTGAAAAGAGGCCATCCATTTTCATTTCAGAGAGGCTTGATTTTCTCCAGGTCACCCATTTTATAAATAGCGTACACTCCCTAACTCCTTGAAACTTGCTGTTCACATATAGAATTCACTGTATCTCGCTGCTGTTGTCAAACTATTGTCTTCTACATTATGCATTTGACATTCACTTAGTAAATTCAAGCTTATCCATATTTGCTTTTGATGGAAAGAGATAAAGAGAGGAAGATAGAGGAAAAGAGAGATATACAAAGAGAGGAGCGAGAGGAATATATATATGTACACGAGAGTGGGGAGATGGAGAGATTGCGTTAGAAGGCTCTCAAGTTTTTGAGGAGAATGGAGGCTCAGCTCCTATGGAAGATGTTTTTATCAATGAGAGGTGATCTAACCATTCCACAAGTACTGTTCAACACACAACTATGACACATTCTCTTCTCTCTCTCTACCCGCTCCAGCCCACTTACTCTCTCCCTCTTTCTTCCTCACCCACCCCCTCTCTCTCCCTCAATCAGAGACATGCACAGATATTCACACACTTATAGCAACACATGCATACTGTACCTTTACACAATTGCATATTGTTCACTCACTCACTCACTCACTCACTCACTCACTCACTCACTCACTCACTCACTCACTCACTCACTCACTCACTCACTCACTCACTCACTCACTCACTCACTCACTCACTCACACACTCACTCACTCACTCACTCACTCACTCACTCACTCACTCACTCACTCACTCACTCACTCACTCACTCACTCACTCACTCACTCACTCACTCACTCACTCACTCACTCACACACACACACACACACACACACACACACACACACACACACACACACACACACACACACACACCATACTATTAGTCATACGTTTGACACTGTAATGATCCATGCAAGGTTGATGTGTGTAGGGCATAATACATATTGCATAGTGTGTACTGCGTAATGGAAAGTGGTGTATCGTGGACCAATGAGATGCTAACCTTTCAATAGCACCAAAAAACAGGGGAGTGGTTGGTTTATCCTCTGTAACATCAGAATGGTTGTAGAAGTGTTCAAAAACATGTTATATGCTGAATCTGACTGAGCTGGATGGATGTACACCCTGTGGTTCTCTAGAATGGCACCTATTCGATATTTAGTGCACTACTTTTGATCAGAGCCCTATGGGCCCTGGTCAAAATGTGTGCACAATTAAGGGAATAGGCACCCCATTGGCACCCTATTCCCAAATGGCACCCATTGTGGAATAGGGTAGAGATAGGTTATCACTGAGGCTCAAACTAATAAGACTATTCAGCTACAATTTGCCACTAAGTAATGTTTTTATATAAACTCCTGTACATTTTTCCTGGTCCGGCCACATGGTCAGAAGAGATATAACTGGCTATAACTGTCCGGGCTCAGAATTTTCCCTGGCCTTAGCCTCATTTGATCCATACACCCATCCATCCATCCCCCCCTCCACTCTCTCTCTGGCCCAGGATAGGGACCAGCTGCTGGGCTGCTTGGGTTCTCCAGGCCCCTGGCCCCTGTGGCTCAACCACTCTGTGGCTCTGTTGCTCTGGCCAGTTCTCACTCCCTTTGGTTTGCTGCCAGGGCTGGAGAGAGAAAGAGAGAGATGGAGACAGATTCGGAGGGGGAGAGAGAGAGAAAGGGGAGAGCAGACTGTGGAGATGGAGAGAGATATTAGTGAGAGATATTAGCAAGAGAGAATGAGGGAAGCATGGAAAGGGTGAAATAGAGAGATATAGAATGAGAGAGCGAGAGAGAGAGCGTGTGGGATATATATATATTTATTTTATTTAACCAACTTTTTTTATTGGCACTATCCAAATCAGAAGGGAAACGGAACGAGCAAGAAGCTGAGAAAGAGTAAAATGGGAGAATTAGAGAGGGAATGAGACAGAGAGAGAAGGAGATAGAGAGAAAGAAAGCGAGAGAGATAAATATATAGTCGGAGGAAGAGAGAAATAGAGAGACAGAGAGGGAGGGAGAGCTGGCTGGTTTGGTGCACAGTATGTCCTGTCCTAACCTCCTCCCTCTCCCAGATGGCTCTGATGCTGCTACTGATGATGGTGTGATTGGTCCCTGCGTCTACCGCTTCATCTCTCTCTCTCTCTCTCCCTGTCTCTCTTCTTTTCTCTCTCTATTTTCTTAGCTCTCTCTCTCAATCTCTCTTGTTCTCAATCTCTCTAACTCTCTCGCTCCCTCTTACCTTGCTTTCTCTCTTTCGCTCTCGCTCTCTTTCTCTCAATCAAATTCAAATTCAAAGGGCTTTATTGGCATGGGAAACATATGTTTACATTGCCAAAGCAAGTGAAAGATAATAAACAATAAAAAAATGAACACTCACAAAAGTTCCACCTCTCATCCTTCTCTTCCTCACACACTACCCATCACAGTTCTCTCTCTCTATTCCTCTCACACGCTGATGCCCCCCCTCTCCTCTTTCTTTTGCAGACTCTGGCTCTCGTTCCTCGCTCCTCCCCCCCTCCTGCAGGGTCTTTGTATTTCACACACCATCTCTGTGCTTTAGTGGGATTCTCTCTCACGTAAACACACTAAAAACACAAATTTCTCTTGGTGTGGTGCATTCAAACATAAATATGCACGCACGCACACACACACACACAATGTAACGGCCGTCGTAGGAAGTGGACCAAAATGCAGCGGGTACGTGAATGCTCATCTTTATTTTATGACGTACACTATACAAAAACAACAGAACGAACGACAGCTAAACAGTAATGCATGCTAAACATAGCAGTGCACAAACAACCTCCCACAATACCCAAAACAAATACACCCCTATATATAGGACCTTCAATCAGAGGCAACGAGGAACAGCTGCCTCCAATTGAAGGCCCAATCCCAATGAACTAAACATAGAACTAAACACCCTAGATCTAACAAAGAAATACACAACATAGAACCTAACCAAAAACCCTGGACTAATCTAAACAAACACCCCTCTACAAAACACATATACCAACAAACCCCGAACCACATAAAACAAACACCTCCTGCCACGTCCTGACCAAACTATATTAACAAATAACCCCTTTACTGGTCAGGACGGGACACACACACAGACACACACGCACATTGACTGATTGCTGATCAATAGAGAATGGGTTGATGACCTCATGCACATTAAAGTGTCAGTAAGAGGCAGGTGGGCGGAGCCTTGCTGGCAATCATCTCAGTACCTGCTCACCGGTCACATCGCACACT
Source organism: Salmo salar (assembly GCF_965601325.2). NCBI lineage: Eukaryota > Metazoa > Chordata > Actinopteri > Salmoniformes > Salmonidae > Salmo > Salmo salar. The sequence goes on from NC_138313.1 coordinate 3,709,399, forward strand.
AACACAGCCCCTCCCACCACATAGGCTATACCTCACAGTAGGTGGAAATTACCCAGGGTCAGATATTCTGACATCTCTTTTGTAGTTGAGGTTAGAAATCTGATCCTAGATCTGTGCTTTTTTGTTAGATTAACTTAGAATCAAATACTGTCCAAAATATATTGCTTTAAAACTACTACCACATGGATATCCCTCTACACATACTGGACACAGAGCTGTGTTGTTTTCCTATTATGATGGGAAAAATAAAGCAGGTTATTTCATACTGGTTGAAGCAGAACAGATGATGTCAGAGTGGCTGAAGCAGATGATGTCACATTGGACTATAGCCCAACCCACAATGCATGGTTTACACCCCCCCCCCCCCTCAGTACATCGGGCATTATTTATTAGAGTTGTGACTGATACTGCTCCCTATGGTATTCTCCATTCATGCAGCACTAAAGACCTTTAGCGATCTCTTTCTGGCAGGGCCTCTTTTCGGTTATGGCTGTGTTGTGTAGGGGCCCGGAGCAGGATTTGGCAGCTGGCTGTTCATGCCGTTCAGAACAGAGCAGTAGTCATTGTATTAGGCCAACCTCTGCTTTGCACATAGCATTGCACCAATCTCTATCCACTAGCAGAGCAGGAGTGAGCAAATTTTCATTCTCTCTCTCTATCTCTCCTTTCCTTTTTGCCTCCTCTTCGATCCCCATCCTCCTCTCTTCTCCTTTCATCTCTTTCTTTCCTTTCCTTCTTCCCCTCTTCTCTGTTTTAGCATAATTGCTCTGCTCATAATGTACCGTTTGTTAGCTGCTATCAATATCCTCAGACACAACAGACACATCCACACATTCTCACGTTCACACTCATTATGCGGGTTTGCACCTCTGGCTTAGGGTTGTTTGCACTTCTATGTACTGTAGCTACTGTACAGATGGATGCTCTTTGTGCTGTAGCCCTATGACTATGGTTGCACGATATATCGGTGAACATATCGGAATCGGACAATATTAGTTAAAAATGTCAACATCGGTATCGGCCGATGTGCAAAACCGATGTCAAAGCTGACGTGCATACCTATATGTAACATGACGTAATGACGCCACATAAAATGTTGCGCTACACGTGCAACACAGCATTCCTAACCTAGCCCACAATGTCTGCTGTGTGGATCGAGCAGTCAACAAGTCGAGAAGTCATTTGAAAGAGTAAGAAAATGTAATCGAGACATCTCAAAGGCGAAATCCATTAACGCTAAGATAATGGAATTCATTGCCCTTGACAATCAACCGTTCCCTGTCGTGGGTGATGTTGACTTTTGCGACTGGTCGAGCACCTGTACACACTAACATTACCAAGTGTGCCATTTTTCAGATGTTTCTCTACTAGAGTAACACAGTAATAGCATCACTGCTATTAGCTTAACGACATACTATGGAACGCCGTTTGGGTCTTTGTGTGTCAAAAAAGATACACGTCAAATAACGCTATTTGACAGTTACACAATTTGACGCATTAAATAACCGTTTAATTTGACATGTCAAATAACACAGTTCTATTATAGAATGCCGTGTGTTCTGAATTTGCACCTGCAAGCCAAGCGCCACCATTACTATCAGTAGCACTGTCAAAGCTGTACAAAAAGTCTGCAAACAAGCAAACACCGGTCACAAACGATGTGTTTACAATACCCTGTTCGTAATAAAGCATTATTTGTTTGACCACAACTTCTGGGGTAGCTAGCTTTAGCTTGGTACCTAGCTAGCACCAATGAAACCAGCCTGAAAACAATGACCAGTAGAAACTGTAGTCATTTTCATTATTCTTAGCAATGATTTAGGAATCCTTGTGAGTAAGTATTAGCTAGGTAGCCACTTGTTGTTCGCCTATTGAAATTGAACTTCAGTTCATGAAAATAAATATCTAGCCAGCTAACGTTATAAGCAGCCAGCTAGCTTCATTTGGCTAGTGATGCTCGACCGGACCGGGTTATGTGTTGTGAAGCTAGCCACAATAAGGATTAGGCACAATAGTGGAATTTGTGGTTTGCCTTCAAAATAAAAGTATCTCTTTGAAAGTGATGTAGAATGTTACACTTGGTGGAATCATGCCATATTTAGGCTAGATAATGTTAAACAAGTTTGGAATGTGAAGCAATGAAATGGGTTACCAGTCTACTCGGTGACACCCACAGAACACAGCTGTGAAGAGTTTACACAAGTATTAGCGTTGTAGCTCTTATCGCGGGACTGTTACTGTGTGAAATCACCTCCCCAGTCAGCCTATTGTGTGGTGTATTGACATTCATATTGCACTGTACAGCTTTACCTAAGGATTGGGGATCAATGAAATGGGGTATCAGTCTACTCAATACCCAAGATATTTTTTCCCAACGTCCTCCTCAGAGTTATCAGACTCCGAAAGATCCATGCAGTATTGCTTTATCTCTGGAATAGTGTTCAATACACATAGGTTGACAATAAATGTGACTCAATTCACAGTTGTTTCAGAGTCCTGCAATAAGAGCTATGATGGTAATGTTCTCTGGGTGTCACTGAGTAGACTGATACCCTATGTCATTGATCCACAATCCATAGGTAAGGCTGTACAGTGAAATAAGTATGCCCCCAAAGCTAAAGTATAATACATCCAGTGTGATTTCAACAGATTTTTGTCAAATTAACAAATTATTGTCTTTTGTTGATTTGATATAACAACCTTCCAACCTCGTATAACATGATCTATTCAATTATGGCATAATTCTACTATTTGTATTCATTTGCATCACTGTCAATGACATACTTTTATTTTGAAGGCTAACCGCAAAGTCCACTATTGTGGCTAATCCTTATTGTGGCTAGCTTCACATAGATGGTTCCAACCACCATTAATCCAATAAGAACTGTCTTATAAATTAGGGTTATTTTAGATGATGACACCTAGCTATACAGTTAGCTAGCTAACTATAACTACTGAAACAGATTATGTCGTTTTTCTATGTTTTTGGGGAAGAACATTGTTTGCATCCGTGAGCTAGCTAGCTTTTTTTATGACCAGCACTGAAGGTGCGCGAGACAACTTTACCAGCATCATAGCATACGTATCGATGAATCGTTGTGACATGTGAAATATGAGTGATAGGGTAATCAATGTGTAATAACTACGAAAAAATGTATGAACGCATTAAATTATTATGTGATGTGCAGTCATATTCAGGTCCTGATTGGTCAAGAAGCGTATGTGATATTGTTATTTGACACGCAAAGACCCAAACACAGTTCCATAGTATGAGAAGTCCTGGTTGAGAATGAAACGACTGAACAAATGAACAACGAAACAGCACAGTAAGTAAGTGAAAGAAATTGGTTTTGATTATGTTTTACTGGTAATGGGGACATACACGTAAATGCCAACAAAATAACTCTTTGGTCAGGGGGGGTGGTGTGTGTGTGTGTGTGTGTGTGTGTGTGTGTGTGTGTGTGTGTGTGTGTGTGTGTGTGTGTGTGTGTGGTGTGTGTGTGTGTGTGTGTGTGTGTGTGTGTGTGTGTGTGTAACCTTTATTTAACTAGGCAGGTCAGTTAAGAACAAATTCTTATTTACAATTACGGCCTACCCCGGACGACGCTGGGCCAATTGTGCGCAGCCCTATGGGACTCCCAATCACGGCCGGATGTGATACAGCCTGGATTCAAACCAGGGACTGTAGTGACGCCTCTTGCACTGAGATGCAGTGCCTTAGACCACTGCGTCCATCTCTCTCTCTCTCTCTCTCTCTCTCTCTCTCTCTCATTTCTCTCTCCTGCCTCTCCTCCCTCCCAGTTCCACCTTGGATATCCATTGGTCCGTGTCATTATGGTGCAGGAGAGAGAGAGAGAGAGAGAGAGAGAGAGAGAGAGAGAGAGAGAGAGAGAGGCAAAGCGCTCAAGGCAATACATTAGCGTGAAGCTGGAGTGCTCCTCCTCCTTCTGTCCCTGGTCCCCTCCCAATCTTTTAGAGATACAAACACGCTTGTTTAGCAGATTAAATGAGCTGAAAATATTACTTTTACCCAAATAAACCCTGTATTTTCTGTTTTTGTCTTCTATGATCTATGGAATAGGATGCTTTTAGTTGACTGCTTCAATCTATTGATTTATAATTAAAGACTTCTCCACCGCTCTATGTTTTTCATCCAAATGATCCTATGGATTTTTGATGCGGCGATTCATTGCAGCGATCCCACCCTGCTTATGGCCCGACGCAATTCAAATGGGAGTGCTAGTAGTGGCTGTAGGTCTTTCTTCTACTTTAATATTTATTTGTCCCTCTGAGGTTTTGAAGGAGCTAACAGAGACATTTTCTTTTTTCATTTGACTGGTGAATGTGGAAGTATAGACCGCATTAGTGGTGGATGGTGGCACTTTAAATCGTAGGATGGGCTCGTATAATGTCTGGATTCCATGTGTTTGATACCCTTCATTCCATTCGAGCCATTACTATGAGCCATCCTCCCCTCACCAGCCTCCATTTGACCATAGGCTACTGTAGCGTTATGGCAGTTTTCCCTCATATTGAGCTGACATTCATGAGCTCAGTTGAAACTTTTGGATATCTGTTTTAAACCAGATGTAAACTTCACCCTGTCAGAAGCCTCTCTGTCAGGTAAAGGTCCAAATACAGTCGTTTTTCTATCAAATAATTTCTGTGTAACAATTAAGTACTTTACCATAATAGATTTCCATTAAAAGGCTCTTAAGTATTTCTCAAGCAATAATTGTGCTAGGACTGTCTGGGAGTGGTCTGAGGAGGGAAGGGAAAACTGATAACTACCTGTTATTGGCAGAGAGGTTTGGAACTCTTTGTTATTGGTCTATTAACCAATTTACCACATGGTGATGTCACCATGGAAGCTGAAACTCCCACCCATGCAAACCTGCTGATTAGAAGGTCCTGTGTAGATTGTATTTTCAATCATCAACTATCAGGAAGTAACACTGATCAAATTTCTTCACACTTTTGCAGTGTTCGTTTCATCAGCTGTTATCATGCAATATGATACAGGAAAGAACAGAATTTTGACTACACTGGGCCTTTAAAGGCCACCATCATACTTAATGCTTTCTAACAAATACAATTCAGAAATTCAAATCTGCGCTGTGCGCTGAGAGTCGGGAAGCAAGTTCAAGGAGTGAGTGTTTTAATAAATAAACACAACATAATATAAAATAAACACGGACAACGCACAGACATGACACAGAAACAGAAACAATGACGCCTGGGGAAGGAACCAAAGGGAGTGACATATATAGGGAAGGTAACCCTCTCCCCGGCGCGTTTGGCTCCAGCCGCAGGACGCCAACCACAGGGACGATCCGGGGATCAGGAGCGGATCGGTCACCCCTGTTGATGCGTGGGAACCTGTCGCCGGCTGGGGCGCAGGAACCTGACAGACCGGCTGAGGCAAGGGAGCCTGGTGATCCGGCTGAGGCATGAAAGCCCGACGAGCCAGCTATAGCAGGGGAGCTTGGCGATCCGGCTGAGGCATGAGAGTCTGACGAACCAGCGGATGCAGGGGAGCCTGGCGATCTGTCTGAGGCATGAGAGCCTGACAAACCGGCGGAGGCAGGGGAGCCTGGCGATCTGTCTGAGGCATGAGGGCCTGACAAACCGGCGGAGGCAGGGGAGCCTGGCGATCTGTCTGAGGCATGAGAGCTTGTAGCGGCTCCCGGACCCGACGTCATTCCACCTGACACACACACAACAACAACAAACTGATGCTGATGCTTCTCTTAGGTGAGGCGTTATTCTGTAACGATGTGCACTGAGAGTCGGGAAGCAAGTTCAGAGAGTGAGTGTTTTAATAAATAAACGCAACATAATACAAAATAATAAACACGGACAACGCACAGACATGACACAGAAACAATGACGCCTGGGGAAGGAACCAAAGGGAGCGACATATATAGGGAAGGTAACCAGGGAAGTGATGGAGTCCCGGTGAGTCTGACGACACACAGGCGTAACGATGGTGACAGGTGTGCGCCATAATGAGCAGCCTGGTGACCTAGAGGCCAGAGAAGGAGCACACGTGACACAGACTGCTGCTATTGGTTCTTCATTTGATCCCTCACTTGAGACGCCCACGCTGGGAAGAGCCAATCACGGCCCTATTGTCTGTTTTGAATTGTATGACTTTTGGTGTCTGTAAAAATGACCGAGGCCATTTGGATTGTAGATACAGTGCATTTGGAAAGTATTCAGACCCCTTTACCTTTTCCACATTTTGTTATGATTCAGCCTTACTCTAAAATATATAAAACATTTTTTTTCCTCATCAATCTGCACAATATAACCCATAATGACAAAGTGAAAACAGGTTTTTAGAAATTTTAGCAAATGTATTAAAAATGGAAAACATAAATACCTTATTTACATAAGTGTTCAGACCGTTTGCTATGAGACTCAAAATTGAGCTCAGGTGCGTCCTGTTTCCACTGATGATCCTTGAGATGTTTCTACAACTTGATTGGAGTCCACCTGTGGTAAATGCATTTGATTGGACATGATTTGGAACGGCACACACCTGTCTATATAAGGTCCCTCAGCTGACAATGCATGTCAGAGCAAAAACTAAGCTATGAGATCGAAGGAATTGTCCGTAGAGCTCCCAGACCGGATTATGTACCAAAACATTTCTGCAGCATTGAAGGTCCCCAAGAACACAGTGTTCTCCATAATTCTTAAATGGAAGAAGTTTGTAACCACCAATACTCTTCCTAGAAGAACTGCGCAATTGGGGGAGAAGGGCCTTGGTCAGGGAGCTGACCGATGGTCAGTCTTATAGCGCTCCAGAGTTCCACTGCGGCGATGGGAGAACCTTCCAGAAGGACAAACATTCCCTGCAGCACCACTCCAATCAGGCCTTTTATGGTAGAGTGGCCAGACAGAAGCCACTCCTCAGTAAAAGGCACATGACAGCACACTTTGAGTTTGCCAAAAGGCAGGGACTGGGAGTCTAGTCAGGATTGAGGGAAAGATGAACGGAGCAAAGTAGAGAGAGATCCTTGATGAAAACCTACTCCAGAGCACTCAGGACCTTAAACTGGGGCGAAGATTCCCCTTCCAACAGAATAATGACCCTAAGCACACAGCCAAGACAACACAGAAGTGGTTTCGGGACAAGTCTCTGAATGTCCTTGAGTGGCCCAGCCAGAGCCCGGACTGGAACCCAATCGAACATCTTGGGAGAGACCTGAAAATAGCTGTGCAGCGATGCTCCCCATCCAACCTGAAAGAGCTTGAAAGGATCTGCAGAGAAGAATTAGAGAAACTTCCCAAATACAGGTGTGCCAAGCTTGTAAAATCATGCCCAAGAAGGCTCGAGGCTGTAATCGCTGCCAAAGGTGCTTCAACAAAGTACTGAGTAAAGGGTCTGAATACTTATGTAAATGTGATATTTCATTTCTTTTTTTAAATACATTTGCAAAAATGGCTACAAATATGTTTTTGCTTTGTTATTATGGGGTATTGTGTCTAGATTGATGAGGGGGAAAAAAACTATTCAATCAATTTTAGAATAAGGCAAAATGTGGAAAAGGGTTCTGAGTACTTTCGGAATGCACTGTATAGTGGTAGTAGTATATAGTAGTAGGATGGTGGTAGTAGAATACAGTGGTAGGTAGTGTATAGTGGTAGTATATAATGGGTAGTAGTAATATGCCACGACTTCCGCCGAAGTCGGTCCCTCTCCTTGTTCGGGCGGCGTTCGGCGGACGACGTCACCAGTCTTCTAGCCATCGCCGATCCACCTTTCATTTTCCATTTTGTTTTGTCTTTGTTTTCTACATACCAGGTTTCATTCCCCAATTACATGTTCATGTATTTAACCCTCTGTTTCCCCCATGTTTGTTGTGTGTGATTATTTCTATGTTCGGTTCATGATGGCTGGTTTTTCGACGGGTGCTGTGTTCACCCGTGCGTAATGTTTACCGTTGGTTATTGGTCAAGTGTAATTGTTACCTTGTGCCTTTGTTTTTTGAGTAAAGTACGTTGCTCACTCATTTTGCTCTCCTGCACCTGACTTCATGCACCAGCTACACCCACCTTCTGACAGTATAGTGGTAGTATACACTGAGTGTACAAAACTCTTTACAAGACATTGACTGACCAGATGAATCCAGTTGAAAGCTATGATCCCTTATTGATATCACTTTATAAATCCAACTTCAATCAGTGTAGATGAAGGGAAGGAGACAGGTTAAAGAAGGATTTTTAAGCCTTGAGACAATTGAGACATGGATTGTGTGTGCCGGTCAGAGGGTGAATGTGGCAAGAAAAAAGATTTAAGTGCCTTTGAACGGGGTATGGTAGTAAGTGCCAGGCGCACTGGTTTGTGTCCAAGAACTGCAACACTGCTGGGTTTTTCACGCTCAACAGTTTCCTGTGTGCATCAAAAATGGTCCACCACCCAAAGGACATCCAGCCAACTTGACACAACTGTGGGAAGCATTGGAGTCAACATGGACCAGCATCCCTGTGGAACGCTTTCGACACCTTGTGCCCCGAAGAACTGAGGCTGTCCCAGAGGGGAAAAGGGGGTGCAACTAAATATTAGGAAGGTGTTCCTAATGTTTTATCCACTCAGAGTATATTGCTAATAGTATATAGTAGTATTGACCCAGGTTTGGGTTACAGTATACATCACACGTATAGCTTAAAATGACTCAGCAGAATGTGAACTGTAGTGGGGTCTAATGTACAGTATGTCAGTGTCCCCTCCCCAGCCCAAAAGGAGCTGACGTCATGACCATGTCCCTTACAGTGATGAGAGTGTGTGTGTCCTTGCAGTGCTGTGTGCGTGTGTGTCCGCCAGCGCGTGTGTGTGTGTGTGCGTGTGTGTGCATGTTCTTACAGTGGGGTGAGGCTGACTGGAGCGACATGGAGGTGACCGGACTACAAATAGCTTCTCTTTACATTTGCATCAGTTATTTCCCATGAGGGTGTCAATAAACGCTGTGCCCTGCCTGGATTCTGCCTGCCTGGGCCTGGCTGTCCTCTATACTCTAGTCTTTATGCTCTGTCCTCTAGTCTACGCTCTATGTTTTATGCTGTGGCCTCAACTGCACACCGGGGGTTGGGTTGGGCCAAGGTGTGTGTGATTTGTGTGTGTGCATTATGATTGGTTTGTGTCTCCACTCTTAGGGGGAAAAAAGTGCTATCTAGAACTTAAAAAGTTTATTTGGTTATCCCCATAGGAAAACCTTTTGAAAAACCCTTGTTGGTTCCAGGTAAAACCCTTTTTGTTCACTGTAGAACCCTTTCCACAGAGGGATCTACATGGAACCCAAAATGGTTCTACCTGGAACCAAAAACTGTTTTACTTGGAACCAACAAGGGTTCTTATGGGGACAGGCGAAGAGTGTACTGCGTCTCTTCACATTAAGACTTTCCGATCTACATGGAACGCAAAATGGTTCTACCTGGAACCAAAAACTGTTTTACTTGGAACCAACAAGGGTTCTTATGGGGACAGGCGAAGAGTGTACTGCGTCTCTTCACATTAAGACTTTCCGTGCTAGTGTGTGTGAGCTTGTGTGTGTTTGTTTAACTCTGCCTCCACTTCTTGCTCATCAACTGTACTCTAGTCTCTCCTCATCTCTCCCCCTCTCTGCTGTCTCTCCGTTCTCTCTGTTTGTCTCTCCATCTCCACCTCTCTCCATCCCTTCTCTCTCTCCGACTCAGTGCTACTACTCTGGAGAGCCACTCCACAGCTCTGGGGCTGTCTAAGGTCTGGGATATGAATATAGCGCAGTGCTAGTGCTAGAGAGAGAGAGAGAGAGAGAGAGAGAGAGAGAGAGAGAGAGAGAGAGAGAGAGAGAGAGAGAGAGAGAGAGAGAGAGAGAGAGAGAGAGAGAGAGAGAGAGAGAGAGAGAGAGAGAGAGAGAGAGAGAGAGAGAGAGAGAGAGAGAGAGAGAGAGAGAGAGAGAGAGAGAGAGAGAGAGAGAGAGAGAGAGAGAGAGAGAGAGAGAGAGAGAGAGAGAGAGAGAGAGAGAGAGAGAGAGAGAGAGAAGAGAGAGAGAGAGAGAGAGAGAGAGAGAGAGAGAGAGAGAGAGAGAGAGAGAGAGAGAGAGACCTCCTATGCACTACAGTACCACCCTAGGAACATGAGAGGACAAGTTCTGCCACACACAGATAGAGGGCAGTGTTTGTAGGCATCTTGCTGTTGCTGTTCAATTATATGAATAACTTATCTTCTCCCTGTATTTGGGCTCTGGGCTAGCCCATTTGTTGTATTGCACTGCAATATTTATATAACTGCAATATTCATCTCATGTTCTTTCTTTGTTTACATAGAGAGCAAAGTTTTCAGCTCCTCTGTACTGGGGTGTTAGTGACCAGTTATTGGCTAGTCATTTGGGACACTTTGGCCAAATACAATGACATGTAGTTGGAACCCCCACCCCAAAATGTTATTTGACAGAGAGGAGAGAGAAAGTGGCAAGGATAGGAGAGAGGTGTGTCACATAGACAGTGGGTCAAGTACTCTGATTCAAACCCATATCGGTGTGCTGCTGTAGGCGGCGGCACAGACCGCTAGAGCACCTAGGCCACAGGAAACATACCTTTTGTTTGTCATTTCATGTTATGGTAACAACATGCATTGAGTTATTGACTAGCCTATTATGACTATATTGTGGAAGGACACTGTAGGTCCATGTATAGGGGCAGCAGGTAGCCTAGCAGTTAGAGAGGCGAGCCAGCAGCCGGAGGATTGCCAGTTTGGATCCCGGATCTGACGGGAAAGATCTGGTGGAAGTGAGCTGGCAACCGGAGAGTTGCTGGTATCAAATCCTAGATGCCATTGCCTGCTGTTGTGCCCTTGAGCAAGGCAGTTAACAACTGTTCCATGTGTGCCCAGTGTGGCAACCCCATGCTCTTACCTCTCCAGCCTGTATATGCATGTGTCTTTTGGATGGGTTGGGATAAAACAGAAGTCAAATTTCGCTTGGACCTTGTGTACAATTGACAAATAAAGTAATCTTAAAGTACCAGAATAAATAGATAGCTAGGTGGTCTCATGAGCTGTTCACACTCAGTAAGTGATGAGTTTAGTTTCATGGAACACCCTTCTAAATGACAGTGCACCCTAGATTACCAGCATCCACATAGTTAGAGTGCACTTAAACCCTCTCTCGCTATCTCTCTTGACTTTCTCTCTCTAGTCTAACCTGATTCCCCCTCTCTCTCTCTGTCTCGCTCTCGGTTTCCCTCCCCCCCAGTGATGTTAGATCAGTGCTGTGCTGTGCTGTATGATCTGACTGTGATGACTTGTGAGCGGGGCTCGTCTCCATACAGCCTAATTGATGCTAATAGTCTGTTGTGATCTGCTGTCCCAAGCTCTCTTTCTCTCTCCCTTTATACCTCACTACCTCTTCATTTCCTCCTCTCCTACCCTTCTCTCATCACTCCTCCTTTCCCGCCACCTCTCGTTTCCTTTATCCTGTATCTCTCTCTCTCTCATCTCTCTCTCTCTCTCTCATCTATCTTTCTCTCTCTCCCTCATTCACTCTGTCTATTTTTCTCTCTCCCCTTTCTCTCGTTCACTCACTCTGTCTCAGTCCCTCCCTCTCTCTCAATCCCTCTCTCTTTCTTTCTCCCAATCTCTTTAACTATCTCTCTTTCTCTCTCTCCCTTTTTCTCTCTTATTAAGTGAGAGACCATTAATGAGAATGTTGTTAATATCCACTTTTATGTCTTCTTTTATGTACAAGCAGACGTGTGTGTGTGTGTGTGTGTGTGTGTGTGTGTGTGTGTGTGTGTGTGTGTGTGTGTGTGTGTGTGTGTGTGTGTGTGTGTGTGTGTGTGTGTGTGTGTGTGTGCTTGTTTGTGTGTACGAACTTCTTGATCCTGAGACCACTTAGTTTCTTTCAAGAAGCCAAAAAGGCTTGTATTTTTGTTAAAAGGCCTTTTTTTAGGGGGGAACACCAGTTTGCCTAATGGCCAGTGTGCATGTCAGCGGACTGTGGAATGTTTCCAAGCACATGTATTATTCAAACTAAACAATGGAAGGGTTAGAGAGGAGAGAGGGAGGAATGAGAGGAGAAAGACAGAAAGAAAGAGGAGTAAAACAAGGTAGAAGCACTAAGAGATAAAAAGGAGAGGTAGAGTTACCATGACGAGGGAAGAGAGAACAATAAAAGATACAGAAAGAGAGGAAGAGATGGCCATCCTACTTTAAACAAACAACTTTGAAGCTCATTACTTTTTCTTATAAATTATTTGTGAAGCATCTAAGGAGGCTTTTAGAGGTTTTATGAAGGGTTCTTAAAGTTGTTCTTTGATTAAAGTGGGCCAGAGATGGCAAAACAGAAAGGAAAATCAGTGTGAGGAAGAGAAGAAGAATGGAAGAGAAGGAGAGGAGAAGAATGGAAGAGAAGGAGAGGAAGAGAAGGAGAGGAATTGCGGAGGGGAGGAAGAGAACGATATGAGAGGAAAAGAATAGGAGGAGAGGAAGCTAAAGGAGAGCTGTGAGATTGAGGAGCCGTTAATGAAAATGAGGTCATTTGGACTTGAGTGAGCGGTGAGTGAGTGAGAGGGCTAGATTGGAGGGGAAAGGAGAGAAAAGAAAAGAGAGCGAGAGATTAACTTTGAGGGAGTAGAGAGAGAGCGCGAGATGGAGAGAGGGAGGGCAAAACAGAGAGAGCTATGGGAATGATGATGATTTTTATTTATTTATTTTTACTTCACCTTTATTTAACCAGGTAGGCTAGTTGAGAACAAGTTCTCATTTGCAACTGCGACCTGGCCAAGATAAAGCATAGCAATTCAACACATATAACAACACCGAGTTACACATGGAATAAACAAAACATACAGTCAATAATACAGTAGAACAAAAGAAAACAAAAAGTCTATATATATACAGTGAGTGCAAATGAGGTAAGTTAAGGCAATAAACAGGCCATTGTGGCGAAGTAATTACAATATAGCAATTAAACACTTGAATGGTAGATGTGCAGCTGATGAATGTGCAAGTAGAGATACTGGGGTGCAATGGAGCAAGATAAATAAATAGATACAGTATGGGGATGAGGTAGGTAGATAGATGGGCTGTTTACAGATGGGCTGCTTACAGATGGGCTATGTACAGGTGCAGTGATCTGTGAGCTGCTCTGACTCTGACAGCTGGTGCTTAAAGCAAGTGAGGGAGATATGAGTCTCCAGCTTCAGAGATTTTTGTAGTTCGTTCCAGTCATTGGCAGTAGAGAACTGGAAGGAAAGACGACCAAAGGAGGAATTGGCTTTCGGGGTGACCAGTGAGATATACCTGCTGGAGCGCGTGCTACGAGTGGGTGCTGCTATGGTGACCAGTGAGCTGAGATAAGGCGGGGCTTTACCTAGCAGAGACTTGTAGATAACCTGTAGCCAGTGGGTTTGGCGACAACTATAAAGCGAGGGCCAACCAACGAGAGCGTACAGGTCGCAATGGTGGGTAGTATATGGGGCTTTGGTGACAGAACGGATGGCACTGTGATAGGCTGCATCCAGTTTGTTGAGTAGAGTGTTGGAGGCTATTTTATAGATGACATCATTGGCTGAGGTGCACCCATGACCAGCTCTGAAACCAGATTGCATAGCGGAGAAGGTACGGTGGGATTCGAAATGGTCGGTAATCTGTTTGTTAACTTGGCTTTTGAAGACCTTAGAAAGACAGGGTAGGATAATTATAGGTCTGTTGCAGTTTGGGTCTAGAGTGTCACCCCCTGTGAAGAGGGGGATGACCGTGGCAGCTTTCCAATCTTTGGGAATCTCAGATGATACGAAAGAGAGGTTTAACAGGCTAGTAATAGGGGTTGCAACAATTTCGGCAGATAATTTTAGAAAGAGAGGGTCCAGATTGTCTAGCCCGGCTGATTTGTTTGGGTCCAGATTTTGCAGCTCTTTCAGCTATCTAGATTTGGGTGAAGGAGAAATGGTGGGGGCATTGGCAGGTTGCTGTGGAGGGTGCCGGGCAGTTGACCGGGGTAGGAGTAGCCAGGTGGAAAGCATGGCCAGCCGTAGAGAAATGCTTATTGAAATTCTCAATTATAGTGGATTTATCGGTGGTAACAATGTTTCCTAGCCTCAGAGTAGTGGGCAGCTGGGAGGAGGTTCTCTTATTCTCCATGGACTTTACAGTGTCCCATAACTTTTTTGAGTTAGTACTTCAGGATGCAAATTTCTGTTTGTAAAAGCTAGCCTTAGCTTTTCTAACTGCCTGTGTATATTTGTTCCTAACTTCCCTGAAAAGTTGCATATCACAGGGGCTATTCGATGCTAATGCAGAACGCCACAGGATGTTTTTGTGCTGGTCAAGGGCAGACAGGTCTGGAGTGAACCAAGGACTATATCTATTCCTAGTTTTTTTTTAATTGAGTGGGGCATGCTTATTTAAGATGGGGAGGAAGGCACTTTTAAAGAATAGCCAGGCATCATCTACTGACGGGATGAGGTCAATGTCATTCCAGGATACCCCGGCCAGGTCGATTAGAAAGGCCTGCTCGCAGAAGTGTTTTAGGGAGCGTTTGACAGTGATGATGGGTGGTCGTTTGGGGGGGTGGTCGCAGACCCATCACGGATGCAGGCAATGAGGCAGTGATTGCTGAGATCTTGATTGAAAACAGCAGAGGTGTATTTGGAGAGTGAGTTAGTTAGGATGACATCTATGAGGGTGCCCGTGTTTACAGATTTGGGGTTGTACCTGGTAGGTTCATTGATAATTTGTGTGAGATTGAGGGCATCAAGTTTAGATTGTAGGATGGACGGGGTGTTAAGCATGTCCCAGTTTAGGTCACCTAGTAGCATGAGCTTAGAAGATAGATGGGGGGCAATCAATTCACATATGGTATCGAGGGCACGCTGGGGTCAGAGGGAGGTCTATAGCAAGTGGCAACAGTGAGAGACTTGTTTCTGGAAAGGTGCATTTTTAGAAGTAGAAGCTTGAATTGTTTGGGTACAGACTTGGATAGTAATACAGAACTCTGCAGGCTATCTTTGCAGTAGATTGCAACACCGCCCCCTTTTGCAGTTCTATCTTGGCGGAAAATGTTATAGTTAGCGATGGAGATTTCAGGGTTTTTGGTGGTTTTCCTAAGCCAGGATTCAGACACGGCTAAGACATCCGGGTTGGCAGAGTGTGCTAAAGCAGTGAGTAAAACAAACTTAGGGAGTAGGCTTCTAATGCTAACATGCATGAAACCAAGGCTTTTACGGTTACAGAAGTCAACAAATGAGAGCACCTGGGGAGTGGGAGTGGAGCTAGGAACTGCAGGACCTGGACTAACCTCCACATCACCAGAGGAACAGAGGAGAAGTAGGATAAGGGTACGGCTAAAGGCTATAAGAACTGGCCGTCTAGCACGTTCGGAACAGAGAGTAAAAGGAGCAGGTTTCTGGGCACGATAGCATAGATTCAACGCATAGTGTACAAGTCTGTGCTTGTTTCAGATTTAGATTAGAAATAGTTTAGGTAAGAATGTGGGTAAAATTAGACATTCGGGGTAAGCTTGGGTGGTATACCGTATATAACATATACCAGGGTATTTGGAAATAGTCACGGGATGTTTTTTCAAAACCGTTAACTATTTCTTTGAAGTTTTTTTAAAACATTTGAATATTTGTTGCTACTTTTTAAGTAAATACATGCAGTCAACTTGTGCAATACATAAGATAAAGCACATTGCGTTCTTCATTTCAGCTGTCACATTATTTTTCATTATGAAGCTTACTGGTAGTCCCCAGTCACATGGTGTTTGTTTACAAGCACACAACAACGAGAGACTGGAGCCTTGTGAGTCAATCACTGTTTTGCAGAAAGTGACAGGTGATCTGGTTACAGTATGGAATTCACAACTAAATGTTTGCCAGCTAGATACAGTATCTTATAACTATTAAGTTAACTGTCTAAAATGTGCTAAATTCTCTGCAATCGTGCATTTGGGTTGCTAATTTAGTAGCTAGTGGTGAGCTTCTTGCAAAATCAAGTTTATCTTGGTAACAGCAGGGAATCCCCTCCTGAAACAAGAGCCTTGCTGTCTAATATTTGTTTTGTGCGTGCAGCAAACTGTGAGTAGCATTTTTTTGTTATTTGTAGGACTTTATGGGCTGGGATGTCTGTCCTGCAAATAGTTTTGTCAGAGACTGTATAAAAGTTTTGCAATGCGCTCCTTAGCATTTACCTAGCATTCACTATGGGATTTTACATGTACTTGTTAGCATTGCTAAACTTTGGATTACTTGTTTAGTGCCAGTATTACCGAATATCCCACGATGGTACAAGGTCGGTATGAAGCACAGGAAGTTAGTGGCACCTTAATTGGGAAGTGTGGAATGGTATCAAGTAATTCAAATGACAATCTGGATACCGCCCAAACCTGATAAGGGGTGTCTTAGAAAGGATCACATTGTCTTTCCAAATACTCCTAGCTGTCTCACCTATCCAGCATCGATAATATATTTTTGATAAGCTCTTTCTCCTGGATGGAGTCAGTGAGGGAAATGATCTCTGAGAAATTGAAGATGGACCACAGAAAGATTGAGGTGGTGAGCACCCACAGGACTGGAAAACCCACCACCGGCCCAAGTGATAGGCCCAGGACGATAGTGGTCAAGTTCCTGAGGTTCAAGGACAAGGTAGCTGTTCTGGAAAGAGCCAAGAACTTGAGATGAACGTATATCTTCCTCAACGAGGACTATCCTGAAGCTGTGCGCCAGAAGAGGAAAGAACTGCTCCCAGTCATGAAAGCTGCCAGAGTGTGTGGGGACATTGCTTACATCTGCTATGACAGGCTCATTGTTCACCCTCCCTCCCAGAAGCCTGGAAGGGATGAGAGAGCCAAGGCTATGGGTTCGTAGCTTGAACCCCACAGCGCGCACACACACACACACACACACACACACACACACACACACACACACACACACACACACACACACACACACACACACACACACACACACACACACACACACACACACACACACACACACAGCAATTTATTAATGGACTGCTGAATGTATATTTTTTTATCTTGCTTTGTTTGCTCTTTTCAGTATTATGTCTATCTCTGATAAGCTACCCAGGAAAGGCCTGCAAATAGCCCATATTAATATATGTAGCCTTAGAAATAAGGTTCATGAAATCAATAACTTGATAACATCAGATAACATTCGTAAATTAGCTATTTCTGAGACTCACTTAGATAATTCATTTGATGATACAGCAGTAGCAATACAAGGATATAACATCTATAGAAGAGACAGAAATGCTTATGGGGGAGGTGTTGCTGTATATATTCAGAGCCGTATCCCTGTAATGCTTAGAGAAGATCTTACAGTATGTCAAGTGTTATTGAAGTGTTGTGGTTGCAGGTTCACTTGGCACATCTAAAGCCTTTTCTTTTGGGATGTTGCTATAGGCCACCAAGTGCTAACAGTCAGTATCTAAATAATATGTGTGAAATGCTTGATAGTCTATGTGATGTAAACAGAGAGGTTTACTTTCTTGGGGACCTGCATATTGACTGTTTTTCATCAAGCTGTCCGCTCAAGAGGAAGCTTCCTACTGTAACCAGTGCCTGTAATCTGGTTCAGGTTATTAATCAACCTACCAAGGTGTTTACAAACTCTACAGGAACAAGATCATCTACATGTATCGATCACATTTTTATTATTTACTAATACTGTAGAACTTTGTTCTAAAGCTTTATCCAATTATTACTAAACATGCACCTGTTAAGAAACTGACTGTTAGTACAGTGAAGGCTCCATGGATTGATGAGGAATTGAGAACTGTATGGTTAAAAGACATGGGGCAAAAGGAGCGGCTAATAAGTCTGGTTGCACATCTGACTGGCTGACTTACTGCAAATTGAAAATGTAATGTGACTAAACTCAACAAAAAGAAGAAGTATTATGAAGCCAAGATCGATGATATAAAGAATGATGGAAGAAAAAAAAAATTGAATACTTTAAATGAAATGATGGGCAGAAAGACAAATTCAACTCCCCATCTTTCATCGAATCAGATGGCTTATTCATCACAAAACCATTTGATGTTGCCAATTATTTTAAAGATGACTTCATTGGCAAAGTAGGCTAACTTAGGCAGGAAATGCCAACAATGAACAGTGAGCAATTGTATTCATGCATAAAAAAATAATAATGAAAGAAAAGCATTGCAAGTTTGAATTTTGTAAAGTTCGAGTGGGAGAGGTAGAAAAAGTATTGTTATCAATCAATAATGGCAAACCTCTTGGCATTGACAACTTAGATAGAAAGCTACTGAGGATGGTAGCTGACTCCATAGCCACTCCTATCTGTCATATTTTTAATCTGAGCCTTACATGTCCTCAGGCCTGGAGGGAAGCCAATGTAATTCCGCTACCCAAGAGTGGTAAAGTGGCCTTTACTGGTTCTAACAGCAGACCTATAAGCTTGCTGCCAGCTCTTAGAAAACTGTTGGAAAAAGTTGTGTTTGACCAAATACAATGCTACAACACAGACTTTCAGCATGCTTATAGAGAAGGACACTCAACATGTACTGCACTGACACAAATGACTGATGATTGGTTGAAAGAAATGGATAATAAGAAGATTGTGGGAGCTGTACTGTTAGATTTCAGTGGAGCCTTTGATATTATTGACCATAACCTGTTGAAAAAACATATGTGTTATGGTTTTTCAACCTCTGCCATATCGTGAATTCAGATCTATCTATCTAATAGAACTAAAGGGTTTTCTTTAATGGAAGCTTCTCTAATGTCAAACATGTAAAGTGTGGTGTACCGCAGGGCAGCTCTCTAGGCCCTCTACTCTTTTCTATTTTTACCAATGACCCGCCACTGACATTAAACAAAGCATGTGTGTCCATCTATGCTGATGATTCAACCATATACGCATCAGCTACCACAGCTAATGAAGTCACTGAAACCCCTAACAAAGAGTTGCAGTCTGTTTTGAATGGGTGGCCAGTAATACACTGGTCCTGAACATCTGTAAAATTAAGAGCATTGTATTTGGTACAAATAATTCCCTAAGTTCCAGATCTCAGCTGAATCTGGTAATGAATGGTTTGGCTGTTGAACAAGTTGAGGAAACTAAATTACTTGGCGTTACCTTTAGATTGTAAACTGTCATGGTCAAAACATATAGATTCAATGGTTGTAAAGATGGGGAGAGGTCTGTCCGTAATAAAGAGATGCTCTGCTTTTTTGACACCACACTCCAAAAAACAAGTTATGTAGGCTCTAGTTTTGTCTAATCTTGATTATTGTCCAGTCGTGTGGTCCAGTGCTGCAAGGAAATACCTAGTTAAGCTGCAGCTGGCCCAGAACAGATCGGCACGTTTTGCTCTTCATTGTAATCAGAGGGCTGATATAAATACTATGCATGCAAGTCTCTCTTGGCTAAGAGTTGAGGAGAGACTGACAGCATCACTTCTTCTTTTTATAAGAAACATTCATGTGTTGGAAATCCAAAATTGTTTGCATAGTCAACTTACACACAGCTCTGAAATACACACTTACCCCACCAGACATGCCACCAGTGGTCTTTTCACAGTCCCCAAATTCAGAACAAATTCAAGAAAGCGTACAGTATTATATAGAGCCCGTATCGCATGGAACTTCCTTCCATCTCATATTGCGCAAATTAACAGCAAACCTGGTTTCAAAAAACAGATTAAGCAACACCTCACGGCACAACACTTCGCCCCTATTTGACCTAGATAGTTTGTGTGTAGGCATTGATATGTAGGCTACGTGTGCCTTTAATTTTTTTTATATAGTTCTGTCCATGAGCTGTTCTTGTCTATTGATGTTCTGTATTATGTCATGTTTTGTGTGGACCTCAGGAAGAGTAGCTGCTGCTTTTGTAACAGCTAATGGGGATCCTAATAACATACCAAAAATACCCCAAAAACTGTTTAGAAACACCCCAGTCATGTCCATTGACAAACCTAAGACCTTTCAAATGTAATTTCTAATTCTTAAGTATTCCTGCTGGTCACTTTTCCAGGCAGACTGATCTACTGATATCACACGTTTATTCATAAGACGTAACCACTGTAAATAATCACTTATTTATGAAAACAACAATTTATTAATCAGCGCCACCTTCATCCTACATTTTAATTTAATTCCTACTCTCTCTAAGACATTGGTCCAGTCATTTCCCTCTCCTTCTCTTTCTTTCTTTCTTTCTTTCTTTCTTTCTTTCTTTCTTTCTTTCTTTCTTTCTTTCTTTCTTTCTTTCTTTCTTTCTTTCTTTCTTTCTTTCTTTCTTTCTTTCTTTCTTTCTTTCTTTCTTTCTTTCTTTCTTTCTTTCTTTCTTTCTTTCTTCCTTCCCCCTTCTCTCCACTTCTCTCTCTTTCTCCCCCTCATCTCACTCCCCTCTACCTCTCTCCTCTTTCTGTTCTCTTCCCCCCTCCTCCTCTACTCTGCTGCAATGTCGAGGGTTTTCATATTGGTGCAGTGTTTAAAGATGTCCTCAGACCATTGCAGTGTTCAGTATTATGTTCAGACCATTGCAGTGTGGAGTCTGTGTGTGTGTGTGTGGTGTGTGTGTGTGTGTGTGTGTGTGTGTGTGTGTGTGTGTGTGTGTGTGTGTGTGTGTGTGTGTGTGTGTGTGTGTGTGTGTGTGTGTGTCGGTGTGTGTGTCAGTGTGTGTGTGCGACTGACTGACAGACTCACTGTGTGTGTGTGTGTGTGTGTGTGTGTGTGTGTGTGTGTGTGTGTGTGTGTGTGTGTGTGTGTCGGTGTGTGTGTGTGTGTCGGTGTGTGTGTCAGTGTGTGTGTGCGACTGACTGACAGACTCACTGTGTGTGTGTGTGTGTGTGTGTGTGTGTGTGTGTGTGTGTGTGTGTGTGTGTGTGTGTGTGTGTGTGTGTGTGTGTGTGTGTGTGTGTGTGTCGGTGTGTGTGTCAGTGTGTGTGTGCGACTGACTGACAGACTCACTGTGTGTGTGTGTGTGTGTGTGTGTGTGTGTGTGTGTGTGTGTGTGTGTGTGTGTGTGTGTGTGTGTGTGTGTGTGTGTGTGTGTGTGTGTGTGTGTGTGTGTATCGGAGCTCAGAAAAATATAGCCTTCAAGACAACCCCGTTGTCTCAGTGTGACTGAAACCCCACTACTAAGTGTTCTCCTCACAGCACTACCCTCGTCACTGTCACGCTTACATCTGGGTCAGGTAGACCAGGGCTGTGTCTGAAATGGAACCCTGTTCCCTATGTAGTGCACAACTTTTAACCGAGGCCCATGCATCCCCATTCTCCACCCTTCCCTGCATGCATTTAAAATAATTGGATTGGTGTAAGCATTGGCTGGAGGAGAGTTTCCACCATTTTTAAACCCATACACTTCAGGAGAAGGGTGGAGGTAGAGATTAGGCCTTTCCTCTGACTTGACCTCTACCAGAAGGGCCGTCTGCCAGTCCATCTCCATGAGTAGGTGTGTTGTTAGTCTGACTGCGTCCCAAATGGCACCCTTTTCCCTATATAGTGCACTACCTTTGACCAGGACCCTGCACCCTATTCCCCTACATAGTGCACTACTTTTGACCAGAGCCTTATGAGTACTGGTCAACAGTAGTGCACTATCTAGAGAATAGGGTGCCATTTTGGGACACAGCCATACAGTATCATCTCAGGAACTCCCCGGGGAGCTTTGAGACGTTTAAGACGTGATGTGCTCAATGAACCTACAGAGTTCATTCAGCACACTTTCCTCCTGTGTCTGAAAATATCACTAGCCATCAAATCCTTGCCTCCTCTATCATTGTTTCCTCCATTCTTCACCTCCCTCTCAAAGCGTTTTTGAAGAGGAGGTCAGAGGGGAGGGATCTTCGATCTGTTCCTCCAAGGGAACAAGGATGGAGGAAACAAGGCCCGAGGAAGTAAGGATTTGAAGGCACAGTCATGGACTAAAGGTTAGGAGGATAGTAGGGGCCTGTGAGCTGCTAGAAAAGGGGAAAATCTCACCCTGCAACTGCAAGGGACAGGGGAATGGCAGGCTTTTGCGCCAGCCAAGATTACACACAGACATACACACGCATGTGTACACACACACACACACACACACACACACACACACACACACACACACACACACACACACACACACACACACACACACACACACACACACACACACACATACACACGCATGCACACACTCACGCACGCACACACGCATGCACACACACACTCACCTCTTGTTTCAGCTTGTGGACGCTCAAATCATATTTTCCTTAACCCCTAACCCTAAACCTAACCTTAATCCTGACCTTAACCCTAAACCTAACTCCTAAACCTAACCTTTAACCCCAAACGCTAATTCTAACCCTAACACTAATTCTAACCCTAAACTCACTAGAATTAGCCTTTTTCCAAGTGGGGACTGACAAAATGTCCTCAGTTGGCCAAATGTTTGTTTACCAATCTTGTGGGGACTTCTCGCCACACAAGTATAGTTAAACATCTCCACACACACACACACACACACACACAAACAAATACTCACACCATCTATAATAAAACATGCATGTCAATGGAGGGAACCGTTAAATGTTTGATAAAGCAACAGAAAGAGAAAGATCCAATGGAAAGAGAAACAAGATTTGCAAACACATACAAAAAAAGTGTCCCCAAAAGTGGAGCTTGAGTGCTTTAGGATGGCGAGGCGAGGCAGGTGACATCACAGGCAATGAGCTCGGCGGTGTCTCTAGTCGGCACGGAAACGGGTCTCCTCATCATCAGCGTTTCCAGGCCACAGTGAGATGAGATGAGACTTGTTAAATTAGTTCATGTTAATAGGCTGGGGGAATTAAGCAGCTCTCCCAGGAGTATCCAGACCACTCATTTGGGCTGTGTTTTTTTAAATTAATCTGTCATGAGAAGATTGACCCGACTGCTGCATTTGAGACACATCCTCAAAGACATCTATAATATAATGTACTGTAGTAAAGGTACACTGGAGCCACTTGTCATTTTGGGCTGGGTTGGTTTGATATTCATAATGTCGGTTGAGTGTGTTTAGGTTTTAATATTTTGGGAAATTAGAGGGATTTTGTTGTATGTGTGCACCTGCATGTGTGTGTGCTTGTATGTTTTACGTTTGTGTAGTATGAAATGCAAGCTCCTTATCCAGATGTACGTGTTTCTCTCAATACTGAGATCTGAGCAGGCATTTCGCAAGACGACTGCTACTCTGCAGCCAGGGCTCTGGAAGGATCCCGATACATTCAGGCAGCTTACTGCATAAACCAGAGAGAGAGGGAAGGGGAGGGAGAGAGAGTGAGAGACAGAGAGAGACCGAGGAGGAGTGTGGAGGTATGGGAGAGCTAAAGATCTAGAGGTAGAGAGCGAGCAAGTGAGCGAGAGAGAGAGAGAGAGAGAGAGAGAGAGAGAGAGAGAGGGATTTCTGTGAGAAAGAAAGGGGAGGAGGAAGAGGATAGCGAGGGAACAGAGAGGAGGGGAGGGGAACGCTGCAGAGAGGGAAACAGCAGCAGCAGCACCACACACACACACACACACACACACACACACACACACACACACACACACACACACACACACACACACACACACACGCGTATATAAGTGACTGTAATGACGTGTTACATAAAGGGAATTCATTGGGTGGCAGAGACAAAGACAGAGGGGCAGAGACAGAGGGGCAGAGACAGAGGGGCAGAGATGCAGAGGGAGATGCAGAGGCAGAGGGAAGGGGAGGGAGAGCCGGAGATATGCAGAAAAAGAGAGGCATATAGAGACTGAGGCAGAGAAAGACAGAGAGAAAGGCAGAGGGCGAGTCAGAGAAAGAGAGGCTGGGCGATATGGCCTAATAATCATACCTCCATTTTTTTTCACATTTATGGGCGATTCAGAATATACACTACCGTTCAAAAGTTTGGGGTCACTTAGAAATGTCCTTGTTTTTGATAGAAAAGCAAAAAACTTTGTTCATTAAAAACATCAAATTGATCAGAAATACAGTGTAGACATTGTTAATGTTGTAAATGACTGTTGTAGCTGGAAATGGCTGATTTTTAATGGAATATCTACATAGGCGTACAGAGGCCCATTATCAGCAACCATCACTCCTGTGTTCCAATGGCACGCTGTGTTAGCTAATCCAAGTTTATCATTTTAAAAGACTAACTTATCATTAGAAAAGCCTTTTGCAATTATGTTAGCACAGCTAAAAACTGTTGTTCTGATTAAATAAGCAATAAAACTGTCCTTCTTTAGACTAGTTTAGACTAGTATCTGGAGCATCAGCATTTGTGGGTTTGATCACAGGCTCAAAATGGCCAGAAACAAAGAACTTTCTTCTGAAACTCATCAGTCTATACTTGTTCTGAGAAATGAAGGCTATTCCATGTGAGAAATTGCCAAGAAACTGAAGATCTCGTACAACGCTGTGTACTTCTCCCTTCACAGAACAGAGCAAACTGGCTCTAACCAGAATAGAAAGAGGAGTGGGAGGCACCAGTGCACAACTGAGCAAGAGGACAAGTACATTAGTGTCTAGTTTGAGAAACAGATGCCTCACAAGTCCTCAACTGGCAGCTTCATTAAATAGAACCTGCAAAACACCAGTCTCAATGTCAACAGTGAAGAGGCGACTCCGGGATGCTGGCCTTCTAGGCAGAGTTCCTCTGTCCAGTGTCTGTTCTTTTGCCCATCTTAATCTTTTATTTTTATTGGCCAGTCTGAGATATGGCTTTTTCTTTGCAACTCTGCCTAGAAGGCCAGCATCCCTGAGTCATTCACTGTTGACGTTGAGACTGGTGTTTTGCGGGTACTATTTAATGAAGCTGCCAGTTGAGGATTTGTGAGGCGTCTGTTTCTCAAACTAGACAATCTAATGTACTTGTCCTCTTGTCCTCAACAATAATTTGATGAATTCAGGGCTTGTGAAATTATACTTTGGCTACCTTCCACAATAATGACCCACTAATAATGTAATTATTTTATCAAAATAGTTTAACTGCCTATGAAAATGCCATTTTTGTTAAATGTATTACCAGAACCATGCATAATGCACAATCACTAATAATGACCAACAACTTGTAGCAGCCATTATAGAAAATGTACACAGGTCTCAAAAGCAATCTCTGAAGAACAATCCCATGTGCTAGTGCGTAGCCAGCTAATCTTTATATTTAAAGTTTATCCAACTTGGATCTATTCAAATCAAATCAAATGTATTTATGTACAGAAACCCAGCCTAAAACCCCAAACAGCAAGCAATGCAGGTGTAGAAGCATGGTGGCTAGGAAAAACTCCCTAGAAAGGCCAAAACCTAGGAAGAAACCTAGAGAGGAACCAGGCTATGAGGGGTGGCCAGTCCTCTTCTGGCTGTGCCGGGTGGAGATTATAACAGAACATGGCCAAGATGTTCAAATGTTCATAAATGACCAGCATGGTCAAATAATAATAATCACAGTAGTTGTCGAGGGTGCAACAGGTCAGCACCTCAGGAGTAAATTGAGAGTATCTCTACCGCTCCTGCTGTCTCTAGAGAGTTGAAAACAGCAGGTCTGGGACAGGTAGCACGTCCGGTGAACAGGTCAGGGTTCCATAGCTGCAGGCAGAACAGTTGAAACTGGAGCAGCAGCACGGCCAGGTGGACTGGGGACAGCAAGGAATCATCATGCCAGGTAGTCCTGAGGCATGGTCCTAGGGCTCAGGTCCTCCGACATAGAGAGAGAAAGAAAGAAAGAATTAGAGAGGGCATACTTAAATTCACACAGGACACCGGATAAGACAGGAGAAATACTCCAGATATAACAGACTAACCCTAGCCCCCCGACACAAACTACTGCAGCATAAATACTGGAGGCTGAGACAGGAGGGGTCAGGAGACACTGTGGCCCCATCTGATGATACCCCCGGACAGGGCATAACAGGCAGGATATAACCCCACCCACTTTGCCAAAGCACAGCCCCCACACCACTAGAGGGATATCTTCAATCACCAATTTACCATCCTGAGACAAGGCCGAGTATAGCCCACAAATTTGCTAGCTAACAAGGTAGAACAGGTGAATTGGTATGAATACACCCTTCTGTCCATCTCCCACTGTTTGAACAGCATGCTAGCCTGTCCACTTTGCTCTTAAGTTTTCTTTTTTTGCGTCTTTTACTTTTGGTTTAAGCTTCAAACAGCTTAAAATACAGTCTTTTTTTGTTAATCCAAAATATTTTTCACAGCAGTTTAGACGGTACAATGATTCTTTACACTATACTTGCTTGTTTTGTCACATAAACTGAAATTAGCCAAACTATTATAATTTTAGCATCCAGGAAGTGTTTTGGCGTCCATGTGAGCGGTTCTGTTGGACCAAACCGCAATGGCGAGTAGAAACCGCATGTTGTCGGAGAGAAAGAAGTTATTTTTCCTATTTGATGTTCTCAGTGGCAGGGGGATGAGTTTGGTGTTTGTGTGTAAATTGGAAGTCACAGCAGAAGGAGCAAGACCAAAAAGACAACACGAGAACAAGTGGACATAAACCCCCATAAAAAAATACAGGCATTTGGAATATCGTGCTAAAACATACTTTCGAGTGAATCTAATTAATTCAATATATTGCCCAGCCATAGTTTGAGTCTGGGTTGCAGATTGGTTAGGTTGAGGCTTGGTTGAGTTAGTTTAGGTTGAGGCTGGGTTAGATTGAGGTTGGTTTAGGTTAAGTTTGGTTGAGGCTTGGTTGAGTTGAGGTTGTGTTAGGTTTGGTTGAGGCTGGGCTGAAGTTGGGTTAGGTTATGTTGATTTGAAGCTGGGTTGAGGTTGGGTTTGGTTAGGCTGGGTTGAGGTTGGGTTGGGTTAGGCTGGGTTGAGGTTGGGTTGGGTTAGGCTGGGTTGAGGTTGAGGTTGGGTTAGGCTGGGTTGAGGTTGTGTTGAAGCTGGGTTGGGTTAGTTTGGGTTCAGATCGGTTGTGTGAGAGAGAGTGAGGTTCCATGTGCCTGAGATGAACAGATACTATTGATCCAGAGGGGCCGATAGGAGAAAAGGCCTGGTGCTTTAAACAGGCACACCGGCTCAATCGCTAGACATTTATCTATGTGAAGGCGAACATGACATGTCTGTTTTCATAATGGTGGCCGCGCATTGCCCACAGCGTCGTAACTCACTAACCCCCATCTCTCTCTCTCTTTCTCTCCCTCGCTCTCTATTCATCTCCCTCTTCCTCTTTCCACCTCTCTCTGTCTCTACTGTACAGTCGCACTCTATCTTCAACCCCCCTCCGGAGGTTTTCTACCTCCGCCTTTCTTTTCCCCCAGCTCTTTCTCTCTTTCTCTCCCTCTCTCTCTTTCTGTCTCAGTGCAATGTCAATGAGATTGCAGCATTCAGGATGTCCATACTGTTTTAGCTCATCTCTCTCTCTCTCTCTCTCTCCTCTCTCTCTCTCTCTCTCTCCTCTCTCTCTCTCTCTCTCTCTCCTCTCGTGTGTATTTTTGGTCTGTTGTTTGTGGTGTCTGGCACCACCTATCTTCCGTCTTTTATCAGAAGCACAGGTCTGAATGCACACTACAGTACCACTGCAATGACCCAAAACGCAGCACAGCACCGGCACCCTTCACTGGATATAGCTACCTATCAGAGAACATTCATTCAGCAAATATTTTATTTACATTCACAGTCAGCTGATAGGGCAAAGCTATGGGTCTATTCTCATTGACGAGAATTTCCAGAGATTCTACTGGTATCTATTCTCGAGACAAACTACTATAATGTAAACTTGCGTATTTCTCACATCTCGAATGCTACCTCCGGAGGTCGCGCACGACACTCGTCCGACAGATGCCCCCCCTCTAAGCAGGGGAGTGTAAACAGAAATGTGTCCTTGAGCCCAACATTCATACAGTAAAAATACTAATAGCAGAGTAATGTTTTTGAAACAGCTGAAATGTAGACATGTTCATTATATTTTAAACTAGTTTTATTGAGTTTATCTGAAATTGCATTAACAACTTGTTACATTCTCAAATTGTAAATGCCCCTTTTTCCTCCAAACATAACGATGGTCATTATGGCCAAACAGTTCTATTTCTGTTTCATCTGACCAGAGGACATTTCTCCGAAAAGTACGATCTTTGTCCCCATGTGCAGTTGCAAACCGTAGTCTGGCTTTTTTATGGCGGTTTCGGAGCAGTGGCTTCTTCCTTGCTGAGCGGCCTTTCAGGTTATGTCGATATAGGACTCGTTTTACTGTGGATATAGATATTTTGTACCTGTTTCCTCCAGCATCTTCACAAGGTCCTTTGCTGTTGTTGTGGGATTGATTTGCACTTTTCACACCAAAGTACGTTCATCTCTAGGAGACAGAACGCGTCTCCTTCCTGAGCGGTATGACGGCTGCGTGGTCCCATGGTGTTTATACTTGTGTACTATTGTTTGTACAGATGAACATGGTACCTTCAGGCATTTGGAAATTGCTCCCAAGGATGAACCAGACTTGTGGAAGTCTACAATTTTCTTTCTGATGTCTTGGCTGATTTCTTTTGATTTTCCCATGATGTCAAGCAACGAGGCATTGAGATTGAAGGTAGGCCTTGAAATAGATCCACAGGTACACCTCCAATTGACACAAATGATGTCAATTAGCCTATCAGAAGCTTCTAAAGCCATGACATCATCTTTGGGAATTTTCCAAGCTGTTTAAAGGCACAGTCAACTTAGTGTATGTAAACTTCTGACCCACTGGAATTGTGATACAGTGAATTATAAATGAAATAATCTGTCTGTAAACAATTGTTGAAAAAATTACTAAACCGACTTGCCAAAACTATAGTTTGTTAACAAGAAATTTGTGGAGTGGTTGAAAAACGAGTTTTAATGACTCCAACCTAAGTGTATGTAAACTTCCGACTTCAACTGTACATATGAAATGGGTGATGCAATATGTAAACACAATTTAAAAGTGGCTAAGATACCGTGGAATAGTGTGGAGTGCAGTTTATACATATGAGATGAGTAATGCAAGATACGGAACATTATTAAAGTGTCTTGAGATCCATTTCTAAAAGTGGCCAGTGATTCCTAATCTAGGTCTATAGGCTTCTGATGTGCTAGTGATGGCTGTTTAGCAGTCTGATGGCCTTGAGATAGAAGCTGTTTTTCAGTCTCTCTGTCTCAGCTTTGATGCACCTGTACTGACCTTGCCTTCTGGATGATAGCGGGGTGAACAGGCAGTGGCTCAGGATGTTGATGTCCTTGATGATATTTTTGGCCCTCCTACTTCGGTCCCATCGACGTGGATAGGGAGGTGCTCCATCTGCTGTTTCCTGAAGTCCACGATCATCTCCTTAGTTTTGTTGATGTTGAGTGAGAGGTTATTTTCCTGGCACCACATTCCCAGAGCCCTCATCTCCTCCCTGTAGGCTGTCTCATCGTTGTTGGTAATCATTAGAAGAAGACAATGTTTGTCTTTTTCAACTTCTAATGACCTCTTTAGCAGTTTGACATTTATGAGTCTTGTCCTTGAGGCAGAACTGAGTGATTTCAGCTAGTTTTGTGTCATCATAGTGGTCTCTGACTTGTGGTCACTCGCTCAGGCGGAACAAACTTAAATTTGCACTGAAAATGTCATTGAAAAAACAGAAAGGTGTCAAATAATTTTTGTGCAAACGTCTTTTCTGAATGTAAAAGTAATCCTAGAAGTAATCATCTAGTTCTTCAAAAGTCTCTGTAATCTGATGACAATATTTTTGCTGGTAACATAACGAATTACAGTCACATTTTTTTTGCTATCCATGTAATCCATTACTCCCCAATCCTGACTGCATGGTTGGTATGTGGTTTGTTCAGTTGAACTGTGAGTTCATCAGAGTGCCTGTGTAATCGTTGGCTTTAGACCTAAAACTGTGTAAAACAGATCTATTCATGAAAAGTGGGAACCATTGGTGTTTCTTTTTTTTGCAGTTTAGGTTAACCTCTGTTGCTGCATGTTTTCTGTGATACAGTATGTGGATGACATTAATCTGTAAATCAATGTGATCCTTTGGGTTAGGCTTCGGTGAGAATTCAATGAGCCTAAGAAACATAATCCTGTAACAGGCAACTAAGTTAAAAAAACTTGAACCTAACCATCTTTCTCTCTCCTTCTCTCTCCCTCTCTCCTCTCCTCCAGTACTGTGCGTTCCTCTCCCTTCTGTTCATCCTCATCTCCATCACCACCTTCTGCCTGGAGACGCATGAGGCCTTCAACACTATCTACAACAAAACAGAAAACGTGACGGTGGGCAATGTGACAAGTCAGGAGATCGTCTACGAGGTGGTGACCGATGGCTGGCTCACCTATGTGGAGGGAACGTGCGTCATCTGGTTCACCATTGAGGTCATGATGCGCGTGATCTTCTGCCCCTGCAAGAAGGAGTTCTTCAGTAGCACCCTCAATATCATTGACTTTATTGCCATCATGCCCTTCTACCTGGAGGTGGCTCTCAGCGGTCTGGATTCCAAAGCCGCCAAAGACGTGTTGGGCTTCCTGCGAGTGGTGCGCTTCGTCAGGATCCTGCGTATCTTCAAGTTGACTCGTCACTTTGTGGGCCTGCGAGTGCTGGGCCACACGCTCCGCGCCAGTACCAACGAGTTCCTCCTCCTCATCATCTTCCTCGCCCTCGGGGTGCTCATCTTCGCCACCATGATCTACTATGCCGAGCGCATCGGTGCCGACCCTGACGACCCTACGGCCGCCAAACACACAAACTTCAAGAACATCCCCATTGGCTTCTGGTGGGCCGTGGTCACCATGACCACTCTGGGCTATGGGGACATGTACCCTGAGACGTGGTCGGGGATGCTGGTGGGCGCACTGTGCGCCCTGGCGGGGGTGCTGACCATCGCCATGCCTGTGCCCGTTATTGTCAACAACTTTGGCATGTACTACTCACTGGCCATGGCCAAGCAGAAGCTGCCCAAGAGGAAGGGCAAGCACATCCCTCGGCCCACCATGCCGGGCTCGCCCAACTACTGCAAGCCAGATGCCCTGGCCATGGCCACTGCCGGGCCGGGTATGGTGGGCTCAGGCAGCCTGGGGGGAGGGGACTGCCCTCTGGCCCAGGAGGAGATCATCGAGATCAACAGGACAGGTGAGTCGAGAAGGGGAGGGAGGAGCTGGATGAAGGGAGAGAAGGGGAGGAGAGGCATGTATGTGCGTGCACACGCCTGTGTGAGTGTTTGTGTGTGCGGATTAAGTATATTTGGAATCTATCTAGAGTGACTGACTGCTGGTGACCTGCAGCATCCCACACTAATATTGCAATATTATGATCAAATTACCCCGATCACTTTCTCTACATGATGTGGTGTCTCGGCTTGTCTCTGAGTCACATATAACTAACCCAATGTACCAAAACATATACCCCACGTCTGAATCACTGTACTGTACTTTAGCCAATAAAGATCACCCATAAAATACTGGAACAGTCTTAAATAGCACTTTGTCAGATTATGGTTCCCAACCATCACAATCCTCCCTTTCTACCGCATGTGTGGGTATGTGGAGTGTGTGTGTGTGTGTTTCCATCCCTCTCCAGTCTGTAGAATTAACCCGATTAGAGAGTGTGGGGAGAAATGGAGTGGATTTGTAACCATGTTAAATAGGGAAGCTGAGGCCGCACACACACACACACACACACACACACACCACACACACACACACACACACACACACACACACACACACACACAAGCTGATGAGGTCAGATAGACACCGTAGCTCTGTATAGAGCAGGGTGATCCCATAATCTAACCCCCCCTAGCCACCCCTCCACCCTCATCCTTCTCGCTCTGCTGGGGAGCTCTCAACACGTCGGCTTTAACGTTTATAAATATTTGGTTGGGAAGATTGGCCTGTCAAAACGCTGTTTGACAGTGGACAGAAATGTAATTAAACTTGAAGAGTAGAGCGGGTGTTGGGG
This sequence comes from Salmo salar, assembly GCF_965601325.2. NCBI lineage: Eukaryota > Metazoa > Chordata > Actinopteri > Salmoniformes > Salmonidae > Salmo > Salmo salar. Next base: position 3,741,321 of record NC_138313.1, read on the forward strand.
GGTGATGGGTGGAGGGTTGGGGGTAGATTGGGAGAAGGATTAGTTATGACAAGAGAGAAGTTGAGAAGCATGTAAAATGGCATTCTAGAGGGCCCCTCAATATACATATGTAGGCTACTCAGAGCCTGATACATACACGCTCGCACGCGTGCACTCACTCACTCACTCACGCACACACACGCACACACACGTGCATGTGCACATACACGCACGCATGTGCACACACACATACTTGGGATGTGCGCGAGTACTCAAGTACTGGAATCTGTGTTTGTATTCAATTAAATAATTGAGTACTCAACATTTTCAAATGCAACTATTTAGCAGGTTACATTTAAAATCGCTGGCAACATTTCTGCAAGATGTGAGTATGTCAAGGGCAGTGAATGTTAAAGTTGTGTGTCAGAACAACCAACAGAACAACCAGCTAAATGAATATAGGGGAAACACTGAATTGACAAGTAATACATTACACACACACACACACACACACACACACACACACACACACACACACACACACACACACTTACATGCATATAGGTACATCATATAGGCCTATTTCCCTCTTGCACTAGCAACCCCCCACACTAGTAATAAATAGGCTTTTTTTTGTGTGTGTGTTTGTAGGGACATGCCAGTCCCGATCAGCTGGTGAGTTCACACAGCCGAAAGAGCTCCTTCTGTCAACACAGCTTACAGCCCAGGAGGGGAGACAAGTGTAGCTCAGTCTGTAGAGCATGGCTGCTTGCAGCGCTAGGATTTTGAGTTCAATTCCCACAGGGACTAATAGCAAAAAAAAGTATTAAAATGTATGCATTCACTACTGTAAGTCATTCTGGATAAAAGCCTCTGCTAAATGACTAAAATGTAAGTAGGGAGAGAGGATTGGTGTGGAGTAACCAACTAGGCTCTGTTTGAAAGTTGTAGAGCCAGTTTCTGGGAAACAGATTAAGCCTAGAGTAAAAAACTATTTAAATCAAGAATTTCCGTTGAACATGCTTTTTAGTCCTGGGATCTTTTATTTCAGGTCGTGAGGTATGGACCAACACATCTGTACAATCAAGATGGCGGCAGGGCAGTTTCGCTAAGCATGTTGTGTCACACTGTTTGTTTGTTTCAAGTGTTACACGTTTTTATTACTTTGCAAAACCGTTATAGGCTGCGAAAGTTAAACAACAGTCAAAATCTAAAATGCTACAGGATCAAAGCAATCGAAGTGTTAAAATCGCTAGTAAACCAAGCAGGGACATCTGCTGGTTTCGACACGAGGAGATAGTGCCGGTGTGGTGCCCTCCCTGAAAGACGAGAGAGGATACATCTGTGCTGTGACTGACTGTCTAGACACGTTTGGGCCGACTAGCCTTGGATACTCCTCGACGGTCAGGTTTTTCATCTGTGTTCCAGCAATCTATCAGAGTCTTTTGACTCCTTTCCTGCCTTGCTGTGTTGTGTGCTTAGGGTTGCCAACTGTCCCGTATTAGCCAGGATGTCCCTTATATTGGGCTAAATTGATTTGTCCCATACGGGACCTCCCTTGTCCCGTATATTCATCCAATCACAGTATAGCGTAAATGAGGCAATTCCTGCAAAGTAATTTCTGTTGTTGTTCGGTCAGTTTGGCATATCAAGGAAATATGGATAAACCTGCTAAAAAAGAAAAGACTGGGCAGCTACAACAAACAGGAAGCAAAAAAGATGTGGGTTAAGCCCGTCAGAGGTGACTCGACGAAAGCTTTCTGTACTTTATGCCATCGGGAATTCTCAGTTGGCCATGGAGGGGAGAATGACCTAACTCAGCGTGCATCCACAGAAATGCACAAGAAGGCCACGCTAGCTAAAGGTGCTAGCAATATCAGTGCATTCTTCGTGACGTCTACTGCAGAAAATGACAAAATTGCGGCAATTGAAGCCTCGTATGTGTACCATACAGTTAAACACGGACTCAGCTACAACAGCACCGACTGTCTTCTTAAGCTCAATGGTGCTTTGTTCCATGACTCAAATGTTGTGAAGAAGATGGACTTGGGAAGAACAAAAGCTGAGATGATTACTACAATGAATGTTTTAGGACCAAAGACTGCGGGATATTTTGGATGATCTGTCCTTGACCGAAGGTGAGCCCGTGTATTTCTCAGTTGCCAGTGATGCCTCCATCAAGGGAAATAGAAAAATGTTTCCAGTGTGCGTGAGATATTTCTCTGTGACTGATGGAATGCAGTGCAAGTTACTTGACTTTCATGAAGACAGTGATGATATTAGACACATCACAGCCTATGCAATAGATAATGCCAATGTCAACTTTGGAAAACACCACTCCGTTTACCAGTTATTGAGCAGTGCCAACAATCGCATTCTGAAAGCTAATTGCCCAGCTCACATAGCTCATAATGCCTGCAAGCACGCCTGCGATCAGCTGTCACTGGATATTGAGACAATTGTTTTAAAGATCTACAGCCACTCACTTCTCAGTATCTGCTTCCCGAAGAGAGGAACTGCGAGCATTTTTTGCCTTTGTTGACATTGAGTGGCGTGAAATTCTGCGACAGGTTTGCACATGATGGCTCTCTCTTCATCCAGCTGTCGATCGTCTCCTGCAAGGCTGGCCAGCTCTTACTTCATACTTCAGGTCCCCTGGGGAGACGAAGAGTATTTTTGAGTATGAAGAAAAAACAAAAGCTGCTGAGATTTATCTGTGCTTTTTCCACAACGTGGGGTGTGTTTTTGACCAACTCGTAAAAAACCTGGAGGAAACAACGCTCTGCATCACAGATGTTTACAAGGAAGTCCAAAAGTTCAAAATGAAGATGCTTCGGCAGAAACAGGACAGCTTTTTTGGATACCAGACCAAGCAGCTGATGGACAAACAATTGTCAGCACAAAGGTCCAAACAGCAACAGGACTTTGAAGTTCTATGACACTGTCATTGCATACATTGACAAGTGGTTTGATTTCTCACCAGAAAATGTAATGGTGAAACTGATCGGCCTCTATGAGGAGCTCTCCTTCACTGGCCTGGAGCAGGTGGTGGTTGCCCTCAAAATGACAGAGACAGTCAGTATGGACCAACTCTATGAAGAGTTTTGTGCTTGCTGGGAGGAAATACAGAAAGCCAGACATGATACCACAAAATCCACCAGTGAGAAGTGGGTGGCAGTTTTCCAAAACCTAGGGAAAGCCAACTTGATCAACATGTTCAGGATTGTCTCATTTGTTCTGTGTGCCAGGCTCAAATGCCTTTGTAGAAAGGATTTTCTCTCTGATGACCATTAAATGGCCAGACTCAAGAAACAGATGCAGCACAGAGGCTCTGTGACAGAGCTGATCAAAAAGGAACTTCAAATGTCTGTGAACTGTGACTTGTCATGTAAGAACTTCTCTCTGGCTATGCAAAAGGACAAAGGACTGCTTTGTCAGTCAAGAGCAGCAAAAAATATCCATGGTAAAAGTAGACTTGGTGAGTGACTCATGCCCCTCTTTTCCTCTTTTGAATTTGAAATGTATTTTTTTTTTTTTTTTTTTCTGTAAAGTTCAAAATGTAGATTTCTTCGATAATTTATTTTGAGGTTTATTCACATAAGTTTACATAATGATACAGTTTTAGTCAAGCTATAGACTAAATGGAATATACAAATGTTTTGCCTTTCCAATTTAATAAGAATATGAATATACACTGTATATTCATTCACACAACACCATACCTACACCGCCATGGCACCGTGCACTGGCACGCCACCTTTTGTCTCTTATTTGGTAGTGAGAAAGTTGGCAACCCTATGTGTGCTGGAAGCCGGAGTTTGGTATCTGCGCTGTGAGATAACGTCTAGATGCGCTTGGCTTCCTAGCCCCGCTGGGTGGACTTGCCACCTGTGATTGGCTGGTCTACTGGGCCCGAACGCGCTGGCATTCTACGGGCATGATACACTAGCACAGGGTGTCGCGCGGTGAAGCACCGCTTCCCATTCATTTCAATGGAAGGAAAGCGGAGAGGGCGGGGGACCTTTGGGCGGTGCGAAGGTGGCGTGGGAGGTGGTGGAGAAATAAACTTTTCCCAACTTTATACAAATCACCAGCGGCAACCGCTGGGCGATGACCAATCATATCGAGTGGTTCCCATGACGAATTTGACGCTCTGCGACCCAAGGCTGGAGACTTTCTTCAGCAAAGATGGCTGACGAAAATACTAGGTTGGAAGCAAATGTATAACGTCATAACGAATCATGCAAAAAATGTACAGTTGACAGGAATATGTTAGATAATGTTGAGACAAACGATTATGCATATTTTTTTAATCATAAAGTTAATTTACGAAAATCGCGATTTAGCAAGCTAGCTGACAAGCTAACATAAGCCAGCTAGCTGGCTAGCTTTATGGGTGTTGTGACATGAGTATGAAATTGTAATTCTGGTTGGTTGTTTTAGGGACTCCTGAAACAACCAGCAAACCAGGCTGTTGTCTTGTGAAACAGTGGATGTAAAGAATCTAGCTAGCTAAAGCATTTACTTAAAATTGAATGTACAATTTTGTAAGCTTGCCTTGCTGATATTTGCCATGCAATGCAGATAGATGAAATAACGTAGCTAGTAGAGGTCGACCGATTATGATTTTTTTTCAACACCGATTCCGATACCGATTATTGGGGGGGGGGGGGTGCCGCTGCCGATTAACCTCTTATAGTCTGCCGATTTCTTTTATTTATTTGTAATAATGACAATTACAACAATACTGAATGAACACTTATTTTAACTTAATATAATACATCAATAAAATCTATTTAGCCTCAATAATGCAAAAACAAAGTATTGGAGAAGAAAGTAAAAGTGCAATATGTGCCATGTAAGAAAGCTAACGTTTAAGTTCCTTGCTCAGAACATGAGAACATATGAAAGCTGGTGGTTCCTTTTAACATGAGTCTTCAATATTCATTTACATTTACGTCATTTAGCAGACGCTCTTATCCAGAGCGACTTACAAATTGGTGCATTCACCTTTAAGATATCCAGTGGAACAACCACTTTACAATAGTACATCTATATATTTTTTTTTGGGGGGGGGGGGGGGGGTTAGAAGGATTACTTTATCCTATCCCAGGTATTCCTTAAAGAGGTGGGGTTTCAGGTGTCTCCGGAAGGTGGTGATTGACTCCGCTGTCCTGGCGTCGTGAGGGAGCTTGTTCCAGCGAACAGTTTTGACTGGGCTGAGCGGGAACTGTGCTTCCGCAGAGGTAGGGGGGCCAGCAGGCCAGAGGTGGATGAACGCAGTGTCCTTGTTTGGGTGTAGGGCCTGATCAGAGCCTGAAGGTACGGAGGTGCCGTTCCCCTCACAGCTCCGTAGGCAAGCACCATGGTCTTGTAGCATATTCCCAGGTAAGAAGTTTTAGGTTGTAGTTATTATAGGAATTATAGGACTATTTCTCTATACGATTTGTATTTCATATACCTTTGACTATTGGATGTTCTTATAGGCACTTTAGTATTGCCAGTGTAACAGTATAGCTTCTGTCCCTCTCCTCGCTCCTACCTGGGCTCGAACCAGGAACACATCGACAACAGCCGCCCTCGAAGCAGCGTTACCCATGCAGAGCAAGGGGAACAACTACTCCAAGTCTCAGAGCGAGTGACGTTTGAAACCCGCTAACCGCTAACTAGCTAGCCATTTCACATCGGTTACACCAGCCTAATCTTGGGAGTTGATAGGCTTGAAGTCATAAACAGCGCAATGCTTGAAGCACAGCAAAGAGCTGCTGGCAAAACGCACAAAAGTGCTGTTTGAATAAATGCTTATGAGCCTGCTGGTGCCTACCACCGCTCAGTCAGACTGCTCTATCAAATCATAGACTTAATTATAATATAATAAACACACAGAAATACGAGCCTTAGGTCATTAATATGGTCGAATCCGGAAACTATCATCTCGAAAACAAAACGTTTTTCCTTTCAGTGAAATACGGAACCGTCCCGTATTTTATCTAACGGGTGGCATCCCTAAGTCTAAATATTCCTGTTACATTGCACAACCTTCAATGTTATGTCGTAATTATGTAAAATTCTGGCAAATTAGTTCGCAACGAGCCAGGCGGCCCAAACTGTTGCATATACCCTGACTCTGCGTGCAATGAACGCAAGAGAAGTGACACAATTTCACCTGGTTAATATTGCCTGCTAACCTGAATTTCTTTTAACTAAATATGCAGGTTTAAAAATATATACTTCTGTGAATTGATTTTAAGGAAGGCATTGGTTAGGTACAGTCGTGGAACGATTGTGCTTTTTTCGCAAATGCGCTTTTGTTAAATCATCCCCCGTTTGGCGAAGTTGGCTGTCTTTGTTAGGAGGAAATAGTCTTCACAGTTCGCAACGAGCCAGGCGGCCCAAACTGCTGCATATACCCTGACTCTGTTGCAAGAGAAGTGACACATTTTCCCTAGTTAAAAGAAATTCATGTTAGCAGGCAATATTAACTAAATATGCAGGTTTAAAAATATATACTTGTGTATTGATTTTAAGAAAGGCATTGATGTTTATGGTTAGGTACACGTTGGAGCAACGTGTACCTAAGCGATTATATGCAACGCAGGACAGGCTAGATAAACTAGTAATATCATCAACCATGTGTAGTTAGCTAGTGATTATGATTGATTGTTTTTTATAAGATAAGTTTAATGCTAGCTAGCAACTTACCTTGGCTTCTTACTGCATTCGCGTAACAGGCAGGCTCCTCGTGGAGTGCAATGTAAAGCAGGTGGTTAGAGCGTTGGACTAGTTAACCGTAAGGTTGCAAGATTGAATCCCCGAGCTGACAAGGTAAGAATCTGTCGTTCTGCCCCTGAACAAGGCAGTTAACCCACCGTTCCTAGGCTGTCATTGAAAATAAGAATGTGTTCTTAAATGACTTGCCTAGTTAAATAAAGTTGTAAAAAAAAAATGAAAAAATTGGGCCAAATCGGTGTCCAAAAATACCGATTTCCGATTGTTATGAAAACTTGAAATCGGCCCTAATTAATCGGCCATTCCGATTAATCGGTCGACCTCTAGTAGCTAGCTATGTTCTTGTTTATTGTGCAGTGGAGGATAACAATACCTGTATGCCTATGGATGTGTAACTTAAACTAACTCACTTTTGTACATCGTGCTAGTCCGTACAATTGACCTTATTGTAGCACCCAAAAAACGTAATACATCCAGATCACCTGTAATATCAATACCATTGTAAATCACAATTTCTCCACTTTCCAACAAAATAAATGACGAAACCTTCCTGGTGCCCATCTCTGCATGATTCAAGAAGGCAATGAGCTCCGTCATGGTCTTTTTAAAAATGGCAGGTGGGGAAGCAAAACCTATTGCGTGATAGTCAGAAGGAGAGATGTCGTGTGGGGAAACAGCTTTTTTCCCACTTGATCTGTCCAACTTATCACCTTATCGCCTCTAAAATATAGATAAAACACTATAAAGAGTTGATATAATGTGTCATTACATACCTATTTGAAGGTTTGTGTCGAATTTGAATCGGGTTTTTAGGGCGGTGCTAAAGTGATCTTCAGAAGTAAACAGCGGCTTTTGAGAGTCATGATAGCTTGCAGTGATGACGCAAAAAATGACTAGGTATCCCCCCTTACCCTGTCCCTGTCCCTGTCCCTTTCTTGTTTTTAAATGGTGAGAGAAGTGCTACACCTGGTGGAGAGAGGCTGTAAGACAGAATTAGTTGCTTTATGCGTGCTGTACGTTACGCCATGATGAGCGGTCCGTTTTTTCAACTTTTCTCCAATACTATAGAGCCATTACCATGTCAATCAATGTTTGAATAGAAACGTAGTTCACACCCCAGATGTTGATGTCAACACAGTCGCTACAGTCCCATTCGTTTTCTTTGCGGTTGCGCACATTTGTACGGAATGGGATTACGTACGTTAGCTAGCTATCTAGCCAATCTGTGTATGGACCCAAACGTTTGGTATACATATTAGTTCAGAACCGAGCTATGAACCTCAGCTATCATAGCCAGGTGTATCAACTTCAAAACAGTCTGAATGACATTAATGAAGCATATGGATTGAGTAGAATATAATGTAACTTTGTGCCAAGGATGCAAGTTGTATATACATGTAGTTATTACCATGCATGAGATCCCCACATTGTAGCCTGTACATTGAATATATTCACTGATCATGTACTCTACCTTGGCAAATAAAGGTGCAGTTCAAGTATGAATGTCTTTGAGATTATTTTTCAGTCATATCCCATACCAGTAGTATCAAATTCCGGTCTTTGAATGATGCTGTGTCTGCATGTATGTATTACAATTATACACTTCAACAGTGTTTACCAATCTTGGTCCTAGAACATCAATGGTTACACATTGTGACTAATAGACTAGAACCAGGATTTAACTAGTTAAAATATGATTTGTAATTAATATATACAGAAATAGAATTGAAAAAAACAGTACACTACACTTCCTATGCATCATGTAAATACTCTAAAACCGGGTTGTTGTGTCTTTACTATGGATTAAGTGATATGGCATGCTATTTTATAAAATACATTTTCTATAATTAATATTACCTGATTAAACTAATCATGTAAATGTAATTAACTAGGAAGTCGGGGCACCTCAGAAGAATGTTTATAGAGCTGTTGTCTTCCAAATAAACTATTAAAGATCTGGTAATCATTTATATCAATAGCAGTCAATTATTTATCGTCACCTTATTCAGTCTCATCTGAACATCGTAAAATGATTGGTTATCTTCACGAACCATGGCTAACAAGTTGAATCAGCAATACAAAATTTGGTTTAAATATTTATTTACTAAATAACTAAATAGTCACACAGAATTACATATACACAGGATGGATCATACACTGATTACTAATTATGTCATAAAAGAAAACGTCCCTGGCGGACGAAACCAATATGACGGCTGGTTACACAAAGAAAGGGGGTTGGGTTTGAATGAAAAAGCGGGAAGACTGAGGAACAAAAGGATTGGGTCTCTATCGGACTTTATGAAGCTATGCTATCGTAAATACAGAATCTTATGCATTCTAAATAACCGCCATTTCGGAAAAGGAAAATGCAAGAAATATATTTACCCCTGAGCTGCGCTTCGATAGATTGGTCGAAGATAGAATGCTGGGTTGCCTAGCAGAGATCTCCCTTGTCCTTTGAAGAATATTTCTGGGTGGATATGTTGTAGTCTGTCGTTGTGTGGTAGAACGGATACGTTGTAGTACCCTGTCGTCGTGTGGTAGAAGGAATACTTTGTCGTGCACTGTCGTTCTGAATAGATTGTCCGTCCTTTCCTAGGCCACGCACGGTTACAGCTGCTGCTGATAACTCTAGGTCTAGGATGTATCACTTCTTTAGTGAATAAGAGTTCAAAGTTCAAACCAAGTTGCCATACTAAACTCATGCTATATTCTGGCTGGTATAGTCGAAATTTATCCTTCCAGCGTGGCGATCGTCACCTCCACGTTGAAATTCGCCCTTTTAAACGTATGGACATCAGTCCTCACATCATCAGGATCACAATGTAAATTTCGTTAGGTTGTAGTCGTTCAACCATTTGCAACCAGAGCTCACGCTGAGGTTGGCTTAGTTCGCCGTGAATTGGGTCACGGGGGCTCTTATATAAATGTAGATTGGTTCATAATTTCCAACCAATGCCTATTCACGTGGGTGTGGCCACTGAGTGAGCATATTTTACTTATGAAAACAATTCTCTAATTTTAAAACAAAAATACATTGAATCTTTTCACAAATAGTTTCATATTTAAACATTTAAATTGCACAACAATTCCATGTGACTCTGATAACTAGAATGTGTAGACTTTCCATGATACAATTTATGTGGTCAGGTAAAGCAGATGCTAAACTACAGGACTGTTTTGCTATCACAGACTGGAACATGTTCCGGGATTCTTCCGATGGCACTGAGGAGTACACCACATCAGTCACTGGCTTTATCAATAAGTGCATCGAGGACTTCGTCCCCACAGTGACTGTACGTACATACCCCAACCAGAAGCCATGGATTACAGGCAACATTCGCACTGAGCTAAATGGTAGAGCTGCCGCTTTCAAGGTGTGGGACTCTAATCCGGAAGCTTATAAAAAATCCTGCTATGCCCTCCGACGAACCATCAAACAGGCAAAGTGTCAATACAGGGCTAAGATTGAATCGTACTACACCGGCTCCGACGCTCGTCACTAAACTAAGGATCCTGGGACTAAACACCTCCCTCTGCAACTGGATCCTGGACTTCCAGACCGGCCGCCCCCAGGTGGTGAGGGTAGGTAGCAACACATCTGCCACGCTGATCCTCAACACTGGAGCTCCACAGGGGTGCGTGCTCAGTCCCCTCCTGTACTCCCTGTTCACCCATGACTGCATGGCCAGGCACGACTCCAACACCATCATTAAGTTTGCAGACAACACAACAGTGGTAGGCCTGATCACAGACAACGACGAGACAGCCTATATGGAGGAGGTCAGAGACCTGGCCGTGTGGTGCCAGAATAACAACCTATCCCTCAACGTAGCCAAGACTAAGGAGATGATTGTGGACTACAGAAAAAGGAGGACCGAGCACGCCACCATTCTCATCGACGGGGCTGTAGTGGAACAGGTTGAGAGCTTCAAGTTCCTCGGTGTCCACATCAACAACAAACTAGTAGGGTCCAAACACACCAAGACAGTCGTGAAGAGGGCACGACAAAGCCTATTCCCCCTCAGGAAACTAAAAAGATTTGGCATGGGTCCTCAGATCCTCAAAAGGTTCTACAGCTGCAATATCGAGAGCATCCTGACCGGTTGCATCACTGCCTGGTATGGCAACTGCTCAGCCTCTGACCGCAAGGCACTACAGAGGGTAGTGCGTACGGCCCAGTACATCACTGGGACTAAGCTGCCTGCCATCCAGGACCTCTACACCAGGTGGTGTCAGAGGAAGGCCCTAAAAATTGTCAAAGACCCCAGCCACCCCAGTCAGACTTTTCTCTCTACTACCACATGGCAAGCGGTACCAGAGCACCAAGTCTAGGACAAAAAGGCTTCTCAGCAGTTTTTACCCCCAAGCCATTAGACTCCCGAACAGGTAATCAAATGGCTACCCAGACTATTTGCATTGTGTGCCCCCCCAACCCCTCTTTTACGCTGCTGCTACTCTCTGTTTATCATATATGCATAGTCACTTTAACTGTACATTCATGTACATACTGCCTCAATTGGCCCGACCAACGAGTGCCCTCGCACATTGGCTAACCGGGCTATCTGCATTGTGTCCTGCCACGCACCACCCCCTCTTTTACGCTACTGCTACTCTCTGTTTATCATATATGCATAGTCACTTTAACCATATCTACATGTACATACTACCTCAATCAGCCTGACTAACCAGTGTCTGTATGTAGCCTCGCTACTTTTATAGCCTCGCTACTGTATATAGCCTCGCTTCTGTATATAGCCTCGCTACTGTTATTTTTCACTGTCTTTTTTACTGTTGTTTTTATTTCTTTACTTACCTATTGTTCACCTAATACCTTTTTTGCACTGTTGGTTTGAGCCTGTAAGTAAGCATTTCACTAAGGTCTACACCTGTTGTATTCGGCGCACGTGACAAATAAACTTTGATTTCAACTGATCTGACATCATATTCTTTAAGTACCAATGGATACTTTCAACTGGTTGGATTACCGAAATATTGTTCCATTCCCAACCTTTTGACGTCACCAACAAAGGGCTTTCCAAGAGTCCATTCTGTAGAGAGAAAAGGGGGAAAGGTATTTATGGGGGTCATAAACCTCACCATGACAGGTTCATCTCAATATCTAATATCTAGGCTGTCATTGTAAATAAGAATTTGTTCTTAACGGACTTGCCTAGTTAAACAAAGGTTAAATAAAATAATGCCCTTCTGCATTGATCTGGTAAACACAGGATAGGTGTAGTATTTCATCAAATGAGGCTTAATTTCAACCAGTAGAGAATGTGAAATACTTTATTGAAAGAAGTTTATTATCCAAGTGTTATAAATACATACATTATAAATATTATAATCGTAAGATTATAAATACAAGTTCAATCTGTACTTCAATGCACATCTGTTGTGCATTATAAAAACAGAGGAAGAAAGAGGAGGTGGCGAGAGGTGTAAAAGACAAAGGGAACGAGGTAAGAACATAGGAGCAGGGAAGGCAGCATATGATTAATGAATCACAGTGCTACCCAAATATTCTCTCAGTTCATCACAATTACATAAGTGTCTCTAGTCGGCCCGAAGGTTATCTTAAGAGCGGGTGAGGTGGCGATGATGGGACTGGGGGTTGGCATCCTCTCGTGAAAATCTCTGCAGACGAGAGAGCATGTTTAATCCTTGTGTTTTTATTTTTTATTCTAACATTGTTAGTCAAAATCATCAGGAGGTGACATGCAAAACTGACCTTGGATCATTAACTCTGGGACTACTGCATCTATCTGTATTTCAATGTAAAGCATCTCTTTAATAATACTTCCTGTTGAACTGACCTCTCACCTCTGATCAGGCTGTGCCCTCTATGTAGCTAGTTCAGATGCAGGAGGCGGTTCACCGACACAGCTGATATAACCTAGAGGATTTAGGGAGAAGAGGAGAGGGATGTAGTGAAGGAGAGATACTGTTATTGAGAAAATAAGGTAGTTAAAGAGAAAGTGTTCAACAGGAATCTGTGTGTGTGGCCTCACCTGGTGTCCGCACCACACTAAGTGGCTGCAGAGTACTTTATGCTGAAGAACATGAATGGACACACGAGGACAAACAATATAGTGTAGTTATAGAAATAATGAAGTGTCTTAATATTCTCCATGGTTGGCCCTCTTGCCTATTCTTTCAAGGTGGAAGGAGCCACAGTTATACACCTGAGCCTGCTTACTGCACAACACAATCCATCAATCAGATTGATACATGAGTGTGTAGGTGTGGGTTATAGGGTGTCTAATTGTCCAACATTTTTTCAATATGGGTGATTTAAAATAGCCTGTTTTGTTTTTGTACAGACATTACACCCTTACCTAAACAGCACCTTCACCTGAGAAGTAGAAATCAAAGGGAGAGAAACTGGGAATTGAATAACTGCAGTTGACATAGCTAAGCAAATGGAAGAATACTCTTATTGAAATGTGAATGGCTCTTAAAAGAGCCTTTGGTTATGCATAGTGTAGGTTATGCATATGTTGCCAGGGAACAGCACCCTCTTCGAAGAAGTAGGAGGTGAAGATCTCCCGCACACGGATTGCCTCTCTTGCTGCGTTGTTGGACCCCATCCTTGAAACATCCTGCAGAGCAGCAGACTTCTCCTCTGGCACACGGCGGCGAGCTGCAGATCCCCTCCTGGTCCATCCTCATGAAGTTATGCAGAACACAGGTAGCCTTCACACACCTGAATTCCTCCAGGAGGCAGTCCCAGATGGCCCTAGTCACCCAACCTTGCAGTGCCCTACAAATTAACTGTAGGCAATCGTTTTGAGGAATATCCAGTTACAAGGTATCTGTAGGAATATGGAAGACAATGTAATTATTTGACTTTTACATTACCAGGTCATTGGGGATTACTAAAGTATAATATCCCTGATAACATTGGATTGATAGATGCATGGGCACACATATTTGCATGTGTAGCATGTGACAATAACAGGATCATATCAAGGATATCATCACAAATTAATACATAAATACCACTTGAAGCTTGATGATGAGTTGATCATTTGAATTAGCTGTGCAGTGCTAAGGCAAAAACAAAAATGTGCACGCCTTTGAGTCCCCAGGACCAGGACTGAGAACCACTGCTCTTCATTGGGACCTCTTTATATGTAGACAGGCTTTCATAGCTCTCTTTATCTGAGGACAGAAAACCTCACACAAAACAGACTTCATTATAGTCAAATTACACCGCACTGAATATTATGTTACTATTATCTCTGTCCTCACTTCTATGGACAGGAACTACACAAAAGTACCTGCCTTATCCAGAATAACCTACTCACTTTGACAGTTGGGGCTGCTATCCTTTCACCCTCCTCCAAGGCTGTTAGTTGGCTACCTACAAATGCATTTGGAGTTTTTACAGTGATAAATACATCAAGATAGCTAGCTAATATGAAGTTAGGTAGCTGGTGATATTTAATTCACTTGGCCTGCTATCTAAACAGTATATGAAGTTGGCTAGATAGCTAGCTAGCCAACTAGCTAGCTCATTTAGTAGCTCATTTGAGTTAGCCTGCACAGTAGCTAGTTAGCTAATACATCGTTTTAAAACATTTTTTTTTTTACATTTTCAGAATGTATTTACTTACTTGAATAGGTTCTCCCACCCATGTTGGCAATTGGAAACAGGGCAGCAAAGTTTATTTGTCACCAGGGCGTTTTAGAGGATATTACTATTGAACGGTCTACCCATTTAATAACCAGACCTTCATACAAACTTGCTATGCTGAATTCTTGACGCACAATCGAAGTTGTTGCCATATGCTGCCAGCACGACCACAAGCGAGTCACAATGGGCAGCCTAAGCAGTATGCTGCAATTTACCGCTATCTATTGTTCATGCACGGCTAACCAGACCGCTAGCGTGTGCCATCGAGCTCATGTTGATTTTGTCCAACCACACCAGACGCGATCAGGACACACAGGTTGAAATATCAAAACGAACTCTGAACCAACTATATTAATTTGGGGACAGGTCGAAAATCATGAAACTTCTGTGGCAATTTAGCTAGCTCGCAAATTTGTCCTGGGATATAAACATTGGGTTATTTTACCTGAAATGCACAAGGTACTCTACTCTGATAATTAATCCACAGATAAAATGATACACCGAGTTTGTTTCTAGTAATCTTTCCTCCTTCAGGCTTCTTCTTGTTCTTTGTACTTTACTTCTGATTCCAAATGATTTTAAAACTAAATCAGGGTTGTGACTGATTCATATTCATGTGAGGAGTCTAATGCCTAAAATGGACATGATAAAAGTGTAGGTTCACACTGCTGACCCAGATGTCTTAGTTCAGTCCGAGACCTGAGTTAAGAAATCTGTTCTAAATCAGTCTATAGGCTTGGATGGTTATAATGTTTATCGATGTGACCGACGAAGTAAGGGGGAGGTATAGCCATCTATATTAGACTGATATGTGGTAACTGAACTAAGGTCTTTATCTAGCATTGAAATTGCAGTTAACGAAAGCTGTGAACTTAGATTTAATAGGATGCTACAGACCTCCATCTGCAAAAGTAGAATCCCTGGATTCTCTGGCTGAACTGATGCGTGGTTGGGGGGGAAATGAAATGGTCCTTATGGGCGATTTAAACTGGAACTGGTTATGTCCAAACTGTGACACAATAAGAGGACCGTGCAATACACTGAATTTTACTCAAATTATAAATGCAGTCACAAGACTCAATCCAAAATACATCTCTAAGTCAACACTTATTGATGTTATTCTAACTAACAATCCGCATAAATACTCGGCCGTTGGTATGATTTAATAAGCGATCATTGTGCAGTTGGTTGCATTAGAGACACCCCCTCTTTCGTAGTCAAACTAAATTTTACACAGTTCTGTGAGCAGGCGTTCCTGCATGAACTTTATGCATGCAACTTGGATAGGATTGCGTTTATTCCAGACATCGAAAAGGCATTCTCCTATTTTCATTCCATGTTTTATACTATCTGTGATAAACACACCCCTCTCAAAAAGTACCGGGTAAGAGGTAGAGACACGTTTATCTAATTTGATCCATAAACAAAATACACAATGGGCCAAAGCCAGAAAGGGTAATTCCCAGGCTGAATGGCAGTTATTCAGGGCATTGTGAAATAAGTGCACCTTGTTAATACGGAAACACAAATCTAGCTTCTATTACGAATCTACCAAGGCAAACCTCAATAACCTGACGAAATTATGGAAAACCATTAAATCCATGAATGCTAACACAAACTCCTCTGGTCAGACCTCAAATTCAATGGACGTGATTGACAAGAATAAACTGCTTGACATGTTCAATGAGCATTTTGCTAAAGCTGGGCATTTATTTGATAATGAACTCCTTCCTAACATCTCGAATGAGGCTGTGAATGAAACTGCCGCATGCCGGCCAATGGTTAATCTATTTCATTTAACCAAGATTGAGCTTTCAGAAGTTGTAAAGGCACTCAAATCTATTGTGGCATACAGCAGGTCAGCCACCAGGGGGGGGAAGAAAGGACTCCCGTGTTATTGTTGACGGTTGCAGAGGTAACAAGAGGGAGTTCAGTTTTGTGCCAGAACCGGAACCCAGAAGATGGTATCCCCGGAGAGGGTCTCATGGGGAGACCTATCCTTTTTCTTTTTGATCTATTATTTAAATAAACACCCTTGAGACTGAGCTAATCCTTCTCTGTCTGTGTCTGATCTGGGTAAACGTCTTGACCAAACCCCCTGGTCAGCCACACTATTGATATTAAGAAAGCGGCTGGCCCGGATTAGTTAAACCCTTATTTTCAAAATAATTGGTGCAGAGAGCATTGCTGCATTGCACTCATATATTAAATATTTAATTGGCGAGTAATACCATTCAAAAAGTCTGGAAAACCGCCTGTCACACCTTTACATAAGGGTGGGGATCTGTCCCAGTTGGATAACTATCGTCATATCTAAACTGTCTACACTGGCAAAAGTTTTGGAAAGCCAAGTGAACTCACAGTTGAAAGACTTTCTTTACAATAACTCAGTTTTATCTCAATTCCAGTCGGGTTTTAGAGCCAAGCATCGTACAATTACTGCAGTAAGTAAGGTTGTAGGTGATATTCTAGATGCTCAGGACAAGAACAATCAGTGTGTTTCACTTTTTATTGACTTATCGAAAGCCTTCGACACTTTTGACCATGCCCTGCTGTTGTATAGACTAAAAAAGATTGTTTTAAGTGGTGATGCATTGGATTGGTTCCAAAACGACCTTTCTGACAGAACAGTGTGTAGCACAGGAGGGTATGAAATCTGAGTTCCCCAGGGCTCAATTTTAGGTTTGATCCTTTTTACACTGTAAATGATAGGGAAGACTGTTGACTCTGCAAATCTCCATCTGTATGCTGATGACAAAATTATTTAGTGCATCTAATATTGAGAAGGCATTTCAGGACTTACAGTTGGCTTTTGATGTTATTCAAAAGTAGCTTTTTGAATTGAAACTTGTGCTTAATGCAAGGAAAACAAAATATATGGTTTTCTCTTCCCTGAAAGTAAACAGATGGAGTCACTTGCAGATTTTAACAATAAAAGGCCAGCAAATTGATAGGGGCACCTCCTATAAGTATCTATGGATTTGGTTAGATGAAAAGCTGAATTGTAAACAGCACATTGATAACCAAGAAACTGAATTTGAAATTGGGTTTCTATTTTAGGAACAAATCTCGCTTTCAATGTTAGCCAGAAAGGATCATATTCAAAGCACTTTTTTTTATCAGTGCTGGATTATGGTGATATTGTTTAATTGCAGGCCTCAGCAAGTACCTTAAACTCTGGACACAATGTATCATGGTGCTTTAAGATGTATTACAAACACTACATTAGATCACCCATCACTGTGATTTGGATGCTATGGTGCAATGGACCTCTCTCTCCACCAGGAGGCTAAAGCACTGGTACACCTTTGTGTACAAAGCATTGATAGGACAACTCCCTTTGTATCTCTGTTCCTTTTTACCAGATCAGTCACTCAATAGTCTTCGTTCACAGTCGCTGCTGTCCTTGTCTGTTCCTAAGGCTATAACTGAGATGGGGAAACAATATTTTTTCCATAATGCCCCTTCATCCTAGAACATGCTTCAAAATATATTAAAGTTAGGGGAGGTTACTGTCCTTGCCTGTTTTTAAGACTCTGATTGACCACACTGTTTGTGATAGCTGCAGTTGTTTCTAATCTTCAATTGTATCTGTAATTTGTGACACTTTGTCTTTTGTGTGTATTTAGTATTTTTCTGTAATATCTTATGTACACGCTGCTAGTTCGCTGTTTTGCCTTTTTAACCTCAATGGGTCTTACCTGGTTAAATCAATACAAATAAATAGTCTAGGACTAAGCTTAATATGTGTCTAGGAAACCGGCCTCTGAAGTCTAAGGCCTTGTCCGAATACCCATAAATAGTCCTAAATAGTAGGCTTTTTGATTTTGTGAAAAAATTAAGTTTTATATAGGGATGCACGATATATCGGTAAGCATATCGGAATCGGCCGATATTAGCTAAAAATGCACACATCTAGTGTCTAGTTTAACGCCGATGTGCAAAACCAATGTCAAAGCTGACGTGCATACCTATATAACGTAGATAGATCACGTAATGATGCCACAAAGAATTTAGCGCTACATGTGCAACACAGCATTCCTAACCTACAGCACAATGTCTGCTGTGTGGATCGAGCAGTCAACAAGTCGAGCAGTCATTTGAAGGAGTAAGAAAATGTCAGCGAGACAACTCAAAGGCGAAATCCATTAACGCCAAGATAATGGAATTCATTGCCCTTGACAATTAACCGTTCTCTGTCGTGGAGGATGTTGGCTTTTGCCGACTGGTCGAGCACCTTTACACACTACTAGACTCTATTTTTCCAGATGTTGCCCTACCGGAGTTACAGAGTATTGTTGAAACTCACATTCATGAGGTACTTGCTATGGGCGTCACTGCTATTAGCTTCACGACTGACATTTGGACCAGCGATGTCAGCCCCATGAGCATTATGAGTCTGACAGCACAGTGGGTCCACGAGGATTTCGTACTGAGGAAAGCCATATTGCATGCTCAAGAATGTGCTGGTTCTCATACCGCTGCTGCCATTTCAATGGCATTTGAGAACATGTTTGAAACTTGGAAACATGAATACCCCTAGCTCCATTCAAACAACTGACTCGAGAAATAAGCTCACCTGCATTTGCAGCAGACGTGATACCTTGTCATGGCATTGAAACGTCTGCTCAACAAAAATGCTAATACAGACCGTTGGATTAACTTGGAATAGTATTCTACTAGAGGCTGTGAACAAGCGATTCGGTGGAATTATCTCTGAGCCTCTACTGTGTCGCCACCATGCTCGATGCTAGGTACAAGGACCGCTACTTCGATGCAGACAAGAAACAGGTTTACGTGAAATGTTACAGACACAGCTGGTACATTAAATGCTGGATGTCATACTCATTTTGGCTTTTTTTCGTAGTAGAATTCTCTGCACACTATTGAGGAAGAGAATAGTCTTTTCACACCCACGTGTGTTTGACAACAGCTGAAAATGAACTAATAGAAATAAGAACGAGAAACTAAGTAAGCTATATACAGGGTCAGTTCCAGGGTCAGTACAAATCTGCCAGAAGGGCAGCAATCTGCAATTTTCAGCAAGGCCATTACTTTGAGGGTAATGTGGGCTTGTGATGACGTGTGAGCTCCCATGCTTTTGTGAAGGATTAAAACTCTTTGGATTTGTAACAGGGGCCGTTGTCAGATATTAAAGTCTCTACAATGCCATGCCTGGCAAAAAATAGCTTTCAGCTTGTGTATCACAGCTGCATATGTGGTGCTGTGAAGCTTGTCGAGTTTGAAGCGTCTGCTGTAGTGGTCCACTGTTACAATGTAGTCCTCGTTGTTCCAGGTGAACAGATCGGTTGCCACGACCTGCCAGGGTCAGTCTGGGATACAGTGAGATAACATTGGCTCTTTGGTGTTTGAGGGGCGTCGTTCAAGACATGTGGGGCATTTACCAACAATGTCCTCTACAGTGAGGGAAAAAAGTATTTGATCCCCTTCTGATTTTGTACGTTTGCCCACTGACAAAGAAATGATCAGTCTATAATTTTAATGGTAGGTTTATTTGAACAGTGAGAGACAGAATAACAACAAAAAAATCCAGAAAAACGCATGTCAAAAATGTTATAAATTGATTTGCATTTTAATGAGGGAAATAAGAATTTGACCCCTTTGCAAAACATGACTTAGTACTTGGTGGCAAAACCCTTGTTGGCAATCACAGAGGTCAGACGTCTCTTGTAGTTGGCCACCAGGTTTGCACACATCTCAGGAGGGATTTTGTCCCACTCCTCTTTGCAGATCTTCTCCAAGTCATTAAGGTTTTGAGGCTGACTTCGTCGATCTTTCGCTGAAACTCGTCTTGGGCTGAGATAATCCCAAAATGCAGGCGACGGAACCTGTAGCGTCCAAATGTTGTGTTGAATGTTGTTAGCTTAGATTACTCTTCTGTGAGCTTGATAGCCCAGTAGCCTGATCTAGCGTCCATGACACGGAAGAAGCGTGCTCCCGCTAGCTTGTGTGTGATTCCATCTAGTGTCAGTAAAGGGTAATGGGGGCATTTGATAGCCTTGTTCTTGGGTCGAGACATACTCTGAGCTTGCCTGTGCGTGGTTTCTCCACCACCACTAATGTCGGTTCTGTAACCTTGGTGACTATGTCAGATTGCTCTATGCTCTACACCTCTTTCCTCAGACGGGCGCGGAGAGCAAGGGGAATCTTTCTCGGTGGGTAGACCACAGGGGTTGCGTCTGGGTCAAGGTGAATGGTACATTCTCCTGGGAATAGTCCTAATCCTGTAAAAACATCAGCAAACATGTTCTGTCTCTACTGGTGCTGTCAATGATAAAACTAGCTTGAAACATGCTTTAAGACCTAGCACTGCAGGTGCTTGAGTTTCAACACTGTAAAAGTCCAACATCATGTCACTTTCCTCGTATTTGCATTTGAAAGGCATGTGCCTTTTACTGGGAGCTGTTCACCACCATAACCAGTCAGTCTGCGCCTGATGAGCTGTAGCTCGCACTCAGATGTCATGCTGCGGTACTTATTCAGAGGAATGATGTTTACTTGTGCACCAATGTCTAGTTTGAACTTTAGCTCAGTGCCTTGTGTTCCTATCTCAATGTCAGCAAAGGCTTGTTCTGTCTCTGATATTAGATTTTTCTGTGTCACTGAATCAATAAGCAGTTCATCAGCATTTTACTCTTTGATTGACATTATGTTCACTCACTGCGTGTACTGTTTTTCCACGGTAAGCTCAGCACACTTTTGCAAAGTGATTCCATTTTCCACATTTTGTACACTGTTTTCCTTTAGCTGGGCAATTTCCCTGTTCGTCATGCACTTTGTATCCACAATATCCACATGTTTTGGGAATTTTGAGTCTGTGTCGCTCTATTTTGGAGTTATGTCTCTCTTCGTTCTGAGGCGCGCTCTCTGGGCACTGGAGGTGTGTTTTGATGTCTGCCTGACTGCGTACACTGCTTGTTCACGTGATGCCGCCCGAAATGGTTTTCATCTGAACCTGTGCTGGGTCGTGAGATCTGGCTATGTCAATAGCTTTGTCCAGCGTTAGCTCAGACCCAATATTCAAAAGTTTCTCTCTCACTCACGGTGAGTAATCTTACTCGCGGTTTGCATAATCACAGCCTTTCACAAGCAGACACAGCTCAGTCACAAACTGTTCAAACGATTTGCTAACTCCCTGTACTTTCTCATGGAATTTGTACCTAGTGAAAATCGTATTGGTCTTTGGCACAACATATGCTTCAAAACGATCGTAGTATGTTTTCAGTACCTTTGATTCAGCCTCGGTAAGTGTCCATGTGTTGTAAATATCTCTCCCTTTTTTACCGATCCAGAGGACCGGGTAGCTGAACATTTCCTCTTCTCCTCTTTCCCTCAGAGGACCCGCGAACATTAGCTCCACATGCTGTTTGTACTTACGCCATGCATCGGGTAAGTTTGTAGACTCCCAGTCCATTCGAGGTGAAGGAACTCCAGAAAAATCCATATTTTAGTCCTTTTACTCTGACACCATGTCTTGTTTTGCACACTTTGTACAAAATAATAAAATACAGGATATTTCTTAACGTAGCACTTCATTAGCTAGCTATAACTGGCATGTTCAAGTGTCTCATACCATGATCAACTGACCATGACCTCACCATCTGGGGGGTCTTAAAAACTTCTTCAGGATTGGTGGGTCCCTGGCGGAACGGTTGAGCTAACGTAGGCTAATGCGATTAGCATGAGGTTGTATGTAACAAGAAAGTTTCCCAGGACATATCTGATATTGGCAGAAAGGTTAAATTCTTGTTAATCTAACTGTACTGTCCACTTTACAGTGGCTATTACAGTGAAAGAATATCATGCTATTGTTTGAGGAGAGTGCACAGTTTAGAACATGAAAAGTTATTAATAAACAAATTGGGCACATTTGGGCAGTCTTGATACAAAATTCTGAACAGAAATGCAATGGTTCATTGGATCAGTCAAAAAACTTTGCACATATACTGCTCAAAAAAATAAAGGGAACACTTAAACAACACATCCTAGATCTGAATGAAAGAAATAATCTTATTAAATACTTTTTTCTTTACATAGTTGAATGTGCTGACAACAAAATCACACAAAAATAATCAATGGAAATCCAATTTATCAACCCATGGAGGTCTGGATTTGGAGTCACACTCAAAATTAAAGTGGAAAACCACACTACAGGCTGATCCAACTTTGATGTAATGTCCTTAAAACAAGTCAAAATGAGGCTCAGTAGTGTGTGTGGCCTGTATGACCTCCCTACAATGCCTGGGCATGCTCCTGGTGAGGTGGCAGATGGTCTCCTGAGGGATCTCCTCCCAGACCTGGACTAAAGCATCCGCCAACTCCTGGACAGTCGGTGGTGCAACGTGGCGTCGGTGGATGGAGCGAGACATGATGTCCCAGATGTGCTTAATTGAATTCAGGTCTGGGGAACGGGCGGGCCAGTCCATAGCATCAATGCCTTCCTCTTGCAGGAACTGCTGACACACTCCAGCCACATGAGGTCTAGCATTGTCTTGCATTAGGAGGAACCCAATGCCAACCGCACCAGCATATGGTCTCACAAGGGGTCTGAGGGTCTCATCTCGGTACCTAATGGCAGTCAGGCTACCTCTGGCGAGCACATGGAGGGCTGTGCGGCCCCCCAAAGAAATGCCACCCCACACCATGACTGACCCACCGCCAAACCGGTCATGCTGGAGGATGTTGCAGGCAGCAGAACGTTCTCCACGGCGTCTCCAGACTCTGTCACGTCTGTCACGTGCTCAGTGTGAACCTGTTTTCATCTGTGAAGAGCACAGGGCGCCAGTGGCGAATTTGCCAATCTTGGTGTTGGGCTGTAAGCACAACCCCCACCTGTAGACGTCAGGCCCTCATACCACCCTCATGGAGTCTGTGTCTGACCGTTTGAGCAGAAACATGCACATTTGTGGCCTGCTGGAGGTCATTTTGCAGGGCTCTGGCAGTGCTTCTCCTGCTCCTCCTTGCACAAAGGCGGAGGTAGCGGTCCTGCTGCTGGGTTGTTGCCCTCCTACGGCCTCCTCCACGTCTCCTGATGTACTGGCCTGTCTCCTGGTAGCGCCTCCATGCTCTGGACACTACGCTGACAGACACAGCAAACCTTCTTGCCACAGCTCGCATTGATGTGCCATCCTGGATGAGCTGCACTACCTGAGCCACTTGTGTGGGTTGTAGACTCCGTCTCATGCTACCACTAGAGTGAAAGCACCGCCAGCATTCAAAAGTGACCAAAACATCAGCCAGGAAGCATAGGAACTGAGAAGTGGTCTGTGGTCCCCACCTGCAGAACCACTCCTTTATTGGGGGTATCTTGCTAATTGTCTATAATTTCCACCTGTTGTCTATTCCATTTGCACAACAGCATGTGAAATTTATTGTCAATCAGTGTTGCTTCCTAAGTGGACAGTTTGATTTCACAGAAGTGTGATTGACTTGGAGTTACATTGTGTTGTTTAAGTGTTCCCTTTATTTTTTTTTAGCAGTGTACATTGCTGCCATCTAGTGGCCAAAATCTAAATTGCACCTGGGCTGGAATAATACATTATGGCCTTTCTCTTGCATTTCAAAGATGATTGTACCAAAATAAATACGAAAGAACGGTTGGTTTTTTCTTTGTATTATCTTTTACCAGATCTATTGTGTTATATTCTCCTACATTCCTTTCACATTTCCACACATTTCCTTTCAAATGGTACCAAGAATATGCATATCCTTACTTCAGGGCCTAAGCTACAGGCAGTTAGATTTGTGTATGTCACTTTTGGCAAAAATTGAAAAAAAGGGGACAATTCTTATTAACCAATCATACGGCGGTACGGCGGTAAAATGCATCCAATTACAATTCCGTTTTTTTAAACATATGAATATTACACGCACATGCTCACAGACGTGTGCACGCAAGCTCACACACACACGCTCGCTCAATGACATATACTGTACGCTCACATATACACGCTCACATATACACACACACACCTCTCTCCCTCTCTCACCACTTTCCCTCTCTCTGTAATATGCTATTTACTGAATTTCTCTCTCTCGCTGTCTCTCTGTGTGTCATTGTGAGGTTTGGCCCTCTGGGTTATTTCTGTAAATTGTTGAGCAGTAACTCAAGTCAAATTAGATTTGACAGCTGTGTCGGAAGCTATAAGCACAAGTTACCCCGCAGCATCTCACCATGAGTGTGTGTGTGCGTGCGTTTGTACGAGTGCGCATGTATGTGAGTATCTACACTCTGTTGTATCTCTCAGTTCCCCCTCTCTTTCTCGCCCTCCCCCTTCTCTCTTCTCTTTCTCTCACTCTCCCTCTCTCTCTCTTTTGTAATGTGTAATTGTAATGTCTCTCTCTCTTTTGTAATATGTTAATGTAATGATGCTCAGCTCAGTGTGTGCGTGTGCGTGTGTGCGTGTGTGTGTGTGTGTGTGTGTGTGTGTGTGTGTGTGTGTGTGTGTGTGTGTGTGGACCTGGAGACGCTGGGCTCCTGCCTCCTCTCCTCCACTGCAGTGTTTTGGTCACATGACGAGCAGGGCTATCACAGGACACTGATGTTCTTTTCTCTCCCCTCTTTGCCTCCTTTCCTTCTTCTCGCCTCACCGTCTTCACCATGTACACCCGCACTCTCGCTTTTAACAATCTCATCCCGTCTTCTATTCATTTCACCCTTTATCTTCCTCCCCCTCCCCCACACATCACCCTTCTCTATATCTCCTTCTTCATTCCTGTGCTTCTCTACTTCCTTGTTCTTATTATCTCACCTTAAACCTAATTAATCTTGTTGTCATACCTTTCCCCATCCCCCCTTTTCCTGCTACTTATTTATTTATCTGCCTTCTCTCCTCTCCATGTATCCCCCTCTTCTTACACATTCTTCCTCCTCCCCTTCTCCTCTTTCTCCCTCCTCTTCACTTTATCGCTCCTGCCTTCCACATATTTTCTCTCTTCCTCCTCTCCATCCATTTTCCTCTCCTTTTATCTCTCTCCCACCCCTCTCCTTCCCCCATTCCTTACACCCCACCCATCCACCTTATCTTTCTTCTTCCCTACTTATTTCTCCCTTTGTCCCTCCCTACCCTTTCTTCCCTCCACCCCTCTCTCCCACCTCCTCACCCTTCTCTGTCGACCCTCCTTACCTTTTCTTACATGCCTCTCCCCCCTCCCTCCGACCCATCCCTCCCCTATCTTTCTCCTCCTTCCCCTCTCTCCCCCCTCTTCTTCCCCCTCCTCCTCTCCCCTCCAGATTCCAAGCAGAATGGCGACGCGGCCAACGCAGCCCTGGCTAATGAGGACTGCCCCACCATAGACATGGTGCTTGGGGAGGAGAGGAGTCCTGCTGCTGGGGGTCTAGGCACCGGCGGGAGCCGTGAGCGCTATCCCCATGACCGCGCCTGCTTCCTCCTCAGTACTGGAGAGTTCCGTGCTACAGACGGCAACGTGAGGAAAGGTATGCCCAGGACAGGCTCAGGGTCAGGGCCGGGGTCAGAGCCGGGGTCAGAGTCAGGGGCTGCGCTCCGCCATACCCAAGGGTTCAGTAGCTCGACACTCAGCAGCTCAACACTCACTGTGTGCTCATGACACTCCCATACACACATGTACACATACACACACATATACACACACACACACACGTAGAGAACTATACACTTCAGAGCTGGTTCAAGTACCTTAGGTCAAATACTTTCATTAAACTTAACAGTTATTTGAGGTGTGTTTGATTCAGCTTTTTGTTTGCTTTTGGAACTATTCCATTGGCTCCATCGTACCAGGCAAACGTAATCAAGTGCAGCTCTTGGAAGAATTTGACTTCCAATTCACACATACATAAACACACACACACACACTACGGAAACACTAGGTATTTCCCTACCACCTCTCCTCTCCCCTGACCCCTACCCCTTCTCATATCTCTCATAACCAATCATTTTGACTGACAGTCACAGACCCCGCCCACAATATCCACAGGCTGTTTTGAGCTGTCTCACGCTCCAGACATTCCTATATGAACTGGGTTATGACACATTATGGCATAAGTGAAATATCAATGGATTGATATTTTGTTGGACCAGTTCCCACATGCTGTATTCAGTTACATTGGCACCCCACATCTACTAATGTAAATGTGCTGTGGTGCTTTCTATTGCCATTCTGGACACTGGAGGTGTAAAATAACATATAGGTATTATTGCCTGAGTTTGGCACATATCAATACAATATCAGTACATATCCATTGTAGCTCAGTTGGTTGAGCATGGTGCTTGCAACGCCGGTATAGTGGGTTCAACCACCCATACGTAAAATTAATGCACACATGACTGTATGTCACTTTGGATAAAAACATCTGCTAAATGGCATATGTTATTATTATATTATTAATAATATCGTTTTTCAACATACATGCACTTACAGGTACTCTATTTCAACCCACCGGTTTAGCTCTGCTTTTTCTTTCTTCAGCTTTAATGCACATTTTCACAGCCTGTTCTGAAACGAGATCTGTACAGTACGATCGCTGACTGAATAGCTGTCACATTGCATCTGGCTGTCAATCTGTCTTCTACTGCCTGGAGTCATGCTGTCTGTCAATCTATCTCTATCTCTCTCTCTCTCTCTCTCTCTCTCTCTCTCTCACTCTCTCTCTCTCTCTCTCTCGCTCTCTCTCTCTCTCTCTCTCTACACTATATATACAAAAGTATGTGGACACCCCTTCAAATGAGTGGATTTGGCTATTTAAGTCACACACATTGCTGACAGGTGTATAAAATCAAGCACACAGCCATGCAATCTCCATAGAAAAACATTGGCAGTAGAATGGCCTTAATGAAGAGCTCAGTGACTTTCAACGTGGCACAGTCAAAGGATGCCACCTTTCTAACAAGTCAGTTCATCAAATATCTGCCCTGCTAGAGTTGCCCGGTCAACTGTAAGTGCTGTTATTGTGCAGTGGAAACGTCTAGGAGCAAGTGGTAGGCCACACAAGCTCACAAAATGAGACTGCACAGTGCTGAAGAGCATAGCACATAAAAATAGTCTGTCCTCAGTTGCAACACTCACTACGGAGTTCCAAACTGCTTCTGGAAGCAACATCTGCACAAGAACTGTTCGTTGGGAGCTTCATGAAATGGGTTTCCATAGCCGAGCAGTCGCACACAGGCCTAAGATCACCATGCCAATGCCAAGCGTCGGCTGGAATTGTGTAAAGCTAGGCGTCATTGGACTCTGGAGCAGTGGAAACGCGTTCTCTGGCAGAGAACGCTACCTGCCCATATGCTTAGGAATAAGGGTCTGGGGCTGTTTTTCATGGTTTGGGCTAGGCCGCTTCGTTCCAGTGAAGGGAAATCTTAACGCTACAGCATACAATGACATTCTAGACGATTCTGTGCTTCCAACTTTGTGTCAACAGTTTGGGGAAGGCCCTTTCCTGTTTCAGCATGACAATGTCCCTTTGCACAAAGCGAGGTCCATGAAGAAATGGTTTGTCGAGATCAGTGTAGAAGAACTTGACTGCCCTGCACAGAGCCCTGACCTCAACCCCATCGAACACATTTGGGATGAATTGGAACGCAGGCTGCGAGCCAGGCCTAATTGCCCAGCATCAGTGCTCGACTTCGCTAATGCTCTTGTGGCTGAATGGAAGCAAGTCCCCACAACAATGTTCCAACATCTAGTGGAAAGCCTTCCCAGAAGAGTGGAGGCTGTTATAGCAGAAAAGGTGGGACCAACTCCATATTAATGCCCATAAATGTTGGTATGATATGTTCGAAGAGTAGGTGTCCACATACTTTTGGTCATGTAGTATCTATCTATCTATCTATCTATCTATCTATCTATCTATCTATCTATCTATCTATCTATCTATCTATCTATCTATCTATCTATCTATCTATCTATCTATATCGTGGCTCTCATTCTGGCTCTCATTTATTGGTCATGCTTTCTTCCTCTTTGTCTCTCTCTCCTCTCCACACCCTGTCTGCTTGCTATTGCTCCACCCATCCGTTCATCCTCCTCTCCCCTCCTCTCCCCCTGCCCTCCATTTCTCCATGCTTTCTCACTGGGCATCTTCTTTATTTACCTTTACCACTCACCTGCTTCCTCTTTCACCTGACATCCCCATGGTTCTACCTCCAACAATCCAACCCCTTCCACCTGCCATTTTGAACTGCCACCTCAACCTCAACCTAAAACTAACCCCCCGCCCGGCCTGCCCTTGACGTCCCCGATCCCAAATACACTCCTCTACAAACCCCACTCCAACACTCCCCTCACAAAAAACACCAGACGCTGCAGCGGCCAGCCCGGCATCCCCCCCAGGAGAGGAGTGGTTCAAGCCGGAGGGGCCTCTGCTACAGCAGGACCTCAATGCAAACTCAGCCTCTTCCTGGATCAAACCATAGCGAATCAGAGGTAACACAAAAGACACATACAGAAGTTTGGTTGAAAGCACAGTGAGCAAACACACAGTAACACAGTAACATGTCAAGCGTGTGCACGCCCACGCATCCACACACACATGCACACACAAACCACAGCAAAGCACACACACACATGAAGTAACATGCCCCCCCCCCCCCCCCCCCACACACACACACAAACACTCTTGAAAGGTTATATGTTTAAGAATGCATGACAGTTAATTGCTTGTTCCAGTAAAGCTTTAAGGTTTGATTCAGCATTTTCATGGTAGATTATGGTGCTAAGTGTAGGGTGGGAGGGTAAATGTATGTGTGTATGTGTGTTCGTGCGCTGGTGTGCGCGTGCGTATGTGTTTGTGTGCGTGTTCGTGCACGGGTGCGAGTCTGCGTATGTGTGTTTGTGAGTGTGTGTTCGTGCGCAGGTGCGTGTGTGCATGTTTGTGTGTGTGCATACAGTGCCCTCTTGAATTATTGGCACCCTGGGTAAATACTGTATGAACTTAAAAAGGCTGTGAAAAAATTTAATTGTTGTTTATTAGCTTGATCTTCCACTCAAAATATCATATGAATCGAACCTTTGAGTTAAAATTGTTCAATGAAAAACAAATGGTCATCAATAAATAAATATTTTATTCATAAACATGCATGTCACAATTATTGGCTCCCCTGCATTTAGTACTTTGTGCACCCTCCCTTTGCCAAGATAACAGCTCTGAGTCGTCTCCTATAATGTTTGATGAGTTGGGAAAACACATAGGAAGGGATTTGAGACCATTCCTCCATACAGAAACTCTCCAGATCCTTCAAGCGAGGACCGTGCACTCTGCACGGTCCTCGCTTGTGGGCTCTCCTCTTCAGCTCACCCCACAGGTTTTCAACAGGGTTTAGGTCAGGGGGCTGGGATGGCCGTCGCAAAAGCTTGATTCTACGGTCAGTGAACCATTTTAGTGTGGATTCAGAGGTATGCTTTGGATCGTTGTCCTGCCGGACGACCCAGTTTTAGCCTCCTGGTAGAGGCAGACGGGTTTTGGCCTAAAATATTCTGGTGCTTGATGGAGTCCATGATGCCATGTATCCTAACAAGGTTCCCAGGGCCTTTGGAACTAAAACAGCCCCACAACATCACAGATCCACCACCATAATTCACAATGGGGATTAGGTTACTTTCTGCATGACCATGGCTCTTTTTACAGCTAACCCACATCTGGTGTTTGATGCCAAAAAGCTCTATTTTACTCTCATCAGACCACAGAACCTGGTTCCAATCAAAGTTCCAATGACATATAGCAAATTCCAGGCGCTTACGTTTGTGGTTTGGTGGCAGCAGAGGCGGCAACCCTTCCAAATAACTTGTTGGCATAGAGGTGGCGTCTAATTGTAGTTTTGGAGAGTTGGTGACCCCAAGATGTAACTAACTTCGGCAATTCTCCAACTGTGATCCTTGGAGATTTTTTTGCCTCTTCCATCCTCTTCCAGGCAGGATTATCACTGCTCCAGTTGTTTTACATTTCTTAATTATTGCCCTAATAGTGGAAATGTGTATTATCAGGGTTGTAGCTATCTTTTTATAGCCATTGCCGGATTTGTGAAGGTCAACAACTTTAAAAAAAAAATCTCATTTCATTTGTGTTCTCTGGCCTTTCCCGTGTTGATGGATGACTAAGGGAGTTTAGCTTGTGTGTCACCTCATATTTATACCCCAGTGAAATAGGAAGTCATGACTGGACCACTTAAGAGTTCCCAAAGAGTCAGATGAACTTTAAAAAGTAATATCTTAATCGGAATATACAGTACATTAATTCGATTTTGTTGCTAAGAATTTCTAGGGGTGCCAATAATTTTGACACGCATGTTTTTGAATAAAATAATTATTTCTTGATTAATTTTTCTTATTTTTTTTTTAATGTTTTATTTTTTTACTCAATTACAGGTCAGATTCATATGATATTTTGAGTGTAAAATCAAGCTGTTAAACAACAATGACATTTTTTCACAGCCTTTTTTCTTCATATTTACCTTGGGTGACAATCACTCAGGAGGGCACTGTACATCAGTGTATGTTTGGAAATGTATGTGTTTACATCTCCCCACATTTAACGCAGCTCGACCCCAACTATGGCTTAGCCTTTGGTCAATTTCATTCAGTTCAACTTCTTCACTTAACCTTACATTACACACACAGACAGACGCACAACCTTTAACCTCCTTTTGTGCCCTCCAGATGACCCCAAACCCCCTCTCAGTTCCTGCAGACCAGTGTAGTCCTCTCTGTCTCTCTCTCCCCCCACTCTCTATTCTCTCTCTCTCTCTCTCTCTCTCTCTCTCTCTCTCTCTCTCTCCCTCTCCTCTCCTCTCTCTCTTACTCAACCTTTTCTTCTCTCTCTCTCACCACCAAAACGCCACAACCGTTTTCCACTGAGGGGTGAGAGAATGTGCCCTGAGCGAATGGGTCCGATTAGACCTACATGACTCATTGGATCCAATAGAGGAAGAAAGAGAGGAGCCGGGCTTAATTGTGCAATGGGAGGCTAAATGGCGTTATGTAATGTGATGTGAGCGATATGATGGCCACCCCCACCTCCCCCTCCTCATCTCCTCCCTCCATCCTTCCTTCTGTCCTTCCCAGAGACCTCGTCTGCGATCTCAGCCCAGGCCTCCACTCGAATTCACCCTCTCGGAACTCTACTCCTCCACACACACACACACAACACACAGGATTTCTCACCACATGTACTTGTAGCCTACCCCTCGACTCCCCGTCTTAGAGCCCTGCTACACACCATAAATTGAGCCCTTCACGACCCATTTGATCAATTAAGCCAATACGCAACGCAACGCTACCGACATAACATAAGATTCTGATCGGGAGTGTGTGGGTGTGAATGAGCTACGGTACATGTGTTTGGCTGTGGATGTCCCTCTGTCCATCGGTTAGCGCTGTGTGCGTGCAAATGTGTGTGCGTCTGCGTGTATATCTGTGTGTGTGTGTGTGTCGGCTGCGATGCTAGCCCTCTGTTCTCTGCGATGTGTGCGTTTGTGTGTATGTGTGTTAGGACCACCGTGGAGAGGAGGGTGGGGTTGTGAGGGGGGGGGGGGGGGGGCATGTCTTCTGACTTGTCTGTTGTTGTTGTTGTCTCCCTCCTCAGGTTGTGTCGTGTCATGCGTTTGTATGTCGGCTCTTGTTGCTCTGTGTTACACTTGTCTGTCTGTCTGTCTGTCGCTGTCCTCTCCCCAGTCTCTTGTCCCTCCCTCCGTCCGTCCGTGGTGTGTCCTGTGTTTTCCTTTTTGCTCCCTTTGTTTTTGTTTTGTGTTGCCGTGTCCTCTTCTCACTCCTGTGGCTCTTTACTCTGGTGTCTCCTCTCGCCTTACTCAGAGACGGCAGTACAACTGCCATGTTTAGCAGTGTACAAACAGTCACACAAACAATACACAAATCCAAGATACTGTATAATCCATACACAAATTGGAGAATTCTGAGAGAAAAAAACGGTGACTCATTTAAAACCAGATGATTGAACCAAATCAGCGTTAACATGTTTGTGTCTATATAAACTGGTAGCAGAGTAAAGGCCACTGGTGTGTACTGGTTCATTTCTTGAAGTGAAAGCTGGTTACTTCTCTCTCTTTTCTGGAATTGCCCTCCACTCAGAGGTGACCAGAACATTGTTTCATCACAGTACCAGGAGGGTGCCCAGGCCCTATGTGCTAGTCCAGAGTCAGTCCGTTGGACCTAAATCCTCTCCATTCTCCTTTACAACCCTAAACCAAGACTGACTCTGGATCAGATCTTATGCCTGCTCCCTAATCCCCAACCACCACAAATGTCCCTATATGAGTGGCATTGACTCAAGCTGACAAGCTATCGTAGTCTATAAGGCAGTAGATCTATGAATGTTAGTGGCTGGAGTGGGGGATGCATTTGGCTGTGCTGAAACACTGTTCACGAGTCTAGTGCTTTTAAGGTGTGCTTCAGTCTTTTAGTGGGAGAGCACTAAGGCCAGGCTAGATCAAAACGTATAGGTCTAGTCTAGATACTGTACACACTTTGGGAATGAACTGCTTACCGGCACTGGGCAGGTGTATAGGGCACCCCTCCACACACACAGTGTTACAAACAGACTGGCAGACAGACTGGCAAACAGACTGGCAGACAGACTGGGCAACAGACTGGCAGACAGACTGGGCAACATACTGGCAGACAGACTGGCAGACAGACTGGCAGACAGACTGGGCAACAGACTGGCAGACAGACTGGGCAACAGACTGGCAGACAGACTGGCAGACAGACTGGCAGACAGACTGGCAGACAGACTGGCAGACAGACTGATTTACAAGCAGACAGACAGACAGACAGACAGACAGACAGACAGACAGACAGACAGACAGACAGACAGACAGACAGACAGACAGACAGACAGACAGACAGACAGACAGACAGACAGACAGACAGACAGACCAACCATAAGACAGACACACTGCTACGTGCAGTGCTAGATAAGTGACGGTAGTAGCCGTACGGTCTGTGGTGACTAGCTGACTGGTGTTAGTGGTGGTTAGTGTGTTGAGCCACAGCCCTTGATGGCCCTGTAATAATAATAATAGCAGCTTCATCCACACTCTAAAAGCAAAAAAAGACATCCTCCAAAGGTGCCCCAAAATGGCTGCCGGCATTCCGCTTTTAAAGTGGGATATAGTGCTTTAAACCTCCCCTTCTTCCCCTTCGTCCTCCTCCTCCTCCTCCTCCTCCTTCTGGCGCTTCTCCTTTGTTTCTGTGCCCAGAGTGGTTCTGCTGGTTAATAGCTTTATTTTATTGTGGTTTATTTTATAACACGTGCAGCTTTGACCTCTGTTGACAAATGCTAAAGTGCAGAGGTCAGGAGAAGTTAAAGCTTGGAGGCTTTGGCTCCTTACGTCTATACCCTGCATCCCAATATCTGTCCTGACTCCTGAAGTGTGCACTTGTTCACTCCCCCTCATAGATTTAAAAGAAAATGATTGGTATGCCTCAAACATATGGTGGAAACTCTGTCTAGAGCAAATCCAATGGTTACACAAATCCAATGCTTTTCAAATGCGCTGGGGGAAGCACAAGCGTACACTTCAGAAGAAAGGACATATTGGGAAGCAGCCTTTCTCTCCCTCTCTCTTTAATACTTTCCTCTGATAAATATTGTATAGTGTAATAGTGTAATTGGTGTGTTTGAGGGTGTGTGTGGATATTGTGTTGTGTTTTATGTACAATGATGTGTGTATAATTTGTTTATTGGTGGTTATTATTTTCTTGTCTGTAATGTACTGTGGGGTTTTCTTACTTATGAGTTTTATTTTATTTTTCACCTCCTTTCCTTCTTCATCTTTACCGCTCCTCCTCTTTTCCTTTCACACTCTCTCTCTCTCTCATTCTGTCTCCCTTTTCTCCTTATTTCCCACTGTTGCCAAGGAAACAGTGGAAGAGAGCATTCTGGGACTTTTGTGCAAAGCATTCTGGGTTAGATTATTAATTTCACTTTAATAATATGTAAATATGTTGTACTAGTAAGTAATCAAATCTGATAATACTAAATGTAGTCATCAAACCATGCTCCCACGATGCACTGAGTTCAAGTTGTATTATTATTATTATTTATTCTACGGTGTTTGTTTATCATTTTAGTATTTTGCTTTTTATTCTCATCATGTACTATTAATTAGAATGTATTATTTTGCGAAAGACCTCATCAAATCCTATCCCTATTAACCCTAAAGCAGACAGCAGTGCAGCATCAGCCCTCAGGACTCTTATTGGAGCAGAGTGGCTTTGTCCTGTAAGAGCTGATCCGGGACCAGGGTGAATCTCCTCCCTAAGGATTCCTAGTGGAGCAGAGAACCTTTGTCCTGTAAGAGCTGATCCAGGACCAAAGTGTTCCCCTGAGAGCAGCTTGAGTGGCACTTACAGTCTGTCAGGCTCTGCTTTTAAAACACTGGAGTAGTCCAGGAGTGCTTCCAAAATGGCACCCTATTCCCTATGAAGTTCACTACCTCAATGTGCACTGGTTAAAAGTAGTGCACTATATTGGGAATAGGGTGCCATATTTGACTGGAGTGGGTTTGTTTAGAATTAGTGGTCCGTTCAATTAATCTCTCTCATGTGAACTGTTCCAGTTGATCTCTTCTACCATTGATTTCCCCCCATGGACACAAAGCACCACCGCCATTAGGCTGCTGCTCTCTCTGTGCTGCACTCGGAATCATTGATGGACAGAAGGAGATGACGTTCCACAATGGTGTTCTCTCTCACTCTTCCCCTCTCCCTATTTCTCTCTCTGCTTCTCACTCTCCCTCTCCCTCTTTATCTCTTTGCCACTTTGTGGTCATCAGATGGTCATCTGAATCAGGGTTAGTTTGGCAGCTGGGGTGAAAGAGGAGCGATTACGATAGAGGAAACCAAGTCTAGATTTAACTTTAGCCTGCAGCTTTGATATGTGCTGAGAGAAGGACAGTGTACCATCTAGCCATACTCTCAAGTACTTGTATGAGGTGACTACCTCAAGCTCTAAACCCTCAGAGGTAGTAATCACACCTATGGGGAGAGAGGCATTCTTCTTACCAAACCACATGACCTTTGTTTTGGAGGTGTTCAGAACAAGGTTAAGGGTAGAGAAAGCTTGTTGGACACTAAGAAATCTTTGTTGTAGAGTATTTAACACAAAATCCGGAGAGGGGCCAGCTGAGTATAAGACTGTATCATCTGCATATAAATGGATGTGAGCGCTTTCTACTGCCCGAGTTATGTTGTTGATGTAAATTT
Organism: Salmo salar; assembly: GCF_965601325.2. NCBI lineage: Eukaryota > Metazoa > Chordata > Actinopteri > Salmoniformes > Salmonidae > Salmo > Salmo salar. Next base: position 3,776,887 of record NC_138313.1, read on the forward strand.
GAGAAGAGCGTGGGGCCTAGGATCGAGCCTTGGTGTACTCCCTTGATGACAGGCAGTGGCTGAGACAGCAGATTTTCTGACTTTATACACTGCACTCTTTGAGAGAGGTAGTTAGCAAACCAGGCCAAAGACCCCTCAGAGACACCAATACTCCTTAGCCGGCCCACAAGAATGGAATGGTCTACCGTATCAAAAGCTTTGGCCAAGTCAATAAAAATAGCAGCACAACATTGTTTAGGATCAAGGGCAATGGTGACATCATTGACGACCTTTAAGGTTGCAGTGACAGATCCATAACCTGAGCGGAAACCAGATTGCATACCAGAGAGAATACCATATACAGCAGGAAAGCCAGTCAGTTTATTATTGACAAGTTTTTCCAACACTTTTGATAAACAGGACAAAATAGAAATAGGACTATAACAGTTAGGATCAGCTTGATCTCCCCCTTTAAATAATGAATGGACCGTGGCTGCCTTCCAAGCAATGGGAACCTCCCCAGAAAGGAGAGACAGGTTAAAAAGGTTGGAGATAGGCTTGGCGATGAGTCAGATAGGAATCCTGACTTAATGAAGTTGTGATTAAAGAGCTCAGCCATGTGCTTCTTGTCAGTAACAACCACATCATCAACTTTAAGGGACATGGGCAGCTGTGAGGAGGGTTTATTCTCCAGGTATTTAACCGTTTTCCAGAATTTATTGGGGTTAGACCCACAGAGAGAGAACTGCTCCTGAAAGTAACTAACTTTGGCCTTCCAGATAGCCTGAGTGCACTTATTTCTCATTTGCCTGAATGAGAGCCAGTCAGCCTGAGTATGCGTGTGCCGAGCCTTTCGCCAAATGCAATTCTTGAGGTGGAGTAACTCTGCAAGATCACGGTCGAACCAGGGGCTGAACCTTTTTTGAACTCTCATTTTTTTTATGGGGGGTGTTTGTTAATAATACTCCAGAAAATATTTAAAAAAGAAGGTCCAAGCGTCTTCGACAGAGGGGATCAAGCTGATTCTATACCATTTTACAGAGGCCAGTTCATGAAGGAAGGCTTTCTCATAAAAGATTTTTAGCAAACGTCTATGACAAATCAGGACAGGTTGTTTCACTGAGCAGCCATTGTGAACTCAGGCTGTAAAACAGTGATCACTAAAGTATTACAGAAAACACCAGACTGATGCCTGTCAGTATTATTTGTGAGGATAACATCAAGAAGAGTAGTCTTTTCTGGGTGTTTGGAGTCATACCTTGTGAGATTGGTAATAATCTGAGAATGATTTAGGGAATCCAATTGATTTAGGACTTGGTCAGGTGGTTTAAACATGTCCCAGTTTAGGTCACCTAGCAGGACAAATTCAGACTTAGTATAAGGGGCCAGGAGAGAGCTTAGGGTACAGGCCGGTGCTGATGGAGGACGATAGCACCCAGCAACAGTCAACAAAGAGCTATTTGAAAGTTTAATACTTAAAACCAGCAAATCAAATTGTTTGGGGACAGACTTGGTAGAGACAATCGAGCACTGAAGGTGATCCTTGGTAAAGATTGCCACTCCCCCACCTTTGGAAGATCTGTCTTGCCGAAAAAGGTTATAACCAGAAAGATTAACATCAGTATTCAAAACACTCTTCCTTAGCCATGTCTCAGTAATGACCAACACATCTGGATTGGAGCTTTGATCCCACACTTTCAATTGATCAATTTTAGGTAATAAGCTTCTAGTGTTAACGTGTAGAAAACCCTACACGGTAGCAGAAATCAGTGAAGCAGATATCAGAGCACAAGTCAGAATTAGGGCTAGCAACAGTAGATGGGCCAGAGTGTACATGCACATTTCCAGATATCATCAACAGTAATACAATCAAGGCACAGCATAGGACAGGGAGAGCTCCTCAGTGCTGATTTATGACATCTGAATGTGCATCAGATGGCTACAAGATCATATTGTACAGCAATTTCATCAGGTAACATGAATACAAAGCCGGCGAGAGGTGGTTCGAATGGGATGTGTAACTAATAGGGAGTAAGAGTCCCGAGTGTGGGAACAAACATTGTTCGTAGTCAACAATGCATGCAGGAGTCTTGAGGCAAATAGCAAAATGTACAATAATTAAAAAATATATATATAACAACATGGGGCTAGCCATTGTAAGTTCAGAGTCACTCGCCCCAACAGTGCTTGTGTGCTGGAGGTGAGTGAAGGCTCGGGTGGGGCGGGGGGGGGGGGGGGGGGGGGGCTGTACCAGACAGGGGGAGACAACCAGGGCAGACGGTAAACAGATCACATGTGACAGTGACATAGAGTCTGCATTATGTCAACAAATAGACTGGGCTATACTGCAGGTGACAGTGAGACCTGGAGGGTGTGTGTGTGTGTGTGTGTGTGTGTGTGTGTGTGTGTGTGTGTGTGTGTGTGTGTGTGTGTGTGTGTGTGTGTGTGTGTGTGTGTGTGTGTGTGTGTGTGTGTGTGTGTGTGTGTGTGTGTGTGTGTTATTTATTGTCATGTCTCGGTCATTGACGCCAACATGGAATCATTTCTACTGTATATACTCTGGTTATCCTCTGTATATACAGAACATATATGTGTAACATACATCTAAGGGTTATGTTCATTGTAGCAGTGTCAGTACAACAAACTGTTTCCTGTTTCTTAGATGTGATTGCGTCGAATATTACCATAATACTGAACTAACCCTTTTCACCTCATGGAATATTTCTCTTTCTCTGTCTGTCCTGTCCCTCCCCCTCTCTCTTTCTCTCCATTTTACTATTTTCCCCTCTCTCTCTCTCTCTCTCTCTCTCTCTCTCTCTCTTCCACCCTTTCCCCCCTCTCTCTTTCTCCTTCAATCTCTCTTTTCTGCCCTCCCTCATCATTCTCGCTCTTTCTTTTCCGCCCCATTCTCTCTCTCTCTCTCGCTCTCTCTCATCTCTTTCTTTCTCTCTTTTTCTCTCTCTCTCTCTCCGTCATGGGCCACTATCAAGGTACATGCAATATGCATGAGGAAAAGAACAGTATGATTAGATTCTTCAGGAGGAGATGTAGTAGGTTCATTCATCTATAGCGCCCCTCTCACTCTCCCCATCGTAAGTAATGTGTGTTCAGCATGTGTGTTCATATATGTGTCCATGTGACATAGCAGAGAGCTGGCCATCTAGGCCCCAGTGTGGTTTCCTATGAATCAACTCAATGTTCTTTGGGGATATGGTGTTTGTGTGTTAAAACGTGGTTCTGTTTGCCATGCTATGTCTGATACATACAGATGTTCTACTGTATGTATGGTTACTGTGTCAATTGTGTTGTTGTCTGTCATCATCCATAAATGTGAAAAATGTGTTTCAAATATTGCCTCGGGCGATTACAAATCTACATGTTGTTTCGTAATGTGAAATAACAATAATCAGCCAATGCAAATATATCATAATTTATATATAATACTAAAAAAGTGGGAAAGTAATAAGAAACATTTATGCAAATTAAATCTATAAATTAAAATGTACTATACTTTGGCAGTTTAAAACCATGTATAGTACAGTTGAAATCGGAAGTTTACATACACTTTAGCCAAATACATTTAAACTCAGTTTTTCACAATTCCTGACATTTAATCCTAGTAAAAATTCCCTGTCTTAGGTCAGTTAGGATCACCACTTTATTTTAAGAATGTGAAATGTCAGAATAATAGTACCGATAATGATTTATTTCAGCTTTTATTTCTTTCATCACATTCCCAGTGGGTCAGAAGTTTACATACACTCAATTAGTATTTGGTAGCATTGCCTTTAAATTGCTTAACTTGGGTCAAACGTTTCAGGTAGCCTTCCACAAGCTTCCCACAATAAGTTGGGTGAATTTTGGACCATTCCTCCTGACAGAGCTGGTGTAACTGAGTCAGGTTTGCAGGCCTCCTTGCTCGCACACGCTTTTTTCAGTTCTGCCCACAAATGTTCTATAGGATTGAGGTCAGGGCTTTGTGATGGCTACTCCAATAACTTGACTTTGTTGTCGATAAGCCATTTTGCCACAACTTTGGAAGTATGCTTGGGGTCATTGTCCATTTGGAAGACCCATTTGCGACCAAGCTTTAACTTCCTGACTGATATCTTGAGATGTTGCTTCAATATATCCACATTATTTTCCTACCTCATGATGCAATCTATTTTGTGAAGTGCACCAGTCCCTCCTGCAGCAAAGCACCCCCTCAACATGATGCTGCCACCTCCGTGCTTCACGGATGGGATGGTGTTCTTCGGCTTGCAAGCCTCCCCCTTTTTCCTCCAAACATAACGATGGTCATTATGGCCAAACAGTTCTAATTCTGTTTTATCAGACCAGAGGACATTTCTCCTAAAAGTACGATCTTTGTCCCCATGTGCAGTTGCAAACCGTAGTCTTGCATTATTTATGGCGATTTTGGAGCAGTGGCTTCTTCCTTTATGAGTGGCCTTTCAGGTTATGTCGATATAGGACTCGTTTTACTGTGGATATAGATACTTTTGTACCTGTTTCCTCCAGCATCTTCACAAGGTCCTTTGCTGTTGTTCTGGGATTGATTTGCACTTTTCACACCAAAGTACGTTCATCTCTAGGAGACAGAACGCGTCTCCTTCCTGAGCGGTATGACGGCTGCGTAGTCCCATGGTGTTTATACTTGCGTACTATTGTTTGTACAGATGAACGTGGTACCTTTAGGTGTTTGGAAATTGCTCTCAAGGATGAACCGGACTTGTGGAGGTCTACAATGTTTTTCTTATGTCTTGCCTGATTTCTTTTGATTTTCCCATGATGTCAAGCAAAGAGGCACTGAGTTGGAAACCAGACCTTGAAATACATCCACAGGTACACCTCCAATTGACTCAAATGATGTCAATTAGCCTATCAGAAGCTTCTAAAGCCATGACATCATTTTCTGGAATTTTCCAAGCTGTTTAAAGGCACAGTCAACATAGTGTATGTAAACTTCTGACCCACTGGAATTGTGATACAGTGAATTATAAGTGAAATAATCTGTCTGTAAACAATTGGAAAGATTACTTGTGTCATGAACAAAGTAGATGTCCTAACCGACTTGCCACAGCTATAGTTTGTTAACAAGAAATTTGTGGAGTGGTTGAAAAACGAGTTTTAATGACTCCAACCTAAGTGTATGTAAACTTCCAACTTCAACTGTATATGCATGTATTTAAGCTGCTTGTATTTAATGCCACAGTGAATCTACAGTGATAGATACTACAGTGATACCACAATAATACTACAGTGATACTACACTAATACCACAGTGATACGATACTACAGTGTTATTGTAACAATACTACAGTGATACTACAGTAATACTACTTTAGTGATAGTACAGTTGTATTACAGTGATACTACACTAATACTACAGTGATACTACAGTTGTATTACAGTAATTCTACAGCACACATATTATTGAACTCTATTGCTACAAAGGTATCTACTGCACAATACTGGTGTATATAGCCTATACAGTATCTGACATCAACTACCTGAGCATGCATATTTATTTACATCACCTACCAACGATCCAAACACTAGATATAATACAAAATGGCTGCCATAACAAAGTATATAACAACTCTGATATTGGAAACCTTATCTACATGTAGATTTGCGCTGGGGGAAATATTTGTCCCCTTGTACCCCCTTGTTTTCCTCCCTCACTCCCCTCTTTCTCCCCCCTCCCCTCCCTCCCCCTCTCAGACTAACTTCCATGTTCCGTTCCATCCCATCCCCAGGACATCCCCAGTCATTACACCTGCGTAGCATAACTAAAGTTTGACCTGAGGTACGTACAACCGACTAGCTTCTTGCCCTCCTCCTCTGTAATACTATCTTCACACTATCAAGCTGACCCGAACCATGAAGCGCTGGCTCAGATATCTTCTTTTCACATTGTCCATTCCAGCAGAGTTCCAGCAACTGTAGTGGATGCATAATCACTAACCAGGCCAGCGCAGTACAGCTTGGTTGAACTCGGCTCTGTTTGGCTCGGTAGTGTGAAAAGGGTATAGGAGGAACAAGCTGGTATGTCACGGCTTTGGCAGGAACAGTGCTTCATTCTGCTGCATTAAACAACCAGGCTTTGCCGTAAAGCCATGTAGATTGGTGAATGTGTGAATGTGTTCAACCTGATATATGTAAGGATGTAATGCAAGGATGGAGTAGAATTACATCCATTAGCTTTTACAAATCTAAAAGTGAATTCAAGTAGATTTTTTTATACTCTTGAGATCTAATCGCATTGATAATCTTTGATAGTGATGCACAATGCATGTTTTACAGCAAGAAATCTTTGGCAATGCATATAGATCACATACTAGCAGGCCAGTTTTAACTCATCTTGTTTTATTGGGTGTGTGTGTGTGTGTGTGTGTGTGTGTGTGTGTGTGTGTGTGTGTGTGTGTGTGTGTGTGTGTGTGTGTGTGTGTGTGTGTCTGTGTGTGTCTGTGTGTGTGTGTGTGTGTGTGTGTGTGTGTGTGTGTGTGTGTGTGCGTGTGTGTGTGCGTGCGTGCGTGCGTTCGAGTGTGTGTGTGAGAATACAGTATGCATTTGTGTCAAAAATTAAGCTATGAAACAGTTAAGTTCTCCCGAGTGCTAGTCAAACAATAGGAGTTCCTGATAAAGTCAATAAAAAAAACGAGTAGATTATTCAAAAAGAGATCATATTTGTACCGTTTTATTGGCTAATTTGTTATAATTATTATATTATTATTTTGCTCTCTTTGTTGATAGTGATGGTTTGACATTTTTTGTGCTAATTTAATGAACTATTTTTGCTTGTACTTCTATCTCTCTCTCTCAGTCTCTTTCTCTCTGTCACCTCCTAGTTGTAAGGTGCATGTTGCATGGTGTGTTGGATGCTGTGAGGGAGGTGATCTGGGTAACGTTAGATGAACAGTACGGCCAATAGCCATTAGCCAATCAAACTGTCACTACCAACCACATATTCGCCTATCTATCTATTGTATTTACACATAGCCTAGTTCTAAGTCATTATATAGGGCCGGGAGTTTTGTCCAGACCACCTGATCCGACCAAGAAAAACCCAAGGTTCTATTTCAGAGTTATATAATGAGGGCCCAGAGTTTTTCCCAACCCTGTGACCTGACCAAGGAAAACCTCCCAGTCCTGTTTCATGACATTACAATTCCACAAATGAATCATTACGCTAGGTATGCCTGGAATCCGTCCAACGGTTACCAACCGTTACTCATGGTTACCACATTGTTCTTTCCCACCTCAACCTCTCCTGAGCAGGGCCTTCGTCCCGGTCCCTGTCCTGTCCTGGTCTCAGCGAGCTGAGCTAAGCGAAGCTTCTTTAAAGCCTGAAAACAAACATGTCATTACTGTAGGACACGATCTCTGTTTGGGAGATATCGATCTCACACACACGCACACGCACGCACGCACGCACGCACGCTCTTCCTAATCAGCTAAGAGTTGCAGGGCTGGGATTGATGTGGGCTGTTACAAGTGTCGACGTCTCAAACACAAAGAGTTTGAATAGAGAGACCAACACAGGAGGTTATCCTACACAGCCATGCACTGTACCTTAGAATAATGATGCGTGTACTGTACCCTACACCGAAAGTGATGCTAGTCAGATGCATGTGTAAAGATATGAAAACAGTAATGCATGCTAAAGCATAAATATATTGTATTTAGAGAGCAGACACATGCACATATATTTACACATCATCCATTTAGACATTAACAGTACATGCTCAGTACATGCTCAAGTTTGAAAGAATCCTGGAAATTCCTGTACCCTCAAACAGGCACACAATCCATTAACACACACACACACACACACACACACACACACACACACACACACACACACACACACACACACACACACACACACACACACACACACACACACACACTCTCTCATCACACCCGCTCTGCCAAAGAGGAGTGGTCAGGTTGTGAAGAACACGATGACCCAGATCTGTCGCATAGCTGTAGCGTACTATCCAGGCAGTATTACCCAGCATACCTCCTGTTCACAGCACCAGCCCATGACTGAGTGGCTCCTATAGGCAATGCATTAATGTAAGAACCTGGCGTTAAACAAACTAATCCGGCCACGACAACGTTAGCCCAGTGCTCCCCAACCCCAAATCTGCCCCTCAGTGTGGTATTCTAAGTTCTAGGTCTAAGTTTTAAATTCCAGACACAGGCCCAACTAATCTGGAAGTATAGTAATGATATTAATACTTTGTAGTTGTGATAGTAATTCAGCGTTGTATTATTTTGTTTTGTGTTCTTTTCAGATTTTGATTTGTTTGTGATGAGCCATGTTTTGTCTCTCATTTTGTTTGTTGGTTTGTGTCAGTGTGAGGAGAGGGATGGGAGCCTACAACCTCTCCCTGTGCTGTTGGCGACTATGGCCCACATTTAATCAACTACAGATATTGAAAGAAACCGCACTACCTGCTGAAGAAAAACAGCATAGACCAGCCTTCATTGCGTTTTCTCTGGTGACCAGCCTTCATTGTGTTTTCTCTGGTGACCCGCCTTTGTTGCATTTTCTCTGGTGACCAGTCTTTGTTGTGTTTTCACCAGTGACCAGCCTTCGTTGTGTTTATGCCGGCGACCAGACTTCACTGTGTTTTTGACACTGATGACCAACATAAGCTGGTCACCTGCAAAACCAGCATCAAGTCACATTATGCTGGCTTGAAAAGGGATTTCTTATTCCTATTGGAATCCAGACTGAGTAGGGATATCCAATAATTGGACCTTTCATTCATTCACTCACTCACTCAAAATCTGCATTCAGCACAACTGCCATGGTTAGAAAAATGTATTAATGAGACTACTACCTAAACCATCTAAACTGGAACAACCATTTCAGTAACGGGAGCAATAAATCCAAATAACAGATTTGATTAGCTGAGAAAAAGATGTAGTATAAGATAAATAGATTAATTAATCAATCAATGTACATGCAAAACACTTTTTTTGTAACACTTTTGCATATCAGGAAGTGTTCTCTGCTGCTGTGATGGTTGTGAAGAACTACCATGTTTTCCATTTATGCCATAAAATGCACTGTTAAAAAGTCCTGTCATTTTACGGTACAGTACAGGCTACTTGTTGTAGTGAAAGTAAGGTAAACAACAGGTTACTGAAGTTTTTCAGACAAATGTAAGGTGTTAATGCTGTAAAAGGACAGTATGCTGCTGAATGTTGGTTACTTGAGACTATACCTCACTTTGGATTTGAACTCACAACCTGTTGGTTGTTAATGACCTGAATGTCCTGCTAACCCCACCAGGTCTGCGGTATGACAGAGATTGGCCACAGATTAAAGGCAAGAATACATTTCTGCACTTTGCTAAAAGTTGCCAAGAACCAAGTAAATAATTGTCAGATTATCTGACAACACCAATGAAAGAATAGCAGTGCTTGATGTAAAGTGTGCATAAATACTTTGGGGATTTCCACCAGGAGCATCTTTATTACCAATAACATATATCCCCACACTCAAAATTAGGGTACAGTTAGAGTACAGTCTTGTTCCCTGGAGTACAAAAGGTCAAAGGTAGACATAAGGTACCTTCAGAGGTACACATAGGAACTCACATGGTATTGGTTGGTTCCTTTTAGGGTACATGTATGGATAATCTAGTATAATGGTACATTTTTCTACCCAATATTTTTTTAATATAAGGTACAATCATCACTTCACTTTGAAATGTAGGTGGGGGAATGTATATATGTGTGTTTTGCCAAACACCAGTTGAAGTGTTGTACCAGTTTAAGGGGGTGTGATGGGAAACTGAGGCCTTCTGAAGGCTTCAGCGCATTCACCAAATTGTGCCGTAAAACAGTTCATTACTCAGAGCTTCATTATCTGTTCACAATGTACATTGTTGACATCTCCTGGTCAGCAATAAATAGCAGCGTGTGATTATCAGATGGAAGTATTTTCCACTGTTTTCATCAAAACTCCTATGCTCAGTTGGAATAGCAGGGTTGTATCTGTCATCATGTTTCCCTTTTTTGCCGTCAAGTTGACTATTTTTCATAATCTGAATCTATGGCGTTATTTAGGATGCTGAAGATAGAACCTTATACTATAGTAAATAAAACAAATTATTTGAACAACAGTGCAGAAAGTGTGCCTTCAACAGGATTTGACCTCATACCCTCACGTCCCTGAATGTTTCATAGTTCCTTACTCTACCTGCTAAACTACTGGTCAGATTAAAATATTTGTACAAAATCGTTACTATATTTGTAAGTACAGTGTCCAGTAGAGGTCGATGTTTGAAAGCGTCTTGGAATCGAAGAAAGCACCGGAATCGCGGCGAAATCAGTGGGATCTCGCATTTTGCAACACACGGTTTGAAAAAGCATGGAATCAAACGTCAAAATCTCGGATGTCATTGATGATGTACTACTGATAAAGTGATGCACACATCTCCACACTGCTTCGAAGTTAGCTGCTTAGCAATTTCAACGCATGCCTCGGAGCTCCGGTATCAAACGTAACATGACTACATTTCACAGGAACTTAATGGAAATGAGTTGCCTTGAAGTTGCTTTGAATTCTGCGTTACCTAATTGGCAACCAGTTGTCAGTAAGTTATTGTAAAAATTCACAGTAACTTAATAGCCAGTAACTGCTAGTAACTCACTGGCAACTAACTGCCAGTTTCTTACTGGCACCTTAACTGGCAACCTAACTGGCAACCAGATGTCAGTAAGTTTTTGTGAAATGCACAGTAACTTAGTTGCATTCAGAATGACTGCCAGAGGCTAACTGTACCTTCACTGAACCTTTCTGATTACAAGATGGCGTATAACGTGACAACTAATCAGCATTCCTGGTGGTGAGCACACTTGGGAACCAGCCTCACCTTCCCTCAACCTCTTGGTTGGTAGCAAACTGACCTTCCTGCCACACCATCAGGTCAGTGAGCGTGACAGAGATCAGCCACAGTAAGTTACTGTGAATTTTACAATAACTGCTTGCAGCAAGCTGACAGTAAGTTAATGAAAATTAAACATGAACTTCCTGATGAAAAACTGCCATTAAGTTACTGGAAAATGCACAGTAACCTCTTAACAGCGCAGCTCTGGATTGTCACAAGCTCTTACAAAGATGTAGAACTGGGACCTGACAAATGAGGCACTCAACCTTTATCTTCTATGATATTATGGCAGTCCGCAAACACACGTTTAAGTGCATGCCGTTACCTACTGTGCTGGAATGTACGATCAATCATGATCTTTCCAATTCTGTACTACCATGAAAATAAAAACCAAATAAATCCCTACTAACTTCTTCCACACCCTGCCCCTCCCCAAAACGCCTCCCCAACCTACCCCCCTACCCCATTAATCTTTACCTATATCATGCTGAAACACCCCACCCTTTGGATTGTTCAGTATGTCATCAACCATTTCAACAGTAACATCTGTTACCCCCAATATCTATTTTACGATAACCTTCAACCTGGCATTTCTACTTTCCACAACCCGAGTCGTATTGATAACCTTACCAATAATAGCTATGACGTCAACTTTATTCATTATCAAAGTGTCCTTTGACAGTGCGCATTCATGAGCGCCCGATTTCTGAACAGGCCTTGAAACCATGCCAGGACCATCATAAACACCAGCCCTGACATTAGGTCCACTTAATACATGAGCAGCCATGGAAGTGGCATCATTCCACACTGTAGCTCCACCAATCTGTTTTACAGCCTCTGCATACGATACATCATGACTCATTTGATATTTCTGAGCCTCTCTAGCCTCTCTCTGCACCTGGTATCCACCAAATGCAGCACTATGTTCCCCCACACAATTACAACACTTAACCTTCACATTGCTCCCACATTCACAGTAATCATGTTCCCCTCCACACTTAGCACATCTTTTCCTTCCTTTACATTGAACAGCTATCAGTCCCATTCTTTGACTTTTAAAACCCCACAATGGGGACAGGACAAATTCTACAACATTGAAACTAAGGAATCCTATCCGTACTTTCCCAGGCATAACCTTCTCAAACCTTAGCAGCACTGATAGGCTTCACTTCTTTGACCTTCTTTCCTACTGATCAACCCTTTGGCCTCAATCACTCTTCCTCCCTTCACATTTTCTTTAATATCATCTATAGACATAGATATTGGGACCCCAGTGATGGCTCCCCTCAATCTAGCATAAGCACCAGTGACATGGCTTTTAATCTTCTTCCCATTAAGCTTTTCCATTTTCAGAATCTTCTCTTGCTGAGCCTGGCTACCACACAATATTAACAATCTACAGTTGAAGTCGGAAGTTTACATACACTTAGGTTGGTGTCATTAAAACTTGTTTATCTACCACTCCACAACCACTTTCTTGTTAACAAACTATAGTTTTGGCAAGTCGGTTAGGACATCTACTTTGTGCATGACACAAGTCATTTTTCCAACAATTGTTTACAGACAGATTATTTCACTTATAATTCACTGTATCACAATTCCAGTGGGTCAGAAGTGTACATACACTATGGTGACCGTGCCTTTAAACAGCTTGGAAAATTCCAGAAAATGATGTCATGGCTTTAGAAGCTTCTGATAGGCTAATTGACATCATTTGAGTCAATTGGAGGTGTACCTGTGGATCTATTTCAAGGCCTACCTTCAAACTCAGTGCCTCTTTGCTTGACATCATGGGAAATCAAAAGAAATCAGCCAAGACCTCAGAAAAACATTGTAGACCTCCGCAAGTCTGGTTCATCCTTGGGAGCAATTTCCGAACACCTGAAGGTACCACGTTCATCTGTACAATAGTACGCAAGTATAAACCGTCATACCGCTCAGGAAGGAGACGCGTTCTGTCTCCTAGAGATGAACGTACTTTGGTGTGAAAAGTGCAAATCAATCCCACAACAACAGCAAAGGACCTTGTGAAGATGCTGGAGGAAACAGGTACAAAAGTATCTATATCCACAGTAAAACAAGTCCTATTTCGACATAACCTGATAGGCCGCTCAGCAAGGAAGAAGCCACTGCTCCAAAACCTCCATAAAAAAGCCAAGACTACGGTTTGCAACTGAACATGGGGACAAAGATCATACTTTTTGGAGAAATGTCCTCTGGTCTGATGAAACAGAAACAAAACTCTTTGGCCATAATAACCATCGTTATGTTTGGTGGAAAAAGGGGGAGGCTTGCAAGCCAAAGAACACCATCCCAACCGTGCAGCACGGAGGTGGCAGCATCATGTTGAGGGGGTGCTTTGCTGCAGGACGGACTGGTGCACTTCACAGAATAAATGGCATGATGATGTAGGAAAATTATGTGGATATATTGAAGCAACATCTCAAGACATCAGTCAGGAAGTTAAAGCTTGGTCGCAAATGGGTCTTCCAAATGGACAATGACCCCAAGCATACTTCCAAAGCTGTGGCAAAATGGCTTAAGGACAACAAAGTCAAGTTATTGGAGTGGCCATCACAAAGCCCTGACCTCAATCCCATAGAAAATTTGTGGGCAGAACTGAAAAAGCATGTGCGAGCAAGGAGGCCTACAAACCTGACTCAGTTACACCAGCTCTGTCAGGAGTAATGGGCCAAAATTCACCCAACTTATTGTGGGAAGCTTGTGGAAGGCTACCCCAAACATTTGACCCAAGTTAAACAATTTAAAGGCAATGCTACCAAATACTAATTTAGTGTATGTAAACTTCTGACCCATTGGGATTGTGATGAAAGAAATAAAAGCTGAAATAAATCATTCTCTCTACTATTATTCTGACATTTCACATTCTTAAAATAAAGTGGTGATCCTAACTGACCTAAGACTGGGAATTTTTACTAGGATTAAATGTCAGGAATTGTGAAAAACTGAGTTTAAATGTATTTGGCTAAGGTGTCTGTAAACTTCTGACTTCAACTGTACCATTTCCAATGAACCGAGCGAATTTGACCTAACTCTTTTTCTACGGCATTAGTTAGTCAGATAGGATGTAAATGAGGCCCTGTGGTCTCATAATACCCTGTCACATTATTACTTTTTTTCCCTACCTACCTTGGCCCTCTTTATGCTTTCTTTACTAGACGCTTCACTGCTTTCAGTATCATGATCTCTCTTCCTATGTCTTTCCACTGCCGACCATTTCGGTCCTTGACCCTCATCCACCCTCTCCATACCATCAGAACTGACACCCATATTGTTCATATTCCAGCACAGCTGTTGCTTCAACAACTTTTTCTCCATTTCCTCCATTTCGTCTCGCACTACTCGCCGCCATTTCCGACTCGCAGACACCACACACCACACCTAAATGATTGCACCGGTTTTCAATGCCTCCGGACTGCACTCATTGAGCAGTGATCGCGGCGGCACACTGCACTGTACGATAGTTCTACCTCCTCAACCTTCATCAAAATACGATAAAACCGGTACAATACTTCCACTAACAATTGGCACAAATACAACATATTTTAGACCATGCCTCCAAATATGCTAATGAGCCCCACCAGCACATTGCCCCCACCTACATTTCAAAGTGCAGTGAAAGTAAGGTAAACAACAAGTCATTTTACAACAATAACACCTTAATTCAACTGTAAAAAAGCAAGCGTTTAAAGTTAAATGGGTTCTCATGCACAAAATGGGTGTCAGCCAATGAAAAGCGTTGATTTACTTGCATGTGATCAAACGCTAAATTGTAGCTGGCACCATCAGATAACATGGTACAAATTAACCCTATGCTAACTTCAACAGGTGGTACTGATTATATCCTGGCACAGGTGCGTCAGCCAATTAAACTCGTCAAAGTAGTTGGACGCTTTCCAACACTTGTTCATGGATGGAAGTGTCCTTAACATAACTGAGTCCAACAGCATGTTCTGATCATCAAAGCAACTATCACGTGTATTTGACTGTCTGGTCAAATTGCTCTCTGTGTAAAGTGCCTAGTCAGTCCACTTAATTGTCACAGATTGTGGCAAGGGTTTGAATCTCACATGATTTTCCCCCCTTATGAAATATTGATTTACATGTATTGTGTTAGTGTTTAGTGCTCGACTTGGACTAAAATAGGTGCCGGTACTCATTTTGGGCGCCGGTACGGTATATATTTAAGTGCAGAAACTGTACAATACTTTTGAGCTAATATTTGATAAGGGGAGCAGGAACTCAAGCATTAGAACATTTGAGGTGCAAGTACTCAGTTCTGGTGAGCTCCTGCCCAAGTCAAGCACTGCTATTGTGTTGAAAAGGGACGTACAGCCAACAGTTTGAAAATTAAGATTATGAATGAATTTAATAAGGAGCTACCTTCTTCAGCCTTGCACACAAACACACTGCTATTGTCTAATAATCATATTGCATAGGCTATATTACATGGACATGTACACCTAAATGTAGGGCTACAATGTTTTATAGGCTGTGCATTATTACAATCATCCACTTCATCGCATGCGTTTTGAATCGAGCATCAAGGACCGGCAGTGAACAGGTTTTTTGTTGTTGTAAGGACCTCATTTATATTTTCCCCATAAAAGCACATGGATTTGTGTGAAACTGGTAAACAAAAACGCAGGGTTTTGACATATATGCGAAAACGTGAAAATGGTGTCTTACGTTAGTAGTAGCTAGTAGCCTAATCAAGGATGCATCAGTGCAATATTGGCACACAACATTTTATTACAGTAGTAAATCTTGAATTTGTAGGTTTAAAATATCCCTCTAGTGCCCAGGGTTGACCTATTTTAAGAAATGACATTGGTTGGTCGATATGAAGTCTAAGATCTTTTATTGGTTGATGAAGAAGTTGTGCCAGGACATAATCAGTACGATTCGTTGAGGTTAGCATAGGGCTAACATGTGCCATGTTATCTGATGGGACCAGTACAATTCTGCGTCACATGCAAGTAAATAAACACTTTTCATTGGCTGATACACATTTTGTGCGTGAAAACTCATTTAACTTTAAATGCTTGTTTGTGTTAACAAGTATGGCCCCACTGTATTTTTACTGCAACTCAGTAGCAGGTAACTTATACTTATAGGATACTTCAGGCACATCTGTAGTATCCTATAAGTATAACTGTAGAACCTGTCATTGGTTCTACCTGGAACCAGAGGGTTCTTCATGAGAGGGTTCTAAATGGAAATCGAAAGGTTCCTCTACAGAGACAAATCAAAGGGTTCTACATGGCACCCAACGGTCCTGAACAGTCCTTCTGAAAAGTACCTTTTCTCTCATGGCTAACTACCAGGAAGTTTTAAAAGACAGGATGAGTGGGTGGGGAGCTTATATTCATGAGCTCGCCTTGACTGACAGCTCTTTGAAACGCCTATGTCAAGAAGCAACTTGGATGCAATGAGCAGCGTTGCAGTAAAATCACATCAAGCTAATTTTCGTGATTCACAAAGCATCTCAAACGTTGAATTTAAAAAAATATATACATCTCCCATTTGGGATGTCTCTTGTGATGCGGTTCACAGCACTGACGGATGTGTTGACTTGACAATTGCGTCACAGTTTTGAACAACCCCCATCTTCTAAACCCTGGCAGTCATTCTGAATGCAGACTGTGGGAATCCACTCTGGTTGGATTCCAATAGGAATTAAACATCACTTTGTAAGCCAGCATAATGTGACTTGATGCTGGTTTTGCTTCAGCTTATGCTGGTCACCAGCAAAAACACAATGAAGGCTGGTAATCAGCGAAAACAGAACGGAAACACAACAAAGGCTGCTCTGCCAGCATAACCAGCTAGACCATGCTGGTCAGACCAGCTTGACCAACTAGATCACACTGGTCGGCCAGCAGAACCAGAACATGCTGGTCAGACCAGCTAGACCATGCTGGTCAGACCAACTTGACCAACATCCGACCAGCACTGACCAGTATGGACCAGCATAGACCAGCTTGAAATGTATGCTGGTCTATGCTGTTTATTTCAGCAGAGCTGCAGGTTTCATACAGAACGTTGATGCTGTATTTTAAGGGTAGATGTGGTTTTACTAAATCAAAATATCCAATGACATTGTCTGTGAGACCTTGTATACAGCGTAAACCACGGTGTGGTTTCTCTTTATCTGTGATTGATTGAATTGGATCCCGATTTTTATGTTTGATGACATGTGCTGTGACTGCCTTTCCGCCCTCATTCATTCCTGCCCAAGAACACATTTTCTATTATCAGTAACAATGGAACAAAGTAATTGATGACAAAAAAAAACAACACCAAGAAAGGACACATTAGGAGGAGATATGGCTGCTTTGAGTTTAGAGAACAGAGGATGATCAAACCTATCCTGTTATGCCACCTAACCTGATGATTCTACTGCTTGGTCGTATGCGGTGAGGTTTATATCCAGATTGCTGCTCTATTGTAACTTCACAACACACACAGACACACACACACATTTTCCTCTAAATTGTATCTGGAAAGAGAGAGACTCACTCTTAAAGGGGTGGTGTTAGATTTTGGCTTGCTCTTAAAGGGGTGGTGTTAGATATGGGTCATGTTCCCCTGCTCAGATGTTGCTGACAGCACCGTCAATGATGTGGCACGCAACCATTGGTTGATGCATGCAACGTCTGAGCATGGGAATGCAACCTTTGGCTCACTCTTAAAGGGATGGTGTTAGAATTTGGCTCACTCTTAAAAGGTGGTTGAATTTAGGCTCACCCTTAAAGGGGTGGTGTGAGATTTTGGAAGACGCAACAACAGCTTGAGCTTGTGTCAAGCCTTGATCTATTTTACCCTACCTGATCATTCTCCAGGTTAATGACATCTGTTCTCTAAAAATGTCAAACAGACTGACACAAGCTGTTGGAAATGCTGAGGAAGCAGAGATGTACAGTAGTGACAAAAAATAAATTCTGAACGCCAGTCACAATGACTAGTTGGGAGTGATGCAAATTCGAACACTAATCTAGCGTAATAATATGTGCATAGAGGCTATCCACAACATGAAAAGGTGCAAAAACTGTGTTTTCCATTTACGTTCTACTACATCGCTGGGAAGGAGGAGGAGGAAGGGAAGAAGGCAGGCTTGGACCATGAGAGGAAGTATGGGCCTGCATTCACAAACCGTCTCAGAGTAGGAGTGCTGATCTAGGATCAGGTCATCTCCAGACATTAAAATATTATCTTATGAATTTGATTTGTTTTGATCTAAAGGTCAAACTGATCCGAGATCATTACTACTGTGATGGGGGCTCTGAGAGGAAGGTGTAAAGGGTGAATAAGGGGGAGGCAGCCAAGTTCTGTTGGGCCCGGTGAAGCTGTCAGTGTTTTCATACGGTCTTCAGACACACATACACACACACACACACACACACACACACACACACACACACACACATACACAGTAAATGTTCTGCTGATGTTTCTGTTCCCAAATTCTGACAACTTCACCAGGTCCAAGTTGGTCACGTTGTTATTCTGGGGAGGTGCTGAATAGAGCTTTGACTGTATGTACTGTTGCCCTGTCCGTCTGTCTGTCCCTCTGTCTGTCTGAAGTCTGTCTTTCTGGAGGTTTAGAATTCAGTGTTGGGGGCTAAAACATATGGATGCTGAGTCTGCCCTCTCTCTCTCTATATATGTATCTCTCTCCTTTTTCTAAGAGACACATGAGTGTTCTTCCCTCTCTTTGTGTATGCCAGAGGGAGCTAAAAGTTACTGGAGCTTGACACCAGCTGTTTTATCCATCAGTACTCTCCCCTCTACTATATTCTACTGTACTCTACTGTGTTGTACTTTACTGTGTTGTACTGTGTATGCTAGCACTACTGACAGAGAGCACCATTTTGTATTGATGTGGCAAGATTTTGATTACATATTTTCATAACTCATTTTCCTGTTTTGTCCTGTCTCTCCCTTCTGTCTGTCTCTGTCTGTCTTTCTCTCTGTCCCTTGTCTGTCTGTTTGTTTGCTTTGGCCTTAAAACTTGATTTGAATTTTCGGTTTGACTGTTGATTTGACTTGATTTGGTATGATTTGGGTTTTAATTGTTGTTTTTTGAAACCTTTTTTATTCATAACAATTGTTATTCTTTGCTATTTCTAACCCATTATATATTTTAACACCACATCTTTGTCATCCAAATTATATCCATGTCCTCCTTAAACATGAACAAATAACATAATAATCATTAAAACATTTAAATTAACCACAAACATTTATGCAATTTTACTTAATATTTATTTTGTACCAAATGTCCTGTATTAAAAAAAATGTTAACCCTAAAACTACTTTTCCCAAAACACCACTGTTGATAACCTCTGTCACCTCTACGGTAACCCCTTGACCTCTAACCTAATGTAACCCTGTAACCATGACAACCGGTCACCACAGCGACAGGCTATGAGAAGTCCCGCAGCCTCAATAACATTTCGGGCATGTCAGGAGCCCCCATGCGCCTCACCCCTATCACCAATCCTTTTGAGCCCCCGGGAACCAACCTCCGCCGCTGTCACTCCCCCATCCCCTCCATTTTGTAGCGTCATGATGTGGAGAAGCAAGCCAACAAGTCAACTACAGAAGGAGCATCAGGAAAGAGAGACATACCAACACCACTGTAATCCCAGTATTCCCAATGATATTAGTCCAATAGTGATAATGATAATGAACTGTAGGGGGTGCCATTTAGCCACATGTAATAATGTTCTTTATTGTAAGCCAGGTAGAGGGGGGCATCCAGTGTATAAGGGACTTAGTGGATATTTTTGCTATTCATTCTAAGACTACATGCACTTTCCCACCACATGCAACGTGCAATATTTTAAGCCGAAGCAAAATGTTATGAGGTATTCGGTGTTAGTCTCCAGCAATGTTCCACCTGATGGAGCAATGACAACACACACACACAAGCACACACACTCATCAACGCACACACACACGCATACTCTCTCTTTCTCTCACAAACACACACACACACACGTATACTCTCACACACCTGCCTTATTAACAGGGATTGAGTGTAGGTTAGCGATTTTAGATTGATAAACAATGTAGTGAGTTACAATAGCAGGCCTCCCTGTATTATAGTAAATGTGTGCTGTTCTTGCACTCCGTATTACCACTAATCCTAAAGAGCTCCTTAGTCAAATGACACTTCTTCTAATACTCTACACCCCCACACGTCATCAAGCCTCAACAGCAAACCCATCCACTCACACACACACACACACCTCTTGTATTTGGGAGAATAACACACTTACACTAACTAACACCAACAAAATATCTAATATATACTAAAATGCATGCATTCGTTTTTTGAAGAAAAAAATCTAACGAAAAACAGTAGGAATAAAAATCACACGAAGAAATTCTTATATTTAACAGAAAATCTTTGAAAAGAAAAGAGGCAAGCCCAAAGTAAGAAAGGTATTTTTTTAGTATCACCCATAAAACAAGCCATGTACTGGTTAGTGCTAGATCTCCCAGGGGAGTTGACTCATTGGACCGTTAAATGCGTTTCTGTGTGCTGAAAATAGACTGTATCATACACACACACCACACACACACACACTTATAGAGACTCACCGACAGATCAAACAGCAAAGGGGGGGGGGGGGGGGGGGGTTGCTAGAGAGTTGTATTATTCTAGCGTTCATTCACTACTATTATTATCATTATCATTATTGATATTATCAGTGACATGTAGAGAGCTGGAGAGAAGCTCTCTGGGGCTTTTGTGCAATACACAGACTCTGATGAAAGCCTGAACATCAACCATCATTGTTTTAAAGAAGAGGTTCCGAGTAGCATCCTAACCCACAGAGAGGGAGGACATAATAACAAACTATTTTTATAATGGTTGTGAGGATTAATGGGCAGAAGGTATGGAGGGATTCTCTCTTCTTTCTCTAGGGGGCGGGGTTCGGGGTGGTAGAGAAGAAGGGGTGGGGGGTGGGACTCGTTCCCATTGGTCGGGAGCAGTAAAAGGGGAGGGGCCATCGAAGCAGAGATCAGTATTTCTCATCATTGACCATATACCGGCCCTCCCTGCCCTCTTGTATGCAGGTGCGTGAAATGAAATGTAGCTTGTTTCTCTTTTTGTAAATAAGGCTCCTCAGAAATCAATCTGTACACATATCAAACTATACAGTCTGCACATGTCAGTGTCAGGAAGGTGTGGCTATATTCAGAAATGGCTTTGGGTCACCCATTAGACGAGAGATCAATTTCGGTCTTTTTCATCTTCATCAACGATCTCCCTCCACTTCCTCCATCCTTCGTTGTCTTCCTGTATCGAGCATTTCACCACATCGCCTCACTCACAATGACTCTTATGATTTGAGTGTAGTGATTTTTTCAGTTTTCTTTTTTCTTTTTCTCTTTTGTCCTTTTTGACCCTCCTCCCACCCCCCACCTCCCGGTCCTGGCTGCTGAACCATCGCACCTCACATAAAAAGAGGGCACCGTGAATGGAGGATGGACTGACAGCGCTTGGTAGAAGAACAGAACGAATCAATGACAAAATGAACAAAAAAGGCAATATACATATATAGAAATATGCAATGTATAGAAATATATTTGTATCTATGTATAGTTTATCCTATGGAGATGTGCTGTATGCTGTATATCTGTGGCACACACGGGAGTTGTGTGGTTTTGTGTGCACAGACATGCATCTACCTCTGGCCCAAGATGCAAGAGTGCCAATTCATCAGAATTACAGATCATTCCTTTCTTTCTCAATGTTTTCTGGGGAAAAAAAGATGGAAAATGAAGTGTTGAAGGAGGACAAATGTTTTCCCTCCACACCAGACATTAGAAAAAAAGAGACCAAAACTTCTTAAAATCTTTTGTTTGTTGAAATGTAGAAGATGACGGGGTTATAGTGACAATGTTAAAAACATTCTATCTTGATATACCCAATGTCGACATTTAAATTATTGTCATTCTTATGGATTGTATATTTTCATTTAAGCGGTTGATTTACAGAAACTTTTATTTTTGTATTTTCCGATGTTACCGTCTATTTTATTATTGATATTTATTGGCATAGAATGTTGCAATTTATTAAGGTAATGCTTATGTCTTTAACTGGTTGTATCCAGTTCTGTTGCTTGAAATTTGTCAGTTTGATTTGATGTGATTTCTTTGGTTTTGATGTTCCCATTTCTCCCCTCCTCATCTCTCACTCTGCCACCTGCTCCTCTCTCACTAGAGACAGAGGGTTGTGTAAGGACTGAAGGTGAAATCTTTTCACATTTCGCAGAAAGGGCATTCTCTATGATCAACATTAGCATTAGCCATATACAGGTGTGGACTGTATACACTCTAGATAGCGTTAAGCTAAAAAGGCTATTAGGGCAACCTCGTTCAGCGAGCGAAGCAAAAAAAATGACAATAAGACAAAACCGTTAGATAATTCAAAGCTCAGGACTCATTAGGTTGAGAGCTGTATCCTCTACAGGCTCAAGTTATGCTGTGAGGAGGTTTGACGTTTATTAGATTAGAATATGAACTGTTGTCGTGAGTCGCTTGACATAGCTCCATATCTGCACTTCATATCTGTACTTATCCAATATTAGCCTGAGTACCAGTCGGTTCGTGCTCTATTACCAAGTCCTTGTCACTCATTGTCACATTAGCTCGCCAATGACATAAGAGTTGGCTAGACAGCACAAACAGATCTGGGACCATGCTAATCTTATCGTAGTGCGCGAGAATCCGAAAAGCCTTCATCTGTGTAGAGTTTGAGTTTGAGGTGGAAGTGTCAGGGAGGGTGACAGCTTGACCTATAACTATGGTTGGTGTGGATTCCATTTTGATTACAGTCAATTCAGGAGATGCATTGAATCTCAATTCATTAATGGAAAATTGCCTGTTATATTAAATGTCAGATTGTTTTCAATTCATGGTTTGCATTTTTATTCACCTCCAGAGTTGATATAATATAAATGGAATTCACCCCAACTTGCACTAGTACTCTACACCCAGAGTAATATGTATGATAATATACATAGATATATTCCCTATATATGGTTTTGCTGACACCCAGACACCAGTCTACAAACTACCAAATCAATATTTTCTAATGTTCTCTCTTCATCCCTACATCCCTCCCTTCCTCCCCTGTCTTCTCCCTTGATCTAGTGCTTTGGGTGTTTGTTCTTTAATTATAGGAATTCTTCTTATACCTGTTATTGGTCCAAATGTTCTGTACAGTTGTAAAGTTTTGACTTATTTCAATCTGCATGGGGTTTCCATTGCAAGCAATAAGGAATTGATATGTCTATATCCAAAATCAAGGAAATATGATTTGAGAAGACATCAGATTTGATCATGAGCTTAATGATTGTGTATATATTTACTGTATATATTAAGTGCATATGAATGTGTATATTTCTATACACAACATATAGACTAACAGCATGCTATTAGGGGAAAAAGCACTTGCCTCTCATAGTTTTGTCTGAGAAGAGTTGAGCTTAAATATGCATGTTAAGATGTTATAGGGTGGAAGAGACCATTGGTAACCTAATGGGGAGGGGGTTTGGGAAAGTTGTATTTTTTAAGGATGGGGAACGGTAACCAGTGGTCTTGTGTAGCTGCTCTGTTATTTCTTGTAGACCTTACTAGACTAACTGGTAATAATAATTACTTTATGATTTATAATTTTTGTTATCTTTTTACAGAGAACTATTCTGAGAGCCCAGTGCTTATCAGGTATATGCAAAAAGAAGCAGTAACTGTGAATTAATACTAGAGAAAAAAATGATCTACTTCTTCCTTTTTCCACGTTAATCAGAATACGTCTTCAAAACTCAATTTCCCTCCGTAAAACCACATTGGCCAAAGCCCACCCAAACCTTACCAACTTTTCAACACACTTCATCACTTTCTCTCCTCTCTGTTTTCTCTCTCTCTTGTTCCATCAATCCATCCTGTCCTGGCCCCCTCTTGCTTGAAATATCCTGAGATACCCAACATTTTAGGGGTTTAACGTTTAAAAGTAAGAGAACTTACTACTTTTGAGCAGGTTCCAAATTCCCCTAACCTCCCCTATGTGGAGGGAAAGCTCACACAACACTTGCATTATTAGTGATCATTTATTTTGATAATAAGTAACCACAAGGTGTAGCAAAACGAAGTAGCATTTAAATACACATCATATCCCAGGTTACAGGTTATTAGTTTATGACACATATTGAGTCAAAGCAGATAGCAAAACGAACCTGAACTGTCACTAACAATCTACAAATAGACTATACTTCCCCCCTGGAGGTAGAATTCACACGTAACCAACCGTAGGCTACAGACAGATACATGACTCATTGTTGAGCAAAAATACTTATGCTACTTCCTTGTGCATCCTGCACATTTTTTAAACTTAGGTTGCATCTGAAATGGCACCCTACTCCCTATTTAGTGCTTTTCTGCATCTGAAATGGCACCCTGCTCCCTATTCACTGCTTTTCTGCATCTGAAATGGCACCCTAGTCCCTATCTAGTGCACTACTTTTGACCAGAGCCCTATTATAGGGGATAGGAATAGTCAATACCCACTGGACACAACGTGGAATAGATATTGAATTGACGTCTGTGCCCGATGGGTAGTGAATATTCCCCCATTGTCACTGGGACAGGATGTTGCTTCTCTTTGACAAGCAGTAGGAGGTGAGCATGTGACATTCTAGAATGGATCAGTAGAGGTTGTTGTGATAGGTGGTTATTTTGCTCATTATTGATGTGCAAGTTGATGGTTTAGTTAGTGGTTTCAGTTAGTAGAGTGATGGTCAGGTATGTGTATCATAGCATGTTTTTGTTCAATCATTGCAGATAAAAAAAAACTCTGGGAAGAAGTTCTTCAGCCACTTTTTTACTAATCCTAAGAAGGGAGAATTACTTTAAGATGCTAAAGTGGAGGATGTTTCTAGTCTAGCCATCAACTGACGTAGAAATGAATTGAATAATATCACCAGTGCAATGTTTTTGACTACACCTCTGTCTTCCCCCTTTTCCACATTTCCCCTTTCCCTCTCTTCGTCAGTCTCCCTCCATTCACAACTCAGGTATATTTCTCTCTATGTTGGTTTAAATCAGTGCTTCCAGACGTAATGTCTATCAGAGCCGAACAGAGAGAAGGTTTGAAATGTTTTGCTTCCTCTCTACTGTATGTATGGACCTGTAAATATTGTATGTCCTGTGTCCTCATCCAAGCTCACCTATGTACCCTGTTATGTGATTCTAAGATTATTTTGTCCCTCCACTCTCCTCTCCCTCCGACACACACGTTTCACCCCATCTCGACCTCTCCACCTTCTCCTATTCTTTTTTTAATTGGTATTTTGAGATGTGCTATCTCTACTGCTTCCATTACAAAGCCCAAAAATGAAAAAACTGACTTTGGGGAAAATGAAAAGACCCCCACCATAAACGTTAAAGTTCCATCTTCCCTAAAAGTGGATTACAAACGTCTCCCGAGGATAGGAGTGGACAGAAAAAAGGCCAGAAAGACTGTCAGACGTTACGTATGATGTTTTGGGGGGGAAGTAGGAACTGTATATTAAAAAAGGATTGTCATCAAAGGAAGAACCATGAAATGGAGGACAGTTTGAGGAAGAAAGAAAAATACTAAATGAGAGGAGGAAGGCAGCTGATCACTTCTCAGTGTAAGAATGTGTTTTGTCTTCTGTGTGCTGTTTTGCTCTGTGCTTCGTGTGCTGTGTTTTCGCAGTGTGTGCTTGCGTGTGTGTGTGTGTGTGTGTGTAACTGTGTTTTGTGTTTGCGTGTGTGTCTTGTGATTCCGTGCTTCGCCCTGTTTCATGTCTCATTTTTTCCTCCATGTTGCCTATCTGTGTGTGTGTGTGTCGGCTGTAGGCTGCCTTCATAAAGTATTCACACCCCTTGATTTATTCCACATTTTGTTGTGTTACAGCCTGAATTCAAAATGTATTAAATATTTTAAAAAATCTCACCCATCTGCACACAATTTCCCATAATGACAAAGTGAAAACCTGTTTTTAGATTTTTTTGGGCAAATTCATTTGAAATAAAATACAGAAATATGTAATTTGCATAAGTATTCATACCCCCTGAGTCAATACATGTTAGAATCACTTTTGGCAGCGATTACAACTGTGAGTCTTTCTGGGTAAGTCTCTAAGAGCTTTGCACAACTGGATTATACAATATTTGCAGATTATTCTTTAAAAAATTGTTCAAGCTCTGTCACGTTGGTTGTTGATCATTGCTAGACAGCCATTTTCAAGATTATCAACCCAATTTAATCCAAAACTGTAGGCCACTTGGGAACATTGAATGTTGCCTTTGCAAGTAACTCCAGTGTATATTTGACCTTGTGTTTTTCGATTATTGTCCTGCTAAAAGGTGAATTTGTCTCCCAGTGTCTGCTTAGCTCCAGTCTATTTATTTTGATCCCCCCAGAAAACTCCCGAGTCCTTGCCGATGACAAGCACACCCATAACCAGATTGCAGCCACCACCATGCTTGAAAATATGAAGAGTGGTACTCAGTGATGTGTGTGTTGGATTTGCCCACAACATTGCCCACAACGTTGTATTAAGGACACAAAGTACATTTCTTTGCAAAATTTTGTGCAGTTTTACTTTAGTGCCTTATTGCAAACAGGATGCATGTTTTGGAATATGTTTATTCTGTATAGGCTTCCTTCTTTTCACTTTGTCATTTAGGTTAGTGTTGTTGATCCATCCTCACTTTTCTCCTATCATATCCATTAAACTCTGTAACTGTTTTAAAGTCACCATTGACCTCATGGTGAAATTTCCTTCCTCTCTGGAAACTGAGTTAGGAAGGATCCCTGTGTCTTTGTACTGACTGGGTGAATTGACACACCATCCAAAGTGTAGTCAATAACTTCACCACGCTCAAAGGAATATTCAATGTCTTTTTTTTACCATCTACCCATTTGGAAAACCTCCCTGGTCTTTGTGGTTGAATCTGTTTGAAATGTACTACTCGAACTGTGGGACCGTATAGATAATTAAACCATATTATTGCACACAGAGTGAGCCCATGCAACTTATTATATGACTTGTTAAGCAAATGTTTACTCCTGAACTTATTTAGGCTTGACATAACAAAGGGGTTGAATACTTATTGACTCAAGGCATTTCAGCATTTCATTTTTTATTCATTTGTAAAATGTTCTAAAAACATCATTCCACTTTGACATTAAGGGGTATTGTGTGTAGGCCAATGACACAAAATCCCAATTTGATCCATTTTAAATTCAGGCTGTCACACAACAAAATGTGGAAAAAGTCAAGGGGTATGAATACTTTCTGAAGTGGTCTCAGCTCTTGGTCTGTGTTAAGCTAAACTAACATTCCTGGTGGGCTGTAGTCCTGTATGGGAATGACCTCCAAAATCACCCTATTGGATTATGACTAACCAATGAATTAAGAGGTAGACAAACACCAGCAGACCTAACAGCCCACAAGAACTGAAACCACCCACGCCAATTGTATTGGTGTCTGTGCGTGTGTCTGTGCAAAACTTACAGGCTTTTCTGCCTTTTCGTATTTTGTGTACATGCATGCCAGATGTGCTTTGCAAAAAACAGGTATTTCGTTTGCTTTATTGTTTATCGATCAGTTGAATTATTTGCTTTGAACAGTTGTACTCATCATAACTAAACCCATCTAGTCATACAATCAAACACTTGACTATAACAATTGAGAATTTGAAATGAATTCAAACTTCCATTCAAGCTCATGTTAGGTTAATCATATCAACTAAACTACCCTGGATCATGTAGGTTTTTAAACATCCAGTCGTAGCTGGTTGATTTTCTAGGTTTGCTGGAACTTCCACTGATTCTTCTCCTTGTTTCTCTCCTCTTTTTTTCCCAGTGTTGAGTTTCTAAAATTCTCCTTCCTGTCCAAGAAGAGGAACAACCTTAGGACACAATTCACCCAGAGCTCCCTACTGGATTCACTGTAGGCTGAAGGGATACGTAACCGGAGAGAGAGAGAGAGAGAAAAAAAAGGAGAGAGAGCGAGAGAACGAAAGAAAGAAAGAGAGAACTGAAGGTGATGATGAACGGATGATAGAAGACAAAGAGAGTCAAAAAGATTTGTTCATCCCTCCACACCAGAAGCATCCTTCGTTCCTGTGGACTCCTCAATCAGCATCATCCCTTAGAAAACAAACTCCAGACCAACGTGACAGACTTACAGTGACTCTGAGTACCTGGAAAAGCATCACACTGAAACACATACCTTATGTCAGCATACTTTACAGAGTCTTATTATACTAAGTCATTGACATTGAAATCCCAGACAAATAATAAAAGAAACAAACAATAGAACATAAGGAAATAGGAAAGAGCCAAAGGGTTATGGGACAGTAGGACAATGTTCCACAACTTGGTTGTCATCCTACTGTGTCATAGATAATGTATGCTTTTAACCACTGTCAAATGTTCCCTTAGACAAATGACATTTTACCGGCTCTCAGATACAGTATATTAAATTGTTTTTAAATCTTCCTATTTAGTACTTCAAAGATCGGACATACAGTAGGGTAGGCTATATAAACAAACTACTGCAGTGGTCTGAGATTACTCAACATAGTCAGCGTGGATGTGACTAGAGAAAAGGAGAGCCAGGTGCTAGCCAATGGCAAAATACATTTACATAACAGTCATTTTACTGTTTTACAGCCAAACACTATGCAAAGCTATGAGGCTGAACAACCATTGCGTCCAGTGACTCTTGAGTCAGCCCACTATGGTGACACTACCTTCTTATGTTCAGTCAGTCACACCTGTTGGACTGTTTTCACTGATTTACAGCCCTCCTCTTACCTCTCACAAGAGACACACTTCAGAAGATATTATGGGCCCCAATAGTAGAGCAACCAGGCATATAGTATACCAGGCCATTGGCCATTTCATTTAAACCTGTGTGTAGATCTGAAATACGATACACTCCATGACTGACTGATGCTGACTCGTGTTGCATGAGAGTGTGTCGGCTGACCCTAACAGATCTACTCATCGACCACTTTGAAGGATTTGGACCTAAAGAAAACCAGTGTGTGTGTGCGTGTGCGCTTGTGAGAGTGTGTGTTGCTGAAGAGTTGAGGAGGACGCCAAAGGAGAGAGACACTGGAAGCATGACCTGCAACGCGCATGCCAAGAAAGGAAGAGACTGCTGGAAAACAAGGACATACATTGCCCTCACTTTCTCGCTCTCAAACTCTCCCTCTCTTTATCACCACCCCTCTGCATCTCAGCATTGCTCCTCCTCTGTAGCAAACTGCATGGCATGATCGAAAAAACCCGAGGAACGAAACGTAGAGAACAAAAGGATGGAGAGCGAGACCAGAGAGACTTTATTTTTTAAACCAAACAATCAAACAATCATTGTCACATCAACCTTTTTCAAAAATATCCAATTGGTAACTATTTGCAAGTGTCAAGATAACAAATGGTCAACTGCTCATTGAGAGAGTGGCTACTGTAAAGGTCTCTCTCCTTTCTGTAGAAAGGAGGATGATCAAAGAGCACTGCTCCTCTGGGGGGGATCAGAAAGGTTCACAAGGAAGTGCGAGAAAATAGCGGGAACAGGGTGAACTTTGATAAACAATTCCGGGAAAAAAGTGAAAATGCATTTTTATTACTTTGTTTACCAGCATGACTATTCTGCATGAGTCTACTTCTGCAAGCCCTAACCCCACCCCCTCCGTAAAAAAAGAGGGCTAGGAATTGAAAAAAAATGAACAAAATCGAGAGGAAACAAAAAATATTTATGTTATATGCAACTAATTTCAAAAAAGAGCAGGATTATATTAAAAAAAAGATCTATATTTTGTTTTGGGATAATAAAAAAGGAATAACGAAAAAAATATATAGGATTGGAAGATACACATTGAACAATGTTTTCTTAGATAAATAAGATACAAACACCACCAAATCTACCAGAGATGAACTATGCGATGAACTTCCCCTGATACTACAACTATTCTACTACTTTGATGACTACTCTTCTCGTGTTCTGCTACTTCTTCTTCTACTGCTCTCACTCTCTGGTCCTACCGCCCTGATTGCGTCCCCTGCTGCCAATTCTCTGTCTTCCACCCCACTGTCCACCCAGGTCCCCTCTCCACTGTCTGTCTGTCTGTATAACTATGTTGGACTGTACTCAGATCCGTCATATTCACTAGGATCCAAACGGAAGCAAATGGCCCGGAACATCCCTGAACTTGTCTAACACG
Source organism: Salmo salar (assembly GCF_965601325.2). Lineage (NCBI taxonomy): Eukaryota > Metazoa > Chordata > Actinopteri > Salmoniformes > Salmonidae > Salmo > Salmo salar. The sequence continues at coordinate 3,807,087 of NC_138313.1, forward strand.
TTTTCCGCTGTAAAGTTGTTTGCTATGGTGTGCACTAATGAATACGACCATGATGGACTCTTGTTGTTCTTTCAGTCTCGTGCTCAAGGTGGGAGATGGCAGCTTCACCACCGGGACGCGGTTGTAGACTATAAGGTCTCGGCTAACTAAAGCAGTGTAGCGATACCTAGCAGAGATTAGACCTCATAACGTCCCCAGGCTAATTGCCTACAGCGCATTGGGAGAAAGTATCTGATCAAGTGAACGAGATTCGCGATGACCTAATACAAGAAATTACCGTGTAGCCCAATAATACTGTAGCTCTGACCCTATACTGTAGCTAGCTAGCACCTGTAGCACTGCACTGACTGGCCAGATAGTGTCATATTAGCTCAGCCCTGATATTGTAGCTAGCTATACGATGCATAGCTTTGTACTGCTATGACATACGCCCCCTGGCGTTGGTGAAGCAGCCATCTTTGCTCCATTTCCTCAGGTGGGGATAGCATATTTCCAGGAAAACTGCTGTTCAAATATGCATGAAGGGAATGCCGAACGGTCTATCTATGCTATCATATTGAGCTTATCTAGATAAATAGTTGTTGTTTCTGTTGATGAACAAAAGCTCATGTTGACCTTCCACCACCACTGCCTGTTTTGCTGGATGCATAGCACCTCACCACACTCTCAACAGATTTTTTTTTGTCTTATTTCCCCCTGTTTTTCCATGTTTATTATCAAGTGAAAACTAATGTTGCTATGTTCAGTTTCTAGGCCTGTATGTATAGGTCATATCTCGCCAGTCACCGCAAACCCTTACCTAGGCCTACATCAGAGTTTAGATAATATGCTGCAGATGTAGCCTACTCTTTGTCGCCCTCTACTGGGCTCCAGTGCATTGCGGGGGATGTAGTTTTATCCCCCAGTGAAGAGTCATCATCTGAGCCGTGGTTAGTATTTAATGTTACAATGGAGGAGGAGGCGTGTTAATTATGTTGGGGGGGGGGGGGGGGGGGGGGGGGTTTAAAATGACGTCACAGACCGTGTCAAATACAATTTGGGTCACATTCATTTGCATATTGCTAGTTTATGTTTTTGTCTCAAATGAGTGTTAACTTGTGTTCACTTGCCAAAATTGTTGCTTTGTTTTTGTTTGTTTATTTGTTATTACGCAATGATGAAGATTTTGATGATGTTCCAGAGATGCTGGGGGCTAACTGTACTGAGAACTGAGCAACTACCTATGCAAGAGTTTGACTGTAGCATATGATTATACTTCAGTGTTTCATTGTGCCAAAGGAGTTCAGTGTGTTGGGTCTGTTTGTTGTGTGGGAGGGCAAGAATGGGAAAGGGTAATGGTGGAAAAAAAGGGTCAGCTACTATATCTAGCATGGTGCATTGTTTTACTGAAGTAAATGGGGGTGTGGGGGTTAAAGTAATTAGAATAGGGGCTCCCCTGAAGACCCTGGAGTTTGCCACTCAGGATATGTCCCTGTACTCGCAGTTTTCATTTGATACACTGGATCTCTGTCATTCATCACCTTATGTCTGATTCCTCCCCCTTTTCCTTCTCCTCGACCCCCATCCCTTTCATATTCATTCCCTCTCTGCCTCTTTCAACTCCTGCCTACTCCTTCTTTCACTCTCTCCCTTTCCAAAAAAGTTTATTATGGCACGATGTTTGTTACCAAAAGAATGATTTGAAATGATAGAGACATAAGTAATCATAGATTATGGAAGGATGCATCACTACTAGACATTTCATTCGTAAGATGGAAATGATTGTTTGTGGGGTAGAGAAGGAGAGGGATCGGGTGCACGGTGGATGGGAAGAAGAGGGGATGGGCACAACAGGCTTAGGTACAGCTAAAGACAGAGGTGAATGGATTATACCCTCCCCCCCCCATCATCCTTCTGGTAGCACAACCAACACAGACCGTTCCATTTAAAATGTCAGGGGGGGGGGGGGGGGGGGGGGGTATATTGTCAGAGCAATAATTTCTTCCAAACCCTCGATTTTGTGGGGGAGTCCAATGCCATTTACCTAAACTTACTGTCAAAGTAACCTTACCACCTCAACAAACAAAAAAAGACCACACAAAAAAAACTCTAACATTTTCATCTTAATTTTATAGCATGCATACACATCTAGTCTCTGAGTTTTGGGATGGGTTTTCACAAAACAGGTGGTGAATATACTGTGAATAACCGCCACCTTATGTGAATGACTGTACTACCACAGTTGTGAGTCTGACTGTGTGTCAATAGGAATGTGTGTGTGTGTGTGTGTTTGTGTGTGTGGGCTACCTGAAGACACGTTGTGCAGGTGGGGGTGTGTGTGTGATCCAGCTCCTGAACTTGGCCACACCCAGTTTATAGGATTGACAGCTCAACACTTGCATAACTTTACTTGAAACCCAAATACAAAACATATCAAGAGAGGAGCAGAGTAAAGCCAGAAACCCCCGCTGTCATATATTCTCTTTCCCCGACGTCTACCTCCCTCTCATCCCCGTCTCCTATCCCCTTCTCTTTCTCTCCCTCCACACATTTTTGAGGAAGAAGCTCTTTTTTGCATCCTTGTTCTTGTGTTTTTCTAACATATTGTTTGAAGTTCAATTGTAATGCATGCGTGGGAGAAAAAAAGGACGACGTAACTTCTTTGTGAATGGCCAGAATGAAGTAACTATCTTTTCACCGGCAATCTCTGTCTTCCTCTTTCTCTGTCAGCCAGTGGTGAGAGGATGGGGGAATATGCAAACTGAAACATACTCTTTAAAAAAAAAAAAAATCTATATCACTTTTTTTGGTTGTCATATTTTTGGTATACTGCAGTGTGGCTTGACTGAATTGGTAGAAATACACTGGCTATTTTTCTATGTTTATTGCACTTGGGAGGTGAAATAGGCTCAGTTTCATGAGTCCGATATCTTTCCTGATACACATACAACAGTCCGGGATATCTCAGCATTGGTAGTAGCATAGTGCCAATCTGTCCATTCTGTTACATTTTTACATGTCCATCTGTCTTTTGCATCTGCACATCTCTACATATAATTTTTTTGCCTGTCACTTCTTCTGTCTATAACAGTAGATTATTTATCTATTAATCTACCCCTCTAGATACAGATATGTCAATATCATTGCTTTACTTTCATTTTTATCTGTTGTTTTAGCTGTTATTTTTCCTTATTTGGTGCCTTTATTTATTTTCTTATCATTTGGTACTCTTCATCATACTCTTTTGTCTGATTTGTGTTTTTGTTGCTGTTTTGTGTTATGATTTTTACATTTGAAAGAACATTGCACTACTAGCGCCAATGCAGCTAATGTTTCTATTGGTCCTGCCAACTGTTGTGACTACATCGCCGCTAAGGGAATAAGGCACTGGGTGCAGCCATGCCACTTTCCTATCAGGGGAGAAAGAGACTGAAGACAGAGACGGAAGAAGAGAAGGTTACTACAATAACACTGAATGGGGTTTATGCTATAAAGACTGATACTGGATACAATTTTAATGTCATAACACAGGAAAAAAAAGAATCAAGAACTGTATAAAATATATTTCAATGGAATGTTTATAATTTACCTTTTATATTTTTGAAACGTGTAAAGAAAAAAGATGAATAAACAGTAATAATTTAACAAACAAGTTTGTGAAAAAAGAGACTTAAACACAGTTCTATAATTAAAAGTATGAAAGTTTGAAAGTGAATGCTAATTAAACTGAAAAACTCTTCTCCATTGCAGATAGGAAAATAAAACAAGAATAATAAAATGAAGGAAAAAAAACCCACAAAATTAACTGGAAAAACAAGCAAATCCAATTCAAAGAGAAAACATCAAAAACTCAATAAAAATATTAAAAGCTTATGCCAAAATGTTCTATTTGTGTCCTGTGCATTTTTTGTACATCTAGCTAACAATTACTATCATGACTGATATTATGGAGCTTACTGACTGACGCTCATGTTGAGGACTTTTAGGGGTTATAGTTAAAACATGATTATTGCAGCACAAACATCATCTTCAACTCATGTATTTATTCATCCTAATAAAATGGCACATTTAATACATTACATTCAAGTCAAACATCCCAAATGTTTTTTATTCAAAATACAATTTTCCTACATTTTCATAAACTTAAAAAATATCAAATCGGTATTCATGTGTTATTTCTGTAAAATATTGTATTGAAAAATAATATGACCTTTCTGTAGAAAAACAATCACATAACATGATTGGCTGTCTGCTAGGCTTACACTGGTTTCTCATTTCAGGCAGATACCCTAATCTAGCAGGATACCAACAAACATGATGATATACCCTTACGGGAAAAACCACATGATTTCACATGTGAAATTTCCACATGTAACATTTTATTTCACATGTGAAATCATTTGAAACCATGTGGTTTTGGAACACTTCATGTGATGACATACATTTTTATTTTATTTGCAGTTTCACATGTAAAAATCACATTTTCACATTTGAAATCGTATATACACGTGAAATAACTGTTCACATGTTGAGTGAAATTTTCACCTTTGAAAACAAAAAGTGACACATGCGAGGTCAGTTGTTCACATGTGAAACCATTTGTTCACATGTATTCAATACAGAGTTCACATGTTAACACCACCTTTCACATGTGAGAATAACATGTTTTCACCTCACATGTGAATTGCAGTTTCACATGTGAAAATCAAATTTTGACTTTCACATGTGAAAAACGTTCAAATGTTGTGAGGTGTATTTCATGGTATCACATGTTGAAATTTTGCAAATGTGCAATTTCATATTATCACATGTTGCTTTTACATGTCACATTAACTTCCCATAAGATCACATGTTAAACACGTGAAATTCATGTTTTTTTCCCGTAAGGGTAGTGACACAAAATGTACTGAGCTCTGCCCCAACACTTTGGTTTCATTACTGTAGGTCAATATATACAGTGCCCTCAGAACGTATTCACATCCCTTTGAGTTACAGCCTGAATTTAAAATGGATTACATTGAGATTTTGTGTCAAAGTAGAATTATGTTTTTAGATTTTTTTTTACAAATGAATTAAAAATGTCTTGAGTCAATAAGTATTCAACCCTTTTGTTATGTGAGCAACAATAGTATTTAAGAAGATTTTTTGTGATTCAAGAGTAACATTAAAACAGAATAATATGCCACACCAACATTAGATAACTATACAGAAAACCCTCAAATTGCTGAGATAAGTACATGAAATCAATGAGAGAATAATCAATCAGATTAACTGAAAACTAAAATAGCAGTGCAGATGGCTGTCTTTTTCTAAGTGCAGAGATGTAATAAGAGTATTTTGTGTAGAACGTTGACAAAAAAAAATATGAAATCCATTTTAATCCCACTTTGTAACAACAGAATTTGGAAAAAGTCAAGGGGTGTGAATACTTTCTGAAGGCACTGATAAAAAGGAGTTTAATTTGATTTAAATTGAGGTAAATTGACTGAGAACACATTCTCATTTACAGCAACGATCTAGGGAATAGTTACAGGGAAGAGGGATTAATGAGCCAATTAGAAGCTGGGGATGATTAGGTGGCGATGATGGTATGAGGGCCAGATTAATTTAGCCAGGACACCGGGGTTAACACCCCTACTCTTACGATAAGTGCCATGTGATCTTTATTAACCACAGAGAGTCAGGACACCTGTTTTAACGTCCCATCCAAAAGACGGCACCCGACAGAGGGCAATGTCCCCAATCTTTGCACTGGGACATTGGGATATATTTTTTTTAGACCAGAGGAAAAAGTGCCTCCAACTGGCTCTCCAACACCACTTCCAGCAGCATCTGGTCATCTTATTTATCCGGAGTAAACCAGAAGGTTTGGTAACTAATAATACATAGACTAGGTAAACAAATGTATTTGTGTGTGTGTGTGCACGCCCACACGTTTGCATGTCATGTCAAACAATTGCGTTTGAACCGGAGTGGGACTGTGTATGTGTGTGTGTGTCAGGTCCTCCTGGCCAGTTTCCAGGTGATAACACTACCCATTATGACACCTCCGAGGAAGACCAGGATGAGCCCTGAGGACCGGGCGCTCATAGAGGATATCCTCTCCACCTGTACACGTGCCAGCTCAGCGAAACTGTTCATCTGGAAAGAGAGCGTGTTAAAGAGGGGGAACAAAGAATGATGTGGAGAGAGAGGGGAGGAGAGAAAGAGGGGGAGAAAGGAAGGGCAGAAAGAGAGAGAAATCAATGACAATCCCAGTTCAGTTTTCTTTAACAATAGTTAATACCACATCATACACTACAATCAAGACCAAGTTTATATTAATATAGAATATTGCCCATTCTGTTTATTTTAATACAAAGGGGAAACACTTCGGGGACAGCTTCTGATGGTATCCATATCTTACCCATCCTCCATGTTTCTGGATCCAGTCCAGTAATTTGCCTCTGAAGTACTCCAGAGTCCACTTCAGAATGTCCTTCACTAACTCGGGGAGGTTAGCAATCACCACCTAGCAGAGATGAAAAGAGTGATTTAATACACACAGTGATTGTACTGTACATCCAATAATAATAACAAAGTCACAAGAACACTGTATAAAATACCTTGACAGCTATCCTCCCTGCTACGTAGAACAGCACAGCAATTCTCTCCCAGGTGATTTGACCGTCCTCAAATACCTTTTCTACCAACTTCCAGTAGCTGGGCTTGCTGGTCATTTGCCCCACCATTCCATCTATCACACTGTTGCTTGGACAGGCGGGTTGAGGGAGGTAGGGTAGGAATTAGACTACTGACTTAGACCATTGTAAACTAGCACACAGATAGACAAGCATACTCTATATTCATATTTGTTTAGCTACCCAGCAAACCAAAATTGATTCTGTGAAAGATCCCAGAACATTCGTTAGGTTGCGGGAAATGTTCTCATTACACAAAGAATATTCAATTGTGCTGATAATTAAACAATGTTTGTATAAAACATTCACCTGATGTTGCAAGAATGTCCCCAGAACACATTTAGTCTGATTTTGTTATTACATTAACTGGAAACATAATGAGAACATTTGGGGAATGTTCTGTTGTGGTTATTACAAATGTTGTGCATAACATTTTAATGAATGTTAGAACATTCCAAGGACACCTCATTTAAATCATTTTCTGAAGAAAAAAAATGCTAACGTTAGATAAAACCTTAACTAAAACTTAATGTGAATCTTCAATAATGTTCAGAGAATGTTCCCGATTTGCTGGGTAGTCTATGCATCAAATTCATCAATGTGAATTCACATAATAACAGTTTGAGAAATTTAACAGGTACTGTAAAAACACAAAGCAATGGCTCTAATATCAACTGACTCGTCCAGCTCCCTGTTCTCCTTGAAGGCGTCTCCGATGGTACGTATCATCACAGCCAGCTGTAACACCATCTTCTGCTCCTGCTCACTCTCCAATTCCTGGGTTTCTGTGGAGACCACTACCGGGACTTCTGATGACAACACCTCATCCAGCTGCTCCTGCATCACTCTGGGGGACGAGAGAGCATTCTGGTCCAGAACCACTCCTTAGAGCACATAGCCTGCTGTAGCCTACTGTGTGTAAAACTAAACAACTGTTGCCACGACACATGGTGTCTGACGGTTTTCATTTCTTCCTTGCACTTAGCTGATAATGTAGAGAATTAATTTTTTTTGCTCTCTGTTTTTGTCAATTCCCAACCCCATGGAAAGTGCACACATGCATACACATCCAAGCAAGAGGTTGGAAGCAGCCAGTGGTATTAAGTACTTAAGTAAAAATATTTAAAGTACTACTTAAGTCGTTTTTTTAGGGTATCTGTACTTTACTATTTATATTTTTGACAACTTTTACTTTACGACATTCCTAAAGAAAAAAAATGTACTTTTTACTCCAATTCACACACTTTTCAAGAGAACATCCATGGCTATCTCTACTGCCTCTGATCTGGTGGACTCACTAAACACAAATGCTTTGTTTATAAATTATGTCTGAGTGTTAGTGTGCACCTGGCTATCCATATTTTAAAGAAACACAAGATTTGTACCGTATGGTTTGCTTAATATAAGGAATTTGAAATTATTTCTACTTTTACTTTTGATACTTAAGTACATTTTAGCAATGCATTTACTTTGATACTTAAGTACATTTAAAACCAAATATTTGTAGACTTTTACTCAAGTAGTATTTTACTGGGTGAGTTTCACTTTTACTTGAGTCATTTCCTGTTAAGGTATCTTTACTTTTACAAAAGTATGGGTACTTGGTATTGGGTACTTATCCCACCACTGGAAGCAGACAGGTTTACATCTACACTACCGGTCAAAAGTTTTAGAACACCTACTCATTCAAGGGTTTTCCTTTTTTATTTGACTATTTTCTACATTGTAGAATAATAGTGGACATTACAACTATGAAATAACACATATAGAATCATGTAGTAACCAAAAAAGTGGTACAAAAATCAAAACATATTTTATATTTGAGATTCTTCAAATAGCCACCCTTTACCTTGATGACGGCTTTGAAAACTCTTGGTATTCTCTCAACCAGCTTCATGAGGTAGTCACCTGGAATACATTTCCCTTAACAGGTGTGCCTTCTTAAAAGTTAATTTGTGGAATTGATTCCCTTCTTAATGCATTTGAGTCAATCAGTTGTGTTGTGACAAGGTAGGGGGGTATATAGAAGATAGCCCTATTTGGTAAAAGACCAAAGTCCACATTATGGCAAGAACAGCTCAAATAAGCAAAGAGAAATGACAGTCCATCATTACTTTAAGACATGAAGGTCAATCAATCTGGAAAATGTCAAAAACTTGGAAAGTTTCTTCAAGAGCAGTCGCAAAAACCATCAAGCGCTATGATGAAACTGTCTCTCATGAGGACCGCCACAGGAATGGAAGACCCAGTTACCTCTGCTGCAGAGGATAAGTTCATTAGAGTTACCACCCTCAGAAATTGCAGCCCAAATAAATGCTTCACAGAGTTCAAGTACCAGACACATCTCAACATCAACTGTTCAGAGGAGACTGTGTGAATTAGAGGTCGACCGATTAATCGGAATGGCCGATTAATTAGGGCCGATTTCAAGTTTTCATAACAATCGGAAATCGGTATTTTTTATTTTTTTTACAACTTTATTTAACTAGGCAAGTCAGTTAAGAACACATTCTTATTTTCAATGACGGCCTAGGAACGGTGGGTTAACTGCCTTGTTCAGGGGCAGAACGACAGATTCTTACCTTGTCAGCTCGGGGATTCAATCTTGCAACCTTACGGTTAACTAGTCCAACGCTCTAACCACCTGCTTTACATTGCACTCCACGAGGAGCCTGACTGTTACGCAAATGCAGTAAGAAGCCAAGGTAAGTTGCTAGCTAGCATTAAACTTAACTTATAAAAACAATCAATCAATCATAATCACTAGTTAACTACACATGGTTGATGATATTACTAGTTTATCTAGCCTGTCCTGCGTTGCATATATTCGCTTAGGTACACGTTGCTCCAATCTCAAATATAAAATATATTTTGATTTGTTTAACACTTCTTTGGTTACTACATGATTCCATGTGTTATTTCATAGTTTTGATGTCTTCACTATTATTCTACAATGTAGAAAACAGTAAAAAATAAAGAAAAACCTTTGAATGAGTAGGCGTTCTAAAACTTTTGAGCGGTAGTGTAGGTGTGTCCATATGATGCATCTTTGGTTAGTTTTGAGTATCTGTGAAAGTGAACTCACCTTTTCAGCAGGACCTCTCCTACTCTGTCATCTGTAGAAGAAATAAAAAAATAAAATAAAAAAATCAGCTTAGGTCTAGTCAACATAAAAATAATTCTAAATGTCAAATAGAACAGAATCTTGATAGCTAACAATAACAATGTACTGATAACTTGGTTACATTGTGGCAGACCTAGCTACCTGATGTCTCTACACACGCCATTGGCAGTCCACACCCAGCCCGAACGATAACGTTAGCTAGCGAGCTGGAACTTCAGAAAACTTCAGTATAGTAATTGTAGTTATTCTCTTATAACAGGATACAACTATTCTAGCTCTATTTGACAGACAATGGTTGCTGCTGTTTTATCTCTATTAAGAAAATATCACATTCCTTTGAGATAATTTGCAGAATCCATAAACACAAAAAATCAGTAAGGGACAGTCGAATGAAAGCGGAGAGCAGACGAGCTGCAGACAATCCGCGCAAGCGCATCGTCAATATGGGTCCACACGCTAATGTGTCCGTGTGGAAACTGACTACCATACACAACATGCTAGCTGATAGCTACCTTAGCTCGTTGATTTTTGTCCGGCTAGCTAAAGCAGAGAGGGCGGCAACTAAGCTAGTGGGGGGAGTTAGCGCGACAGGGCAGAACAACCTTTCTTCAGGCGGCAGCACGTTGCAGTTCGTCATGGGGAACTTTTCTTTTGGTATCTGAACTCTCAGATCACAGATTTAGCGAAGCTAGCTAGCATTATTTTTGGTTAGCACGCTGATGGACTACAGAGCAAGCAAGCCAGTGCTGATACATAGTATCATATTGATGATGAACACAAGTTAAAAGTTACTTCTTGCAACATTGTATCATGGCTGGCAGCACCACCAACACAATACCTTTCAATCAATGGAGTACGGACCGAGTAGTTCCAGCACTGTTACTGCTCAGGTAAAAACAAAACATATTCGTTGCATATGTGTAAGTATGACACAAAATACATTTTAAGGTGAATTTACTCGAAATAAAACAACATTGTGTTAGAATATCAGCCATGTAATGATATAAAAAAATTCTTTCACATCACGCTTTACACCATGTCTTAGATAATAGGATTTCTGTTAGCAGGCTATTACCATATGAACTTTATTACTGTAACTAACTCAGGAGGCAGACACGCCTTGGGTCAAGTCGGTTGGGATCTTCTGTAAAGAACAGCAGTCTGACTCTTTCAACAGCTAACCACCTAACATGTCCAGATTCTATTTCAAAACTATATATTTTGCTAGATTATGTGCTGTAGGATGTGCTTGGAACTGGTGAAAAGTGGGTGGGTTTAATTTGTGTTAGGTTCCAACGGGAATCTGTTCCAAAAAGTTCGTAAAGTACAAGGTTGCCAACAAACAACGTGAAGAAAGCCTCCAGTGCAGGTAAGCAGGTCTTGACAAGAGAGGTGGTGATGCGGTCAAGTGAGCAAGTGGTGGGCCTCATTGTTTTAACCAGCTTGGTTACATCAGCTGCAGTGATTTGTGGTGAAGGTTGGAGAACCTTCACTCAGGGAGCAGTGGACTGGCTAGATCAACTACAGGGGCTGGAGAGGACAGGGTGGTGTTATTCATGTTTTCAATTTTGCTTTGGAAGAGGCACAAGTATTGATTGCATCGTTCTGGGAAGGCTAAGGCTGGAGGAGCTTGCTCACAGTAGAAGACAGCACCCAAGAGTTTCCACTGCCGTTGCTGATCAGTTGGGAGTAGTAGGATGTCTGAGCTTTAAGGCCTTTTTGTAGCCTTTCTGATGTTGCTCAAACATCTGCACATGTACAGTTCTAGACGACGGCCAGTTGCTTTGAGAGAGCGTAAGTGTACCAGGGAGAAGATTTGGGGAAAGACACTAGGCGCGTTTTCAAAGGAGCAACTTCGTCAAGTATGGAGGCCAAGGCAGTGTTGTATTGAGCCACAGAGTCAGTAACTGGCAGGTTAGAGATGGATTCAGTAAGATGGCCTGTGTTTTATAGTTTTAAGACTCCTAAACTGAATAGAGTGTTTCTTGGGCATAGGAATAGCTAGGGTGAAGGTGATGAGTTTGTGGTCGGACAGGCCTGGCATAATTCCATCCACGCCTGTGATACAGACCAGGTCCAGTGTATGGTTGTTGTTGTGGGTGGAAAAGTCCACATGCTGTTGGAGTCCAAAGCTGTCCAGGACATCAGCCAGGCCAGAAGAGAGACTGCAGTCAGGGGAGTCGACATGTTGAACTCACCAAGCACTTGCATTTATTTTCTTAATTTTTTTTATTGAACCTTTATTTAACTAGGCAATTCAGTTAAGAACCAATTCTTATTTACAATGACGGCCTGGCAAAAGGCCTCCTGCGGGGATGGGGGCTGGGATTAAAAATTAAGACTTGACTGAAAAATGCTTCTTTAACTTGTCTCTTCCTCTTATTTTCTCTTCCTCTGATTGAAGTGGATTTAACAGGTGACATCAATAAGGGATCATAGCTTTCGCATGGTCAGTCTGTCATGGAAAGTGCCGGTGTTCCTAATGTTTTGTACACTCAATGTGCAAACAATAACCTGTGAAAGTAACCGCCCCTTCCTCGTTACTTTATGGGCTTGACGATTATATCATAACATGTGAAAACGCGGTCATTTTAAGATATACAATTCGTGTTTGTGGAGGAACTTCTCCAGATGCCTTTTATGAAATATTTGACTTGAAGACCATTCAAAAAGCCTACAGCATTTAGTAAACTACAAGGCTACTTCCTGGTAAATGACGTGTCACTTTCATAGCGTATAGCCCTTAGTACAGGTGGGGGGCATCAGTCACTATACCATATAGGCATTTTGCACTGCAGTGTGCAAAATAATCATAACATTTCTAAAAGACCTGAAGGCAGTAAAGCCAATGCAAGTTCCAAATACTGCTTCTCGGAATTCCATCTCTTCACTATATGGACTATTTTCTCTTTATTTTTGTCAGTTGCATTTTCTTTGTTTGTACCACCATTTTGTTAGATATGGTGTTGAGCACAATTAATAAAAAGTACCTTTTTTCAATAAATGCTTGTATCAGCTGATCCAGCTGTGTCCCCCACCCTCCTCCAGTACTACCTATCCTCACACGGTGCTGTGTGGAGTAGCCCCCTCCTGCACCTGTGTGGTGACCCCATCCCCCGGCCCTCTGCTACCCCTCCTCTCCTTCAGGAGCCACGGGGAGGGCGTCACTCTGGGTAAGGATTACCACACCATACTATTTATGACCAAACCACACTCACACGAATGAAACACTTCTCTATCCAACTGTCTGTCTTGTCTTGACAGGGAACCGCTGCCTCTCTCTGGACTGAAGACCTAACTCTGGCCCTGGAGGCTGCGAAGAGGTACAGGACACACACGCACACAAATGCACCCATACTTACTTACACACACACTATCTTGATCTCCCAATATTAATCTCAAATCACCACGGTTGAAAACATTTTGTGTGGTGTATCCTCTCTGCATTAGATTTATAATTCCTATCACCCAGAACCCACCGGATGAATAATGGACTATGAGATATAACACACTCGCATCTTATTAACCCTTCCTCGACCTCTCTCCCCAGCCTGTCTGTTGGTTCAGTGTAAACTCCCACTCTGTTATGGACCCTTCCCTGCCTCTCTCTGGCCACAAGGAGAGTGGCAACTGCATCGATGGAGGGAAGGAGGTATGGACAATAGCCATTTTCTGTCCCTGTCCAGAGGGAATTTTTTTGATAATGCTTGTAATTATCCAATCTTTTCAGATCTTCACACATGCCTTCTAGGGTGTCGGGCTATAGGTTGTTTGTAGACAGGGTTGCTTTATATCTGAGTGTCTCCTAAATTATAATTTTCTATTTCTGTTCCAGTTTCTCTGACCTTCCTCCTCTCCTCCGCTCCTCTCCAGCCTTTGTTGACTACTCCAAGTTTGGAACGGCGGCATCACCAGCCATCATTCCAGAGGGATCTAATTTATCCAGGTGTGTGTGTGTCTTGACTTCTTTTAAATATGCTTTTGTACTTATTCAGTCACTTGTAAGGTTCATTATCTCATTCCCCCCCTCTTGTTTCTATCTCTCCTTCAGTACCCCTCGTTCCTGCAGTATGTGGGAGGGGGGGTAAGCAGTGTAAGTCTGAGTCTGGCAGCAGTGTGTGTGTCCTGGCACCAGGGGGAACTGTCCTGACGGGGAGAGGAAAGACGTTCGCAACGCCGTGGAGGCAGCCATTAAAGTCCAACCTAGGTAAGCTCTGCTCTAGGCTGGATTTTTATAGACCAAATGTCACCGACAGTGTCGTCAAGGCCATATGGTACTGGGGCAGTATGGAGGTGTGTTTGACCCCTGTTTGACCCCTTCATATCGGGGACACACACCAACAAATATAACTTAATTGTATTCCTGTAGAGTGTGTAAGTGAGCTGTGTTTAATGGTCATCTAGCTTTGTCTGTTGGTCTCCGACCCCCGCACCTCTCTGATTCAGAGGGGTTGGGTTAAATGCGAAAGATACATTTCGGGTGAATGCATTCAGTTGTGCAACACACTAGGTGTCCCCCTTTCCCTTTAATACTGGCAAGCACCACAATCTCTTTGCAGAGCCCTCTGAGGTGTGTTGAAGATGGTTACGGAGTACATTTAGTGGACCATTAATCTTACTCTGGGCTCTGTACAGTATGGACTATCACATATAAATGCCTTCCTTCTCTCATCTCTTCCTTCGAAAAGACTGGTGTGAAAGGAGTTTGAAAAGAAAATGCATTTCAGTCTGGTTCTCTGTGTGTGATTTTCACTGAGTATACCAAACATTAGGAACACCTTCCTACTATTGAGTTGAATCCCCTATTGCCCTCAGAACAGCCTCAATTCATCGGGGCATGGACAAGGTGTGGAAAGCGTTCCACAGGGATGCTGGCCCATGTTGACTCCAATGCTTTCCCACATTTGTGTTGAGTTGGCTGGATATCCTTTGGGTGGTGAACCACGGGAAACTGAGCGTGGTTCCCCAGCAGCGTTGCAGTTCTTGACACAAACCGGTGTGCCTGGCACCTACTACCATACCCTGTTCAAAGGCACTTACATTTTTTGGTCTTGCCCATTCACCCTCAATGGCACACACATACAATCCATGTCTCAGTTGTCTCAAGTAGAGGTTGACCGATTGATCGGCATGGCCGATTTAATTAGGGCCGATTTCAAGTTTTCATAACAATCGGTAATGTTTGGACGCCGATTATGGCCGATTACATTGCAATCCATGAGGAGACTGTGTGGCAGGCTGACCACCTGTTACGCGAGTGCAGCATCAAAAGGACCTTGTGGATGCAAGGAGCCAAGGTAAGTTGCTAGCTAGCATTAAACTTATCTTATAAAAAAACAATCAATCATAACATAATCACTAGTTAACTACACATGGTTGACGATATTACTAGTTTAACTAGCTTGTCCTGTGTTGCATATAATCAATGCGGTTCCTGTTCATTTATCATCGAATCACAGCCTACTTCAACTTCGCCAAACTGGTGATGATTTAACAAAGCGCATTTGCGAAAAAACGTACAACCGTTGCACCAATGTACCTAACCATAAACAGCAATGCCTTTCTTAAAATCAATACACAAGTATATTTTTTTAAACCTGCATATTTAGTTAAGAAATTCATATTAGCAGGCAATATTATGATTTTGTACGTTTGCCCACTGATAAAGAAAGGATCAGTCTATAATTTTAATGGTAGGTTTATTTGAACAGTGAGAGACAGAATAACAACAAAAATATCCAGAAAAACGCATGTCAAAAATGTTATAAATTGATTTGCATTTTAATGAGGGAAATAAGTATTTGACCCCCTCTCAATCAGAAAGATTTCTGGCTCCCAGGTGTCTTTTATACAGGTAACGAGCTGAGATTAGGAGCACACTCTTAAAGGGAGTGCTCCTAACCGCAGATTGTTACCTGTAAAAAAAGACACCTGTCCACAGAAGCAATCAATCAATCAGATTCCAAACTCTCCACCATGTCCAAGACCAAAGAGCTCTCCAAGGATGTCAGGGACAAGATTGTAGACCTACACAAGGCTGGAATGGGCTACAAGACCATCGCCAAGCAGCTTGGTGAGAAGGTGACAACATTTGGTGTGATTATTCACAAATGGAAGAAACACAAAAGAACTGTCAATATCCCTCGGCCTGGGGCTCCATGCAAGATCTCACCTCGTGGGGTTGCAATGATAATGAGAATGGTGAGGAATCAGCCCAGAACTACACGGGAGGATCTTGTCAATGATCTCAAGGCAGCTGGGACCATTGTCACCAAGAAAACAATTGGTAACACACTACGCCGTGAAAGACTGAAATCCTGCAGCGCCCGCAAGGTCCCCCTGCTCAAGAATACATATACATGCCCGTCTGAAGTTTGCCAATGAACATCTGAATGACTCAGAGGACAACTGGGTGAAAGTGTTGTGGTCAGATGAGACCAAAATGGAGCTCTTTGGCATCAACTCAACTCGTCGTGTTTGGAGGAGGAGGAATGCTGCCTATGACCCCAAGAACACCATCTCCACTGTCAAACATGGAGGTGGAAACATTATGCTTTGGGGGTGTTTTTCTGCTAAGGGGACAGGACAACTTCACCGCATCAAAGGGATGATGGATGTGGCCATGTACCGTCAAATCTTGGGTGAGAACATCCTTCCCTCAGCCAGGGCATTGAAAATGGGTCGTGGATGGGTATTCCAGTATGACAATGACCCCAAACACACGGCCAAAGCAACAAAGGAGTGGCTCAAGAAGAAGCACATTAAGGTCCTGGAGTGGCCTAGCCAGTCTCCAGACCTTAATCCCATAGAAAATCTGTGGAGGGAGCTCAAGGTTCGAGTTGCCAAACGTCAGCCTCAAAACCTTAATGACTTGGAGAAGAACTGCAAAGAGGAGTGGGACAAAATCCCTCCTGAGATGTGTGCAAACCTGGTGGCCAACTACAAGAAATGTCTGACCTCTGTGATTGCCAACAAGGGTTTTGCCACCAAGTACTAAGTCATGTTTTGCAGAGGGGTCAAATACTTATTTCCCTCATTAAAATGCAAATAATTTTATAACATTTTTGACGTGTTTTTCTGGATTTTTTTGTTGTCATTCTGTCTCTCACTGATCAAATAAACCTACCATTAAAATTATAGACTGATCATTTCTTTGTAAGTGGGCAAATGTACAAAATCAGCAGGGGATCAAATACTTTTTTCCCCCACTGTATATATCTATCTATCACACACACAGTTGAAGTCAGAAGTTTACATACACCTTAGCCAAATACATTTAAACTCAGTTTTTCACAATTCCTGACATTTAAACCTAGTTAAGATTCCCTGTCTTAGGTCAGTTAGGATCACCTCTTTATTTTAAGAATGTGAAATGTCAGAATAATAGGAGAGAGAATAATTTATTTCAGCTTTTATTTCTTTCATCACATTCCCAGTGGGTCAGAAGTTTACATACATTCAATTAGTATTTGGAAGCATTGCCTTCAAATTGTTTAACTTGGGTCAAACGTTTCGGGTAGCCTTCCACAAGCTTCCCACGATAAGTTGGGTGAATTTTGGCCCATTCCTCCTGACAGAGCTGGAGTAACTGAGTCAGGTTTGTGGGCCTCCTTGCTCGCTCATGCTTTTTCAGTTCTGACCACAAATTTTCTATGCGATTGAGGTCAGGGCTTTGTGATGGCCACTCCAATCCCTTGACTTTGTTGTCCTTAAGCCATTTTGTCACAACTTTGGAAGTATGCTTGGGGTCATTGTCCATTTGGAAGACCCACTTGCGACCAAGCTTTAACTTCCTGACTGAAGTCTTGAGATGTTGTTTCAATATATCCACATAATTTTCCTCCCTCGTGATGCCAAGTATTTTGTGAAGATCACCAGTCCCTCCTGCAGCAAAGCACCCCCACAACATGAATGCTGCCACCCCCGTGCTTCACGTTTGGGATGGTGTTCTTTGGCTTGCAAGTGTCATGTCTTTGGGGCACCATTAAACTGAAGACATGTTTATCAAATAACTCCCTGTAATTATTATTACGCGATTAAACTGATTAATCGTTTAACTGTAATTAACTAGGAGATCGGGGCACCAAGGACAATATTCAGATTAAAATTATAATTTTCCTAATATAACTTT